>NC_135758.1:19520695-20120695 GCF_052425735.1 Oculina patagonica | reverse complement strand
TACACGCCGTTTTGCATGTGTGGGTAAGATGTGGCTAATTTTAGAAAGGGGTCTTGAACCAAATTAATACCTTGTGTAATCTTGAATCGGGCCAATATCGCCAATGCAAGAGAACAAATAGTACAGTTGTACAACTCAACAGGAGATAATAGAGAGATTAAGCATGACGTTATACGGCAAACGCGAGCTTACCTTTCACTTTTTTACCTTTTTATGGAATTCTAAAATTAATCCCTCAAAAACAGGGGAAAAATCCCACATTCACGACAAATATAAAACTACTTATTTCCGCGTACGAACGGCAAACGGCAGAAGTTGAATTTTTGCCGTTTGCGGGAAAAATAAACGTCATGCTTAACCTCTCTAATACCTAAATCTTCCTTCTTTAAGCTACCGCTCCAGATGGCATGGGGATTCCCCCTCCCTGACCGGCTCGTGCACGTGCCGCGTTCCCGCGTTAACACAAAAATCACGTGAGGTCACGCTAATGTATCTCTACTGATAGTATTAAAACAACTATATAGATACAGTCAATAGTGAATTAAGACTTTACTGCAAGGAGAGCTCTGTCTGGGATCTGTTCTTTTACTAAACTTGCATTCCGTTTTGTTAGCTTTTTATGGAATTCTAAAATTAATCCTTCATAAAACTACTTATTTCCGCGTACGATGGCGCGGCTTAACCTCTGTAATACCTAAATCTTTCATCCTAAAGCAACCGCTACAGATGACATGGGTATCCCTTCCCGCCGGCTCGGCATGTGCCGCGTTCCCGCGTTAACACAAAAGGTCACGCTAATGTATCTCTACTGAAGTATATTGAATTAAGACTTTACTGCAAGGGAGCTCTGTCTGGGAACTGTTGTTTTACTAAACTTGCATTCCGTTTTGGCGTTTTCCATTGATGCGACTGAGAACATACGTACGAAACGCTGTTTTCTTTTATCGCGGTTTTACGCCAGCACTCATACAGATACAGTCAATAATGAATTAAGTCTTTATTGCGAAGAGCTCTGTCTGGGAACTGTTGTTTTACCAAACTTGCATTCCTTTTTGTCGTTTTCCATTGGTGCGACTGAGAACAAACGTACGAAACGCTGTTTTCTTTTATCAGCGGTTTTACGCCAAGCACTCTTATTTTTGGCGCAATTTTGAAAATCACTCTCTCTTAGTAAGTGTGATGTTTCTTCCCGTCAGTTAAGGTAATTCAGCATGAATTTTAACTTTATAAGGCAACTTGGAAAGCTGTGCGCTAAAGGTAAGTATTGTTATCGAGTAAGAGTTCTTTTAGCAGCGTTACAGCTGACCCAGAAGGATAAAAGCGGCAAATTAAAGCGTAACATTAAAAGGTCATTTGCATGTTTTAAAAGATTGCATATCTCTCACCGCAAAGATTATATTTCAGCTGTTGTGTCTAATCATAGCTCCTTTAAGCGGCGTTTCAGCGTTCACTTTGTAACTTGAACAAGCATGCTAGCGATTGTGTTCCATACAATTATTTTTTATACATGCAGGATAAAGGTTAATCCGAGCAGATGCATTTTTTTAAATAAGGTTTCTAATATGTAGACAAGTAGAATACCCACTTATTACTCCTAAAACATAAGCTGCGCGCATACCAAACATCATTTCATGATTATGATTCTGAAATATTGCTGAAATATTGCACTTAACTGCATTATTATATTGTGATAACCAAAACTTATTTTTTTTTTTTTTTTTTTTATTTATATAGTTTATACGATGAGTCCAAAGCTCGGCCCGGGGGGGGGGGGGGCACTCAAAAAGTTTTATACGGGGAGGCTCCGCCCCAAGCTCTTACCCCTTACCCTTTTATATACCATTTTGACAGAAATTGTACCCCTTTCGTATACCTTTTACTGAAAAAAGGTACCCCTTTCATATATCTAAAAGACGTGACATAGCCTTAGAACAGGACGTTTTCTTGTCATTTTTATGAAGCGCTTAATAAATTAAAATAATACAGCCATAAAGTGGGTCTGTTCGAAATATTTTAATTACAGGCCTTTTAAAAAACCTAAATGACGGATTTTTATACCCTTTCATATACCTAAACTTGTGAAATCGCTACCCTTTATATACCTGAAGCCTGAAAAAGGTACCCCTTTCGGGCGGAGCCTCCCCGTATAGGCCGTTATATGGAGTACCCCCCCCCCCGGGAGCTCGGTCTCGCTTTCTTTATTCTAGGTTAATGTAGTTGTGTAGAATGGTACAGTTTGTCATTAAATTTACTTTATTTGGCCCTCGAGAAATCTCAGGAGCCTTATGCCCCATCATACGTCCATACTATTAATTGTGAAACAACAAAACGATCGAATCCGTTTAGGATCGACTTAGAATAATTTTACAGAAGAAATGATCCAATGTCTGGCTTTACTATACTTAATTAATATTTATGATGGCTTGCTTAAGCAATCTGTTTTTGTCAATGAGACAACAATTCCTGCACTTGGCAGAGAAACAATCTTTTAAAGAAAAAAATAACTGGAATTTCTCAGGAATACCTCTCTGTTATAGGCCCATGCAAAACGAGTACACAACCAATCAGAGCACGTTCCATGATCAAAATTATAAGAATAGATATAACTTGCCCTAGCTTGAATAGCAATACAAGTTTCTAGACACTATAACGACAATTGTAATCTATATTACAGTTGCGTTCAGTTGGCATAGCCGGGAGCATAGTTTGTAATTTGTTGCGAAACCCAAACCGAAGGGAAAGCCCTACCCATCACGCCACGAAAATCACGTCATGTTAATGTAATTATGTAAGCTTAGCATGCCATGTAAATGTAATCTCAACAACAGCAACTTTATCAGTTGTACCCAAAATTAAATAATAAGAACAATAATTAGAAGAAATAAAATAAAAACGAGTACATGGCTGTCCGAAACAACCATTATCATGGGCTAATTAAAGACTGGCCAGCCATCCTTAATCTCCATTAAAGGGTGCACTATGTTACAAGGCACTCTTTCTGGTATGACGTGCTTGTAACTTGTATGAAAGCAGATTGTCAATGTCAATAAGTCTTAGCATAGTCTATTGAAGGAAAGACGAAATATGCTCCTACTCAACAATGTTTTATATCTACTCATGCTGTACTCTTTGCTTGATACACCTTTTACGGGTTGCATTTTCGAACTGGTACTGCCAACAGAAGCTAACAGATTCCCATTTGGACAAATAAACGTAGACATACTTAGAAAAACACGCAAATGATACTGGGCATATGGTAAGACTATGGTATCAATTGCAAAAGTGGGACATAACGTGTTTTGGCATATATAGCAATCGAATAACGTATAGAAAACATACCGTATTTTTTTTACATACATGAAGTTTTTGCGGATGTGCTTCAAACTGCAGTGTCACAGGGTCGGCTTTAATCTGCATAATTTTTGTAACTTTTAGCATTTCATAACTTCGAAGTTTGACTTGAAATCAAAAATAAACCAAAGGAAACAAACAGTTTAAACAACTTGTGTGTGTGGTACTTTCTCCAATGCGCTTAACTCTTTATATCCCTAATACAAACACGAGGCCTTATGCGTCACATGACTGCACTACAAGGAGTGATGAAAATGAGAACATAACAATTCTCTTGACTGGTCTCCATACATTTTGTACAGCACGACTTCTGACAATATGCTTTGAGACAACAGAAATCTTTTATTCTTGTTACATGTACTTGTTTGGCTGATTATTTCGTTCAGAGAAATTTCATGGTGGTCCTTCTGATATGTTCCTTTCATTCCCGAAAATATGAGATGTCAAAGGTGGAAATAATGAAGCGTTATGATACTACGGGTGATGGAGTTTAGCAAAAAAAATTAAACATTGTAAGATCATTAGTTTATAACTGGCAAACACAGCCACACGTGCAAGTTTGAAGAAAACTTTTCCACATCGATTCTATTTCAGCTGTTCTTTCTTATCGTATCTCCTTCAAGCGGTATTTCAGCGATTTTTTAGTTCACTTTTTACCTTGAGCTTAAATGGTAGCGATTAAGTTACATACAATCATTTTATATGGAATTTCGTGGAATAATTAGCTGTATCAGCAGTATTTGACTACAACTCATATGTCGTTGCATAAATTGTCCTAGTAAATCGGCAAATTTACGACCTAATTTAATATTTCAACTAGTTTGAAAGGACAAAGGCGCGAGCTGATCGGACTCAAATTAGGCAAGATTATAACTCGAAGACTGTTCAATTCCTTTGAGGACCGAGAGCTCTGATGAAAGAGAGTCGGGGAAATATATTGTTCCGGCTACATTCTAGAGGCGCGGCACCAGATGCTTCTATGTCGAAGTTGCACGCCTTGTGTAAATAATTGTACACTAATTGGGCATGACAGTCGAAAACGTTTAAGTTTAAAAACTCAAAAAACTGCTCTCACGCGCTTCAAATCGCCCAAAGAGTTGAGAGTTGATGAGAGTTCAAACTCTCTCATCTCGTTTGGCATGGAACTCTCATGCACTCTCATCGACTCTCATGCGCTCGAGAAGATCATCGACTTTGAACGTGCTCAAATTGTCACGAAAGTCAATGAAAGTTTGACAGACTCTCGTTCTCGTTTGGCACGATTTGATGATAGTCGATGAGAGTTGACAAAAACTCTCATGTGAGTCAACTCTCATCAACTCTCATCCTCGTTTGGCCCGGGCTTAAAGGCGTGAAATTAAATGTCATTTACATGTTTACATACATCTCACAACATAGATTAAAATCAGCTGTTGTTTTTTATTTTTTATACTCACTTTGTAACTTGAATCGAGTAGATGTTTTTTTTTAAATAACGTGTCTAACATTAGACAACAAAATAGACTGATCACAGCCCTCTTTTTTTCGGTTTTTTTTTTTTCGATCGAATGAGCGCGGGGAAAGAACGGCGAGAGAAAGAGAGAAAGAGAGGCTGTGGACAGTCTAACAACACAATACAATTGCAGATTAACGAAGATATGATTAACGATTGCCCTCAGTTAGCAGCCGGGTTAACAGTCTGTGCTAGTGATAAAGTTCAAAACGAAATAGCACTGAAATATTGTACTGTATTATCATATGTAATCAACCAAAACTTGTTTTTTACGATGATAACAAAGCTCGGCCTCGCTTTTTTATCCTATGCTCAAAATGTAGTCAGTTTTGTAGTATGGTATACAAGTACAGGATTCCATTAATTTTACTTTGCTGACGAGAAATGAGAGTCTGGTTCTATCTCCGTTTAGGACTTTACATTTTTATGCAGGAAATGATCCATCGTTTCTTTACTGTCGTCAATTTATGATGGATTGCTTTAATTTTGCTTTGTTTTTGTTAATGAGCCAAAATTGCCTACTGGCGACAGCATAACATAGTCTTTAAAAGGTGAAACGAATAACTTGAATTTAAATTAACGCCCAACAATCAGACAGTTAATTCAGTGAATGAAAAGCCAAAAAGTGTTCTTAACGCCTTGCATGTCCGTGTGACATGGGTACCATTAAAAATGGAGCACGAAAATCGTTCTGTGTGTTATCTTTAATTATCCCAGACCGGCAAGGAAATGACAAGAGGAACATAAAAAGAATTCATACATACTCGCCACAGATGGCATGGGGATTTCGCATCTCTTTGGCAAAAACAGGAATCCTTCAGTTCCGACCCTTGACGCACAGTGTCATGTGTCAATGTTTCTTACGCTAAGCAGCACAAAATAATCCTTTAAAGGAGAGACAACTTAAATTTTCCATGGGATGACGTCTTTGCATCAGCAGTATTGACTACTACCGTACTTATGTTGTTGGCCTTGCTGTATTATTAATTTTTACTTCCTTAAGATAAGGTATTTCAACTGGGAATGCCGTTTTGGAACTAGACAAATAGGCTTTAAAAACTTTATCGCGCGAAGGGTACCAGTTGCAAAATGAAAAAAAAAAAACCTGCCCTGACTTGTAACGCCATCGAATACTCCCCTCCTGATATGCAATTATATAAATTTCCATTTATGGCATTGTGTGAATGTACGGTGCAACAGGGTAAACTTAAATATATACTGCAAACGTCAGTTGTGTCAGAGGATCCCTACACCGCCAAGCTTGTTATATGAAAGGCGTATTTTTGTTTTGAAGACGAGGAGACTTGGATTAAAGAAGAACAAAACATGATGACCAAAGATACGACACCTACTATCTTTTTAGCGTTGTGCGTGGTGATGCTATTTATGGAAACAACATCTCGGTTTTGTCTTCCAAGTACTTCCTGTGCGTGGGGAAGTTGGTATAGTTGGAGCAGTTGTTCCGGTAACATACAGACACGTGTTCGATGGATGGAAGGGCCGGGTTGCCGATGTGACTTGCCAGACTTGCCTTCATCACCATCAAGTGACCAACAAACAAAATCGTGTGGTATTGGTAAGTCGTCCAAGTTCAATAATGTTCAGCTGACAAATACTGCTAGTACTAGTAAATACGATTGCAGTCCATCACTGTTTAACGTTTAAGGATCTGCCTACTTTTTAAGTGATGTTTATGCCATCGCACGACTGGCAGGATCTTTTAATCTAGTCAATTGCAAGTCAAGGATGAATCGCCGCGTAGTTAATAAAGCAAAATGAACTTGGCCAATACAAAAAATAAGCGGAAACCTTTTTGTAAACATTTTAAGGTTTAATTCTCTCTGGGCTGCGTTCCCAGGGGGGGGGGGGGGGGGGGGTACTCCGGCTTGAAAATGACGGGGATGATCGAAGGATTTTTTTGGGTTTGAAATTTTCGATTCCGGGATTTTTTCTTGGGTTTGAAAATTTGGCAAGTAATTTTTGGGGTGACTTGATTTAAAAAGGGATTTTTTTGGGTCCTGAGTTTTGCCTCCATTCAATCATCCCCGTCATTTACAAGCCGGAGTAACCCTCCCCCCCCCCCCCCCCCCCCCCGTGGCTGCGCTTCCTAGCCGTACATTTTTAACAGACGTTTGGAAGTGAAAGTAATTTTCCTGGCTTTTGAATCAAGTCAAGTCAAGAAGGAATCAAGGCGCAGATCGCCAAACAAAATACACCTCGACGGTAAGAAAAGACTAAAACAAAATATAAACAAAAGAAAAAAGTTTTATTCGCTGATCTCTCTGGGTTAATTAAAGCAACAGATGATGTTGTTAAATAGTTCAATAATGAGGTCGAGGAAGGTGACTGACTTGAAAACTGATATTATGACAATTAAAATTGCGAAGTTAATCGCGTAGTTAGTGTTGCGCTGTGAATCGAGAAACCTTTCTTTAGCGAAGCAGTTAGACTTCATTTTTTTTTAACAAAAGACCAGTTAAACATTAACCGCTTCGTTTAAAGCCTCTTTATGTTTCTTATTTTGTTTACTTGTTTAAACCAGTATGCCTTTTAAAATAATTACAACATCGCTCTTCTTCTCTCTGTTTTCAATTTTCTCCATTTTCACCTTTATTGAAGAAAGGAAGAGCACTGACTCAGTATGGAAAATTATTTTAAGGTTAGCATCGCAGCTACATGCAAATTGGCCGCGTTTTGCAGTGCAAGACAACCCGAATGAAATTGCAATTGGTCGAATGATATTAAGAACTCACTCGGTTGTATCCAAGGTCAAGAATACACTTCCCTGTTGGGAAACTTTAGATCTGGGGAACTCCAAAGGAAAAAAAAAGAAAAGGGGGTGGGGGGAGTTGTTCGTCGTCGATAACCTTACAAGGTCTTCCAAGGTACATGTAGAACAATGTCATTTTTGGCGTGTTTCAAATTTGTTCTTGTGGCCCTTTTAACAAATTAAGCAAAAAACAGTCGAACATCTTTACGTACCGTGGTAGCCTATGTTTGAAGAGGAGGTCACCGTTTTTGTTTCATTTGTTCTTTTCTTTTTTTTTTCTTGCATCAGTTCCACCCCCAAATCCTTGTCAGCCAAATCCATGCCAACACACCTGCACAAACACAGGAGGAAGCTACACCTGCAGCTGCTACTCGTGTTATACCAAATTGGGATCAACGAGGTGTGACCTGAGACAGTGCAAAATAAATAACAAGTGTTATTCGTACGGCGCCATTAATCCAAGCAATGCTTGTCAGGTGAGAACTCTCTGATGGTAAGACATTTCTAACCAGAAAATATAAATACTGGATAGCTTGGAAAAATTTCATTATTATTGGTAGAGTGAAAACACAAGTATTTCATTCCATCGGTATATTATTGTTGTTAAAAGGAGGGGCAGTTGGAAAATGGAATAAGCCTATAGCTGAAGTAGAAACGGTTGACGGTGTTGTTGCATTGTAATCAGTGAACTCCATTTCGTTACAATTGCCGTCAGTCCAGTCCCTTATCTCATAACAACACGAATTTTTAATATGTTCATATTGCTCCCCTTTAAGGGAGGGCTATGTGACCTTGCGTACTACAATAGTTAAAAAGATCGTGTTAGATTTTTTCCTGTTATTAAATTTTCTTATCGCTAGGTTGAAATTCTCAGTTTTTGCCGTTTATAAATATATTTGCCTTTTGGTGCCACGGATTGTTAATACTGTATTTAATTGAACATAAGTTGATTTCCAACACAGCACAATCTATTTAACAAATAGATTCAATTTTGCCGTGCGTCTGTTCAGTAATAGATTACAGATGACGTGAAAATGTGGTATGGACAAAAACGTGGCCCACGAGCCGCTAGGCGAGTGGGTCACTGATGTTCATACCTCAATTTGACGTCTTCTGTGATCTATAGCTGAACAGACCCAAGGCAAAATGGAACCTATTTGTTTTATACAATAACACAAGACTTCAGCACACTTCAGTGTGAGCAATGCCGCTACCGGTGAGCTAAGTTGTTTTCATTTCACGATAAAGTTCAGTGCCGTAACCACGAAACACTGTTAAACCGATTAAATAAACAGAAAAATGGAAAATTGAAAGTCAATGAACAAAAACCTTTATTCCATTTGGAAAGTTGTTCAAATCTGTAAGCCTTAACCTGGCATCGTCCAACTGTAGAACATCGGTCAAACACTTTCATACAGATTTCGATAATTTCTCGAATAATTCACTGCCTTCTTCAAGCTTGTTTAGCCCAGTTAAATGCTTCGAGAGGTGAGCGATGCTTAGCGTATTATTGCTCACTGTAGATTTGTAATTAAGAGTGAACTTTTTTTGCTTTGTTGTGACCCCGCGAGTTTGAAAAACTTTGCCGACAACTCTGATTTGGACTATGAACTCTGGTCACGTGCGCGAGTCACACCACCCCGTGACATCATTTGTGCGTCTGTACTCTAATAGATGACAGGCATCAACCAATCACAATGCGCGCAATAACCCGGCTATTGTATAAATGACTATAGATTTATGTATGAAGCCTTTGAGTATCTCCTCGAATGAATAGATACCGTGCATTCCATTGTGGCATAGAGTTTTCATATGACGTCACGGCAGCCATATTGATGTTACAAAACAAAGAAACGGCGGCCATATTGGTGTAGAAAGCAACTTCTCCGGGAATTAAACTCTATCTTTATGCAAAAATCGTCTTTTGTTTTAGTTAACCAATATGGCCGCTGGTCACGTGAGTGAAAATGCTCTATAGGCAGCACATCTAATACAGTCAACTCTTACTATAACCGACACCTTCGGGACCACAGTTTGGTGTCCGTATTGGAGAAAGTCCGAGCGGGGCACGTGTGTTGGATCGATCTACAGCTGCCTTTTATGTCAAACACACGATGGCAGTGGCTGTCCAATTAACTCTGGGTATTGTGTCATACAAGGGGCTTGTTTTAGCTTGTTTTAATTTTCCTTTTACCTCAAGGAATGTGACAGCACAAACAACAATCAGTGGACAAACAACGACAACTTGCCGTGCAGTGACAATAACCCGAAGACAAAAGGTGATCGCTGTGTGAGGGGCACGTGTGTTGGATCTATCTACAGCTGCCTTTCATGCCAAACACAGGATGGCAGTGGCTGTCCAGTCAACTCTGGGTATTGTGTCATACAGGGGACTTGTTTTAGTCACAAGGCAAAAAATCCAAACAATCCTTGTCAGGTTAGAACAATCAGCAACATTTAAAAAAAAATTAAAAGAAAGAAAATAAATAAGTGACATGTACATACCTTTCCATTATAATGCAGGAAAAATTTGAAATTGCTAACTGATGTTCCTTTCACCTCAAGGAATGTGACAGCACAAATAACCAACAGTGGACAAATAACGACAACTTGCCGTGCAGTGACAATAACCCGAAGACAAAAGGTGATCGCTGTGTGAGGGGCACGTGTGTTGGATCGATCTACAGCTGCCTTTCATGTCAAACACACGATGGCAGTGGCGTGTCCAATCAACTCTGGGTATTGCGTCATACAGGGGACTTGTTTTAGCCACAAGGCAAAAAATCCAAACAATCCATGTCAGGTTAGAGCAATCAGCAATACTATAAAGAATTAATTAAAGGAAAAAAGATATGAATTGCGCTTATATGCCTTTCCATGAAAATGTAGGAAAAATTTGAAATTGCTAACTAATTTCCTTTTATGTTCCTTTCACCGCAAGGAATGTGACAGTACAAACAAACAAACAGTGGACAAACAACGACAACTTGCCGTGCAGTGACAATAACTCGAAAACAAAAGGTGATCGCTGTGTGCGGGGCACGTGTGTTGGATCGATCTACAGCTGCCTTCCCTGTCAAACACACGATGGCAGTGGCTGTCCAATCAACTCTGGGTATTGCGTCATACAGCGGACTTGTTTTAGTCACAAGGCAAAAAATCCAAACAATCCTTGTCAGGTTAGAATAATCAGCAACATTATAAAAAAATTAAAAGAAAGAAAATAAACAAGTGACATGAACATACCTTCCCATCATAATGCAGGAAAAATTTGAAATTGCTAACTGATGTTCCTTTCACCTCAAGGAATGTGACAGCACAAACAACAAACAGTGGACAAATAACGACAACTTCCCGTGCAGTGACCATAACCCGAAGACAAGAGGTGATCGCTGTGTGAGGGGCACGTGTGTTGGATCGATCTACAGCTGCCTTTCATGTCAAACACACGATGGCAGTGGCTGTCCAATCAACTCTGGGTATTGCGTCATACAGGGGACTTGTTTTAGCCACAAGGCAAAAAATCCAAACAATCCTTGTCAGGTTAGAATAATGAACAATATTTTATGTTGGATCGAACGATGGCACGATCGATGGCACGTGTGAGAAAAAATTAAAATTGCTAACTGATGTTTGTTTCACCTCAAGGAATGTGACAGCACAAACAACAATCAGTGGACAAACAACAACAACTTGCCATGCAGCGACAAAAACCCGAAGACAAGAGGTGATCGCTGTGTGAGGGGCACGTGTGTTGGATCGATCTACAGCTGCCTTTCATGTCAAACACACGATGGCAGTGGCTGTCCAATCAACTCTGGGTATTGCGTCATACAAGGGACTTGTTTTATTCACAAGGCAAAAAATCCAAACAATCCATGTCAGGTTAGAACAATCAAACAAATGTATACCCATCTAAAGATTAAAATAAGTAAGAAAATTAATATTTAAATCGATAAGCAAACAACGCGCGGACGAAGAGGCGGGAAAAAGCCAACAAACAAATGAATGAATTTCTAATAGGTGCGGTGTTCAAGAAATACATGCCCTAAAGGTAGGTAACTAAAATTGCTTTCTTTTCAAGGAGTGTGACAGTATCAACAACAATCAGTGGACAAACAATAACAACTTGCCGTGCAATGACAACAACCTGACGACAAAAGGTGATCGCTGCATGAGCGGCGCGTGTGTTGGCACGCCCTACAGCTGCCTTTCATGTGAAACACACGACGGCAGTGGCTGTCCAATCAAATCTGGATACTGCATTATACAGCAAAGCAGCCAGAGGACTTGTTTTGCAAAGAATCAGTATAAATCTGGAAATCCCTGTCAGGTTTGTAGAGAAATAAGCATATTAAGGCCGTGAATGGAGTGCAAATTTATAATCATCATAAGACATGAAGACAGGCTTTATTAATTTGCATTGCATGAATTATTTGTACGATGGCTCATACTGTATTCAATTTTCTTTTTGCGTTGCAGATATGTGATCCAAGTAGCAGCATTAGCACGTGGTCAGACCGTGATGGCGTGGCATGCGACGATGGTAACAAGTGCACACGTGGTGACACGTGTCGCAGTGGCCAGTGCACAGCAACCCCTTTCTGGTGCAACTCGGTGTGTCAGTACTGTAATGGTCATAACTGCAGTCTGAAAACAGGATTTGGATTTGTGAAAAACAACTGCACCTGTAGAATTAATGGTGAGTTTGATCTTGCCTGTACATACGTCATTGGAAACCCAGAGTCAGATTATTAACTACTAATCCGGCGCGAATAGTAGTCAAGTAATGACTGTTGTCACTGTGTACCTCTCTATCGAAGTAATTAAAAAGACCTTTTCAAAATATGGCTCCTGGGTTGGCTGACAGGAATAGCAAAATATGGTTCATGTTTCTGTTACCTGGCTGGATTAGCTTTTTTTCTATCGCTAGCAACATTTTCAGCTACGTTTACAGGTTAAAGCGGTAAATTTATTTCAATATAATTATAACATATTTTTGTTGTTTTCCTTGTTGTTGTTATTAAGCAAGGGTTCGTTGACGGCCCTTTTACGTGCAAAAACTTTTCAGTCTTGGTATGAAAACGAGTTTTTTTTCTTTTTAGGTCAGGACTATGCACACCAGACTGTAAATCCATCAAACCAGTGTCAGTGGTGTGACTTGTTAGATGCAGCAGCTCGTGTTAACAGCGAATGGACTAATCGTCCTACAGTCCCATGTGATGACCACGACAAATGTACCAAGCTGGATATGTGTGTGGCAGGAAGGTAAAAACTTTAGCTACTATCTTAGGGTCTTTATTGAGTAATTAAAACGGTAAAAGCCTCAATGCCTCTTAGATTCTTATCTTATCTCCAATACTAATTCTGTGCCAAGGCTTCAAAACGTACCTTTCAAAAACAATTTGAGGGGTCATTGCTTTCATAGGTCGAGACCCAAAACTGAAAGCACAATACGTGTTTTAGAGCAAGGTACCTAACCGCCCGCAAAAGTATAGACCTACCTCCTACAAAAATGTATTCGCTCAGAATACCAGAAATGGAAAGAGCATAATGATTTAGTAACAGTTCATTTTAATACCAGTGACGTTTTTAGTCTATAGATTTTTGATAGTTTAATGCGTCAGGAGGTGCTGGGAAGCAAATCTTTAAACATGGCAATTATTTGACATCTACAGTCTATTTCACTCTAATCATTTTATCGTACTCTCTACATTTCTTGTACTCTTGAGCTCGTGTTCGATCTCGTGGTTGGATCCAGTTTAGGTAGCTGGAGAGGGCCTATTGGGCTCCTGTCTAAGTAATAAGCTTGTGATAAAGTGGTAACTTGAATTCAAGACAAAAATAATTCTTCATTAAACCTTCAGTTGTAAAGGACAAGGCTACAGTTGTCAGTCCTCTTATCCCGCTTCAAGCTGCCTAAGAACTTCCGAATGTGTTGGTGATGGAACTTGCAGATATAAGATGAGGTCAAATGGGACTATATGTCGACCTGCTGTTGATAACTGTGATCAGCCAGAGAGGTACTTTATTGAATGACTGATGTCGAACTTAGGGCTAAACAAGACACGTTCACGAAAGCAGAAACCCACATGCATGTGTATATGTATTTGTAGATGCACTGCCATGAACTGAATAGATGCAAGCATTCCTACGTAAATATGATCACACGAAGTAACAAAGGAACTTTTTCTGGTTCTTTTTTTTGTACCGGACACAAACCAGGACGCATTGTTTTAGTACTGTTTTTTAGTCACTGTTTTTTGGTTCAGAAGTGTTTACAGTAAAACAACAGATGTGCGAAAATGATGTTGCTCAAAACATAATGAACAAACCGTTGCTCAGTTGTCAAAAGTTTACACTGATGTGCAGTAATGTTCTATACCTTCCAGTTTTTACTTAGATGCACCCTTGCATCCTATGCTCACACTTCAAACCAGTTATACATCTATTCAAAGCTGAGGTGCATTGCATACCTCATGTCTTCTTACTAAACTAAACAGCTTGCACTGCGTTTTTGAAATTGTCGCTAAGTTAATGAGTTGCGTGCAGTTGACGGAAGAGTTGTAATCTTACTTGTTTATAGCATAGCATGTCATGTTCTTTTCATCTGCTGCTACCAAGCAATTTTCATTTTTTTAAGGACCTTACTACCAATAGTAACACATCACTTAAAAATGTTTTGTCCCTTGTACGCGTGAAATTTAAACTTGTAGCGTGGTTGCCAGAGAAACGCTTCGAATCAAGCTACCTATTTTTGCTATTAAAACTAAACAAGTACTATTTTGTTTAGATTTCCTTTGATTTACACGATTTTTGTATACAAAAATTACACTGACACATTTATACAGCTCCTTTAATGACAAGTTAACCTGACAAACCATCATCATATTGCTCTTAAGGTGTGATGGTAGTCTTGGAACATGCCCTGCCGCAGTGGTCGATACAGTCGTCATTACAACCGGTATAGCTGAGATAATGGACCGGAATTTCCACTCACCTAGCTCCTACCAGTACAACACAGACAGAATTTTTCTGAGGATCTCTGGCTTCTCTGTATCATGCGGAACAGTTAAACTCAGATGGTTTGTTCTGCCAGGAAAGTCCGCTTGCTCGGATTCTTCCCTTGCTAACGGCACCCTGCCAAACGGCAACATACATCAGACACTAACTGGGCTGACTCTTCAAGATAACACTAGTTACAAAGTCGCCATTAGCGCATCGGACCTGAGAGACATAGTGCAGAAGCGTGTCTGTAGTTGCGTTATAGTAGTGGACGCAACCGAACCAACAGGTGGTTGGATCTATGATGGGCCTGCAGCTGACATAGATTACCAATCTTCAAAACTTTTTCAAGCAAACTGGGGAGGAGTGCAAACAAGACATGGTGTTGGCAAGTACGAGTGGAAACTGCTTCTTACCTCATATAAGAGCAATCAGACCACCGAGCTAACACCTTTTTCCAGCACAAATTTGAGCAAACATGCAAGTAAAATAATTAGCAATGTAACAGATGGTTCAAAATTGTTATTCGTCGTGCGATCTTACACGAAAGCAGGACTTTTTTCTGATCTCACCAGTGACGGAGTCATCGTTGATACCTCGCCGCCGCTACCTGCTGAAATATACGATGGTAGCACAGCTGGTATCGATCTTGAATACGCGAAATGGTCAGATACATTCAGTGCCAATTGGAATTCGTTTCACGACCCTCACTCACCTATCTCGCGATACATGTGGGCGATACAGATGCAAGGTACCGGCCTTAGCACCACGTATACGATCACAGGGCTTAATCGCTTTGCAAAATTTACTGGATTAAGTCTCGTCTCTGGAGAAAAGTACTGTGCAGTCGTAAGAGGCTATAATGAAGCAGGTCTTTTCGCCGAAGCTAAATCAGACTGTGTGCTAATTGACCACGATGCTCCACAAGGTGGCACGGTTAATGATGGATACGTCAGTGATGTAGACTACCAAGCGAATGACACCACGATAGTGGCCAACTGGAATGGTTTCACAGACGGGAAAAAGGGAAGTGGAATCGTAGAGTACAAGTACAAGATAACATCGGAGAATGGAAGCACAATTCTAAACTGGACACTTGCAGGAAATGCAACAAGCGTAACCCAAAATGGCTTGCCCTTGAAGAATAACACCAAGTATTTCGTTACAGTTGAAGCCATCGATGCTGTGGGTCTGAGCACTAATGTAACCAGTGATGGCGTTCTAATTGACACCAGTCATCCACTAGCAGCAGAGATTTATGATGGTCGTCATGCTGGTTCAGATTTGAAATACTCCTCATGGACCAACATGTTCAGCGCAAACTGGGAACCGTTCACTGATCCGCACTCTCCCATCTCAAAATACACTTGGGCTGTACAGCAGCTAAACGCTGGTTACATTACTTCATTTATTAACACTGGGCGTAATTTCTCTGCTACCGCAAGTAACATCAGTTTAGTTTCCAAAGAAACGTACTGCGCAGTTGTTAGAGGCTACAATGAAGCCGATCTCTACACCGAAGCTACATCAAACTGTGTGCTTATAGACCATGATGCTCCACAAGCTGGCACTGTTAACGATGGACAATTCAGTGATGTAGACTACCAATCAGAGGACACCATGATAGCAGCGAATTGGAATGGTTTCACAGATGGAAACAACGGCAGTGGAATTGTGGAGTACAGGTACAAGATAACCGAGGAGAATGGAGCCACAGTCGTTTCGTGGACATCTGCAGGAAATAGAACAGAAATGGCCCAAACCTGCCTTTCCTTAAAGAATAACACCAAGTATTTTGTTACAGTTAATGCCATAGATGCTGTGGGTCTAAGCACCAATGGAACCAGTGATGGCGTTCTGGTTGATACGAGTCACCCATTAGCGGCAAAGATTTATGATGGTAGTCAAGCTGGTTCAGACTTGAAATACTCCACATGGACCAACACGTTCAGCGCAAACTGGGAACCGTTTACAGATCCACACTCTCCCATTTCAAAATACACTTGGGCCGTACAGCAGCTAAACGCAGGCTACGTTTCTTCATTTATAAACACTGCACTTAAATGCTCAGCGACTGCAAGGAAACTCAATTTAATTTCCGGAGAAAAGTACTGTGCAGTTGTTAGAGGCTATAATGAAGCAGGTTTTTACACCGAAGCTAAATCAGACTGTGTGCTAATTGACCATGACGCTCCACAAGGTGGCACTGTTAATGATGGATACGTCAGTGATGTGGACTACCAAGCGAATGACACCACGATAGCGACGAACTGGAATGGTTTCACAGACGGGAAAAAGGGAAGTGGAATCGTAGAGTACAAGTATAAGATAACAGTCGAGAATGGAAGTACAGTTCTAAACTGGACATCTGCAGGCAATGCAACAAACATAACCAAAAGCGACTTGATATTGAAGAGTAACACCAAGTATTTCGTTACAGTTAAAGCCATCGACGCTGTGGGGCTGAGCACTGATGTAACAAGTGATGGCGTTCTAATTGACACCAGTCATCCATTAGCGGCAGAGATTTACGATGGTAGTCAAACTGGTTCAGACTTGAAATACTCCACATGGACCAACATGTTCAGCGCAAACTGGAAACCGTTTACTGATCCGCAATCTCGTATTTCAAAATACACTTGGACGGTTCAAAAGCTAAATAAAGGCTATCTATTTTCATTTACGTCTACTGGTTTTAACTGCTCTGCGACTGCAAGAAACCTAAATTTAGTCTCGGGAGAAAAGTACTGTGCAGTCGTTAGAGGCTACAATGGAGCGGGTTTGTACACCGAAGCTACATCAGACTGCATACTTATAGACCGCGATGCTCCACAGGGTGGAACTGTCAACGATGGATACGTCGGTGATGTAGACTACCAACTAGATGACACCATGATAGCAGTGAACTGGGATGGTTTCACAGATGGAAGCAAAGGAAGTGGAATTGTGGAATACAAATACAAGATAACAGACTGCAGTCGAAATGCAATTGTTCCCTTCACATCTGTTGGAAAAGAGACAAGGATAATTCACAGAGGGTTGTCTCTGAGGGTGGCTGAAAGATACTACGTGACTGTTAAGGCGATTGATGCTGTTGGTCTAAGCACTGACGTAGCTAGTGATGGTTTTATTTCCCCCGTAGGTAAGGACTATACAATAATGTAATTTTTCTTGTGATTCAATTTGTTTATTGTTACTTTTCACCATAACATTTTAACATGGATAACCGTTGTAATATTGTATCTTTATTACAATGTTTTTCCGTATGATTGTACAGAATTTTATTCTCCATTCAAACGTAATGCTATAAAATTATGTACACGGAATTGGTGCGCAAAAACAATACCAGAATGTTATAAATTTTATAACGTTTTGCTATTTCAACAGGGATAAAATTTCATCAATATGTCATGAAATTTTATACGGCAATTAATTATACATAAGTCTTATAGAAAGTTCTTTGGGGAACATTTATAACATTTTTATGTTTGAACAACATTAATGAGGAAAAACGTTATATTTCAGTTTCGATATAATGTCTTTCCATTTAAAAATGTATTATCTTAATGACATTGTTTAAAGTACAAGTATATGTCATTATGTCATTATTTGCTGAACATTTTGACTTCTCAATTCTTGTAGTTAAAACTGGCTTTTAGTTTGGCAAAAAAATGAATAGTAACTAATATAGTTTTTTTTATTATGTTGCTGTTAATACACCCTTGTTACTAACAGTTGTAGTGCGCTCTGTTCTTGCAGTTATTACTTTACAATGCAGCGGGAAAAAAAGTAAGAGATTCATCGTTTTAAAGTGCCCCTGTGATCAAATTTTTGATTTTTATTCTTTTACATTTTCGTGAACAATTAGAATTTCTTACTCACCTTGCCAAATTTCAATCTATTACGAACAGCAGAAGTCGTTTTATTATATCATTTATTCCAGAGAATTTACGGCCGCCATTAATATAATCAACCTTGTTCCAAGGCTTAGAGAAAGTGACGTCAAAGGCTCAAAAATACCTCATGGGTTGAAATTATAATAACAATCAGCATAGAAAATTGCACGAAAAACAAGTCCAAAGTTTTTGTTGCTTTTCGCGTGATTTTCAACACTTATTGTTATTATAATTTCAACCCGTGAGGTATTTTTGAGCCTTTGACGTCATTCTCTCAAAGCCTTGGAACAAGGCTGATTAATGGCGGCCGTAAATTCTCGGGGATAAATGTTAAAATAAAACGACTTCTGATGTTCGTAATGGATTGAAAATTGGCAAGATGAGTAAGAAGGTCTAATTGCACACGAAAATGTAAAAAAATGAAAATCAAAAATTTGATCACAGGGGCACTTTTTCTACTTAGTTGCAATTGTACAACGATCAGTCATGATCAGTGCATTCAACTTTCGTTTTTCTTTCAAGGTCTAAAGAAACTGATGTCACAGCCAGAAGTGTGGTAGTTGGTAGTTTTAAATTTCGTTTTCAATATGCACTTTCGTTTCCCAGACAAACTGACAATTTTATTATTTTCTCTACCTCATCTCTTCTCAAGTTATTCACAAACGAAGTTGTCTCAAAGCCCCAACAGCAGACTCCCGCTTAATGCAAGGAAGCCTCCTTCACTCTGACAACGATCAAGCCTTTCTATATAGTAAGGTAAGTGCAAACAAGTCCGTGGGCCGCGCTGGAGAAGTTTAGTGCCTAAATCGTTAACCTATTTTGTTCCTTACATTATATACGTCGTAAACCTTTCCCCTAAATTTTCCTTATATCTCTCCAGCTAAGAAAACAGTAACATTAAGGCGTTGATATTCAATTTAATATAAACAACTGAAGCTTTTGAACAAACACTACTGTCCAAATCCTGTAATTCAGTACCCCATTTATGGTAACCATTTAAGGCCCAGGTACCAACAAACTGTTTAACTCTCAGAGTCACACGCTCGGTCCATTTGGGTGGCTTTAATTTAATTTAATCCTACTGTTTTATTTTTCAACAATTTTCAAACTGAAATTTGGGGTTTTTAATAAATTATGATCTTCAATAGTCATTATTTGTGGTCATGTATCTTTGCAGTTTTCGGTCGGTCTATTGCTTGGATTCTTTCTTTTCTTTCTTTCTTTTTCTTTCTTTCTTTCTTTTTTTCTTTATTTCTTTCTTTCTTTCTTTCTATTTGATCCACAGGTTTCGTGTCCCAATGCTGGTAATTGGCTCAACTTCCTTGGCTTCACTTCTTTACGAAAACAATTACAAAAAGAGTAAAGTCCTCTAGATCAAGCATCGCCTATATGTGACTGGAGCAAATCAGTTTGTAAAATGGATGGACAATCACGTTTGATGCTTTTAGGAGTGCGCCGCCGCATAAGTTACATCAGGAATAATGGACTCCAGGTTACATCTGATCTACTTCGATTTCTACAAAGGAACTTTGGAACTTTTAAGAAAAAAAATCTGCTTAAATTGTACCTGACTTTGTCATTAAAGAAGGACGTTGTTATTTTCCGTGGAAATTAAGAAAAATAATTGGAAGACAAAAAGTCGTATTTGCATTTGTTCTGTAGCACAGCAACGATAACAGGTCGTTTCTCGCTATTAAAATTTTGTCATATTATGCAAGGCGCAGTTGCTCAAAGGGTGGATAACGCTATCTACCAGATAAATCGCTATCCAGTGGATAACTGTCATACATAACCTACTCCGCTATCCACCGGATAGTGATTTATCCGGTGGAACAACAGGGGCCAGGGGTAAATCCTAGCTCCACTGAAACTTCTGTAGGGTCTCCACCAGCTGAATGGTAGTCCACTTGTTTCACTATCGTTCAGAGAACTCGATTTTTTTTCCAGCTTTTTTGCTGGTGTGTCTTGTGGTATTGACTGAAAAATGTCTTCTTTCTCGTGATACCGTCAACTTTCTCTAAAACGGACACCGTCGGGACCGGCTCCAACTGTCCATTTTAGAGAGGTGTCCGATTAAAGGGGAGTTTAGTTACAGTAAAATCATTGGAGAACGGCAGAAACGGGACCAACACTAGGTGTCCGTCTTATAGAGGTGTACATCTTATAGAGGTGCCCGTTAACAGAGAGTTGACTGTACGCATGAACGGAACATCTCATATCTCTATTTTCCAGCTCATTAGTACTCAATGCAGCACACATCAGCTGTGGTCAAGACAAATGTCACCTACGTTTGTTGTTGTATGTTACAATTTTGGAAAAGACGACTGTAAATAAATACGACTGTAAATAAATATGTGAACTGATGTTATCTTGAATGTCGTGAAGCTTATCGCTCATAAATTCTCGTCGCGAGACAATCGACAATTTGTAGATATTTTCTTTTTGATTATTTGCATGATGACTTCAGTTTTTGGATCGTGCCCCCTTACAAGTAGCCTCCTACGAAACACTTTTTTTAAATAAATTTGTTATGTGTCTGGTGGAATCCTATCTCGTTGAAAATCTTTACATGTAAAGATGCCCTCAGTTGCAATATTTAAGTAACAGATACTACCTTATTATAGGAAATTAACGCTCGTGTTAATTAAGGACCATTAGGGTATTTGAAATTAACGCATTGGAGGGAAACTTACTCCTGAATAAAGGAAATTAACGTGGAAGAGGAGGACAATTTTCAAAGTGAAGCAAATTAATGCGATGAAAGGACCCTAGTCAGCCTTTGCCATTATCGATGCCATCGAAATTATGAAAACTGTATGGCAAAGCGAAATCTTATTGTTTTGCTGAAAGTTGTGCTACTGGAAGTCTATTAAAATACCTTAAGCAGTTTGATAGTGATCTCTTTCGTTAAAACACGCTCCGCGCAAAATATGATAACTTTCGTATGTAAAAAAAAAACAAAGGCGTGGCTGACTAGGCTCCTCTAATTAACACAAGCAGGCTTAGTTTAGTTTTTCATAAGAAGTTGATGTGGCAGATGTTGACATGCCCTTTGAAAGCAGGCATGAATTGGAAATATCGCAAACAATATACCTGTAGGATTTTACGTTGCAAAATCGAAATACAGTTTGCAGAAAAGAGAAAGTCAACTATGTCTAGACTGCAATTTGGAAATTAAGATCGCGGAAATTAACGCTTCATATAATTAATGTCGAGGAAATTAACACAGACAAAAATTAACGCGAGTAAACTTAAGGTGGATTTTGCGCGAAAAAATTGAGACAATGTATGAACGACTAACGTACACGTTAACGCAAACTCCTTCATACATTGTTTATAATTTTTTTACGCACGTAAACGTACTTAAAAAAATACGCCTCAGTGGAAAACCACCTTTACTAGTAAATTTTTAAATTTGCGTTAATTTATTGAGCGTTAATTCCCTATAATAAGGTAACCCGCCACTTTGTTAGTTTTTTCACACCGCCGAAAATATATGCGCATGCGTAGTAGGTGCCTGTGTTGTTTTGGACGCGTATTTGGAAAACCGCGCGAAAGGCGAGGGATGGCCACGCGAGGGAAAAACGAGAAGGCTTCTCATTTTCCCCTCGCGTGGCCGTCTCGCGCCTTTCGCGTTTCCCAAACGCGCGCTCAAAAACTACACAGGTGCCTGCTACACAGGCTAAAATTATTTCTGGCCGCAGGCAGACAAATTCCCCGGGAAATGTGTAGTCAACCGGCCCCTACCCTACCACTTTAACATGGAAGTTTCCCTGGGTTTGTAACACAGGAACAGTTAAAATATGCTCGAGAACGAGTGCTTCAGTTGAACCAAACTGTTAAGCTAGCTTAAAGTCTGAGTAACATTGGAATCCAAATGAAAATGAACTACATTGAACTGTATAAATATAGCTGACCTATACAGATCAAATGCACTAAATCATGTACAAATGTGTGTACATTTTTGGAACGGCATATGAAGA
The DNA here is from genome assembly GCF_052425735.1 of Oculina patagonica. Classification (NCBI taxonomy): domain Eukaryota; kingdom Metazoa; phylum Cnidaria; class Anthozoa; order Scleractinia; family Oculinidae; genus Oculina; species Oculina patagonica. The sequence goes on along the minus strand of NC_135758.1, from coordinate 20,098,198 downwards.
TCAATGAAGATGGTTGAGGCGCCCGAATCACACAAGTCATTCGCCTCTCTACCATACATTAAAGGCGTAACAGAACCTCTGACCCGTGTTCTCAAAAAGCACCATATCACAGTAGTAAACAAACCACTGACCACCCTCCAACAACAGTTCCCGGCCCCAAAATTTCGACCTTCTTTGGATTCGCAGACAAACGTTGTCTATAAAATTCCTTGTGCTGAGTGTTCATGGTGTTACATTGGTGAGACTGGTAGAGCCTTCAACACCAGGAAAAAAGAACACCTGAGAAATGTTAAAAACGCAGCAAAAGGTCCAAGAATTGTCAATCACGTCTGGTCCAATAATCACGCGATTGACTTTGAAAATGCATCTGTCATTGACAAAGGCGGCTTTAGAACAAGAAAAACGTTGGAAGCGTGGCATTCGAAGCTAACTCCCAATGCAGATAACAATTCTTGTCCTCTACCTGGACAGTACAACATTCTTTTTAACAAATATTCTTAGTTATTAGCATTTTTATTTCTCAACTTCACACTCTGAATTTTTTACCTTTTTACATTTTATCCGTCGAAGGCTGTAGTTCAGACAGCCGAAAGCTCGTATTTTTAAAGTTTTTTAGCCAGAGATCGTTTTCAAATTTTATAATATGTATTATCCTGGCTGCGGTCCTTCAATATTTTCACGTATCTACCAAATATCTTGACAAATTTTGTCTCTACCAAATTTTGAATTTGGCAATCGTGGACGCACTTGAAAACACCAAATTGTTTGAGAACCACAAAGTGTAAATCATGTTAAATCTGTACATCTTCGATAACTTTTCGTTTGCTGAAAACAGTCTTACTTTCCGGCCGATAGGAGCCGTATTTTTCGCTTTTAGTACAATTCAATAGTCTTGACTCGCCGCGCTTTCATTTTCAGCAGCGGTACTCGTACTCGGGCGGTTTGAAAATTGTGCCAAGCCAGGAGTACTTGTCGATACTTGTATACCGGAAGTGTAATGGAAAGAAGATCTGCGAGCCATATATATAGTTGTTGTATGGAGTTGATGGTCATTATAGTCGTTTCCGTTAGGACTCCATGTTCACAGCTCAATCGTCGAGAAAAATATTTTGGCGGACATATGCCTTGAAAAGCGAGATCAAATATACTTGTTTGACAAGAAGCAAAGAAACAAACTGTGTCTGACAATTACGTTTAAACTAAAAAATGTTGTGGTTAATCATCGTGGTAGAGTACAATAATAATAAAGTATTTTTCGTTTGTCTCACGACGTAGTGTCACTTGTGATGTAGATCGCGACGTTTCGACTGCACACTGCTAGTCTTCATCAGGCGATAAGGTCGACTGGTTGTGCTGAGTGTGGTGTGGTTGAAAACCAACCAATCACAGCGCAGCAGCGTGCTTTATAAGTTCACGCACAACCAGCCGACCTTATCGCCTGATGAAGACTAGCAGTATGCAGTCGAAACGTCGCGATCTACATCACAAGTGACACTACGTCGTGAGACAAACGAAAAATACTTTATTATTACGTTTAAACTGTACACCTTCGATAACCAGATATAACTCTTCTTTTATAAGAATACAGTTTTTCCGTCCCAGGCTGAATATTCTTATTTTTCTGCCGATTTTAGGCTGAAAATATTCTTGTGAACATTCTTAAGGCTAGTTCTCATATGATCGCCCCGATCGTCTCTGTCACCTCTGTCGCTTCAGAAAGTTTGCTTGCGATCGGGGCGATCATATGAGAACATCACAGAGACGTCTGCGACGATCGGGGCGATCGCGATCGCTTCAATCGCCCGTGTTCTATCCGGGCGATCGGTCGCAGACTGCGGCGATCGCGAACGATTATATGAGAACTACTGCCACAGAGGGAGACGATCGAGGCGATCCAAACTGTCCCATGGTGCATCAGTATTACTCAGAACTACGTTTCCGTTTGGCCTGCCTTTCGCTTCTTCGCCGTAAAACGGCAATAACGAGAAGGTAGGAGGCCACGAATTTTGACTTTGCATCGAAGGCTGCCATAAGCGATATCGGAGTTTTGAAAAAACACACGTGCGTCGATCGGAATAAAATCGAATATTCATATGCGGGAACAAAGAAAAGATCATGAATTATTATCTTGGTTGATTAACCCTATTTTGCATATACCAGACGATCGGGGCGATCATATGAGAACCCCCTGATCGCTTCCAATCGCTTCGATCGCCTACGATCTCCTCAGAATTTGCAAATGACAGAAGCGACAGAGACGATCGGGCCGATCATATGAGAACCAGCCTTTAGAAAATACCGTTTGACATTTCCGTTTTAGCAAGTATTGGGTAATCAATTACAAGTAAACACATTCAATTTGGATTAAATGTAAAGTTTAACGCTGGAAAGTTCAATGTAAAATACTAAACGTTTCGGCAGTGCTGCCTTCATCAGTAGTAGTCACTACTACTACTGATGAAGGCAGCACTGCCGAAACGTTTAGTATTTTGCATTGAACTTTCCAGCGTTAAACTTTACATTTAATCCAATGTGTTTATTTAAATTAACGCTGCGCAGGACATTTTCGTTTTTTTTTCAATCAATTACAAGTGTTTGGTGTCCAGTTCTGTATCGTGTTACATTGTGCACATATACCATTGCTTTTCGCCCGGGGGTCTTCGTTGCAGCCTGGCCGTTTTGGCTTTAAACAAAGCATTCCTCACAGAGATAAAGTGACGAGAAATGAAAATACCTGATTTTGTTTCAACTAAAAACTATATTCTTTTCAAAATCTCAGCCTCGGGTTTATTCTAAAAATATTCTTAAAAATTCGCAAATTTCAGCCTCGATATTCTTATAAACTAGATTCTTATAAACTAAAAAGAGTGTAGTAGAAAGAGTGTAGCAAGGCGGCCGTAAAAGGCGGCTGCATAAAGGCGGCCTTTTAAATTTAAAGGGGTTTGACAAGAAAAGCAAGAAGCAAAGAAGCAAAATGTGTCTGACAATTACGTGTAGAAAGTGATCGACTGCCAAAAAAGTGGACATTGAGAGCCATCAATCGATCGATGACTTTCGTGTCTGTAGAGCTAGCGTCGTACATGAAGGAGCATTCGAAAGCTAAATCGGTTTTCACATAAGCTTCATCAACGATGAATCTATCGATCTAGAAACCAGAGCGCTGGCTAAAATCGAGTGCGTGGCTGCTTTTTCGCAAGAAAATGAAAAGCTTTTCAGTTGTAACAGCACAAGTACATTTTTACCTGAACCAGTCTATATTGTTACAGGACAAAATGCACTGCAACTAGGGGACTAGCTCAGTCAGACTTCAACTTCTAGGATCAGAGGTCTTCTTTATTCTTCAGCTCTTACTCTCAGTCGTTGCCGGCAGTAACTCATGAACTTACACCAAAAACTGGCGATTAAGTACGCTCGCACTATGTCCATACTGCGCAGTGATTGGCTAAAAGCTACATTCTTTTGAAGTTCGCGAGAACTATAGAAATTGCGGTTTCTTTGATAGTCGAAAACGTGCTTCGAGTTCAGAGCAGGTTTTAAGTGAGATATCATCCAAATTAAGTGTTTATCTTTCGCTCAACTGAAAGTATCTTTAAAAGCGATCCCGAAATCGGAATAGTTGATACCAATCACAGCAGTTGCTGGACAGAATGTTTCAAAACCAGAATGTACGTGATCCTATTTTCTTTAAGCAGCACAAAAGAATTAAAAGCTATATTATGAAACTTAGTAAATATTTCCCGCGTGTATGAGTAAACATTAATTAAAGTGTTCCATTGTTCGTTTATATCGGAAACTAACGTTTCCGCAGTTCTTTTGAAGTACACGACCAACGCAATTACTCATAAGAAGGTTTACGTCCAACGCAATTAACTAAGATCACATAACTTAACTCAAAACATTTTTCTTTTAACTAAATTCACTCTAAGCATAGCTAAAAGCACAAACACTCGTACTTGCCAATCTAAAATAACTGTGATAAACATGAAAACACTATGAGAACATTTTGGACTATTAAAATAACCCGAAAGGTTAACAAAAGGTGTTTACGACAAACGTAAGTTAATTACTTTGGCCAAACTCCGTTAGCGGTTTGTGAGCGGATGTTATTGAATTCCTGACCAACGCATGGTATCAAATTATTCCTGGTAGTATAGAAATCGACCGTGGGAAAGTTCGGTAAAGGTTAATTGACTGAGTGAAAGGATTAGAGTGGCAAGTTGTTTTTGTTTGAAACACTTCCTGAGTCGAGGAATGTTTGCCTACGTGATAGTTTGTTTTCAGCAAGTATTTCGAATAGCGCATGCCAAAAGCGAAGCCTAATTTAATGTCACACTTTAGGTTAATAATTAATAAACGTATATTTCAACATCTATAAAAATATGCTTCAACAATATGTTATAACCGTGGAGACAGAAAGAAACCGGCTGGGTTGGCGTTCGTGGGGGGGGCTGCTGTTGCATCGGCGGCGGACCGGGATGGATGGCGCAGTTTTCTGGCCGGTCTCAAGAGTCCTCATGGGCTCGATGAGGATAAGTAGTAAGTAGTAGTCTATATGTTATGATATATTTATTTACAATTATGTGCCGTTTAGGGCTTGATATTGTATGTTTTAGTTCGGGGCTGGATATTCTATGTTATGTATAATTTGGGGCCTGATATCGTATGTTGTCGTCAGGGCTTGATATCGTATGTTGTCGTTCGGGGCCTGATATCGCATGTTGTCGTTCGGGGCCTGATATCGTATGAGTATGTTGTCGTTCGGGACTTGATATCGTATGTTGTCGTTCGGGGCCTGATATCGTATGTTGTCGTCGGGGCTTGATATCGTATGTTGTCGTTCGGGGCCTGATATCGTATGTTTTCGTTCGGGGCCTGGTATCGTATGTTGTCGTTCGGGGCTTGAGATTGTATGTTTCAGTTCGGGGCTTGAGATTGTATGTTATGTATAGTTTGGGGCCTGATATCGTATGTTGTCGTTCAGGGCCTGATATCGTATGTTGTCGTTCGGGGCCTGATATCGTATGTTTTCGTTCGGGGCCTGGTATCGTATGTTGTCGTTCGGGTCTTGAGATTGTATGTTATGTATAGTTTGGGGCCTGATATCGTATATTGTCGTTTGGGGCTTGATATCGTATGTTGTCGTTCGGGGCCTGATATCGTATGTTGTCGTTCGGGGCCTGATATCGTATGCTGTCGTTCGGGGCTTGATATTGTATGTTTCAGTTCGGGGCTTGATATTGTATGTTATATATAGTTTGTGGCCTGATATCGTATGTTGTCTTCGGGGCTTGATATCGTATGTTTTCGTTCGGGGCCTGATATCGTATGTTGTTGTTCGAGGCTGGATATTGTATGTTATGGGGGGCCTGGTATGGGGGGCTGGTATGGGGGGGGGGGGGGCTGGTATGGGGGGCCTGGTAATGGGGGCCTGGTATGGGCGGTCTGATATGGGGTGCTTGGTATGGGGGGGGGTCTGATATGGGGGGCTTGGTATGGGAAAACGTTCCAACCCTTGGTCGTTTTCTAAGTAAAGTGAGCTGTTTCGATTTCTTAATACAAAATCAAGACTATCAAATAAAACCAAAATTTTCTTTTTATTTCCAGTCCCTTGAATTACTTTGACTGAATTAATTTATCAGAATTTCTTAACTTACACAATGTACATATGAACCTCTATTATAGCAAGCACTCCTAATTGTTTTGTTACTTCAAATGATTTACGTACATTTTATTTTTATTTGAAATTTTAGATGATGTGTTTAGTAGCATTTTAACTGAAACTTATAACAACATTGTATTCACACCTCTCGAAATTGCACTACAAGTGGCCTTTCATTAGATTGTAGCAGTCACTGTACTGGTCATTGAAAATAGTCTGAATTGACTATACGGAAACTGTATTTGTCAACACGTGTCTGTAATGAGCTGGACTTACTTTTGCTTGTTCCGCTCTACTGTGTGCGCTCTTTGAATGTGCAGTTCCAGAACAAATCACCCACCCCATGGAAGCTCACTTGAAATTTCAAGGGACCTGGGGGATCTCAAAGGCCAGAATTTTTAAAGGAAAGTATAAAGCTAAACTGAAATTTCCCACTCAGAGATGAGGAGTTCAAACCAGTGGTAGGGGGATGGATATTTTCTGGAACAACACAATAACAGAAAACTTATTTTTAAATAAGACATTAAAATGTCTTTAATCCATAGAGACGCAGCTTACATACCGATTCTGCCTATGAGAAATAACTGTGCTTAGGAGTTGAAATACTCAATGTAACTCAGATGCAGCGATTGGATTTTTCTTTCCTTGGCTCTTGTATTGCGTGTACTTTTGTTGGAGGTGTCTGTCATTATGACGTTGTTAAAATTGCTAAATTATATTAGTAGTGGGTGAAGACTCCAAAGATGTAATTCTATACTTGGAAGGGAATGAATTTGGTAGCTGAAATGGCATTAATTAATAAGCTGCCAAAGGGGATCAGTAACCTTATCTTGCTAGTTTAACTTGAAACTTAACTTCCAGGTCGCACTGTACCCTACCCTTCGGGATCACAGTGCTTTCTTTTATTAGTGTGCACCCATCCTGCCCATTCACGGGTCAGTCCTGTGGGATTGTAAGAGTTTTCATGTACTTCATTCGGTTTAGCCTATACAGGATTTAAATTGCTAAAAGCATGCCGCCTATACTATGAAAGACTGAAGACAAAAGGCGTAACTATTGTACATCAAGAAACATTTTTTAAAGAAATCTTGGGTTCTCACAGGACCTCGCTGTGATGCGAGGTCCTGTGAGAACCCAAACCCCTGCACACTAGCAAACAGGAGGTCCCTCCTCACTAAGTGCAATATTTAATTTTTACTTGAAATTTGTTTGCAATGCCGCTTATTTAATTTACTTAAATTACATGTACATACATGTATGCACAATATAGCACTAGCACTGCTACAATCGTAGCATTATTTTTATTAGAAATTTCTACAATTATAGCCGACCAGCATCTTGACATGTTTTACAACAAAGATCCAGCCACGCCCTGGTGGAACAGAGGTTGTACTTCACTACCGCCTGGCATTGCTTGCTGCTGTACTTGTCTTTAAAGCAGACTGTCTCTAATACCACATCTGCAAAATCAGTTAAAGCAACAGTGGGTATATAACAAAATTTATCAGTCGAATCGCTAGTTAAAACCATGTAGCTATATCAAAAGAAACTTTATTAACGTGTCAAAAAAAAACTTAGCTCGGGAAAACCCATACTAATTTGGGGACACAACTTGGAATTAAATGGATTGAGAAATCATTAACTTATTAACATAAGGAAAGCACCGACACAGGTTTTTCGCATTTGGCCAACCAACACAAGTCATTGCAAGTTGATCGGTTTCTTTTTTATGTTTTTAGGATATGTAAGTAGAATGATCTTTTTGACAACTTTCGCACACTATGCAAGCCTATCATGTTCCAAAACTTACGACTGCTCACACGAGTGTCTCCGTTTGGCAAGAGCTTAAGAAAGCGACTGTGTTTGATACACCTAATGGAGAACACAAACCTATCTCCTTGCATTCCTTGAGTTTACACTCGCGCGCTGTCGCAGGTTTCGATCCTGCGTTGCAAGTGTTACCAGTTTTTCCAGTAAGTCGGTGCGTACAAGTCACTGGTCGGCTTTGCATTCCTGAACCACATCCGGCAGAACACTGCCGAGGCAAAAGAAAAAAGAAAATAATTTAGTACAGTGTGATAACATGACTGTGTGCATGTAATTCTCTTCTATATTTCTTGTTGCCTGCAGTCTGTCTTAAGCCCCATAGCTATACTGTAGACCAAGCGTTTAGCCAAGGCATTTTTCACTAATCATTCTTAAAACTGGCGACAATATGCACGAAATGCTGTCAATAAGCACCTGCGGTCGACTAAAAGCGTCGGATACTTCACTCTACTATACTTATAGAAGACGGCTACTTTTCCCTCTAAAAATGAAGTCGGTTATTCTACTAAAACTAGCTGCCCACTACAACATGATTTTATTGAAACCCCTACAGCACGAAAACAAGCTTCTTTATGCCATTCTGTGCCGCTAGAAACTCATGAATAGTGCGCTGGCCGGTACATTACTTGCCTTTATGTTCGAAATCTCGTATTTCAAAGTAGTAGACGGGTGAGGCAGACAAAATTTCAACCGAAGCAACTGCCTTGGTGTCATATATATAGATTCAGGCCTTATTGTGCTATTATTGCAAGGAACACGTTTTTACTCACGCTTCCCCATTTTCCAGTGGTCCAGTCGTAGCACGATCCTTTAAAGCAGGGTTTCCGGGTGCGAGGTTTTTCCCTGTGTGCACATTTCCCCTCAACTGGGCAGCGGACTTTCCTCAGACGGTAACCAACATCGCACAGACCGTGGCACTGTATATCACAGAAAAATACCATATTTTACAAATGATTACAAACCTTACAATTAGTTAAGTTAGATTCTTCAATCTGTTGTTTATAGCTGTAGTTCTTTGGAGTGTCGCTCAACTCGTTTTTCCCTGAAAAAAACGTGAAGCATGAAACAAAGTTACGTAGCACCAATAAACAGCAGTGCCTGTAACCGAGCATTCTTGGCAAAAAGGATTGTATTTTAGACAGTCTGCTAGAAGTTTCAATTAACTACTGCTAGGTGATTCGGTTAGCCTTGATACTCGTAAATGACATTATTTAGGAATATCTTTGATAACGTCTACAGGGGATTTTGTGCTTGAAGAAACTACTGAAGAGCAGAACACGTATTCAGACAGTAAAAATACGATACATGTGTTTAGATAATACTCGTCGTGACTCACTTGAGACCACGGTCCAGCCATCCAATTTAAGTGGCACGCTTTCTTGATGCAGTTTTGAACCCCTGAAGGTTTGTCGCTGGGACATAAGTGGCTGGAGCTCTCTTCAGTGGTGCCATCTCTAGTTTGATGCATACAAGTAACTGAGCGGTACTGGAGACCAGGTCCACACGTCTTGGAACAGGGTCTCCATGGCGACACTGCCCACCTGCAAGAGATGTACTAAATCCTTGAGTGCTCTCGTAACTTCCGTTATAGTACTTTTCAACAAAACGGACGGAAGTGTTTGAAAAGTGTCTTTATTATATTACAGCACTTTGTTTGAAAAAAAGTTGCTTTGCCTTGGCGATAAAACAAATTGTTTTGAAAGGGAGTTTGAGACGCGTAATGTCATCATGTCTATCCTTTTGTGTTTTCTTCAAGCCCACTCATATTCGCTTCATGCTATGGAAAGACTGGAAACCGGGATAAGCTCCGGCCTGATGGGCCACAAGGCTCGAATGAGGGCTTTGCCTACCCTTTCACCCACTAAAATGAAGCGCTTTTATATACAAAAAAGCAATGAAAAGAGTATAGCAGAAAATTTTCCCTAAATTTTATGAAAAAAAAATCCGTCAAGTCGCTTTTACATGTATTTTGTCTGAAAATCAACATTTTGAAATAGGTTTGCGCGCACACGAAATGGTGTTTCGATTTCCATGCTTTATACTCTGAAAAGGCTCGCTCAAATTCAATGCACCACTTCTGGAACCGTATCAAAGCAATCATCGCATCATAAAATTATAATTCGATGCAGTGAAAACGTTTTAGGGTCGGCTAGCAGCTCTTTCAAGGTTTCACCTGAATGGCTCGCTACGCTTCGATAAAAGAAGAGAAGAAACAACAGGAACAACGTATCAAGAAATGCTCTATTGTTCGGTATCAAATTCCTCCGCAGCTCTTGAAACAAAAGCCTTTTGTTGTCTGTCGGGCGGCAAAGTTGAGCCGAGAGGTGCCGACGATAAGTTTTTGGTAATCGGAAGATTGTCGGCGTGGCAAATTAGCAACCTTAGGGGGAGGAGAGCGGATTGTTGCCCTAGCCCCCAAGAACTGCTTTCGTATATGGGGATCCCTTTCTCTCAGGAAATCCGATTATTCCAGCGGATCAATATCAATATCTTATTTCTCCTTGAGGAATCATACTTTGTCGAGCAGACAGATGATGAGAATAAATTAGATCACTTGCAGATACTGTTTGGATGCGAAGCCAACTTTCAGGGCTACTTCATTGTGTTACAAAAATGAGTGACAATTATGTTTCGACAATTAAGGCTTACCCAGGATTAAAAGTTGGTCAAGGGTTCAATTTCTGTTGAAAGGGCTTTTCATTGCTTATGATTTGTGGAGTATGAGATTAGCCAAGGTTAAAACTGGAGGACAGAAAATATAAACAGAAAATCCAACTAAAAAGTTAAAAAAAATGAAAAAAAATTCACGCTAATCCAGGGTTAGGAGTCCAGGGCGTGTTTCTAACAGAGTATTAAGGAAATCAGAAATGATTTACTATGTACGTGTATAAGAATCATATTCTTCTCGTGGCAATAAAGATACAGCAAGTACATTTATTCACTTTTATTTATCGTTACCTGCGTTTTTAGTTACTACATCTGATACTGTTAAACATTACCTAAACAGTTATGCATGTTTCCCCGGTTATGTTTTTCTTCGAAGGAGGAGAGAGGTTTAGGGTTACCTTCTTACAAGAGATCTTTCAAACAACTGCAACATCTATTAACCCCTTAGTTTACAGTATATGTACACAAGGTCAAGATAATTGTGGCATTGTGCAAGAATAAACAATTATTGGATGAGGTTTTTGTGATATCCGGAATAATCAAGGTCGAGGTAAGTGTTATCAACCGAAACCGAAGGCTTCGGCTGATAACACTTAAAGAGACCTTGATTATTCCGGATATCACATAAAACGAAGCTAATAATTGTTTTATTATACATTGTTTTTCTGGAAAAGGAAGTAATGACAAACGATTTCAACTTGTTTCAAAACGTGCTAATTCCGGCTGATCGTCCTACTAAATCGTGGAATAGTTCCTTCCTAATTTTTGTTAGTCATTTAGTGATTTCCGAGACTTAATTGTCAGCAATTTTTGAACTTTGGTCAAACTATTTCTCGTTTGAAGAAGTGAATCGCCGCCAGATGCCTGACACATTCGTCTTGGAAATCATGCATTTCGAGCGCAACCTACAGATTAGTGAATAATCTGCTAGCAGATTATTCACTAATCTGTAGGTTGCGCGGGGTTGCGCGGATTCCCAGAATTAGCTGTAGGCTCTTAGCCAATGAGAAGATAGCTAGTGACTACAATGTATAATAAGAACAGTAATTGGCCGCCCTTGTTTTTTCCTTTTCCCAGTATCAGGCTACTACAATATAGCCTCAATCTTAAGAATTCAAGATATTAAGAGGCTGTATCTGTAATAGTGGTCTGCCCTATCTGGCTTGTTAAATAGATTTCGCTCTTTTCTAGTGTGTTGCAAGACTTTCATGTACTTATACTAAAAACACAATTCACTTGACCGGATCATTAATTTTTTTCGAGTTTTTAAGGATTTTCGGTTCACCCGAACGAGCACTTGTAACGACCACTGTCAAGGCTTAAATTTACCACAACTTTGAAAATTAATTAAAAAAAAACTAACAACTTCTGTACCAAACAAACACTACAGCCTGTTAAATTATGTCTTTTTAATTTATCACACCAACTTTCACGAACATTGAGCTCGAATCAAGCTAGCAGCAAAACATTAATGACACCCCTATCACACACCTTGATGAAACACTTGAAAACGGCTCAGATTCAAACTTTAATTTTGAAAAAGTGAGGCGGTCTACTTCAATCAAACCAACGCAGCCGAAAAGTAGATGTAATAGAAGATGTTCCTATCGAAAAAAACCTTTTGGTATCGTCTTAATGAAATATTTACAGCTGTGTAAACTTGCCCAATTTCGAGGATCTTCATGTTTGCAGCCATTTTGAGGGACTCGTCAGGACGAGGAGTTTCATCAACTGGCCTCGCAGACATACCTCACACCTTCAGAAATAAACAAAGATTAGATATAAATGCAGTGCAGTTCAACTGAAAGAGAATAAATCGTGTTTAAAAATGGAAGCTCGACTTACATTTTGACTGTTACGGACGTCTACGGACGTACGGTTGTTACTATTTGAATTTCGCTCGATGATTCCACTAGAAATAACAATATTTGACATACAAACTTAATGTAGCCTATGAATCAGCTCAAGACAGTAACTTTGTGCTTTTCCTTCCTTACTGGCGTACAGCAAATTTCCATCGCAAAACGTTGAACGTCGAAGAAACAGCTGAAGAAACGGCCTGTCGGTCACTAGTTCATGTATGAGGCACTATACGGTACACATACGGTACACAACGGTACTCCATACATGAAGTATATAACCGACCAATCGATAAACATGTCAGTTTGGTCTTCTTTACCTGATGCTTGCTGTTTTGTCGTGAAAACAACTTCGCTGTACGCCGGTAAAGAAGGGAAAGCACGAGGTAACTACCTTTAACTGATTCAAACGCTACATTCAGTCAAAGTCTGCGTGTCAAATATTGTTATTTGTTGTGGAATCATCAAGCGAAATTCGAACAAGAATGACCTTACGCCCGTAGAAATCGTTTAAATGTAAGTCGAGCTTCCATTTTTAAACACGATTTATTCTCTTTCAGTTGAACTGCACTGCATTTATATCTAATTTTTGTTTATTTCTGAAGGTGTGAGGTATGTCTGCGAGGCCAGTTGATGAAACTCCTCGTCCTGACGAGTCCCTCAAAATGGCTGCAAACATGAAGATCCTCGAAATTGGGCAAGTTTACACAGCTGTAAATATTTCATTAAGACGATACCAAAAGGTTTTTTTCGATAGGAACATTTTCTATTACATCTACTTTTCGGCTGCGTTGGTTTGATTGAAGTAGACCGCCTCACTTTTTCAAAATTAAAGTTTGAATCTGAGCCGTTTTCAAGTGTTTCATCAAGGTGTGTGATAGGGGTGTCATTAATGTTTTGCTGCTAGCTTGATTCGAGCTCAATGTTCGTGAAAGTTGGTGTGATAAATTAAAAAGACATAATTTAACAGGCTGTAGTGTTTGTTTGGTACAGAAGTTGTTAGTTCTTTTTTAATTAATTTTCAAAGTTGTGGTAAATTTAAGCCTTGACAGTGGTCGTTACAAGTGCTCGTTCGGGTGAACCGAAAATCCTTAAAAACTCGAAAAAAATTAATGATCCGGTCAAGTGAATTGTGTTTTTAGTATAAGTACATGAAAGTCTTGCAACACACTAGAAAAGAGCGAAATCTATTTAACAAGCCAGATAGGGCAGACCACTATTACAGATACAGCCTCTTAAGCACGGAAATGTTAAGAAACGCGCACCTATTTACTGAGGTTTCAACTGTGTGCACTATTTCTTTCCCAACGTTTTTTCCTTGTCTACTGAGACAAATGGATACGTTCTCACAAAAATTCCGGTTAAGTTAAACATATATGTTTTTCTTAATTTATCTTATCAATTTGCAATTGTGGAGGAAATGAACCTTCTATTAAAGTATCTAATCTTATCGTAAAGTATCTTATAAACGACAAATACTCGGAGATAAACACGGACCAAGACAGAGTCGAGACAAAATCTGCCGGGAAGTCGAGGAATGAAAGAAGATCGATTGTTTTCTTAACTGATGGCTCTATTTTCAATCATGATTCTCGATACGAGTTACTAGAATAGTTGAAAACGAGATGCCCTCTTCTTGTACCGTGTGCGAGTTTGCCTTTTTAGTCGGAAATCCTTGTTATAGTACGCGTAAATTAATGGATTTGCCAGTGAGCTTGTATATGTGGCAATGTCGACCATTGAGCTAACCAGTAGCAGTGTGCTAAACGGGGTTTCGTTGAGAGCGCCATAAGATCTCAGCATAGCAAAAACAACAGCAGGACCTAGAGACAGGACATATCCAATGGACTTTGATCTCGCCGCCACTTTGTGCATCGTTCCATTACGGCTTCTTCTTTGCAAGAAAATGACTAATTTTGAGTACAACGTGATAACAGCGACCAGTGGCAAACAAATGCAAGCAGAAAGTATATAGTAGTTGAAGACTGACCCAGCGTGTTTTGTGGAATATCACAGATTTTTTTGTCAGTGCAATTGTCATATTCCATATCTCGAGCTTCAGGAATTGTGGTGACTGAAATGCTTTGGACGCTAATGACAAGAGGACATGATACCATTACTGCGTACAGCCACACCAGTAGAACAAGAAAAGCAGGTTTCCTCTTTGAACTCAAAGACTGTAAAGGATGCACAATGTGTTAGTACCTGTCGGTAGCTATGGCGACCATGCTGACGAATATGACCGATCTAAAAGTCTCCGAGAAGAAAGTTATCAACTTGTAGTGGAGGCTTTTGATTTCCAACCTTGGAACTGCGAAATAGACAACCAAGGGAAAAACCAGCAGTCGATAAACCAACTCCGTCGAGGACAGATTCAAAATGAATAAATTTGAAGAATTTCTTTTATAGCGTTTTCCACGTAACATAACCAAGAAAATGCCTACTTTTACGATGATTGCCAAAACTGTTCAAACGATGTTTACTGATATCTTCCCGAGCATCGTGGTACGAACGAATCACAACAGATATTCTAGAGCCTATACTATCGTGCTTGTTTCTATTGGATTTATTTCCCGCACTGTTCATGGCTCTCTTTCTTTGGATTCGGCGTCGTGTTTCCCGTATAAAGACTGTGTTTGTCCAATAAGGAAGCAACCTTGCGCAAGTTAAAGTCGCAAAAGTGGTCTTTGCGTGTATTACGATGATCGTCGTGACTGTTGAAGAAGCCTTAAGCACTGCTGTTGGGAGACGACTTGACCTTTAACTAATGACAGTGCATTTGAACAAACTATAATTTCCTTTTTATCGCCCGCATGAACTATCAAAATAGAAGTCGAATAGAGCAAAATGACGTTGCCGGAAAAGACATCGAATAGGAAACGATCTGCATTTATATATATATACACTTACAAAAAACTGCGCAGTATGAAGGCAAAATTTGAAACAACTTTCGAAAATCACTAATGTAAGCAGAAACGAACAAGACGAAGTTTACCACTAAGCATTATTGAGAATCAAGTCGTCATTTTGACTTCGTCATTCAGTGCTCTACTTAGAAAATCCGGTTTTCAAGATTCTGGCCGTATTGTATAACACCTTGACTTTAGTAGGACGCTTAAGAATCTATTATTGGTACACCTACGTTGTAGCATTAAACACAGAAATCGCGGAGACCATTTTAAAGTGGTAGGGCCAGTAGGACTTCGTAAAGTGCATATACAAGAGAAGACGTGTTTTGTTACTTTCAAGTGGTAAAATTCATACATATTTTATGCCATCTGGAGCCCTAAAACGTCACCCCAAGCAGAAACATGGTAGGGCTAAAACCCTACTAGCCGCTCCCCTTCCGCGGTCCCTGCAACATAATTAAGTGTTTCCCCTGCGGTGTTGCTTAAATGTGCATGTGATGAATAAATTACATATCAGGTTTGAACTTTCTCCTTTCTAAAACTTCTAATAGCGAAGAACAAGTTGATGGCCTAGGGCTGTTGTTCTCACTGACTTCTGTTTAACGTTTAAGGCATCTTCAGTAACTAGATTACCATTAGAGCTTATTTCACCGGCATAGGAAACGAATGAACAATAATTGTATGAGAAAATAAACTTAGTTGCTAAACAAAAACGAGCTAAATCCATCATCATTTTCTCGCGTTGTATAATTTTGTTTTTCTTTAATCGTCCAACGCCTTTTGTTGACCGCAAATATTGTCTGCGGCTGTTAGAACTCATCCAAACCCCCTATTTATCTTCGTAAATAAAATAAACGTATTTCACTGTAATATTTACCAGCTACAAAAATACTAGTTTAAATGCATAATAGTGAGTCAATAAGCTGGGTCGGAAGTACCATACAAATGAAGTTATCTTTCGTCTCAGGAAGTGAGAAGTGAATTAATGACTTATGATGTCGGTATAATTGATGTTCTTTATCTTCAGTGTTTTAATGACTAGGGATTACTTTACCGTATATAAAACAACTACAAATTCGCAATGCAATAAGCGTTGAAACCAATAAGCTGTGAACATAATACAATGATATTTGAACCGCACAGCATAGCGCTATTTGCTATTCGTATAAGTTTATCTACAATAATACTACCTACAGTTCGATCCTTCAATTATAGTATATCTAATAAAAGCATAGCTTTGGGCCTGTACAAAACCGTCATAAACATGCTTAAATCACAAGCGCTGTACATAATGTCCTATATTTATTCAGCTGAACTTTTGGGTTAACTATAAACAAATAAAAAAGCCTTAATCACGCTTTTTTCTGTGACAATGCAAAAAAAATTACCTAGGGCACTAATAAAAATGTGGTAAAAAGCACAAGCTCAAATTAGTTTTTAAGAAATTTGTTTTTCGTTTGCTAAAATACAAACAGTTATTAAATCTGGGTTGCATGCGTAGGATGATATCATTTCCAAGGCTAATGCTGTCAAATCAAGCTGCGCCAACACTGAAGCTGTCATTCCTTTCCCACGCTTTCCTAATGTTATCAGCTAAACACAGTTTTCGTGTACTGCCCAAACTCGACCTCTGTCGGTCGAGAGATCTTGCTTTTACTGAGGTTACTGTTAATTTCAGTCCCAATATATCCGACGATTATACAGTGATTAACAGAAGTTAAAAATGCAATGAGCGTATTGTCATTATAATTGCGCTGTTCCCTTTGTTCACATCATTTCCAACTACTACCATTCCTTGGTTGCAAGTTCAACTCACCAGCCTTGATTGGCTGCTTACATTGCCAGTGTTTTTCACGAAATAAACTACGTTAAATTTTTGTATTTGAATTTACGAACGTAACCACGTACGAATTCACTTTTTGCCGGTTTCTTCTGCGAAAAATGCGGAAGAGTTCCTTGCGGAAATCTCCGTTGTAATACGCATAAATTAACGGATTTCCCAGTGAACTTGTGTATGATGCAAAGTTGACTATCCAGCTAACCAGTAGCATAACACCAAACGGAGATTCGTTTAAAACACCGTAAGATCTTAACATGGCGAGAACTACAGCTGGGCCCAGGGACAGAACATATCCAAATACAGTAACAATGAGCATGCGTACCGCTTTGGACTTTGCTCTTGCCGCCACTTGGTGCATCATTCCATTGTTCCCTCTGTGATGCAAGAAGATGGCTACTTTGGTGTACAACGCAAATATCACGGCCAATGGAGCAACAAATGCGAGAAGAAAATACAACGTGGTTGAAGACTGACCCAGTGTGTTTTGTGGAACATCGCAAAGTTTCTTGTCAGCACACTCTTTGCAGGCCATACCTCGAGCTTCGGGAATTTCCAAGATTGAAATGCCTTTTACGCTTATAACGGAAGGACACGACACAATGGCAGCATACAGCCAAACGAGACAAAGAAGGAAAGCAGGCTTTCTTTCTGACTTCAACTTCTTCAAAGGGTGAACAATGCTTTGATATCTGTCCGTAGCTATGGCAACCAAGCTGACGAATATGGCCGAAGCGGAGGTGTTTGATAAGAACGATATCGCTTTACACTGGAACGTGTTTATTCCTGTTGCTGGAACTGCAAAGTAGATAACTAAAGGAAAGACAAGAAGGCGATAAACCAGCTCCACCACTGACAAATGCGTGATGAAGAAATTTGAATTGTTTCGTTTGTAGCGTTTACCACGCAGCATAACGTAACAGATGACCGCATTCACAATTATTCCCGACACGATAACAAGCAGGTTTATAGATAGAGTCACAGCGAAAACGTTCCTTGCTTCTTCGTACGAACGAATAAGCAAAAGTGTTGAGCCAGCTTCGTTATTAGTCTCAATGCCAGAATTGTTGTTTAAGTTCTCTTCTTCCATTGTGAATTATTACTAGAAGGTAATCAAATCTTGACTCTCAGGATCTCGCTTTAAAGCACAGCCGTTTAACACAATTTTTAACCAGCTCACCAAACGTGAGAAACTTTATGGGCAGATCTCTCAAATATCTTTAGGTTTTAGTTGAAGCCTTTCGTTACCTTGTTCACTTGTATTGTATGACTGGTCATAAAGCTCTTACGTTGCCTGTGAATTGTCGTATTTTCCGTGTTCAGTGGAAGCAGAATTTAGTTGTTTTTTCCGTTCCGCAACAGCAGGTCAAATACTATTAGCATATAGAATAAATGCTATTTTAAAACGAAATTAATGGAATGACGCGTGAAAACGGTAAAAGCAAACAATATAATTAAATTAATTAGCAAAATTTTAATCGATATCGTGCGATATGTGAATAAATGAGCATATTATGTGTGAGCGATTTCTTCTCCTTATCTGCCATTTTGAGCAAAGATTAAGACATTTGAAGTTGGAAATTTAAATAATTAATTTAAGGCCATATCCTAATAATGAAAGCCAATATCGGTATAACGCAGTACTAGGGTCAAATGCAAATGTGATGATAACTAAAGTGGCAAGACAAACGTCGACTCCATATGGCCCCAACAGGGCGAATATTCAGAATATTAAAAGACGGTATTTTCCGTAAGCGCCATTTTGCACTCAACGACGATACGATTTGGGCATAGATTTTAACATTTAGACATTTGGAGTTGAAAACATTAATGTAAATACGGAAAATAGATATTTATTGCACATAACATTTTAATGGGAAACTTAATCGATATATATCACGCAGTCAGTAGGGTCTTTTTTAATTAATTCTGCATTAATGACCCCCACAGATTCCGTGGTGCAACTGTGGTGAGGAAGGTTTCCAAGCTTCACTTCAAAAAAAAAACGAAACGTCTGCTGCCAAGTCATGAAAAGAGCAAATTTTAAATTCATATACAGTAAATAACTGTAATCTTTATTTTCTTTTTTCCCTTCAAGTGCAGGATGTTTTACGTGGTTTATATAATGAAGTTAGAAAAAATAATATGGAAGATAATTAACTATTTTCTAGAAGATAAAACTACTTTCTCGAAACTAGTAAATTTAGTCCATTTAAGAGCTTTCTCTTTACAATTAAATGATTTCAAAAAGCATTTATTTCGTATGGTAGTGGTGTTTAACTTTTTTCAGCAGTATTTCTATTTGAATTCGAAAATCAAAAACAGGTAACATGGAGATATCACTGTCGAATAATTTGCTCGTTTAAACGTCTTTTGGCAAGATTTTTCATTTGTTAAATTTGCTTTAGATGATGAATAATTTAACTGAGCGAATTATAACCGAAGGTCAGGCAATCTTAGCTTGAGCATTGATATTAATTCAACGAAGCTCTTAGCTCAGGGGCTGTGCTTCGTTTACCACAGCGGTTAATTTAAAGTTGTCAAATCATAATTATAGACAAACTGGATGAATATAACGTAAGAACTGTAGTATAGCTTGGGGAGACCTATTTTCACTTTTTATTTGAAAACCGACTATCCATTCCTCGGTTACAAGTTGAACTCATCAGCTTTGATTGACTGCTTACATTTCAAACATTTGTGTATTTTAGAAATTTACTACGTTAATTATTTGTATTTGAATTTACGAACGTAACTGCGTACGATTTCACTTTTTGGCGCTCTTTTCTGCGAAAAATCTGGAGAAGTTCCTTGCGGAAATCTCCGTTGTAATACGCATAAATTAACGGATTTCCCAGTGAACTTGTGTAAGTTACAAATTCGACCATCCAGCTAACCAATAGCATAACACCAAACTGAGTTTTGTTTAATACACCGTAAGATCTAAAAAAAAAAAAAGATTAACATGGCGAGAACAACAGCGGGGCCCAGGGACAGGACATATCCAAGTACAGTTACAATGAGCATGCGTACCGCTTTGGACTTTGATCTTGCCGCCACTTGGTGCATCATTCCGTTGTTGCCTCTGTGATGCAAGAAGATGGCTACTTTGGTGTACAACGCAAATATGACAGCCAATGGGATAACAAATGCAAGAAGAAAATACAACGTGGTTGAAGACTGACCCAGCGGGTTTTGTGGAATATCGCAGAGTTTCTTGTCAGCACAGTCCTCGCAGGCCATGCCTCGAGCTTCGGGAATTTCCAAGACTGGAATGCCCTTTACGCTTATAACGGAAGGACACGACACAATGGCAGCATACAGCCAAACGAGACAAAGAAGAGAAAAAGGCTTTCTTTCTGACTTCAACTTCTTCAAAGGGTGAACAATGCTTTGATATCTGTCAGTAGCTATGGCAACCAGGCTGACGAATATGGCAGAAGCAGAGGTGTTTGATAGGAACGCTATCGCTTTACACTGGAACGTGCTTATTCCTGAGGCTGGAACTGCAGAGTAGATAATTAAAGGGAAGACAAGTAGGCGATGAACTAACTCCAACCCGGACAAATGTGTAATGAAGAAATTCGAACTGTTTCGTTTAAAGCGTTTTCCACGTAGCATAACGTAACAGATGGCAGCATTCACAATTATTCCCGACACGACAACAAGTAGGTTTATAGATAAAATAATAGCGAAAATGTTCCTTGCTTCTTCGTACGAACGAATTAGGAGAAGTGTTGACCCACCGCCGGGACCACCGGGTCCCGGAATGGTGAGGTTTGTCTTCACCGTGGTCATTATGAATTATTACAAAACGGCAATCGGCAACTTTGTCTCACAGGAACTCGGTTTAAATTACAGCCATTTGTACTAGTTTCATGACCTTACCAAAATGACGATGCCTGCCAGTTTGACGAACCGATCTTTTAGTCCTCCTGAGGTCTACGTTTTAAAAGCCGTCCGTTCTCATTTTCGCTTGTATTTGATTGATGTCGAGTCAAAAGCTCTTTACTTCTCTGTGTTGTGTTCTCTGTGTTGTGTCGTGTTGTGTTGTGTCGTGCTTTGAGTGCTATAAGCGAAATTAAGTCATTTTGTCCGTTCTGTAATAGCACTCAAAATTCTATTTGCATATCGGACTGACAGGTACTATTAAATATTTCAAAAAAGGATGACACATGTGAACTGGAAAGGAAATGTAATAACTTTTTTGTATTTAAATTCACTAAATTTAGCAAGATTTTAACGGTTGTCGTGTTATGTGAATAATGAGCGTACTATCCGAAGACGCAGTGTTGTTCCTATCTGCACGTACCCATGAACGCGTATCTGCACGTACCTATCCGCACATACAAATTCCATTAGCACATCAAACAGGTGCTTGTAAATATTCTAATAAAAAGGATGGCACACGTAAACTGGAAAGCAAATGTGATGACTAATTTTTATTTCTAATTGATTTAAAATAGCAAGCAAATGGTTTTAGAAACCGGTGATTAATCTTCCCAAACAAACTTAAACCAGCTAGTTATTTGAAAAATCCGGGCGGCTGTAGTTACACTATATCTAAATTTAAATATAAATTGCTAAAATTAGGCATATGAGTTGAATGCTTTTAAAAGGAAAGAAAGAAAGCTCTTAAATACATCTCAAAAGCACCTGAACTAACTAATCTCTAGAAAGTAGTTTTATCTTCAAGAAAATAGTTAATTATGATCCAACGTATTTTTTCCAAATTCAATGTACCAATTACGTAAAACATATTTTACCTTAGACGGAAAATAGGAAGGCCATGATTTAAATTTTTTACTGCCTGTCAATTTGCATAGTTGCAGTAATAATTTCGCTCCAAGGTGAAGCGTGGAAAATTTGCCACTTTTCTTTTTTTTTGTTTCACGGAAGCAAAATTAATTACAAAGACCCTACTGACTGCGTGCTATTGATGTTGTTCTCTATTTGAGACTTATACCGGGTAGCCGAGAAAGCCCTGACTTGTTCTCTAATTATGTATAAATTATTATGTTATGGCCAATAATTTCAATATTATAGTCGATTTAAGTGCAGTGTGAAGACCTTCTTCAAAACATCATTCGCCAAGAGTGCTGGCGACAGATAAATTTTGCTTCGCAACCACGACTCTTTAAAGTTTTTGACTGGCGAAGATTGAACTTATGCAGTTTATTTGTCAGAAATGGCTTTGCATTGAAATAAAACACCATAAAAAGAAAAGGTGCGATTATTTTAGCCTCAGCGAGCCCTAAACCCGAAGCACCCTGTCTACTTGCCCGTGACACCCTTCTTGGTGGTGTTTCCTTTTTACTATGACCGGTCAAGTCAGGGCTTTCTCGGCTACCCGGTATAAGTCTCAAAACGTTTAAATCAAACGTGATGTAAATGCATTAAAATATAAAATTCTGCATACAAACAGTGTCATTTACCTAGAATTAGTTTAATTTGTCGACTGGAAAATATTTCTTTGAGCACCAGCCAATTAATTCGAAAATACGTAGAAAGGATTATGCTAATTCTGCCAACAACAAATTTAATTTTAAGTTGGGCAGCCATAGACTGTTGAAGATTTTACGCGGTAAACTTCTAAGAGTGTGGACATTCAAATCAAGAGAATATGAAGTTTTCTCGATTAAAATATAATAGCTTTGGGCCGCTGGCCTTGATTTTTGAGTAAAAAGAAATATTTTAGTTCAATCATTTGGAGCTACACTCTTTTCCCACGATGTGACACGCTTCAATGGCGCTAGGGAAGAAGGGCTGTTAATTCTCGGGAAGAAGGGCGGTTAATTCTGCATATAGAGGCTTCCTGCCCTCCATGTGAACAGCCACTTACATTTGAACCTCTTATTACAGACACCTCTATAGTTCGGACACCAAATCCAGAGAAAATTCCCTACATGTCCCTATGGTAAAAGTAAGTCAGACATGCTCTTAACTAAGGGACAGTCCTTAGTATAACAGAGAAGTTATTAGCCAATTAAAATGTGACTATGTCAACCACGCCACTACTAAAATAAAAGGCACTCAGGGAAGTGTTTGTTGTTTCAAATATGTTTTGACGGCCTCGATTTTTATTTCACCTCAATTTAGCGGTCCCCTATTTAGATTACAATGCGATATTTGACGCAACCATCAACATAGCATGTACGAAGCTCGTGCTAAACTTAATCAAATAATTTGCGACATAAAATTAAGAAGAAATATAAGTGTACAGCTTACAAATAAGTCTGACGTACACATTTCAAGTACTGTGTGCTCTGAGAAAAAACAATTAGCATACAATTGGGGGTCTCTATGCTAAAACGAATAACTACGTGTATTAACTGTGTTCATTTAGTTTTATAAATTTAGTTCAGTTGCAATTTTATGATCCACGAGCGGAAATTTTTACTTTTTGTCTTCATTTCAAAATAACAGTCAAAATGATTGACCGGGATGTTTGCCGCAGAATACATCGGCCTGCGATGTTAGCAGAGGCTGGTTAACGTTGACAATTGGTAATGTGATTCGCGCCAAGATACTTTTGCGGTTTTTTAAGCCGATCTCTTTTACAACCTACTTTCTACTGTTGCCCCTTAAAAAGTATCTACATAAAGATTACTTCCTTGTTTTATGAACATGACTTCTAATCCATGTGATTTATGGGAAATGCTTTATTAAAATGAATATATGACCCTTTGTTGGTTAGAATTGAATGCATTTTCATTTTCTTTCCTCTACATCCAACGTTCACGTCTGCCGGTTAAGTGACTTCCTAAACCTCTGTTGCAAGTTGAGCACGCTAATTTTAATCTGTAGTTTACAAGCATGTTCGATTTTTTTTTTTACAATATATACTGTGTTAATTATTTGTATTTGAATTTACGAATGTAACCGCATGCGAATTCACTTTTGGCGCTTTTTTCTTCGAAAAATTCGGAGAAGTTCCTTGCGGAAATCTCCGTTGTAATACGCATAAATTAACGGATTTCCCAGTGAACTTGTGTATGACGCAAATTCGACCATCCAGCTAACCAGTAGCATAACACCAAACGGAGATTCATTAACTGCGCTGCGCGTCTTGCTCTGCCGGGGTTTATTTTTTATTATATTTTTTTCGTCCTGTCCCCCTCCCTCGTCCGTCCGGTGGCTCTCAGTCAGTCTCTTTTTCGCCGTCCTCTCCCGCCCGGCTCCCGCTAATGGCTCGTCACGCGGCCCCCCCACGCTCCCCGAACCCCCTCCCCGCTGTCCTCCCTCATCCCCCTTCCGAACAGGTCACTGGGCCTCCGCGTCTTCTCACGTGCCCGGCCGCCCGGGGGCCCCCCCTCGTCGATGGCGCGTGTCGTGCCATGGATGGGGGTCCGTCCGGCCCCTGGTGGGGATATAGGGGGTGGGGTGCATTTCTCCCCCATGCTACCCCTAGGGTGTCACGGACAGCGCAGTGCTCTAAGAGCTTCTTGTTCAAAACGCCGTAAGATCTCAACATGGCAAGAACTACAGCGGGGCCCAGGGACAGGACATATCCCAAAACAGTTATAATGAGCATGCGTACCGCTTTGGACTTTGATCTTGCCGCCACTTGGTGCATCATTCCATTGTTGCCTCTGTGATGCAAAAAGATGGCAACTTTGGTGTACAAAGCAAATATGACGGCCAGTGGGGCAACAAATGCAAGAAGAAAATACAACGTGGTTGAAGACTGACCCAGCGGGTTTTGTGGAATATCGCAAAGTTTCTTGTCAGCACAGTCTTCGCAAGCCATACCTCGAGCTTCGGGAATTTCCAAGACTGGAATGCCTTTTACGCTTATAACGGATGGACAAGACACTATGGCAGCATACAGCCAAACAAGACAAAGAACGAAAGCAGGCTTTCTTTCTGACTTCAACTTCTTCAAAGGGTGAACAATGCTTTGATATCTGTCAGTAGCTATGGCAACCAAGCTGACGAATATGGCCGAAGCGGAGGTTATTGAAAGGAACGCTATCGCTTTACACTGGAACGTGCTGATTCCTGAGGCTGGCACTGCAAAATAGATAATTAAAGGGAAGGCAAGTAGGCGATAAACCAGCTCCACCACGGACAAATGTGTGATGAAGAAATTTGAATTGTTGCGTTTGAAGCATTTCCCACGCAGCATAACGTAACAGATGACTGCATTCACAATTATTCCCGACACGATAACAAGCAGGTTTATAGATAGAGTGATAGCGAAAACGTTCCTTGCTTCTTCGTACGAACGAATAAGCAAAAGCGTCGAGCCTCCGTCTATAGAAGGAGACGTAGAATTGCTGTTTGAGTCCTCTACTGCCATTGTTAATAATCACTAGAAAGAAATCGATTTTCTTCTCTCTGAGGATCTCGGTTTAAAGTGAAGCCGTTCAACACAGGTTTTAACGAGCTTACCCAGATGAGGAAGATTTCCAGCTCTACGGGCAGATCTTTTAAATTTCTTGTGGTCTAAGTTAATGCCTTTCCTGTCCTTGCTCACTAGTATTGGATGACCGGCCACAAAATCTTGACTTCCCTGTTAATTGTCGTGTATTCGTGTTTAGTTGGAACGGGAATTAGTTGTTTTGTCCGTTCGGAAAGAGCTGGTCAAATACTATTAGCATATAGAATAAATGCTATTTAAAAACGAAATTAATAGCATGACGTGTGTAAACTTTAAAATCAAACGTTATAATTAAATAAAATTAGAAACGTTTTGGCAGATTTCGTGTAATTATGCGTTTGCGCTATCTTGTACTTATCTACGCATTTTGGGCGAGATTAAGACATCTGAAGTTGGAAAATGTAATACAGAAAATAATTCATTATTGGCCATTACATTATAATGAAAAAAATAACACCGCTTTTACGCAGAACTAGGGTCAAACTGCAAATAAGATGCTTTAGCGGCAAGCCAAACCTCGGCGTGATATGGCCCCAATAGATTACGTTGTACTGTTCAAATACTGAAAGACGGCGTTTTCCGTAAGAACAATTTTGCACTCAACTACACACGTTTTGGGCATAGATTCTAAGATAAAGACATTTGAAGTCGGAAATGTAAATAACCAAAAATAAATATTTATTGCACATAACCTTATAATGGAAAACGACATCGATATCACGCTGTCAGAAGGGTCTTCATTTAATTCTGCGTTAATGAATCCCACAGATTCCACGGAGCAACTGTGGCGAGGCAAATGTTTCAAGCTTCAACTAAACAACGAAATGTCTGCTGCCAAGTCATCAAAATAGCAAATTTTGAATTAAAATGCAATTAATAACTGCAATCTTTTTGTTCTTATTTTCCTAATAAGGTACAGGATGTTTTACGTGAATTATACATTGAAGTTAGAAAAATAATACGGAAGATAACTAACAATTTTCTAGATGATAAAACTTATTTCTAGAAACTGGTTAATTTGGAAGCTTTTTTTTAAGAGCTTTCTCTTTACATTAAGATGATTTTGAAAAGCATTTATTTCATATGCTAATGGTATTTAACTTTAATTCTTAGCAGTATTTCAATTTGAATCGAAAGGGAAATCAAAATAACAACTACCTGGAGTTTATGAATAATTCGCAGGGTTAAATTTATTTTGGCAAGGATAATCACCTCTCTTTAGCTTAGAACCATTTGCTTAAGTAGTAAACAAGTAATTTAACTTAAGTTCAAGCAGCCTAATCTTTAGCATTTATATTAATTCAGCGTCCTTGGTATACAAGAAAAGTTTATTAAACCAACTGGGGTTTCGTTCTTTAAATCCTACTTACAACTCTTTGCAACAAGCTTGTTATAATGTAACCATTACTGGTTCGCAACCACACAAGCAGAAAAATCAATTAAAAATTAATATTTCGATGTACAAAGCCAGCGAAAACTACTATTGATAATCAATCAATAAAAATTATGAGAGATCTGTATGTAGTGACAAGGATGTGTACAGCTGACAACGTACGTCTCTTGTCCACATTTAAAACTTTGCAAATCTGTCATCCGTGGGCGTTGTTCGTGGGCGGATAACAATTTTACTTTTAGTTGTCAGATCATAACTATAGTCAAACTGGATGATCATTTCGTTAGAACTGTAGTATAGGTGGGATAGACATATTTTCACCTATTTTTAAAAGACTTCCCACTCCTCGGTTGTGGGTTGCAGTTTTAATTGACTGCTTACATTTCAAACATTTGTGCATTTCAGAAATAAACTATGTTAATTATTTGTACTTGAATTTAAGAACGTGACCGCGTACGAGTTCACTTTTTGGCAGTTTCTTTTGCGGAAAATGCGGAGGAGTTCTTTTCGGAAGTCTCGTTGTAATACGCATAAATTAACGGATTTCCCAGTGAACTTGTGTATGATGCAAATTCGACTATCCAGCTAACCAGTATCATAACACCAAACGGAGTTTCGTTTAAAACACCGTAAGATCTTAACATGGCAAGAACAACAGCGGGGCCCAGGGACAGGACATATCCCAAAACAGTTATAATGAGCATGCGTACCGCTTTGGACTTTGATCTTGCCGCCACTTGGTGCATCATTCCACTGTTGCCTCTGTGATGCAAGAAGATGGCAACTTTGGTGTACAACGCAAATATGACAGCCAGTGGGACAACAAATGCAAGAAGAAAATACAACGTGGTTGAAGACTGACCCAGCGGGTTTTGTTTAATATCGCAAAGTTTCTTGTCAGCACAGTCTTCGCAGGCCATACCTCGAGCTTCGGGAATTTCAAGAACGGAAATACCATCCACGCTGACAACAGAAGGACACGACACTATGGCTACATACAGCCAAACGAGACAAAGAAGGGAAATAGGCTTTCTTTCTGACTTCAACTTCTTTAAAGGGTTAACAATGCTTTGATATCTGTCGGAAGCAATGGCAACTAGGCTGACGAATATGGCGGAGGCGGAGGTCTTTGAGAAAAACGTGGTAGCTTTGCACTGAAACGTTTTGATTCCTGAGGCTGGAACTGCAAAGTAGATTATTAAAGGAAAGACAAGTAGGCGATAAACCAGCTCCACCACAGACAAGTGCGTAATGAAGAAATTTGAACTGTTTCTTTTGTAGCGTTTTCGTCGCAGCATAACATAGCAAATGGCCGCATTGACGATTATTCCCGTCACGATAACCAGAAGGTTAACAGATAGGATTAAAGCGAATATGTTTCTCGCTTCCTCGTACGAACGAATCAGCAAGAGTGTTGAACCACGGCCGATAAATTTGTGGCTTGAATTAGTGTTGTTTGTCTCCTCTACGACCATTGCGAAACATCAGTAAAATGAAGCCGATTTTCTTCGGTTTAAAGTACTACCACCAGGTACAAGTTTTGACTGGATAACCCCCAAAAAAAGATGTTTTCCAGCTTTACGAAGAAGTACCTTTTATACCTTCTGAGGTTTCAGTTTGCGCCATTTTTGTTCAGTAATACTTCATAACTACTCTCAACTTCATTACATGCATGTGACTCTTCACTTTAACAGTGAAATATCTGCTGCCGACTTTTCAATTAGTATACAGTGAATAACTGAAACCTCTCTATTTTTCTTCCCGATTGAGGTACAGGACTTTTTTTACGTTTGAACAAGGGTGAAGTAAGAAATATTTTGTTATTAAAACGTACAAGATGATTAACAATAAAATCTTCCTTCTTTAAAGTAATTTCTTAAGAGGCTTTACAACAGTTTTCTCCTTTACATTTTAATGATCATTTTATGACAAACATTTATTTAATATGCTTACAATATTCTCTGTTTTGCAATACTCTTATTTAAATTCTAAAAAAAAAATAATGCAAATAACTACGACATGAAGCAAGCAAATAATTTTCTGGTTGTATTTTGGCCACATCAATCACCTGCGTTTAGTTTAAAAGCATTTGCTTAAGAAGTTTACAAAGAATTTGAATGAGCAAATTATAACGGCCAAGTTGGGACAATTTTACCTTTAGCATTGATATTTTTATGTTATAGTTAAAAAACCATCCTTGGTGTAACAAAGTAGTAAATTAGATTAGATTCTACTCTTGTCAAGTCCTACTTACAACAACTGAGTGCATTGAGCAAAACTGTAACTATAACTGGTTGGCAAACATATCACTAAAATAAGAAAATCAATTCTTTGCTAAGAAAAAAAGTATTAACAATGTTTCGATGCACAAAGCACGCCCAAAATTAATAACAATAAGCAAATAATTTGGGAGACAAAGTTAAGAGAGTTATGCGATTTATTACAAATTGAAAAATTTGACGACTGCGATACTTCTAAGTTCGATTAAAGCCATGTATTGGTAAAAAACATAGTGAAAGCCCTTACCGTTTTTAATTGCTATGTAAATATTCTAGCTATATTTATTACCTTATTGTTAACTTTGTAAATTTTCCACCAAAAAGAGCGCTTAGAAGAGCAAACAAAGACAGGATATCTTCGGATGTCTCGTGTTTCCTAGCACGGAAGAATTACCGCTCAAGAGCAAAATGAAAGCAAAGCGAGGGGCAAAGGAATTTGCATACATGCAAAAAACTTCACTGTTTCGCGATTCCTCCGTATTAAATACTCATTCTCGACCAAGCATCTTCTCAAAAATTTCACAAACCCATCTCTTCTCAAACTTTGCCGCCATACTTATCACTTATATTATCATTGCTGAGGAAGATATCCGGAAATAGCTACTTGTTTTAATCTATTTTGTTTTTGGCATGAACTGCATGGAATACTACCACGTTCTCTTATTTGTTATGTGCTGATAATTTCTAGTGTTGCCTTTCAAAGATATTCTGCATCAAAGACTACTGGCTTATTTATTGACACGACTTTCACAAACTAACTTAAGAAGTTCCTTTCGAAAGTCTCCATTATAGTACGCATATATTATTGGATTTCCCAGTGAGCTTATCAGTGTCAAAAATTCGATCGCCCAACTGACAGTCAACATGTCGCCAAATGAAGACCTATTGAGAAATCCGTAAGACCTCAACATGGCGAAAAAGGCAGTGGGCCCTAAAGATAATGTGTATGCTAATGCAACTACAGTGAGCATGCGTACTGCCTTTGACTTTGATCTTGCCGCCACTTTATGCATCAACCCATTGTTGCTTCTCTGATGCAAGAAGAAAGCAATTTTTGTATAAAGCCCAATAATGATGATCAGTGGAACAAAGAAAGCAAAACCAAAGTAGACAGTTGTAGAAACTCGACCCATTGCGTTCTGTGGAATATTGCAAATCTTCATGTCAAAGCATTTTTTCAAATCCATACCCTGTGCTTCTGGAATCTCGAAGATAGATACACTTTTCACGCTCAACACAAAGGGAATCGATACCCCTGTAGCGTACAACCAAACGAGAAAAACTAAATGGCGATGATTTTTCTTCCCTTTCAAGGCTTTCATCGGATAGATGATGTTTTGGTATCTGTCAGTGGCAATGGCTACCAAACTTATAAATGTGGCGGAAACGAAGGTTGTAGAGAAAAATGCTAAAGCTTTGCACTGAATGCTTTTTTCTTCGGACGTTGGAAATAAGAAATAAATCACGAGAGGAAAAACGACAAGGCGAAAAACCACTTCTGTCACAGACAGATGCAAGATGAAGAAATTTGAAGTGTTCTTCTTGTAGCGTTTGCCACGAAGCATAACAAAGCAGATGGCTCCATTGATGACGATTCCCAATACAATTAAGAGTATGGCTATTGATAAAATAGTTTGAAACGCAATTCTTGATTCTTTATGTGAACGAATAAGGAGAAGGATATTCCCGCTTTTTACATTTGTTAACAAGCCTGAGGTTGAGTTTTCTTGTTCCATTATTTGAACACACTGAGGTTGTGGAGTCCCTCCGGCCATGTTTCTCAAGTCGTCAATCTGCTATCTTTTCTGACTAAATAAGATTTTGTCACACGGTACTTTTCGAAAGACCAATGACAGATTTTGTTTGCGGAAGTAATGCATGATTTTGACGTTTTTAATTAGAAATACAACAATGGATAGCAATACCACTTTGCAGAAACAACGCCTTTAATACACTCTTGCTTGACATGAATGGTTTTGTAATTATGAGAGTTCCGTTTGATTTTTTATTAGAACTTTACTAATGCCATAGGCCACGAAACCTAAGCCCTTGATTCGACTATGATTGAAATTTATTCTTAATTTAAAATCAACCAAAGGGATAGTTTTAAAGCCAAATGTCTCCCGCTCTATATAAGTGTGAAAATAATAAACATAATTTATACAAATATCGTGAATGTCTTCCAGTGGCTCTTGTGTGAAATTGTTTTGTATGTAGACAAAATACTGGTTAATGCTGTGAAACTAAGCGGGTTCAGAAAAAAACATTGACAATGAAAATACACACATCCTTCCCCCTCAAAAAAAGAAAAGAAAAGAAAAGAAACCATTACAACACTACTAAAAATGGTATAGGGCTCCCGTTAAGTGAAACTCGCCTACTTCTCAAAATAAGATTACCAAGCGAATGATTATTCATTAGTTTAAATGAAATGAAAGCTTACATTATTCATTAAGGCGTGTATTTCAAGTAATAACTGTATTCTAGAAGATTATTTCAACTAACTATTTCTTGTCGAGGTTAAAGATGTA
The DNA here is from genome assembly GCF_052425735.1 of Oculina patagonica. Lineage (NCBI taxonomy): Eukaryota > Metazoa > Cnidaria > Anthozoa > Scleractinia > Oculinidae > Oculina > Oculina patagonica. The sequence goes on along the minus strand of NC_135758.1, from coordinate 20,066,854 downwards.
ACGGTGGATGGCTCCACTTTTCTATCGTTTCTTATACGAAACAAACGGAGGATTTCCTTTCGGAAATCCCCGTTATAGTACGCATAAATCAAAGGATTTCCCAGCGAGCTCGTATAAGTAGCGAAGTCGACCATCCAACTAACCAGCAGCATGACGTCAAACGAGGAATTGTTCAGGGCGCCATAAGATCTCAACATTGAAAGGACAGCAGCGGGGCCTAACGAAAGGACATATCCAAATACTGTAATAATGAGCATGCGTACTGCTTTGGACTTTGACCTTGCTGCTATTTTGTGCATCATTCCATTGTTGCCTCTGTGATGCAAGAAGATGGCTACTTTGGTGTACAACGCAAAGATGACGGCCAGTGGGACAACAAACGCAAGAAGAACAAACAAAGAGGTGGAGCACTGACCAAGAAGATTTTGCGGAATGTCGCAAAGTTTCTTGTCGGCACAATCCTCGCAGGCTATACCTCGAGCTTCGGGAATTTCCAAAACTGAAATACTGTCCACGCTAAAAACAGAAGGGCCTGACACAATGGCAGCATACAGCCAAACCAGAAAAACAAGGAAAACAGGCTTTCTCTCTGACTTCAAAGTCTTCAAAGGGTGAGCAATGTTTAAGTATCTGTCAGCAGCTATGGCGACCAAACTGACAAATATGGCCGAAGCGGAGGTCTTTGCAAAGAACGTGATAAATTTGCACTGGGTGCTTTTAATTTCTGATGCTGGAACTGTAAAGTAGACAATTATAGGGAAGACAAGCAGACGATAAACCAGCTCCACCACGGATAAATGTGTAATAAAGAAATTTGAACTGTTTCTTTTGTAGCGTTTCCCGCGGAGCATAACATAACAAATGGCTGCATTGACAACTATTCCCGACACAATAACAAGAAGGTTTACAGACAGGACAATAGCGAAGACGTTCCTGGCTTCTTCGTATGAACGAATTAGCAAAAAGGTCGAGCCACTGCCGGTAAAGACGTTGCTTATTTTGCTGCTGTTTGTGTTGTTAACGTTGTCGACCATTGTGAGCTTTAAAATATCCGTGCATATCAATGCATCTATTCACGTTAAATGAAAATTACTGAAGCGTTGTCGAGTACTGCCAAAGCGGAGACGTAAACTGAGGCCTTTGGATTAGGTTAAAAACCTCTTTTGCCAAATTTTGTTTCTGTCTGATGATACACAGAGATTTTTGAAACTGTAGATCAGGTAATGTCATACAAAAGTAAGTCGTTTTTCGGCCACCAAAGTTGTGTAGTCCGAGTTTAAGTTACCCAGTGGCAGAGAATAGCTTCCCCAACAATTTAACGCTTTCTCTTCAGCGCTGAATTTGCTTTTGAGTTGCGTGCTGTGTTCTATGTGGTAGATGTTTAATGTAAATATTACTGCCACAAATCTGACCAAACTTTATTACATAGCAAACAAAATATTTAAACATTACTTAAACAAATTCCAAAAATCTGAAAAAAACTTTATTGCATGTCAAACAAAAGATTGTGAAACCAGTTTAAATTAAATACTTTAACAGAAGATTGATGAAATTTTTTAACAAAATAAATTGTGAGCCAGTTGTAGAAAACAGTGTTGGTACGTAAGAGATGATTTTTACTGAAATGAATATATATATTTGGGGCAGATAATTAAATCCCTTGTTTTATTTGAGGCATTATGTGTTACGTGGTATGACGTGGAAAAGTGGGAGGTATATCTCAGGCAATTAAAACGTTTGTGTGATGCTAATTAACAATTATTGGGTTAGGTGAGCTTTACAGCAAGTATAATCAAGGCAGATGTTTGTCTTCTGCTCGGAAGTTAGGGCTGAAGTTTCACGAAAGACGTCATTGAATCGATTCACGGCTTGCAAAAACCCAAAACGAGAAAAAATATTTTTTCGCAGATATTTGTTTCAAGTTGAAAGCCAAAGAGGTTAATAAATCTGATTTTGTGCTCAGTATAAGAGCGATGGTCTGGGAAACGACTCATTCCTGTCTGCGTAATAAAACTCGTGGTTTTTCGTTTGAGGCTGACGTTTAGGGGAGTAAACATCCGTTTGTTTGGCGTTGAATCTCCGGTATTTGAAAACGAAACTAAATACAGGTCCATGTATAAGGTGACAGGAAGTGAAGCAGGAAAAACCATTCACATCTTTTTATCGCAGTAGATATACTTTTATGATCCTGCTCACCATTGCCTAAAGAGCAATATACGAATCAGTCTTCAACATCACCCTATTTGGGCTATTTGGTTAAAATGAATTTTCATACTTTTTCCAAAGTTTTGCTTTGTCTTGAAGTTTAAATTTAAAGTCCTGAGCTCCAAGTTCGAAACACGAGCGCATGTCAAGCATTTCCTGGGATACGATTCGGTCTTCTACATTACCCTATTTTGGGCTATTTGGTTAAAATGAATTTTCATACTTTTTTCCAAAGTTTTGCTTTGTCTTGAAGTTTAAATTTAAAATCCTGAGCTCCAAGTTCGACTCACGAGCGCATGTCAAGCATTTCCTGGGTAATAAAACAACTGATCTCACTAACTGATCGGCAAAGTACCATCTGAAGTGAAAAAAGGAATAACCGTTAAATGGTGGTGTTTGTAAATTGAGAGTACGATTTACAAAAAATGTACAAATTGTAAGAAATTAAATTGAGAAGATATTCGTCCCCGCGAAATGTAAATAAAAGGATTATCTTTAAATTGATTATCTTGTTATTCTCTACAACCTTTGACGTCTGTTTATAGGAAAGTGAAACAACATCAATGAAAGTCGATACTACGCAATCAAACTTTGGCATATGAAGTAGGAAAAACAAATATAGGAAATAATTAATTATTGGCATTTTCTTTTTCGTGAGGAGAGCAAAATCATTAGTGGGCTGATCTGCGTTCTCTAAAACTAATCTTACAGTAACTTTTGCTAGGCCAAAAACCAATTTGTGTCACACGGAGGTTTGTTTAATACAAGTCTTGACATAGACACAATTTTCTAATACGACATCTGTGGCATTTCGTGCTTTTAGTTTAATAACAGAGACCTTCCCAATTCTAAAAAGTAACATTTTCAAACAGCTTCAGTTCAGAAAACCTTCCTCAGATTCTCGGATTCATTTGTATGTTTTCTAGCGCCTTCCAAGAGCATTCAGAGAGAGATTCTTCAATAACTGCGAGTGATATTCCTTCGAGAAAAGAAAATATTTGGGCAAACGGCTGTGGAGAAAAAGTATTTGATTGCTCAATAAATTGGTAAAATAAAGTGGTATATAAATTAGAATGAAAGATTTTTTCCAAGGCTCATTAAATGAGAAACATAACATAATCAAAAAAAATCCGGCAGCTACCAGAATTGTATTAATATTTTATTTTGTCCAGAAGCCTTCAATCAAGGGTTCTTTTAGATAAACAGCCGGAAAAACTAAGAGTAGATTTAATTTATGCACAATAATTATTTCATAACTTATTAACATAATGCTGCAATTCCTTTTTCAAATTTGTTCTTTGAATCTTCCTGGCCCTCGAGAAAATAATTTACACCCAAAGTAATCCAGACTAGATCTTTACTCTGTGTAAAAGAATATTTATTACGTGCATATGTAACTATTGAAAGTAGCGTTTGATGATCAGAGTAGCTTTTCGGTTATTAGTTGTTATTTACACAAGCCTTCAGTATAGTAACATCAAAAATATACCTAAATATGAAACCTGACAACAGTACTTTCATTTTGTAGAGTTTTTTGTCGCAATAAGGGGGTAAGGATGATGATGCAGGGCCGTAACTAGCAAGAGGCAAGACGAGGCACTTGCCTCGTCTAAATTTTTACCCAAAATTTAAAAAAAAAAAACATAATATGTTTTGTTGGGAAAGTTATCCCCAGTTGAACGAGATTGATTTTTCTCAATAAATACTTCATGAAAAATGACTCTGAAAGAGTTTCAAAGCTTCTAGATTTTAACATTTTCTGGAGGGCATGCCGCCAGAACCCACTAGCAAGATGTTGCCTCGTCTATGGCAAAGGTCTGGTTACGGCCCTGTGATGATGGCGAAGATGCAAAATGAATTACAACATATGCTCAAACTTTAAAGGGGCTGTGTCGCGGCTTAGTTTGGTCTATTTTATAAGTTACGCCAAATACTCGCTATGAAACTTAATGTTAGCTAAGAAATTAATTCTATGGATCTCAGTTGCATGCATATTTCTCCCAGACGTTATAATTTAAAGTTGCAAACAAGCTAAATTATCTTTGAAAACGTATGCACTGTTCAGCCAAACAGTTTTTAAAAAGTAAGCCCCATATCGCAATCCGTTTTAATCCATTTGTGAGCAAATAATTATAAGGGGTCAGTGTTTATTTAAGTAGGGCTTCTTCAATTTATTACTTTGTTAAAGATTATTCTACAAAAATGAAATTGTCGAGGTTTTTCCGGATGTACATTACACATGCAGCTCGCTTGGCGCTACAAATGTTGTTCCAGTATATGTAAGGTTCTCTATAAACTAGTTCAAGATAACAGACTAGAATCTTTTCGTGTAGATTTTTCACTGCTATTTCAACATCATTTAGTCCCCACGAATTCCATTCATTCCTAAAGTTAGGAAAGCTTTTTTATACCTAAGACATGTTTCACAGATACATTACGATTTATGGATTTAGAATCGCTGACACATCAGATATCTTAAGATCATTGCCCTGTATTGCATAGCGCATCTTTACTGCGCAGAATTTTACGCGTAATTAGCGCGCGCACATAAACAAAATGGCGGCTTTTTCTATGCGGCTTAGACCGCGAGAGAAGTAAATTGTCGCTTTCTCGTAAACGAGTATGGTGACCTATCTATTTTTTCTCATATTTTGGGTGTAGCGATCAAATTCTTTCTGTAAAATGAAAACAGATCAATTCCTATGTTTGAAAAATAAATTATCGCTAAAACGTGTACTTTGCCAGTATTCGCAGAGGAATTATAAAGGAATTATATGGAATATACAAGGTCTTCCTGTTCCTAAACGAATGTGGTGACTCCCTTTTTTATTTCGAAATTGAAGTTCCCTTAAAGTAATAAACCAGTAGGCGAAGTTTGGTTAAAAATCTATGTTCAGTTTTATTTCGGGTCAATTAAAATTATTAATTTTCTACAGTGATCATTTCATTTGTCAAATTTCTTCGGTTTTTGAATGGAATATAACTAAACCTTGCAGTCCAGCAAGTCTATCAAGTCAACACAAGGCTAGGTTACACTAACAAGGTGAACTACTCCTTGAGATACTAGCAATAATATGCAAAGTTTCAGTGAAAGCTATACTGAAAGAGCTGGCGGTCTCGCCGTAGAGTTTTATTCTGGTTTCTAGTTATTTAGTAATCGTCTATACCGTGCTCTATGCTGAGGGCTATTGCCCATTAAATTAAATATTTTAGTTCGTTTTTGTGAATGTTACCATATACGAGTTTCCCATTTGACCTCTTCTTCTCCGAAACAAACGGATGATTTCCTTTCGGAAATCCCCGTTATAGTATGCATAAATCAAAGGATTTCCTAGGGAACTTGTATAAGTTACAAATTGGACCATCCAACTAACCAGTAACATGACGTCGAATGATGTGCTGTTTAGAGCGCCATAAGATCTCAACATGGCGAGAACAACAGAGGGGCCTAGAGACAGGACATATCCAAATACGGTTACTATAAGCATGCGTACTGCTTTAGATTTCGATCTTGCTGCGACTTGTTGCATCCTTCCATTGTTTCCTCTTTGATGCAAGAAGATGGCTACCTTGGTGTACAACGCAAATATGACAGCCAGTGGGACAACAAACGCAAGAAGAAAATACAACGTGGTTGAAGACTGACCCAGCGGGTTTTGTTTAATATCGCAAAGTTTCGTGTCAGTACAGTTTTCGCAGGCCATACCTCGAGCTTCGGGAATTTCAAGAACGGAAATACTATCTACGCTGACAACAGAAGGACAGGACACAATGGCAGCATACAGCCAAACAAGACAAACAAGTACAAAAGGCTTTCTCTTTGATCGCAACATCTTCAATGGGTGAAGAATGTTTTGGTGTCTGTCGGCAGCTATGGCAACCAAACTGACAAATATGGCTGAGGCAGGAGTCTTTGTGAAAAATGTTATAGCTTTGCACGGAAATGTTTCAATTTTTGACGATGGAACTGTTAAGTAGATAAATACGGGGAAGATAAGAAGGCGGCAAACCAGCTCCACCACTGACAAATGTGTAATGAAGAAATTCGAACTGTTTCGTTTATAGCGTTTTCCACGCAGCATAACGTAACAAATGGCTGCATTTACAATTATTCCCGACACGATAACAAGCAGGTTAATGGACAAAATCACAGCGAAGATGATTCTTGCTTCTTCGTACGAACGTATGAGCAAAAGTGTTGAACCACTTCGGGAGATACTGGTCTCCGTCGAATTGATAGGGTTTGAGGTGGTTTCTCTGGGCATTGTGAATGACAACGAAGTTTTAAAATTAATCACGGTGCATATAAATGAAAAGAAGAACAATTTCTTTAGGACGTTTGACGGCCTAACCCTCGGTAAGGAAGAGAACTGTGGTACCTTTTTTACAATGTCCACGAAGTACTTTACCCTTGTATCTCTCGTACGTATAAAAATCGTTTTTTTAGCTTACTTACGGTGGTGTGATCTTCGAAAAATGGCTGAGATGTTTTTGGCAAACTCTTTTCTAGAGATATTTCACGAAAGTCTACTCTCTGTAAGAAATAACGCCTCCGCTCAGCGTACTTGTGCGTCTTAACATGAATTGACAAGGCGGGTAAGCTTTAATTAGAAATTACTCAGCTTAGTAACATTAAAAAGTATTTGCATATAAAGTGCTTGAACTGAAGCAACAAACATTTTACGCCTGTATTCTGCCTCTTTGTGTCTCGTATTATGTTTTGACTAGGTGGGCGAGCTTAAATTAAACATCACTCAGCCCAAAAACATTAAATGATATTTGCATATAAAAACGTTAAATAATCTTTTTATATAAACTACTTATCACCTTGTTGTATAAGCTGCCTACTTGTAAAATTTAGTATGACACGATTTTGACTCTGAAATAGAGTCGAACTGTTGTATATTTTTATTCTGTCTTATCTTGTAAAGAAACAAAAACTTGGTTTTTCAATGAAAATGTTACTCGGTCTAGTTTTTTATGCTTTATATAAACTACTATTTAAATTAATATGGATTGCCACAATTTTTGTCCTGCTGGTAATCAACGTAACACAACACCGCTTGGGGCGAGTAATTATCCAAGTTTGCTTTCTGTTCTTTTGTTTGTGAGATATAAAGCCTGGCTGTGCAAGCAGCAAAAAAAAACAAAGATAACAAGCCCATCAAATTTAATGCCGACGATCAAATTATTGATAAGAAAAAAGCTATCACGTGGTTAAAGCAGTTATTTTTAAAACTGCTTTTAAAAAACTTAATACAAAATCAATCATCCTTGCTAAGATGATGATACAGGATTTTAACACTATGAAACAAGTTTCAATTAAATACTTTAACTGCAGATTGATGAATTTTTTTAAAAAATATATATGTTGTTGGCCAGTTTTAAAACAGTTGTAACAGTGCTGGTACGTAAGAGATGATTTTTACTGAAACGAATATATATTCGGGGTAGATAATTAAATCCTTGGTTTATTTTGAGGCATTATGTGTTACATCTTATGAAGTATAAAGGTGGGAGTTCTGCTTGACTTCGAAATCTCAGGAGATTAAAAAAAAAAAAACATTTGTTTGATATGCTAATTAACAATAATTTATTGGATTAGGTGAGCATTATAGCAAGTATTACCAAGGCAGAAGTTTGTGTTCTGCTCGGAAGTAAAGGCAGAAGTTTCACAAAAGACGTCATTGAAACGATTTAAAGCTTGCAAAAACCCAAGACGAGAAAAAATTATGTTGTGTCGCAGATATTTGTTTGGAGTTGGACGCCTAAGAGGTTAATGAATCTGATTTTGTGTTCAGTATAAGAACGATGGTCTGGGAAACAACTCATTCCTGTTTGCGTAATAAGACTCGTGGGTTTTCGTTTGAGGCTGATGTGTAGGGAGGCAACATCCGTTTGTTTGGCGTTAAATCTCAAGTATTTGGACACGACAAAATGTATTAGTGGACTAGGAGTGAGGCAGGCAAAGACATTCACATTTTTTTATTACATTAGATACTTGTAAGATCCCGCCCTCGCCTATAGAGCATTATTCGTATCAGTCTTCTAGCTCACCTTATTTTAGGCCATTTGGTTAAAATGAATGATTCGTACTTTCTCCAAAGATTTACTTTATCTTGAAGTTTAAATTTGAACTCCTGAGCTCCTAGTTCGACTCACAGGCGCACGCCAAGCATTTCCTGGGTCAATGGTTTAAATAAAACAACTGATCTTACTAAATTGGCAAAGTATTATCTGAAGTGAAAAACTGAAAAGGCCGTTAACTAAAATGGTGGTGTTTATAAACTGAGAGTACGATTTTCAAAAACATGTGCAACTTGTATGAAATTGAATTGAGGAGATATTCGTCCCAACGAAATGTTAATAAAATGATAATCTGTAAACTTTATCTTGTGATTCTCTTCAATTTGTGACGTCTGCTTAAAGGAAAATGAAAAAACCATCAATCAAAGTCGATACTATGCAATCAAACTTTGGCATATGAAGTTGGAAAAACAAATATAGGAAATAATTAATTATTGGTATTTTCTTTTTCGTAAGGAGAGCAAAATCATTGGGGTGATCGAACGAATCAAATCATTACAGTAGCTTTTGATAGGCCAAAAACCAATTTGTCACACGGAGGTTTGGTTAATACATGTCTTGAAATACACCCATTTGGCTAGAAAAAATTTTCATACTTTTACTTCAATAAAAATGACCCTCCTTATTTATAGAGGAACATTTTGAAACAGCTTCAGTTCAGAAAACCTTCCTCAGTTTTTCTGATTTATTTGTATGTTTACTAGCGCCTACCTAGAGCATTCAGAGAGATATTCTACAATAACTGCGAGCGGTCTTTCTTCGAGAAGTTTGTTTACCTACAATAATACTTTGGTGAACGGCTGTCGAGAAAAAGTTTTTGATTGCTCAGTAAATTGGTAAAATAAATTGTAAGATAAATTCTAGCGAAAGATCTTCCAAGAAACCTTAACGTTATTGACAAAAGTCGAAAGCAGCTATCAGTACTGTATTAATATCATGTCCAGAAGCCTTCAATCTAAGGGTTCTTTTAGATAAACAGCCGGAAAACTAAAAAATGAATTGAATTTATGGACAATAATTATTTCTTAACTTATTTACATAAATTTGTTCTTCGGATCTTTGTGGCCCTCGAGAAAATAACTTTCACCCAAAATTATCCAGATTACTCTTTACTCTTTAAAAAATAAACTATTTATTGCATGCATATATAATTATTTAAAGTAGCGTTCAATTAACTTTTTATTACTTGAGTTGTTATTCATACAAGCCTTCGTATAGTGAAACATAACTCACCTTTAAAATGTTAAAAACTTTACACTGAATTGAAAACTGGCCTAAAAAATGATTGAAAAACGAATCGTTCTTCAATAATTTTTAGACCATTTTTCAAACCAGTGTAACGTTTTTAATATTTAAATGGATCAACCTGGTTACAAGGCTATTTTTATTTTGTAGAGTTTTCTCTCGCAATAAGCGGGTAAAGATGCTCAATTATGGCGAAAGATGAAAATGAATTACAACATATGTTTAAACTTTAAAGAGGCTGTGTCACGGCTGAGTTTAGTCTGTTTTATACGTTTTGCGAAATACTCGCTATGAAACTCAGCCAAACAGTTTTTCAAAAAACCATATCGCAATCCGCTTTAATCTGCTTCAAATTTTGTCCATCCGCACCTTCGTTTGTATTTGCTGTGTTACTGTAATGTTCTTTCACTGTTTTTAGTGATTAATGTAGTGGCCATTTTCTTATGTAATTGCCAAGATTTTTCCGGACATACAGTACATTACACATCCAACTCGCTTGGCGCTACAAATATTTTTCTCTGTAAACTAGCTCAAGATAATATACTTGCGTCTTTTCATAGACGAACACAAAATTGTTCGTTTTATTGGAAATAAGTCATATGAGCTCCAAGTTAAATGAAGATTTTCAATGCTATTCTTGTATTTTAACATAATTTCGTCTCCATGACTACCATTCACTCCACAAGTTTAGGCAGCTTTTTATACCTAATGCACTTTTAACAGATACATTATGATTAACTTATGGTTCAAAAATCGCTGATGCTTCTAATTCCATAAATTATGAAATTTGCTTTCGGTGACCATTCCACTTGTTCCTTCCATGTTCAGGTGGAATATAACTAAATTTTGCAGTCTGACAAGTCAACATTGGTTCATAAACAAGGCGACTACTCCTTGAGATATGCTAGCAATTATATGTAAAATTTCACTGAAAGCTAATGAAAAGGCGGACGGTCTCGCTGTAGACTTTCATTCTGGTTTCTAGTAAATCTATGCAGTGGTCTATAATGAGGGCTTTTGATTTCAGTTCGTTTTTGTGAATCTAACCGTGTACGAGTTTCCAATTTGACCTTTTCTTCTATGAAACAAACGGATCATTTCCTTTTGAAAGTCCCCGTTATAGTATGCATAAATCAACGGATTTCCCAGCGAGCTTGAATAAGTTGCAAATTCTACCATCCAACTAACCAGTAACATGACGTCGAATGATGTACTGTTGAGAACGCCATAAGATCTCAACATGGCGTGAACAACAGCGGGACCCAGAGACAGGACATATCCAAATACCGTTACTATAAGCATGCGTACCGCTTTGGACTTTGATTTTGCCGCCACTTTGTGCATCTCTCTGTTGTTTCCTCTGTGATGCAAGAAGATGGCTACTTTGGTGTACAACGCGAATATGACAGCCAATGGGACAACAAATGCAAGAAGGAAATACAACGTGGCTGAAGACTGACCCAGTGGGTTTTGTCGAATATCGCAAAGTTTCTTGTCAGCACAGTCCTTGCAGGCCATACCTCGAGCTTCGGGAATTTCTAGAACAGAAATACTATCCGCGCTGAGAACAAAAGGACATGACACAATGGCTGCATACAGCCAAACAAGGCAAACAAGTAAAAAGGGCTTTCTCTTTGATTGCAACACCTTCAATGGGTGAAGAATGTTTTGGTGTCTGTCGGCAGCTATGGCAACCAAACTGACAAATATGGCTGAGGCGGAGGTTTTTGCAAAAAATGTTATAGTTTTGCACTGAAAAGGTTCAATTTCTGAAGATGGAACTGTGAAGTAAATCATTACAGGGAAGACAAGGAGGCGGCAAACCAGCTCCACCACTGACAAATGCGTAATGAAGAAATTCGAACTGTTTCGTTTATAGCGTTTTCCACGCAACATAACGTAACAAATGGCTGCATTGACAATTATTCCCGACATGATAACTAGCAGTTTAATCGACAAAATCACAATGAATACGATTCTTGCTTCTTCGTACGAACGTATAAGCAAAAGTGTTGAACCACGACCGGAAATACTGATCTTCGTTGGATTTATAGCGTTTGTGGTGGCTTCTGTGGGCATTATAAATGACGAAGCTTTAATATCACGGTGAAAATGAGTAAAACGAAGAACGCTTTTCTAGGGTGTTTGACGGGCTTACCCTCAGTAAGGAAGGAAAACTGGTGTCCCTTGTTTACACTGTCCATAAAATACTATACTTTTGTATCTCTCATATATGAGCCAATGTTTTTTCCAATTTACTAACGGTGGTGTGATCTTTGATAAATGACTGAGATGTTTTTGGCAAACTCTTTGCCAGTTATATTTCGCAAATGTCCGCCTCCGCTGTCAGAAGAAATTATTTCGCCTCTGCTCTGCCTCCTTGTTCGTCTTAATGTGATTTGACAAGGTGAGTAAACTTTAATTAGAGATTACTCAGCTGAAGAACATTAAACAGTATTTGCATATAAAGTGCTTGCCAACATCTTATGCCTGTAACTCGACATATGTTTTGGCTAGGAGGTTGGATATAAATTAAACATTACCAGAAACCAATTTGGGTAACTGACATTACTAAGCGTTAAAAACATTAAAATAATATCTGCATGTAAACTATTAGCTGTTAGCATTAATGAGCTTGGCACAATTTGCCACCCTGCTGGCAATCAACCTAGGATAATTACTCGCCTTGAGCGGTCTTATGTTGTTCGTTCTCTGTTCTTTTGTGTGTGAGATGTAGAGCCTAGCTGTGCAAACAGTAAAAGAAATAGCAAGCCCAAATTGTTGATAAATAAAAGCTATCACGTGGTTAAAGCAATTTTTGCAAAACTGCATAATACAAAATAAATCAAACTTGTTAAGAAAATGAAACATGATTTTTAAGTGAATTTAAGTAACTTTTTATTCCTTTACATAGAGGTGATTTATTATGTAGCGTGTTCCACGAAGCATAACAAGACTAATTGCTCCATTGTAACTTTTCATATGTATTTTATCAAATGAAATAAAGACACTTTATTTATTTATTCATGACGATTCCCAACATAATTTAAGGCATGTCATGAGCTATTGATTGAAAGCTGAAAACGACAGTGGAGCTTCTTGCATTTGGCGAGAGTGTTTAAGAAGGTTTGTGTAAAGGGTTTTTATTGAGTTATCGTTTCCGGTTACTGGATCTGTGGTTGTAAGTTCTTCCTCGGGGCGTAATATGCATATTCATTTATTTGAACAACACAGGATTTACACCCAAGTAATGTTTGTCTTCATTTGACTCTTTCAGGCGCAAACGTATGAAAACTTAGGGCAAGTGATCTTCATTTGACACAGCCGTTGATTTTCCAGCAAAAAACGTCGACATATATAGAGAAGTCCAGGGTTTATAACTGGGTTTCCACGGTATGGACACTTAAATGATTCTTGTTTTGAGGCTGCTGCCTCAAGTTAAATTCGCACATGATTAGCTTATGTTGCAAAACTCAAGCATAACTTATTAATTCATAGCGATTCCGTGCCCCTAGCTTTTACTAAGTATGTAAACAAACCATCAAAATCTCAGTTTTTTACCACAGACTTCATAATTGTATTCATCTGCAGTGGGTCACACCTTTGCGAAAAGTCAAAGAAAAAGGCCTCAAGTAATGTGCTTGTCATTGTTAAGTTTCTTGACGCCTCTTACTGATTCTGCGCATAAAGACTACTACCTGCGCGAGTTTGTAAACTTAACGAAAGTGGAGGTGCTTTTGTATTGTTTTTGCAAAATGGCATCACTAATTCCTTTCGAAAGTCCCCGTTATAGTATGCATAAATTATCGGGTTTGCAAGTGAGCTGGTAAGTGTCACAATTTGGACCGTCCAACTGACTGCGAACATGTGATGAAATGAGGTGTTGTTGAGCTGTCCATATGACCTCGACATGGCGAGAAGAGCTGCTGGGCCTAATGACAAAACATATCCAATAACAGCTAAAACAAGCATGCGAACTGCTTTGGACTTTGATCTTGCCGCCACTTTGTGCATCTTCCCCTTGGTGCTTCTCTGATGCAAGAAAATAGCAACTTTTGTGTAAAGTACAAAAATCAAGATCAGTGGAACAAGAAAAGCGAGTGCAAAATACAGAGTTGTCGATACCTGACCCACAGTGTTTGGTGGAATGTCGCAAATCCTCCCATCAGTGCAATTTTCGCAATCTATTCCTTGAGCTTCTGGAATCTCGTTCACATATGTACTTTCTACGCTCACCACAGAGGGAATTGATACCACTGTAGCATACAACCAAACCAGACAAACCAGATGAACAGGCCATTTCTTCGACTTCAAAGCTTTCATGGGATGGAGGATGTTTTGATATCTGTCAATTGCGATGGCAGCTAAACTTGTAAATGTGGCCGAAGCGAAGGTTTTTGAAATTAATGTTAGAAATTTGCACTGCACGCTTTCTATCGCCGATGTTGCTGCCAGGGAATGAACAACAATTGGAAAGATAAGCAGACGTGAAACCAGTTCTGTTATTGACAAATGCAAAATGAAGAAATTTGAGGTGTTCTTCTTGTAGCGTTTGCCACGAAGCATCACAGAACAAATGGCTCCATTAACCACGACCCCTAGAACAATTAAAAGTATGGCTATTGATAGAATAGTCGAAAACGATACTGGAGCTTCTTTGCGAGAGCGAATAAGAAGAATTATACTTCCTACTTTGCCAACATCGCGTGCCCCTAGTTCAGTCTCGTTGTCTCGGGAACTTGTTAGGTTCATAGTTTGTAAGTCTTTTATCTGTAATCTGCTCTTACTAGCTCGCCCTATTAGGAATACACTTGTTGTGGTAATACCATTCGTGGTGTGGCCACTGCTCTTTAGGAAGAAATCACTCAACTCAACTCTGCTCGATTTTAATCACTTTTGTATGCCATGGTATGTTTCTGTTAATCTGAATAAAACCCTGGTCATACCCTGGATTAGCAATGCAGTTGTCTTGGGTGGGAGGAACATATACACTCGTCTCCACCTTTATCTTTCCACAGTATTTTCCAAAGAGTTTGTCAAGTGTAACCACAAAAGCGTCAGTATTTAAAATAAACGATCTTCCCTAGCGTGGCTGTGTTGAGAAAACAGTGACCAGTGTTCCAAAAAGCTTGATTTTGCAGATCTTTTCGGAGAGATTTTGATGTAAACCTTGAGATGAGGTGACAGATGGATTGGATCTAATAAACGGAGTTCGGCGTGAAGATATAAATACTAGAGTGGGGTTTCCTAATGCATATTTTTTAATTTGAACACAAAACGATTTTGAAGGTGACAGCCGAGTACGATCTGTCACATTAAAACTTCTCCAGGCGTGAAATTATTAAAACGTTAAGTGGATTTTCCGTATACCAAGCCATTTATTCCCCAGCTTGTGATTACCTACTCAACGCCCGAAGAAAATTTATCAGACGTAAATTAATTTTCATGCAATGAGACTTCAAGATTACACTGTTCGTTTACTTTTCTAATCCAAAATGTATTACCATTTTTTTAAACCAATTCAATATAATGATAGAAATATGGCTTCATTTAACCGAAAAACAAAAATACGTTTTGTCAATCGCAGTTTTCCACTTAAACGTTTCAAGAAGCTGTAAAATTTGAAGGAACAAGAATCACTCTACAGGAAATTAAAAAGTCTTACAATTATGATTATAAAAAGCGTCTTGGAACAGGGGCTTACTTGCCGAGGGTTGTAAAAATACAAAATCATAGCCAGGAAGGATATATTCATAATTCATTAGTGGAAAGTGTATTAAAAATTAAACATCTAATGACTTGAAAATAGATGTGCTTTCCTTATTGCGACAAACATTTCGGAAATGTTTTTTTCATGGACAGCTATTGCGTTTTGTAAAAAGGGCAAAACGATACCAACAATCTCTTTGAAACTTTGTAAAGATAAGGCAAGTTACGATTTATCAGTAAATAGGAAACGCGCTATTTCCTAAAGTGCAGAAACCTCTTAAAACGACCTGTCAATTGAAATCTTTGTAACATCTTCTGCAACAGTACTAGTAAGATGGATGTCGACTTAGATAAAAAAAAGACAAATAACACAGAAAACATCGTTCTGACGAAGCAATAAAAAATGGAATTGTTTGGTTGTGACGTTTACTGACAAGATATTAATTTTCTTTCCGCGAAAACGCTTCTTGGTAGCTAACTTTTACTTTTGAAGCGTTAGTGACCTGGTTAGTGATATGAGCTTAATATATTTTCTTTAATTAAACGAGAGGTAAAATATTACATACTAGCAAATCTAGCAAGGCAACTTGAACCATTTGCTCAAAAATGATAGCGTGCGAGTAACATCTTTGTGAGTGATCTTGAGATTCGGATGAATTATTCAAAACATCCGAGATCCGTAATTAAGATTATTGATAAGGACATTCTAGTGAAATATAAGAATATCTCTCGATCGCACAAACATTTTCTATTAATTTTATACACTACATTGATTTTTATCAAGAAACCAAGATAGTTTTAGATGTAAAATAAAACTATATATTGTGAACGTGCTTCATAACGCAAGAATAAGGCAACGAAATCTGACAAACCTGCGGTGTTTTGTGTCTTAAAATTGCATTCATCCTACTTTTTAATTAAAATTTGAAAATCCCCCAAATGACTTTTGATGAAAGTGCAAATAACCCCCCATTTTAGATCACGTTTGCGGAAATTACTCCTGACAAAAACATAGGAAAGAGTAATCCCACTGCCACAAGGTCACGATATGCTTTGAAAAAAATGAAAAAAATCGAAAGAAACCATAAGTATTAGTTTACTAAGGGAGAAAAACACCAGATGTAAAAGTAACACCAAGGAAGAGGATGGTAACAAATGGGTAGGATTGAGACGGCTTGTTATCGACAATCTTAAAAAAATGACTATTCTTTCAAGATGAGTCATCCGTATCAAAACTTCTCTGAGATACCTTCCGAAAAGGACCTACGGAGGTTGTGGTCTACACCTGTCACAAACGCCGTATTTCTATGGTGGACAAGTCTCAACTTAAGACACTTCGAATGCCTTAAACCGTACGTCATGGACATTTTCAATGTATGTTCAATATTATCTCAGTATTTTTCTATCCATTCACCGTCCAGTTGGCAGCGATCTAACTTGTCTGCAAACTGAGCTTGGTTTGACAAAATCTCGATAAAATCGATTGTTTTTGTTTGTTTTGTCCCATATCATTTAGCAGTTTGGAAAATTTCCCCGACAGTCTTAGTGCAGACCGTACAAAGCCTACCGAGTCAGTTATTTCTTCCCCGAAGTTCAACGCGAACGATATCCGCGTGCAGAATCTGCGCTTAATCGCAAACGAATTAGAGTAGAAGCTACGAAGACTTCTATAAGACTTCTTTGAAGTCCTTCACCACAGTTTGAAACATCAAACCTATTACTGCCCTCTGACGATGAAAACACAGATTCTCCCTTCTGGTGTACAGAAAATGTATACAGTGCTAGATGAGAGAATTCGATCACTTTTGACAAAATTTGTCGTCCTTATGGCCCGTGCCTGACATTGTTATAATATTTAGAAAAAAAAAATTATGCCTCCCACTATTGAGCTAAAAGAGTTAATAAGCCTCTTGCGTCTGTTTGAAAATGAGGTCTGGTACAAAACCTTTTCAGTATAATTATGAGAATCAGGTTTTCAGACATTTTCCGATTTCATGCAATGACATAAAAGGTTTTCATGAGGCCTCATTTTCAATAAAAGGCGACAAGGAAGTATTGTTTATTGCTGTGTTACGCGGTCTGGGACCGACTTACCTGAGGCCGCTGGGCTAGTCCTTTGCAATTCCGGTCAGTCCGGTAAACACGCTCATTTTAGCGCTACGTTTTCTTCTTTATCTATGATTATCACTCACCATATTGGACACTGATGCACGTTGCACACTCGTTCTTCCTGTCGTGGCTTTGTTGCTCCTTTGCAGTAGAAATCTTGCACCAAAGAAATGTTTCCCCGGTAAAAACGAATGCACCTCATTCGTAAGCTTTTCCTAATGCCTGCAAATTATCAAATATAAAATAAATAGTCACATTAAAAGATGATAACAGGTAATACTAGTTCAAGAAGAGGCGAAAGTTGGGAAGGAGAACTGTTTCAAACCAGTTCCTGTAAAATTGTTTAATAATCTTGAATCATGAAGATGAATTTTTCAACAATGACACGAGCATGGGACAAAGAAAAATTTTGAGTCCCCGACGCTCCCTGACAAAATCTAGAAACTGCTCTGTGCTGTTTGTACTGCTCTTTAGTGTGCCACTGACTCACCATTTTAGTACTCGATCTTAAGATTTTGTTATTGTGGTCCGGGCCATGCGACCGGTGAACACTTATTATCCTTTGTTTTTCTTTATAATTAGTATTCTGTGACAAATTGCCGATCAGAGGCAAAAAGATTTAGAAATATTTTTTTGTTTACCTCCTCCACAGTGCACGTTACACTCTCCCCAGCCCCCGTGAACCCATCCGTACGAGGCTTCGTGGAGTAAGCGATGTCTTTTCGCATCTTCTTTCTCCTTCTTGTTTTCGTGAAGTGGCACAGCGTATCGATACTCTACTCCAAGATTGAAGCCATAATACAACACCTGTAAAACATACCAACGAAAATGCGAATCCTAAGAAAGGTGATTGCGGTCAATCCATCTCTGTAAAAAACACTATTACGCCCCAAAAGTTATCCCTTTTATAGGTTTGCTAGGTGTTTACAACAAAGTCCTGGTGTATGGGATAAAATACCAAAGAAATGTAGGCTCGATTTCCAGCCGCTTTTCGGGAAAAAACCGGACTCCAGAAGGCGGCGGAAATCGAGCCTAAAGAAAATGCGGATCCTGAAAAATGATTGCTGTTAAATCCAACACCGCACAAAACACGATCGAGCCCCATAAGATATTTGCTAACTGTTTACAACGAGGACTTGGTGTTACGAATAAAATGTTTTAATGAAGATTATTTGCTGGAAGTAGCCCTATTGAATCGTTTTTTATCGACTCGAACTGTTTAGAAACTAAAAGAGCCTGAGTACTTAAAACATGCAAAACTCACCATAATGTGTAAGGGAGCATTTGTCGGCCCGCGAGCTATGATCTTCTCTAAGGTTCCTTTGCGCATGTACCGGAATATAGTTCCGTCGGCGTTGACGTCACCAGGAAGTTGAATTCTCCAATTCCCATTGATATAGTAAGTTCCGGCATCGGCCCTGAGAGCTGTGTATATTAAAAAATGCGTCACGTTCGGTTATTTCCCAACAGAAATAGACTACTTCTATTTTCAACCAAATTATACAGGGTTCGGACATGAAGAAATTTTCTGTTACAGCTTCAACATGTTGCTATACTGTTCCATGAAATATGAGCCTTCAATCGAGTTTCCTGGTCTGCGAGTACGATTTTACACTAAGTTTGGAAAACGTTAGCCTAAAACCTTGAACTTTGCGTAGCAAACTGTAAGACCCGGCATACCCGTTCCCTCTCGCGCCTGCGGATCACGGTGTTGTTTCATCCCATGCGCGAGCTCGCTGTGCGCGTTGCTGGTCTCGCGCGGTGAGTCCTCCGTGTTCCCTGCGGCGCCGAGGACAGCTATTGAAAACGCGTGATTCGTGAATTATCCCAAATTTACTCGACCTCTAGTTGAGTTCTAGAAATAGCCTTACCAAGAAAACTCGTGCATGGTTTAGACTCGCTTATGCTTATACTTCTTGCTCCCTCAGGAATGACAGCAGCTTCCACGTAACCTGAATAAAGAAGTGATCTGTTACTTACCGCAGAAGTAGAGTCGATGATGTGTTTGAGCTAGGTTGCTCCCTCAAGAAGCGGTGTATAAGAATAATTTAATGGTTTCATTCGGTCACAATTTTCCTCTATTCCACCGTGGTTTTAGTCGACGTCATTTTAAATTTTGAAACTAAATTGTAAGTTAAAGATAGACTATCGCCCTTTTTCAGATTTTTTCCTTATCGCATTTTTCATTTAATCAATCTTCAATCTTCCTCATTTAAAAAAATCAGACGATCTATATGATCATTCAATCTCGGATGTTTACCTTAATTATGTTGTAAGAGGTTGTAATCCCCCTTGTTTTTCTTCCCTATTGTGTAACTTTTTTGGCTCTTCTAAGTATGTCTTGTTTTGTAATTCTTTTATTAATGGGAAAGGATAATAAAAGTTGGTTTATAAAAATAAGAATCAGATGATTGTCATAAGCCTAACGGAGTATTAAGGTAAGTTAAACAACAGTTATAAGTGCACCTGATCCAGCTAGTTGATTAAACCTTCCTTCCACTGTACGACACGTTGTACCGTTTCCTTTACAGACACCACAGATGTCCTCCTCTGCTCCTGAACCAATCTTGTGGTCACAACCAACATCCTGGTGTATACAAGACATTATCAAATTTATACTAACAGGTATGATATTGAGAATATTCGAACTAAGAGGGCAGCCTGCAAGGGCTAACATGCCTTTGCTCATTGTTTCACGCTGTTTTGTCAGCCGCGTCAGGTAGAAGGCGAAAATTCGTTTGCGTTGGTGGGTAAGAGTAGAAAAGACTCTTTGACTGAAACTCTTTAAAACTCTTAAATTTTCATGATATTAACAGTATGCATTATAGCTTGAACAAAATTTTCTACAGTTAATTATAGAAAATACATAAAGTATAGTTGGGGGAAATCTTGATTTTGACAAAACGGGACTAAAACGGTTAGATGATTGCAGATGAGCCTTAACTGTACTCTCAGCCTTAAAGTGATCGGGAAGTGATGAGTAGGAATCACAATACACAAATGGCGCGCGCAAACTGTCAGTAACTCAGCGGAAAGTATTGGTTCCCATGGTGAATGGTGCGACAGTCCCGTGACATGCTTAATTGAAGCCAACGCAATTCCTTGCTTTTCTTCATTTTGATTCGATATCTTACTTGTGCAGTTAATTATCTCAGAAAACCTTGGATTTTTATGTTCTGCGTTTAGTTTGAAATTATACAACAAGCCATACGTTACCTGGCATCTTCCATCAATACAAATGTCAATTGAACCAGGCCTACATGGAGTACCATCTATAACTTTAGAGGCGAGCTTCGCTGAGAAACGATATTGCGGATCCTTTGGTTTGCAGAATAAAGAACATGGCTGGCCTGAAAAAGGAATGCGCAAAAATAAGGAAAAGAAACATAACTGACGAATTTCAAATTGATGCATGTTTGACAAATAATCATGAAAATGCAACCACAATACGGACAACGATAACTTCCTTACTCTTGCATAAAGCGTGCCTCATGCAGTGTAGGCTGGTCAATGTTAATAAAAGAAAAATGTTTTAAATATATGTAGAGATGAAATGGAGAAATCTTCTTTAAAAGAATTCATAGTACATCAGAACAGAGCAGCATATATTGCCTTAGTTGTAGGGGTCATGTTACTTAATCCGTTGGTACAGCGTGCACATTTTCCCATTGACAGAAAACTCGCTGTATTTCGATAGAAAACCCATATTTCTACTTTTCGCCTTCCTCCCTCGTTTCAGACTTTTCAAAAGACAACTTAAGGTCTCCTGCACTCAAATAATAATTTGTTTGCATAGTCGTAAAGTAATTTACTAATTTGTATCGTTTATATAATTAATAAGCACGAAAAGACGCCATCGCTGCCCTTTATGGCAGTTTGCCTGATACTTTACTGGGCATCTATATGAACGCTACATTTGCTTACCATCACTAATCACAGGAACCCATTCATGTTTCCCTCCTCTGTATGTAATACCATTAAACGATTCACATTGTAGAGTTCTGAAGTCCCTGGATCTTGGAAGACATGGCTATAAGTGAACGATTAAATATAAGCTCAAACGCCACTGCTCATTGAACCACTTATGTAGACAAGTTAAGTTATGGCTTACTCGGTGATAACACACATGCAGGATCTAACATATCAAACAGAGCAGGCAAAAAGTATTTGTAGAATTTATAGAATTTTTTCAGTCACTTAGCCAAAAGAATCATAGTTTGGCCAGATAACAAATGTTTTCATGAATGTTTTCAACAAAGTTATAGGCAATTTTAACATAAGTTACCCGAACTTGACTTTTGTGAGCAAAAATACCATTCATTGATTTTGAACATTTTTTACCTCCTGTACCTTTCGAGGACCCCCAAGTATTCTTCTATTACTTTCTTTTTACCATTTCAAACAATCGTTCTTCGATTTTAATCATTGTAATCTGGCCTAGTCACTTTGTCATTTCCTTACCTTAACATTACAGGTACGAAACTTTCTAGATTCTCCTTCACAATACCGGCCACCGTTCAAGGGGCTGAAATCGACAAACGTCAAACAGGATTACAGGCTAATCTAGGGTCGCTGTAAGATTCACGTTACTGTACCAAAAGCTAATTCAGAGTCCTAGCCTATGGTCAGGAAAATTTGATGGGAGATAATCTTAATTACAATCTTTGTCCAACAGTTTAAAAAAAAAATGAACATTATTTCTTGTATTGCTTACGTACAGCGTTTTGAGTGTCGAAATAAATTCGCATTTGCTTTGGTTTTGCATTACTACCCTTAGTAGTTAAAAAGACTCGTTCCACTTTCTCAACCAATCAGAAGTTAAGCCAAAACCAATCGTGTCTCACTCGCACAAATTTTCCCGCACTTCGCGCAAGCCTCACATGTGTTCTTTGTGATCGGCCAGAGTGATTACTTTGGCTTTGGCTTCGACATTCATTTGAAAACCGCTCTAAGGTGACAAATGAAATTGAAGTAAGACGTTACACACTATGCTTACCTCGGCGAGTCACATTCTCTTTTCTGGGCACTAACACCCATTCCACAGGTTCGGGAACATTTGCTCCATTCTGTCCAGGGACCCCAGCCACCGTCTCTTCTCAAAGGTATAGTACTGTTGTCAACACATTCCCCGTACATACACCACTGCGATCATGAAAGACAAAGCAGATTACCTAACATGTAGTTAACGTTGCCTCTTGATGCGAGCTCTACAGTATTTACATCACTTAGTTCAATGCGTGTAAATGGTAATACACTTTTTTTCGTAAGTTTATTTTTGTTCGAAAACTCGCTTCAAAAAGAAAACCTCCTTCTTCGTTGCACACCGATCTGATTTGCATTCTATATCTGTACGTGCTATAAAAATGTGCATGCTTGCCAGAACAAAACTCTTAAGTTCAAAATGCGAGCACGCTCAACGTTGATTGACCACAATCACATAGAGTTTTAAAAGAAGAGGATCTCAAAGAAAAAAAACTTTGTGAAATGATGTAACGTCTTCTGCCCAATCAGAACAAGCAAGCAGTTCACTACCGATCAGGAACAAAACCAAAATCAATCGTGGGTGCGTCTATGCGTGCTCTGCACCACACATTTTACTTTGTTACTTTTGTTATGTTAGGCCGAATGTGGTTTAACGTTGGTTTTGGATTCACAATGCCATTTTACTTTTGGTAATTGGCGTTATGCCATAATAGTGGAAAACTATACGCAGTTACATAATCACTGAGAAAGAAATTGATGATGCCTAATAAGTAACAAGTTACCAACCCACCTTACCAGTAGCACAAGCTGTCCCTGTGGCTGGAGGATTCAGTTTACTTCTACACAGCTTTTCTCCTTCAATCTCGCACCACAGTTGTTGGCATAGACGATACTAAGGTGTTAACGAATAAAACAGTACAGTTTAATTAATCGGCATGGTAACAGTGACAAGGTAAATTAACCGAGCATTATAATTCTAATGTCAGTGTAGCCTTATGCTCCAGTTAGAGGAGCGAAGAGGATGAGTGAGTGAGTGATTCTAATGTCAGTCCGACGCAAACTAGCCACCCCTTCGGGGCGGCTGTACACAGGCTAACGCAAACGTAATTTGATCTCGTCACGCATTCCTTCCCAACGTCAGGGAGGAAAGATTGCGTGACGAACCCAAAGAAAGTCTTTGTAGGTCCGCAACTACAGCACTGCTATGCGAGTTGTCACGCAACGCTTCCCCCTACGAAGTGGTAAATAGCTTTTCTTAGTAATCCAAGAGACTAAACGCCGACATTGACAGCGCAACAGTTTCTTTTGCAAACTAATCGCCTAACCCGTTTAATTGTTACATGTAAATAAGAAGCATTGTAATATTGATGTTGAGAAGGTCGCCAGTTGTCACTCAGTACATTAGCGTAGCGTTGGGGTATTGACTTTATAGGACTATCGTATAAGCTTAAAAACACCTGCGAGTAACTAGGGTGTAAGGTATTGTATCAGATAGCTAAAATCCGCAAAAAGTTAAAAAACAAAGGAGTTTATGGGACAGTTTCGAATATTGTCCAAAACTTTGAATGGATCAGAAGTTCAGCACCAATGCGAAGTTTACCGTCGATTCTCGAACATGACCGAAAACTTGCGAAGGTTTCTATATCGTCCCCCTCTACTAACTATGATCCTAACGATTTTCGATTTCCCATTTAATCATTTACAAGAAATGAAAAATTATGCATATATTTACATGTAACGTACGCGAACGAAATATCGTTTCTGCGTGTAGAATTCATGGTAAAAAGCTTCCGTTAATAAAACAATTTGATTTTCAGGATTTCATGGTATGACATCAGCTATCGTATTTTCCCGGTAGCTTTTCACAAAATAAAAAGACGACTTCAATTTGATTAGAACATATATCATGTTATCTGCATTTCAGTCGAAAATAAACCCGATATCATTCTCTGCGTATGTTTTTAAGAAGAAAACCTTAAAAGCATGGAGGCATTCTTTTTTAAAAGAATATTAAAATATTGTTTTTAGTCTGCATTTAACTTTCCATTTTCTACAATGGGTCATTCATCTGAGCTTCGTAGGAATATTAGTCTAAAACAAAGATATGTTTAATATCTGTCAAACTGCACGTTGAGAATCTGTCATTTGAAATGAATTTGAGCATCTGTTTGGAGACAAGAAACGTCATTGGACAGAAGTACCGCACTGAAAAACAAAGGGTTTTAGGTATAAGACCAATATTTCCAAAGAACTACATTTTTAATTCCTTTTATTCAAATATTAATATTGCTCCGGATTTGGTTAACAAAAGTAGATATATTTTATCAAAAGCGAGTGTGAGTTTTATTAGAAACCGAATTGATAGGCTTTCTCTTTCTATTCACCTGCACGAAACAAAACCCTTTGACAGTGAAAATAAAACAAAAGCCCTAGAACAGATCTAAATTTAAATGAAAAATTCCAAGTTTAAAGAAGTTGATCTGATATAAAAAGGAACGTTAAAAATTGATGACTTCAAATATAAAATATGAACTTTTTACCTACATGTTAAAAAAAGTCCTGGCAAAAACCATTTCTCACAAATTTTAGAAAATTTGTGTAAATTGATTCCATCTAAATGCAACAGTTAAATGAGCTTTCTTATTCCCTTTCAATCAGGCGCCTGTCAATCAATCAACAATGTTATGTTTGTTTGTTTTTTTCAAAGACTTCTTTTATCGTTAAAACCTTAATTTATTGTCAATCGATCAGCTGGGTAAGTAATTTTGCGACGTCATGCTTTCAAACCAAAACACAAACTTCAAAAACATGAAGAAACAACAAAAAACAAATACAGGACTTGTAAGACCTTATGAAGAAAACAAGTGCGCCCAGCCGGTTATTTAACATCTTCCACTGTTGATTTTTTGGATAAAAATCACGAATTTATCACATGAAAAAAATATATATATATACATATCTGTGTTGTTATCTTATAAAAGCAATAGCAATTTAATGACGGCCAACTTTCCATTATACTTATTACTTTCTTGGTGATGGTGCGTAAATGTAAACGATAAATTATTAATACGGACTCGCGTTAATAAGCACTTTATAATTATGTGTTCCAAGCTAGCAAGGCAATGAGTTCGGTAAATGAAAGCTTACAGCCGCAAGACTACTAACAGTTACTCCCTATTTCCACTCAATGGCATCGAATACTTCCAAAGTTTACAACAATAGTTATTCACCGGGTCAGGATATTGCCTTCGCTGTGATGTATTCGTTAATTGTCTTTATCGGCGTACCGGCTAACTGTATTATTATCACTATCGTGCGAAAAACATCTTCAATGCACACCACAACCAACTATCTCTTGATGAACCTGGCCGTTGCAGATCTTATAACGTTAATGATGTGCCCGGGAATATACGACTTCGCCCTAAACAAAGTACATCTCAAGAAAGCTGTTGGAGATTTCATCTGCAAGTTTTTCGCGGGCAATGCAGTGGTTCCAATCACAATCAACGCGGCCGTATTAACCATTTGCACTATTGCCGTTGAAAGATACCTAGCCCTTGTCAAGCCGTTTCACACAAGGTTAAGATTAACCAAGAAAAGGGTTCCCTACATCGTTGCATTATTGTGGACATTTGCTGTGTTATCTTGCATCCCTGACTTGATAACAAATACTGTAGAGCCCAACCGCCATTCAGCCTATCCGTGCAAGCGTCCTTGGAGCCTAGACGAATATTTCCATCACAAAGGCTTCCTTATTTTCACTGGCGTTTTCTTTGGGTTCGTTCCTAGTATCATCATTTTCTTCTGCTATTTTAGCATTTTTCGCGGCTTGTTTATTAGCGATACAATCTGTGCTACCCCGGAAGGTTCAAGCAATGCAGCAATCGAAGACCAACGCTCAAAGAAACAGCTCTTCAAGCTATTATTGTGGCTTATGATAATGTTTTGCGTTTGTACTTTGCCGTTTGCAATATTTTTTACCTATTTAATCACTATCAACAGAACCACTGTAGTAAATAATCATGAACGCTTGTTTCTCGTTCATAGAATGGTTAGATTTCTTCTCACTGCCAACTCGTTTTTTAATCCACTCGTATACGCATTTCAAAGTTCCAATTATCGAGAAGGATTCAAAAGAATCTTTTGTTGCAAGAGGTTCTCAGAAAGAAACAAATGAACTATCGTGGAACGTACATTATGGAAGAACAATTAGTAACCATAGCAATAAAACCTAACTCTTTAATAATGGTTGCTCCTTAAGGTATACAATGTACTAAAGTTATAGAGCTAAATGTCAGTCAAAATATTTCGAAAACCTTGCTGATTAGTTGAAATCCTTTATGCTTAAGATTCGCGAGTTGTGTTAGAAAATATAACTCGTATAGCAAAGGTTAAAATCTTGTGGCACTTAAGATCGATAATGGCCGTCGATAAATCAAAAGGCCTTTTAGTCCCCCTTGTGTCACACTTAAGCGCACTAGGGTGAAAGGGGTGGAAACGAATAGCTGTTTTTAAGAAAAGTTAAAATTTTTAAAACTGCTTATTTAATTATATTTATTATTTAAAATTAGTTTTATCAAAGTAAAATTCAGAAACTGATGCATGAATGAAGCAACACACTGAGTACTTAGCTGTATAAACGCCTTCGTATAAACGCTGTAAGTAAACAGAAGCACACTTTTACTTCCGGCATTAATTAACGAATACAGCTAAAGTGCGTTTGAAGTCTCAGCTCGATCTAACCCGTGTAAATATAAACAATGATATGTGTCATTCACTTTTTTGATACATGTTCGCTTATTTCGGAAATAAAGCGTGCATTAAAGTTACTTTGATAGTGCCTGTTCTACTAAAGTCAACAAACTTTACTTTTTATCCTCGTTGGTTGCGTTTGCTTAGTTTTAAGTGTTTCCTGAGCATCAGTTGTGTCAAATTAGATCATTACGTCGGTAAGCATTTTTTTCTTATAAAAACCTCGTATGGCGTATTTATTAATGTAAGGAATACTTTAATGCACGGGACTCCAGATCGAGCGGTCTGGGTTTAAACCTGGCCAGGGCACTGCCTTGTGTTCTTGGGCAAAACACTTTACTCCCCGGTACTGCTGGGAGTAACTCTGCGATGGACCAGCATTCAATCCACCCACTTGGCCCGACGCCAGGCGTTACCTCAATATTTTAGATGGGGGGGGGGGGGGGGGGGGCTAACGTTAAGTTAATCCATGGAAAACAAGTACTGTGTCGCAGGATAAGGGTGTTGTATTCACCAAGAGAGGATGAGGGTCCCCTCATCCTCTCTTGATTCACATATTACCATGTTGTGCGTATTTGCATTTTTAGGCAATCTTATCAGAAATGGTTGAGAATTTTGAACAAATTTGTAGAATAAAATTTAGTTACGTAAACTTTAAAGTTCTAAAAGTGTTAAACACTATTCAATAAGCGATATGGAATTTTCAATGATACAGATGTTTATAAGCCCCCTGACTTTTGCCCCTTCGAACGAAATAATTTAAAGAAAAAATTTCACAACAAAACTTTCTTTTAATTTTCTGTTTTAGAACAAATAAACACGCAGAACACAGTGTTAGTTTAACGAATCAAAATTACTCCGGCAGATAATTAAATTTCATTGGATGTTTTTAATAATTCTCCAAGTCAAAGATAAAACGACCCGCTGACGCCATGGAGAGCCGCAATAACCAGAATGCGGAGCTATTACAAACATTTATCAGGTGACGAGTTAAGATGATAAAAATTTATTACTTCGCCAAAACTCGGTCAACAAAATCAGCTGACACCTACTTGATGTTTTAGTCAGTTGCACTAACAAAATTAACTCGGTTTGCAAAGTAAATTGCAAAGAAACCAGGTATTTAAAGAATTGAAGAATTGAACCTATGCGGACTATAGGTAAAATGGCCGTTTTGGAGACATTGATACATAGTTAGCAAATATATGTTATTTTAATAAAACTTTCGACTGCCGTAGTGCAATGGGACATAAACAAAGAGCCCGCTTTAGGTCTTCCTATTTATAAAATGCCGACTGTTTACACACAAAAAAGCAGTCACAGGGATGTTGTTATTATTAGTCCGACAGCTGACATTAAACGAAACAACTAATTTTACCAAGTTACTAGACGATGAGTTTCTTTAGTTATAAGAAGTCCTCGTATTTTTGTAACGCAATTCAGTTATTCTATAGTGCATCTAAAAGCGTGAAGTCAAAGCGCTGGGTTAAAAAGCTTTAACGATGCCGCATTGGTCTTGAAACCTGTCTCAGCTAAAAAGCACCTGTCAGCTGGAAAACCTTTCCAATCTTTAGTTGCACAATATTGAGGCTTCACCATTTTTTTTCTTCATATATGACAGAAATGTTTTTCTCCTCATTTTCCTACTGTTCAGTAAGCATTTATTGATCTTTATTCGCTACTTTCAGTAACACTCTTGCAGCAAAAGATCCTTTTGAATCCTTCTCGATAATTAGAACTTTGAAATGCGTATACGAGTGGATTAAAAAACGAGTTAGCTGTGAGAAGAAACCTGACCATTCTATGAACGAAAAACAAGCGTTCGTGATTTTTTACTATAGTGGCTCTGTTGATAGTGATTATATAGGTGAAAAATATTGCAAACGGCAAAGTACAAATGAAAAATATTATCATAAGCCACAACAATAGCTTAAAAAGCTGTTTTTTTGAGCGTTGGTCTTCGATTGCTGCATTGCTCGAACCGGCGGGGGCAACACAAATTGTGTTGGTAATAAACAATCCGCGAAAAATGCCAAAATAACAGAAGAAATATGATGATACTAGGAATGAGCCCAAAGAAAACGCCAGTGAAAATGATAAAACCTTTATGTTCCAAATATTCGTCTAAACTCCATGGACGTTTGCACGGATATGTTGAACGAGGATTCCGGTCTATTGTGTTCGTTATCAGGTCAGGAATGCAAGATAAAACAGCCAGTGTCCACAATAATGTAACGACATAAGGAACTCTTTTCTTGGTTAATCGTAATCTGGTGTGAAACGGCTTGACAAGCGCCAGATATCTTTCCACGGCAATAGCGGAAATGGTTAAGATAGCCGTGTTGATTGTGATTGGAACTACTGCATTGCCCGCGAAAAACTTGCAGATGAAATCTCCCACAGCTTTCTTGAGATGTACTTTGTTTAGGGCGAAGTCGTATATTCCTGGGCACATCATCAGCGTTATAAGATCCGCCACGGCCAGGTTTGTCAAGAGATAGTTGGTTGTGGTGTGCATTGAAGGCGTTCTTCGGACGATAGTGATAATAATACAGTTAGCCGGTACGCCGATGAAGACGATAGCAGGAATACATCACAGCGAAGGCAATATCCTGACCCAGAGAATAACTGTTGTTATAAACTGCTGTGCTATTCGATGCCATTGGATAATTTGCGTAAGCCAGTGAATATGTTTTTTGGTTTTTAAGTGTTTCGTTCTGTTGCTGTGCTTAAATGCGAGGACTTATTAGTGTGCTTATTACGTCCGTCAATATTAATAATTTATTATTTAAAATTACGCACGGTCATGATAGAAGGATGGCTGTCATCAAATTGCTAATGCTTCCATAAGATGCTGCATGTGTGCAATACCTCTTTGCATTAAATTCACAACTATATTTAGAATCGTCAGTATATCTGTCTATCATTTTATGACGTACAAAGTAGGCGAAGTCCCCGTTGCTTAACTTTCTATAATGCATTTCTCTTTTTTTCCTTTTTTTGTTTGTACCCTGGTATACCTATCAAAGGGAAAAAGGTTCAGTAATTTATTTCATGACGTACAAAGCTAAGTAGGCGAAGTCCCCGTTGTCTAACCTGATATTACGCATTTCTTTTTTTCCTTGTTTATCTTGTACCCTGGTAATCCCATATGCGCTCCTAATAATGGCTTCTTGTTTTTTATTTATGTTGTGTGCGGAACCAGTTATTGAGTCTGTATGACACATGCATGTTAATTGTGAAAACGGACTATTATCTAAATTCAAGAATAAACTAATTGAATTGTTGTTTCCAACGATCTTGTGTTCTGACTCATTGATCTGCTTTGAGTCTGCTCCTCTGTGAAATACTAAGCGTCGATAAGCGATTTTGCGTGATATTTTTTCATACTGGGCTCACTCAGTATGAAATGTGGAGTAAATCAATTAAAATTTGAAAAGATCTGCCAGTAATATGTAAATATGAGCTTAAAATGTTTGTCTTCAAAGAGTCGTATTTTTTATTCACATAAAAGAGCTTTAAGTGTCTTAGGTGGCTATGAAGCATCGATTTGACAATCAAATTGTTAAAACGCCAACCGTTTAACATCGTATTTGAATTCCTGAATTTAGATGCACAAAGGAAAAAGCAATTTTTGGCTTCCATTTGTCGTTAGATCGGAAATCGACTTTTCAATACACTGGAGAAATTTAAAAAGGAAAAGGAGAACGTTCTCGCATTTCTACCAAGCTTAACACATACCATCATTTTATTTTCAATGTAAATGTTAAGTTGTTGTTGCGTTATGAACCATTGAATTTGATCTTCATCAAATATCTTTCTTACGAAGTTTTCTCCGCAACGCAGATGTATTTCTAAGATAAAGATGCACAACGCATAAATGGAAACAGATGCTTGAACACTTTAACGAAGCAACTTTAGAGAAGGCACATTTTTGAAAGTTTAGCCTAAATGATTAAATTCGTCGACCTTACTACGTGTCAACCTTCCTTCGTCTTAGCCAGTGAAATATATTTAATTTTTTTAAAAATATATATTTTTTATAAATTATTATTATTTTCTTTCAACTTTGTAATTACAAATTGTTAGCGTCTGAGTTCCTAATGAGTTTTTACTCTCAGATTAGTTTTAATATCTCCTTTTATTAAAAACTAGAAATGGTATATTGCAATTTCTGCGTTTTGATTAGTTAACGGCTGGTATATGAGCTCATATACCATTGACCACAAATTTGGTAGCCGATACCCGTCAACGAAAATAGTTGGGAAACTCAAATATTGAAATATTGCAATTCTTGGGGCGTTTTTAATAAAAAAAATTATTCCACTCGCGCTTATTTGTATATGAGATAGTTATGGCCAACTTGGCGCTACGCGCCTCGTTGACTATCTACCATCTCATATCCAACGCGCGCTCGTGAATTATTCCACGAGCGCGCGTTGGATATAAGATGGTAGATAGCCAACGAGGCGCGTTTGGCTATTACGATCTCATATCCAACAAACGCGAATGGAATAATTGTTTTATTAAAAAACGCCCTGAGAATTGCAATATTTGATCTCCCAAGCTGATTTCGTTGACGCGTATTGGCTACCATTTTTTTGGTCAGTGGTATAGTCTGTCAACCAATCAAAACTCAGGAAATGCAATATACCATTGCTAGTTTTCAATAATTGTTAAGTATTCATGTTTAATTTCCAATAACCAATCAACGGGTTTGTGGGAGCTCGTCGGTGTTTACGTACGCGTGCCTAAATTGATTGATCGATCGATCGATCGATCGATTGATTGATTGATTGATTGATTGATTGATTGATTGATTGATTGATTGATTGATTGATTGAACCATCCTTGTTCTCCTTGGTTCTGCACGTGTTTGATTGGCTCCTTGCCCAGTGTTTTTTATCAAAGGACAGATGCATGGATGACGTCAGTACGTGATGGGAATGGATCCAGTGTGCAAAATGCAGTATCGGTTACCAAAACGCCTGGTAGGCAATATTGGTGAATAGTTGTTTACTATATCGAAGTACACCATTCTTATCTAGGGCACGGTGGGGGAGGAGGAAGGGAGAGGGTAATGCATGTACCTTGTATTTGTGACAGTGTCTAGCTCTGTTTCCGTACTGCTGCCTACACTGATCGTCCACAGTGAATGTGACTCCAGGCATCTCAGCAGGTAGCTCCAGTGGTTTTTCTTCGGCGTGATTCCTCAAACACTTGCTTGCTTTAGAGCTAAAAGGAAATAACTATGGTTACATTGAGG
The DNA here is from genome assembly GCF_052425735.1 of Oculina patagonica. Taxonomy (NCBI): domain Eukaryota; kingdom Metazoa; phylum Cnidaria; class Anthozoa; order Scleractinia; family Oculinidae; genus Oculina; species Oculina patagonica. Next base: position 20,034,498 of record NC_135758.1, on the reverse strand, counting down.
ACATTCCAGTTGTGTTTCAAAAAACGGTCTGATGGACAGAATAGTGTTCCGATGACGTGAAAGTACCTCGGCTGTGTTAGCTTTGGTCATTTGCTCATCCTTTTTTGGATTTGTTTCGCATTTGTTTTGTTTTTATCTCCTTCACACTACAACAAATGTTGCCTCCTCTTTAAACTTACAACTGTAAGGGTCTATTGCTTATATATATACTTACCGGTATGTTCGTTTATATGTATTATTTTTTCAGTAATATGTAACTTTTTCCGGCTAACCAATTTACTGATATTTTGCGCGATTTTTTTTTCATTAGTGTGTGTTCTACGCCGTCAAACTTTCATAAGCGGTAATCGGCCGCACCCGTATGGTGTAGTTCTATGCAACACTTGTTTATCACACTGAAATTTACGGATAGGGGGGGGGGGGGGGGGGGTGGGTGGGGGTGGGGGGGGGGGGGGCGGGGGGGGGGGGGGGGGGGGGGGGGGGGGCGGGGGGGTTTTTTTGTGAAAAAAACACCCCCCCCCAAAAAAGAAAAGGAAAAATAAGGGGGGGAAACCCGGAGAAAAAAAACACCAAGGGGGGAAAAAAAAAACAATAACTAAAAAAAAAAAAAAAAGGAAAAAAAACGCGCAAGACACAACAACCGAACAAAAAAAAAAAAATTTTTTTTACCTTACTATATATAATAAATGTTTATATAATGCTCTCAAAATACGACTTGCCTCGAAGAAACAAACCGCCATGTTGGACATAATTCAACAAGGTGTAAATACTACACAATTCTTACTTGAGAAAAGAGCGGATATAAGCTTTACTGCACCATGACCACTTCATTGTACCGCGGCGATTTCTTGCCAGCCACTGCGGTGACATAAGGTGAGGTGTTGAACCGGCGGAGTCTGGGCACGTGTTCCCGTCTCCATCGTGGTATGCACCAAGGCTAATTACAACAAAACATAATATTGTCAAAAATAGTGGTGGTGTTTCAACGTGCAGCGAAAGGGCACAGTATTTTAGGGCGCTTTCCATTTGTCACAGAGGGTCGGTCGGTACGGTGGTTGTCAACGTGAAATGAGCCTTTTGCATGAGATTTTCCCACAAATCCAGCATAACAATTTATAATATTTATATATTGACTGATTTGACAGGACAAAATTAATCTGATTATCAACGAAATTCTGTCCACAAATTTTCCGGTCTGGCCGGCCAGTTCTAACAAATGGAAAGCGTCCTTAGATGGAGCCTCCTATGGGCCGGAGATCCGCGTTAAGGCTACAAATAAATTATAATAAATTTGCAGCAAACATGTGTAGAGCTTTCAGTTACTGGAAATTAATGTAGATAATAACTACCTACGTATGGGTTAATTTTATTTGCCTACTGAAATGAGAACTTTTAAGGCCGGTACTCACTAACTGCATAGTCTATCTGCACCTTCTCATTGTATAGAGACGCCTCACGATCACGTATTATTAACTTTGAAATTCAAGTTCAAAAGTTGCTGCTTATTTGACTGACTGACTGACTGACTGACTGACTCACGGACGGACGGGCGGACTGACTAGCTGGCTGACTGACTGACACTACTACTACAATAATGACTGAATGACTGAATACTGAATGACTGAATGACTGAATGACTGAAAACTGAAAACTGACTGACGGACGGACGACCGGACTGACAGTGACTAGCTAGCTGACGGACGGACGGACGGACGGACTGATCGGCTGGCCGACTCACGGACAGACGGACGGACAGACTGACTGACTGACTGACTGACCGACCCCAACCACCACCGACCAACCGACGGACCGACGGATTGACTGACTGACTGACTGACTGACTGACTGACTGACTGGTAACTGAATTTGATTTGTTAAATAAATTTATTGATTTGTTTGCGTATTGTAAGTGACCGTGAAAGAAAACACTTACTTGTGTCCAATTTCGTGTGCGACTGTAAACGCGACATTTAGCCCGTTGTCTTGTGAGACGCTACACCGTTTTTTAGGGTCACACATTCCATGCAAAAACGCCATGCCTGTGAAGAACGAACGGAATATTCCTAATATAAGGAATTTACCGATTTTAAATAAAATAAGAGAATATTTACCTACCCACAGTGTCACAAGCAGAGTAACGATTAGCGCATATATCCTTCCTGGAACATAAAAAAGATCGAAGAACTAATTTTAACCCTATTCAGACCGGGGGGACTTTTGAGGCCTGCGCTGACTTTGAACGCTTATAACTTTTTCAAGATTCAACCAAACCCTGCCAAACTTTGTGAGTTTATCTAAAATTTATCTGGAAATAATTTGGTTGGAAAGGATGTTGTGTTAGGAACTTGAAATCATCATGCCACCGGCATTTTGACAGGCATGTTTTCCCAAATTTGTAATTTTGGTGTTTCTATTAATTTTTCCCTTCTTACGGTTTTTAAGCTTAGTTTTATTAATTTTGTGTACACTGCAGTAAATTTGGGTGGTTTTCTGGCATTTTGGAAAAATTTTGAAATCCAAGATGGCGGCTGATTTGACATCATGATGTAATTGTCACGTGATGTGACGACATCGTCCCACGTGACGTATACCAAAACAAAGATGTTTGGACATACTATACATCCTTTAAGTTTCATTGCGATTGCTTAAATATTCTGGAAGTTACATAGAGGGGCTTCCCCACCCCCCCCCCCCCCCTCCCCCGGTCAGAGAAGGTCCAAAAAGCCCGCTCTGAATAGCGTTAATAATAATTTCTAGTTATTAGACTGCACACACATGTAATTTTACAGAATTTTGTCATCTGTAGGTCTTGAGAGAACACGAGAATACTGCAAGTTTGTTTAGTGGTTTACTGAAACAAGCTCAGAAGCTAAGTACCTGGTTAGCAGCACTGCGCCGTCGTATGTTGGGTTTTCACTGGACTTGTCTTTTGTAATCCACTGCTGCCATTTACAGAAGCTTTCCAGAGTCCTGTCACCATGGTGACTGATTGACAAACCTTTCTATCGAGTATAAGATGAACGCAACAGAATAAGGATTTTTAAATCGCACTATGATTTTTTTCAAGAGCCCAGAAAAAGCTAAATCACTGGAAACCCACAGAAAAGTAGCGCAACATTTGGCATTTCAGCTTTCTTACTTACGGGCATGTTGTACAATAGCATCAGTTTGGAGACTTCAATGTTTATCGTCGTTCCAATACTCGGATCACGGTATAAATCGGCCACCTTGAAAAAATAAAAAAAATGTTATTTGTTATCCGCTTGCCAAATGCCATCAAATGAAAATTGTAACTCTTGAAACTTAGAAATTTACAAAGAAAGCAATCCGATTTAGGAGTAGGCGCATATAATCCTGTTTTTAAAGTTTATATAACTTTATGCAATCCATTTTAACGTCTGGTAGATTTTAGTATACAGTCAACTCTCTCTAAGCGGACCCGTCGGGCCGGCCCCAGCTGTCCGTCTTATAGAGGTGTCCGCCTTATAGGGTCGAGGTACGTGACACTAGAAATTTTGAGACGATAAAGCTCGGCTATGCACACGTACACGTCTGTTTTGTCGCTTACGTGCTTGGACAAAATATATAGGTTCGACTTGTTTGTTAATAACAAACGGTGATACTGTAAGTAGAAAACTAAATCTAAAGTTAGCGGAGTAATGCGTTTTAGCGGATTGTTTTTGGTTCTGGCGCTGCTGCTGCGTCGATAACAAGTTTTGAAGTATTTTCACGAAAAATAACTTTTAGTGCCTGTCCGTTGGCGGTTTCAAGTGTCCGTTGTCCGTCTTAGAGAGGTGTCCGTTTTACAGAGAGTTTTCTTACAGTAAAATGACTGAACGGCAGGGACATAACCAGGTGTCCGTCTTATGGAGGTGTCCGTCTTATAGAGGTGTCCGTTAAGAGAGAGTTGACTGTACAAGCATTATGCGTTCCAATTTTTCGAACAAAGACGTGTCGTACATCTGTAAGACGGAAATTCTTCTACTGTTTCCGAATTTTTTAAACAAGTCTTTCCTTAGGATATATCTAAACGTTTTATCCAAACGGTCTAATCACACACAACTATAAAAACGATTCGTCATTCGTTGTTCGTCTTATTCTTTCCTAAACTAAATCATCCTTGTTCCTTTTGTTAGCTCGTTATAACATCTTTGCTGTTTAACTGCCTTAGCAGATAACCATTTTCAGGTTTCCTACGATTTTACAATACTTTTTTAGATCGCAAAAACTTGACCTTATATATTGCCACATGGCTCCCAAATTACAGTATCGCCTTGTAAGAATTTCAATATTGCAGACAGTATTTCATGGTGGTCCGGATTTGTTTTCCACAGGGTACGATCAGTGTCTGTTGATTTACTTACCATATTCATAACGGTCAAAACGTATTCCTCCACAGACTGGTTTCCATGGAAATTGATCATATCTCTGTCAACAACAACCAACAGCTGAACGGTGACCTCACTTTCCAATGAACGACGCTGGCGGCGAATTAGTTCCCGCCAAAATTGCCACTTGGTGTTTTTCGAATTTCCATGAGCTGAAAACACGATTTGTAGAACGTCAGTTGAAGGAAAAATATCGTTGAAGTAAGAATTATAATAATGAAAATAATATACGTTATACCGAGCTGGAAATTCGAAGCTTTTGAATTGATCGATTTGAAATAGAAAAAAGTAACGTAAGTTCTAGACTGCAAAACAGTCGGGTTTTTTTCTCTAAAGCCGTTGGAAAAAGCTCTTATCGAAGGCGCGAAGCGTCGATCGTCTCGCGAGCCTGTATGTAGGGCGTGTGAGGCGAGAAAAAACGTCTTTTAGCGTCTCTCCCCAGTCTCACTCACAGTTTTGACATTGCTCCAGACCTCTCGCTCACGTTCAAAGACCGAGCGCGTTCGCAAAAGATACGACTGTTTTTGCAGTCTACGTAAGTTCTCGAACCCTCGATTTCTCGATCCACCCGATAACTAAACCAAAAAGTCATTTCCCTTGGATTTTTCTCACTATTAAGTCAGATACTGCAATTTTACTCTTGATTTCTAAAACCAATTTTCGTTTCCCTTGGAGGTTCGAGAAATCCAAATTCCACTGTAATTTAGAATACTTTATTTAAAAGGTTTCCAAACAATCAAGGATTCGCAAACAATCGACCTCATCGCCTGATGAAGACTAGCAGTGTAGCAGTCGAAACGTCGCGATCAACACCTCAAAGCGATTATATCGTGAAACAAACGAATAAACAAACACATCTTTAATGATTCCAACTTTGTTGGGCAATCGCCAGGGTTCTGCACAGTTTTAGAGGATTACTTTTTCACGTGTACAGTTCCAAAGCTAAGAAGCTTAATCGTATGAATACTGATATGGGCTTATGCAAAATACTTGATTCTCTTCCAAAACTTAGAATATGCGTTCCCAACGTTATTAAAAGCCCTTAAACCTCACAGGTGATCAGCAACTTATCTTCTTCTGTTATTTATCCAAAATCAAGGATAAAGACGAAAGTAATGTATGAAAAGATCCATGAATAAAAGCCGTGATATTTAAATCCTTCAAGATTTTATGTGGAGAGCATAAAGGGAAAGATGAATATTAGCATTGCATGGGAAGACGTTCAAGGTTAGAACAGTATAAAAACCTATATAGCGTTCTTCTCATTACGCAAAAATAATCACCATCAATGCCATTTAAAAACCCACCCCCTTATTACGGCCCCCCTTAATAAGAAGAAAGCAGTTTAAATAGAGATTTATAGGAGCTTTTTTTAAGTGTCAGTTTTCCGTCCACCACATTTTCTTTTTGTTGTTGCATTTGTGAAGATGGCCTACTTAACAAAAAGAACATTAATAAGTGGCTTCCCTTACCTTCATTCATTCATAAAACGCCCCCCCCCCCCCCCCCCCCACTTACACGAGGTAAAAAACTTGTAAACATGTTTTTTTCCTTTTTTGCGTTTATAAAAGTTAGAAGAGTACCTCCGAACTGGCTACTAGGCGTGAATACGAAAACAAATTTGAGAGTAGTGTTAATGCATAACGGTTCAGTTGGATTCATTTCTTCGGCGACTTTTTTCGTCTTAAATTTACGACTTCACTTAGGCGAAAAACAGTGCTAACAATGGTGACTTTCATTATTAGATTAAATTATAAAAGGATCATTTTTAGCCGGCAAAGATGAAAACTTACGACCCATACCAAAGTCCTATTTTTTTAATCTGCACATAAAGCAAAATAATTCCAAAAATTAAAGTTTGCACACAGGTAATGTCACGAACGTTATTGAAACGTTATATACCCTGTGTACCGCTATAGGTCAATTTCTCACACTTATTTTTTCTTTAGAATGCGACTAATGTCGCTTTCAAAACCACATTAAGTGTTAGCTGGAGAGCTCTCATAAATGGATGGTGAATGATTGGATTTATTTATGTAGCACCAATTATTAAATTTTCGTAAATACCTTTGAAGATTTCAAATCCAGATTAAGGGACCATCAACGTACACTTGCTGATAATCTTAAACTTTTAAAGACTGATTCGCTAATCTCGTTATTCAAATCAAGGATTTCAAAATTACTCAGATAACTGGTAATGTGAAAAGTTATCTATGTAATTTGTACTTAAAAGCCCTTTATCATTAAAGCAATGATAACAGAGATTAATGAAATAAAGATCCTTTGTCTTTCATGTTTCACTAAAGACGTCTAAGGAAAAGTGGCTCTAAAAATAGCTTTACTTGTAAAAAACGCACCATAACTCGTGATGGGCCTTTCTTGGTAAGGGGTGAATTTATGTTTTTCAACTTATATTAAAAGTGAACCTGACCCCCGTTTTTTTTTTTCAATTTATTGGGCTTAGATTATGATGGCCGTCTCTTCCTGAAAACTCTTACGCCTCAAAACCACATCGATTAAATGTGGTAGCCAATATTAACCTCTGAAAAATATCTTATTTCTAATGGCATCAGGATGTCCTTATAAAGTGGAAAGTGAAACAATAATAGGTGGTGTAAAAAGGGAGCGCTGTTTTTGTAAACACTTTTTCGTCTTCCCAGAAAACGGAGAATGAAGGAACGCAGCTGACAAAAGAACACGTAGGATTTCTATCTGTAAAGTCAGTGTCGACCAATCAAAATATAGCTTCAGCACTTCGAATGTTGCTTTGGTGACAATTTAATTGGGAACTGCAGGTTGTCAACCATCGCTCAGGATACAAACCTAATCTACAAAACCAGCTAGGAGTTTTTGTCTCGATACTGCTAAATTGTTAGAATAAAACTGAAGGAACTTCTTTTTCAAATGGCGTGACAAAACAAGATAGCTAGCGAACTGCACACGAGATTTGCACGCGAAAGAAAACGAGGGAAATCTCGTCGTTACCCTCTATAAACTCGGAGATACGCCCTTAGATTGCAGACCGTTCCTTTTCCGAGAAAAATTAGTTCCAGTTGTTTCAAGCCGATAAAAAACATAACCAGAATTTTTTCCTATTAAAAGAAAATTCGTCAAATGAATAAAAAAAATGTTTGTCACGTAATCGGAAATCATTTGCACAAGTAGAGGACACATTGGCTGCAATACAAGCTATGGCTGCACAAGCAATGCCTGCAATACAAGCTACTTCTTCAGTTATACCTTCTTTCAGCGGGGGATGACAGGATTAGCCTGATTTATTTCATCGCCTGTCAGGAAAACTCAGGCAAGAATCCTTCGACCCGTGACCCCTAAGAAAAAACAGCAACATAAATAGAATACTTACCTTGCGGATGAGTAGATGAGAGAGTGCATTTCCGGGAGAAGGTCGAACTCTGTGGCAACGTTGCTAAAAGTGTAGACCTTTTGTAAAACACATGATGTTGTTTTTTCGTCTTTGCCATGGGTTCTATAAAGTAGTCTTCCTTTACCGTCTGTATCAACCCCATCTGTATTAAATAAAAGCAAACGATTTTCAAAGATAACCTTTCAGGGCCAGTCTAGACCTTACTCGGAGAACAAAAAGAAACATTTTATCTTTCAACGCGTTCATTTGTGATGATTGATGAGGCGAGGTAACTATGAATTTTGCCGGGATCGGCTTGAACATGAAAACAGTTTGTAAACAAAGCCCTCCGCTCGAAATAAACAAAGAAACGTTATCAGTTCTTACCAGCCCGTGACATCCGCTAAGTGCGACACTGGATTGTGGACGAAATCGCAAACTTCCAATGTAATAACAGTTTCTGGATAAATTCGCTCTCGGTGGCTGATGAAAGAAGTTATCTAGAATTTCACTTGTGAACTTGGGATCCACGAGTTTGCGGTTTTTTCTCAAATCAAGCAGGAATTCCTCTCCAAAAGCGCGAAAGCGTATATACACTCTTTCGTTGCCAATGGCGTCATTTAACTCGTTGCTCAGAAACGAACCGCTTTCAGTCACGACCTGCGGTACAATGACTTCATATTCTTGTAAACTTTTCGCGAGGCCCTCTGTGGAAAGAATGATTCCCGTAATGATTACATTAGTCTGCATATCGTAAGTCACGAAATGCAGTCATAGTAAACAACTCCGTGACGATAAAGACAAAATAAAATAATAAATGAACCATACCTTGTCGTCGATCACGGAACGAATTTTCAGCCTCAATGCTGCTTAGCGCACACAGAGAAAAAATTAGCAACAAAGTAAGTCGCCTCATGGTCGTTTCTCTCCGTGTAATGTTTAAATCGCCAAGTTAGCTTCCCAAACGTCAAGATTGACTTTATTCGGCGTCAACCTCGTCTTTCAACACCTGATTTTCCGAGCTGGGAGTTCCCCCAGACAGGGTGATTGTCTGTTTGGGTTAGTTATTATTCCAGTATTTAACGAATAGACAAAACTATCCAACGAAAAAAATTACCCGTGGGAACTAAATCAGTTGAAGAAAAACACGAGTCTGTTACAAGCCTTTAGTTGCCCTCGAACGCCATGGGGGAATTTCCTAGTTATGTTTCGGGTTAAACCGCGAAAATCTACCGCACTGAATGATTAAAATGCCTCACAAAAATTTCATTGTCCGTATCTCAAGATAATATTCCAACTAATGAAAAGAAAATCCACACGTGCCAAGTTAATCGAAAGGATACAGTTTCTCGCGGCTTGGCGGGACTTTAAATACCTGGCGTGTTTATGAGCGACCCAAGTGACCCGGCGGTCACAAGCTCGATACTGTATTACATTTAAACTGGAGTTGTTTTTCAGGTAAATTCTGTTTTGTTTGGCGGATTAATGTTTTATCGCGTTGAGCTGTTATAATATCGGCATGTGAAATATCCGGAACAGCTTGGTGCTATTTTATGGGACAGTTGAAAGAAAATATACAGTGGCTGATCCTGCAGTAGCTGTTTCGCGAGGAGGGGAGGGAAGGAGGGCAGAGCAAATCTAACTCTGGACCTGGTCAATGTTATCTATGTTGTTGTTTTTGACATTTCATGATCAATTCATAATTAAAATGACAATTATGAAGTTTTGGTACCTAAACTAAAAGTGAAGCTCTCTAGCTCGGTCAAACACACAAGCCTACTGGGCTGTCCATTGTTTGATTAGTAATTACATCATCGTATTTTGGATATTTTGGATCTATTTCTATACTTTTCGTGTAGAAAAAACGAGCGAAACACAGCAGCAAAAGCGAGCGGGTTCGAAGGGTTGGATATCTATTACGAACGGGGGAGGGGGTGGTGTTAATTTTTTTAGCCATTTCACGATTTGTTCCAGGAAGTGCGCTTTCAGTCCCTTTTCCTTCACGACCAACTCCTGACAATCCTCCCTTTGCTTTACGTTCTCTGGCTACTCCCCTTTTACTTCCTCCGTAGTATATTGATATCCTTCATACCCTACCGGACTAGTTAATAATGTCCCAGGTAACGCGTTACAAGTCAGATGAGCTCATTTGTCAAAATCATAAATACTCAAGAATAAAAGTGCAGAATGCTGGGCGTGTCTTGAACAAGACTATTACCTCCGTTTCTTCACGGCCTGTTTGTTTTAATTTTATGCATAAAGTAAAACCCAATTACTCCGGCCGATCCAACATGGCGGCTTACTGGGGCTCCCCTGTAACAAGAGGAAAAACTCTTGAAATTCCATTCAGGGGGAGTAAAAATATTCCCAGTCGCTTAATGCTACAGAAAACGGGATAAGCTCTGGCAGTATGGGCCACATTGCTCGAGGCTACCTTATAACAAGTGAGTCACAAGCCGCGTACACGTACAAACTTTTCACATCCGGCGATATACAAACATAAATCGTCCGTGAATAATCTTGAGCTAATTTTTTCACATACTAACTGTTGATGCTATAAGGCCTAAGAAACTTGTCAACGATGTATATGCATATGTTTCTGTACATTATCAACCCTAAGAAACACTGTACATTTCAACTACGTGCCCTCTGTGTTAGAGCTGGAACTATGCAGTCTGCATGGGTTGGAAATGCACTTGATGTTTTGATACAATGAATTTTGGATTTATCTTCATATATGCTATATTTTTAAAAGCATTTTGCTCTATATAGTGAATAAAATCATGTTTACTGCCATTCATATCCAATATATATTGTACCTCTATCCATCGGATAGTGTTATTTATTTTAATGCCGATAGTGATCTATGCAATGGATTAAGTTATCCACTTTTTGAACAACTTGGCCCAGATTTAAAGTGACCAAATGTGAATTTTAAGGAAACTTAAAAATTGTGTACAGCCATAAGAAAGGTTTTTTCATATGAAGATCGAATAATTTAAATTGAAGGAGTGGGGCATCACGAGCATCCATGTCAAATTTTATGCCACTATTTTTTGTACAGATTGGCCAGAAGGAGTTTCTTTTACAAAAAAAAGCATGAGTAAAGCATGAGTAAGTTTGTTTCACTTCAAAACATAAGAGCAATGATTATATCATAATTAATTGAGGGAATGGTCATGAAGCCTGCCAAACTTCAAAGGGGCAAACAAAGACACAAATATTTATGTTGGAAGGTTGCACAACCGTGCACAATCTTTTACATTAATGAATTTTTCATATAAAATTATTGAGTTTCTGACAACTTCCTGCGCAGGGAACTGGGGCGAGTTTCAAATTTAAGTAATTGATAATCTGACACACCACATGAAAGTTCACGGTGAGATTGGTCATTTGACCAAGTCTGATACTATCGTTAATTAAACAGAAACGAAGTAATGGACCTTAAAACATGGTTCAAAATCCGAACAAACGTCTCTAATTGTGAGCCAGCGTCCTCAAGTCACCAGGCATGACTTTTGCTTCTTCGTTTGAACATAACAAAAGTCTCTCTCAACATCCACGCGAGATAAGTCGTCTCTTGCATCGTGAAGGATAAAAAATTACTAGCAACTGAAACTTTTGTCTGTTCAAGCTAAAATATCTAATTAGTGAACTTATCTTAACTAATTTTGAAGTTGATTCCTACAAGCTAAAAGGGCTTGTGATGGCCGCCATCTTCGACTTCTTCCGCCATCTTCGATTTTCAAAATGGACGCCAAAATTAAAGCTTTTGTGGGGGAAACCGCTGGTTACACGCGACGACTACTCACGTTGGCTCACGAAAAATGGAAATTGACTAAGAGACATGACAAAGTGTCCGTATTATCGGGGTGTCCGTATTAAGCGGGCTCTCAGACAAAAAGTCATGGACACATGTTTTATCGACACAAAGACGTGCGAAGGCAGTCACCTTCACGGCAACAAAACCTTAATTAATTGTACAGTAAAAAGTAGGAAACCTTTATTTGGTCATTTATCATACTCTCTGACTAAAACTCAAACACCGCAAGAAAGAACTTATCAAATATCCGGCTATCTCGATACTCTTTTGTAATAAATTTGATTCAACCCGCCGAAATCTGTCATTATTTGACAATGGTACATATTTTACAATGGTAATTAGCAAATAATTATGACAATAAAAATTGACTGTGCACAGCTAAACAGTGTCCGTAAAGCGGGGTTTGATGATGTATAAGAATTTGTCACTCGGGGAACAGAAAAGTGTCTGGGCTTCCGTAATAAGCGGGTTAATTTTAGAGAAAATGTCAAGTCTTCCACGCTTTGTTAATAGCAAACTGGTTAGCCTCCTGCCAGTTGGGGTTTTTAACAAGTTTATGTTCGATTTGCAGTATTTGTTTATTTATTTACACGTGTCCACAATTAGCACAGCAGTGCTAAATACATTGACACTTGATAAAGTTATTCATTTTTAATTATCTATTTTATTTGACTTTTTCGTCGGGACAAACTTGAAACTGTCTGTCCGTACAATGGGGTTCCACTCTACTTTATTTCACAAATTTTTCAATGCGAAATGTTGCATTCCATTTATTTACAAGACCGTCAGTTACAGACGGTTACTGTATGACGGTTACTGTAGCTCCGCGAGCTAGCAAGTAGCCTGGCTGCGTGGCCTTCCTCCCCCACTCCTTCTTCGGATCTTTACATTGATTGTCTATGCCCGGGTGTCTATGGTTCTCTTCGTGATTTGAACTGCACGTGCTAGCAAATTTTTTCCACTTCATCTTCGCACGCAGAGAGAGAGGATGATAATGCTGCGGAGCTCATGCTGTTGCATTCACACCAGGGAGAAACAAAGAGTGGGGAAAAGCAACTTCCCATACATTCTCTTAAATGAAAACTAAACGATGTTCTTACAACTTGCAAGGCAATCATCGAGACAATAGTCGGCGGATACCTCTTACGTACATGTGCAGATCCTCTCATTCTGAAGCGGCTACATTCTCGACCACAGCGCTCTTGACTTTTTCACGCAAAAGAGAAGTGGTCTGGGGTCGAGAATGAAGCGGCTTGTAGGAGAATTTTCTCAGTTGTGTCTTTTATTAAGGCGGGGAAAGTGTCTGCGGAAGGGTTCTTGTTGTCAACATGTGGTGTTTGCTGTGAAATCAAACCACAAAGAAAATGGTATATTGTTTCGGAGCTTTTTTTGTTGACTTGGTCGTTCTTTGTTTTACGTCATTCGTGAGCCCCGCGGGCGTTTAAAATCGTGCGTACATTCATTTGCATAATAGCGCTAAAAAGTAACGCGCAATCACAAAATTCTGTGCTTTTATAACTACGCGACGACGGAATTTTTGAGTTAAAACAATGCGTTTACATTTTTAGCAAAGATAGTCGTGACCCCTTTACAATCACTGAATTCACGTCATCGTTAGCGTAGTTGATAGTGTTATAGTTTGCATTTCGCGGGAAGAGATGGCCTGCTGCCAGACCGCGGAATAACCGCTGACTAGAACGTGAATAGGCCATTTTTTTGTATTCTCGGCATTGCACTAGAACTACCTTGCAATGGAGTCTTATGCGGGTAATCTTTTCAAATGCAAATGACACGACGCTCTTTTTATATATTCCCCCGCATTAACCTCCATTGCTAGCTAGTTCCAGTCCAATGCTGGAAAAACGAAAATGGTCTATTGGTCATTGCAAGTTGCGAGATCAACGTTATTCGGTCTCAGACCTCCTTTCTATCTCCTCCCCCCCCCCCCCCCCCCATTTCCCCAAGCTGGAAACAAAACTTGACAAATCAGGTTGATAATTACTGTACTTGACTTTTCGTTACACAACACGTCTTGAACTAAGACAACAAAAATATGTTTTTATTTATTATTTCAGCTCTTGCTCATATTCACACCGATTAAAATTAGTCTACAAATTATCCTAAGCAGGTAGCTATTATTCCATGTCATTCTCCTAGCTAAATTTTTATTTGAAATTGCATTGATTCTTAGGAGTTAAAAAACACATTAAATAACAGGCCTTCCGAAATATCTTGTATATTACAAATCCGTTCCTGCGGTATGGGAATTCAAATACAAAATTCGAGGATTAATTATTTATTCACACGCGATTTACGATGCCATAAATTTGCATCAATACTGTTTCTTACAAAATCAAAACAAAATTAAAAAATATATTTTTACTCCAATAGTAAACGCCATCTTGGGTCACATTTTTTGGGACAACATCCTTTCAAATAAAAAAAATACAAAAAGAAAAAATATATGACAACGAAATGCTAAAATAATTCCAAGGGAATTAATTTCAACAAAATAAATGGCATTCCTAAGTAATGGCAATAGTTTTTTAGCACTCTTAAGGGTGCCAAAAGATTCGTTTAAGTTTTTATCATATTAAACCTAATAAATTCTACTAAATAAGCTTGTGGCGTATTGAGTGCATGTTTTTTACAGCTTCTGACGCGTCCTAAATGCAGGATAAAAAGAATGTAACAGTTTTTAAACACTTTGTAAATAAAGATCTGTTAAATTATGAGGTAAGCTTAATACAGAATTCACCGAGTAGCTGTGTCATTCAGCTTCTTATATTATCTTTACAAACTGTAAGAATAGACCATTTCAAGGTTACCGACGCCATTTTGCAGGAGGTGCAAAACTACTGGGGCGAGCGCAAAGTTTACAGTAAATGTATGGAAAAAGTCGGGAGTTTGATGCTCAATAATTTGACTAAATGTCGACATTCTGCAATTTCTATTGATTACAAACTTAAGATACCAGTTGAGAGAGTTTACCGATCAAATTTGAGAAATTAAGTCTCACGAAGAAAGCCGCAAATTAAGATTTTGATTTTCCATACATTTGGCTGTAAAATCGAGCCGCCATTTGCGGGAAAATTTAGAAGCGTTTCTATGAAAAACTAAAAATACGATTCCTCGCTTCCCAGTGATCCTGAACCCTTGAAATTTAATTGTCAAAATCTTTTGCTAGGTATCCTTACTTTGTAATTCATAGAAATTGCAGAATGTCAATCTTTTCTCAAATTATTGAGCATCAAACTCCCGATTTTTTTCCCATACATCTACTGTAACTTTTGCGCTCGCCCCAGTAGTTTTGCACCCCCGGCAAAATGGCGTCGGTAACCTTGAAATGGTCTATTTAAGATTATACACTTATAGTAACAATTACAATAAAAAAATCACAGCACAGCGTCTGTTATAGATGCGTATCGGCGATTGATATTCTTCTCATGTCAATGTCCATTTCCGGTTCCTTTTCGTCGTCACGTGTTGGCTCAAACTGGCCTCCAGTCTTCAGCGCAAATATCAGATCGTCAAAGTCCTGGTTCTCATCGTCATCTTCGTACATCTCATTTACTCGTCCCAGGCTTTCTGTGTCGTCCATGTTCACGAGCATTTTACGGCTGCCTTTTGGCGTGGCGCCATAGTCTAAGTCGTCCCAGTCGCCCTGTGAGAGAGAACAAGAGTTCAAATGAGATAAGGTCCACAAGGAAAATAACAAAAGAGAAATGCCTTGTTAAGGCAACGGCAATCACGGAAGCAAAACCAAAAATTCTATTAATTAAGATTGAATAGATTAAGTGTCTTGTGGCAAAAGTCGAGCGGGATGGATTATTAGCACGCTCTGTGTTGCGCAATAACAAAATTCGCGTGCCATGCATTTGATTGGCTTCCTTCTTCAGCCTGAAACCACACTTATCTTATCTTATCTTATCTTACATTGGTGGTCCAATATCTCTAATCACAAGTACAAATTTGTTACAGACCGCCTTGAACTCGTTTTATTACTTTTATCAAGAATAACCATGAGAAAAAAAAATATGTGGTAGAAATATTTATGGAAGGGCTAGACATCAGTGGACAGCCGACAGCCAAAGAAAGAAAGATTGGGAGGTGCATGAGTTATTTAACAACAAAAAGCACTATGTTATGGTCTAACACAACAAATTACCATAGAATAAACATATCAAAAATAGCGACAGAAATTAAAATGAAAGTAATGAGTACTGGAGTGATTTTACTAAACCCAAACAACAATGTCTGTTATAAACAAGCGTAACGTTTAGGAAACAATTAAGTATTCAAATTCAGAATCATTTTTGAAGAGTTTAAGATAACCATGCTCGTACATGGTAGGGGGCAGTTTAAAGTTGTATAATTTAATCGTTAGTACTTAGACATTTAAACGGAGTTATTGAAAAATCTTTATACAAATTATATCTTAATTTTCTTGTTTAATTATGGTTTACAAAGACCCTATTCATAAATGAGAGCCTTTTCATTATACTATAGGGAAGAATTAGTTTTAAAATGAATGAAAATTTATCTCTGCCTTCAAAAACATCTTAAACTTGAGGGCATTTAGGTGACTTTTTTTGCAAAGCACATTAACTACTTTTTAATGTTATTTTACAGATACAAATTCCCGAGGAAGAAGTAGCGAAATTGTATACTTTGAAAAATGCCTTTATGAATAGGGCCTCAACAAACAAACAAAAATACTGAATGTTAAACTAACAACAACTCTTGCAATCGGATATCCAACAAGGGATCCTTCGCGTCTTTCGATTCTCGTCAGATAAACCTGACTCGGTTAAAAGAGAAAAACAAATAAAGGTTATATTTACTCTTCACATGCAAATTTAAATAATATTTAAACACCATTATACCTTAATTTAACACTATTTCAAATCTGACGGATACAGATTATGAATCTCGATTGATGCGCAGTGTTTTAATTTAGCGCCTCACTTCCTTCACTTTTAATAGAGACGACTGCCATTTGAGCGAGGAAATTCAGTCCATACTAATGACGTAGCACTACAAAGGTCCGTGCGGTGTCTCTGATTGGTCCTTATTATAAGTCTGGCTACGTCATCACTTCGGTATGTTTTGTCTCGAATCTCAGACGTGTCTATCTCATTGGTGAATAAGGTGGGGCGATTACAACGGGATGTGTGTTTACTAAAGCTAGTAAAACTTTGGGGTATGCTGATATGGAAAGTTCACTTTTAGGAATACTTAAAGTTCAAAGACTTTTTAACTGGACATTTATTTGTAGTTAAAGGTTCAAGTTCTGTTTAATACTTGACACTGTATGTTAAAATTCACAAGATTTAGGGTTTTATTTCATGCGTTCCAATACTTGATGGTTTATGTTTCTTTAATGTATCTTACAGTTTAATAACTGTATACGCATCTTGCACTGACAAAATTTAGAAACTCGTTTTTAACTCGGAAAATTCCGAGTTTTGGTGAGTGGGCCCGATTTCACTCCTTCCCTCCTTCACTCCTTCCCTCCTTCACTCGATTCCTGTAAACATTTTAATTGAATTAATTAATTAATATCAAATTGAATTAATCAATTAATCTTGTGAAGCGGGTAGGGGGTTGGCTAAAATGCGAACTTTATCCGTGTTACTTTATATGAAGTACACAAAGGCTTTATATTTGTTTCTGAAAACCAAATGTTCTCCTTGTGGTATGCATTCTTCCAGGCGTAGACACAAGCACACAGAATTTTGTGCTGAACGCATGCGCATATATGAAGTACACAAAGACGATATATTTTCACCAAATCTTACTGAGAACTGGTTAAAATTCAACAAAATTTGGGGTTCGATTTATCGCCGGGTATTTCCGAAAAAAATTAGATGGTACTAGAAAAGAGTTCAATTTGAATGAAATATTCATCTATAAGCCGAGCGGTCATCAACAAACGAAAATTAACAAGCGTTTGTATCTATTCTTGGTCATTACCTTTTATTTTAGTGGCGGCTCCTTAAAAGCCATTTGGTTTAATGAAGCAACGTTAGGAATGAAGTTTTTATTCGTCTTTTCTTCGCTATTTAGGCTGGAACTCGTCCTCCATCAGCTCGCACTGGAATATTATTTGTTTTCAGTTTGCGTATGAGATCGTCTTTTGAACTGACGAGGGAATTCGAAATCCCGCATGTCGTAAACAATGTCCTCGCAATCTCTTCTACAATAATTATTTCTGCCTGAGACTGTTTCTGTTCCTTTCCTTCTGTTCCTTTCTTTAAGTTTAGTTAATTTGCAGAGTCACTGCTAACGTGACTTTTCAAGAGAAGAAGGGTCAAGAAGGAATCGATCTATTTGACTAGTTGTCGCGACACCAGAAACTGGCCAATCAGAAGCGGTCGTTCTCACGCGCTTGGTAAACATTGTAACACGATCTGACAGAAATCGGCTGCATGTAATATTTTTGTTCAAAAGCGAAAACTTAAAAATACCACGACTTCTCTGCTAAAAGAAACCACTTCAGAAGAGTTTGATTGAATTGAGGATACTCGACAAATACTGGTAACAACACATGTTTCGTTTTGGTGACATTTAAAGTTCACCCGCTTGACCTGCTTGATCTTTTCGCTGGCGAATTGCGACGAACTGAAGATTCACTGAATCATCAGGAATCATCCCGTATTCTCTGGCAATTTTGCAGTTGTTCTGAACTGTTTCTACCTCGGCAACAACTTTCAACTTGAACGTTTCGTTGTTATAAAACCAGTAGCTTTTCGCATGATGATCGATAACTGCTTAATTCTTCTGAAGAATGCGTGATTGTTAAGTTTGAGAAGGGATTCTGAACTCAAGTGAATGTTTTGTCACGCTTGTGTACGGTTCTATTCAGTAAATTCATTCTTTGTCAGTGATTTGTTGTTTTTCAATTACATAGTTGTAATTTAACGATATGTTGATTCGCTGCATGTGGACTGTTTTATAGCTTAAAGGAAAAATTGGGTCTAGCTTATAGCTGAGTGATTTGGGTTTATTTTTTGTCAGTTTAACTGGTTCCAAAAACTAAAAGTCTAGGGTTTCGGCTTATAGCCGAACAAGAACTGCAAGCAGTTTATAATCGTGCGGGTAATGTTTGACCACCTGACCTCTTTCAGTGCTTTGGCTTAAAGGCACGGCGCCGCACAGTAAAATCTTTAGAAAAGCCGGTCACTTGAGAAACACACAAGTCGTGTTTGCGTTAGTCACGGAGTGAACGTGACATGAATTTCCTTTACCACGTCATCTTTTGCTTTTTAAAACCACATGCCTAGCCGGAAAAATGCCTGCTTACGCATGCAAATATTTATTTTGTTCCGAATGTTCAATAAAATAAACCCAAACCAGTTCATTTAAAAGAAAGCCAAATCACGCCAAAATAAAAAGTAGACTAAGGCCATCCCATTGTGTTTCTCCGTTCACAGGCGGCCCAATTCCCAAGCGCACTATGTGAATTATTCATAAAGTTTTAGCGAACGTGACCCTTGCCTTTGAGCGGTGTTGTGTTACAAAGATGCGATTTATAAGGGTTTGTATGGGAACTCAACGATTTTCTTTCAAAAAGAATAATATGTAATGTTTCGCTAATAAAATCGACTAACCTTATTGCCTTGTTGTATTCTTTGTTATTTGTCCGCTTCTCAGGCCATTTTGAAGCGTTTTCGGTGAGTTAGCGCTGGCTGGTGGTTTATAGTGGAACACCACCAGCCAGCGCTATCTCACCGAAAACGCTTCAAAATGGCCTGAGAAGCGGACAAACAACAAAGAATACAACAAGGCAATAAGGTTAGTCGATTTTATTAGCGAAACATTACATATTATTCTTTTTGAAAGAAAATCGTTGAGTTCCCATACAAACCCTTATAAATCGCATCTTTGTAACACAACACCGCTCAAAGGCAAGGGTCACATACGCTAAAACTTTATGAATAATTCACATAGTGCGCTTGGGCCGCCTGTGCTCCGTTTAGCGTCTTCCGACAAGCTTTTGGTAATTCCCCTGGCGCGATGACGTGTATCCCGTGCTTTGACACATTCTTGCTGAGCTTGCAACTTACGTTTCGATAACGTTTCGATTCTCAAAATACCGTAAACTCAAAACAAAAATTGGGATATCCAGAAAATAAGTCGTCGTTTTGCAATATTTAACACGTTCCGGGTAAATTGTTAGACTTGTACTCGCTCCGAGCCAAACGCTTGAGTAACACAACAATAAATATTTCACACAAACAGAGCGCAGAGTATTCAAACTGAAAATAGGTGAATGATTATTTATAGCTACAAGCGAGAGATCGCGTGACATGAGTCTGATGCATGATGTAGTGGTAGTTTTAAATAGCTTGGACATGTCCAAGCGGTCTTTGTTTTCGCTATGTGATATATTCAGCCCTCTCTTCTTGTAAAATATGGAATGAAACGAAATTATACATTTCAGAGAGCAGAGTGTTCATGTTAAACGCGAGTGATCGGCTGATCGCTATTAAATATTAAATCTTGCGTGACCGTGACAGAAGAGCCGGCTGGGCCGCGTGGGTCTGGATCGATTTACCGACAAAAAAAAAAAAAAATTCCGTGCAGATTATGAATCGGGCCCAGGCCCCGCCCGATTAATAAATACGGTACATGCATGCTTAACTACCAGCCGAAATATTGTATTAATGTCAGTTTTCTTGAAATAGACCAAAACTTATTTTTTCTAATGATATTATTATTTTGCCTAACCTTCAAAAACAAAAAGGAAAAGTAAAAAGGAAAAAAACAATTTGCAACCGATGGGAACTCTATCACTTGCCCTTTCGGCCTGCTCTCGATGAGCAGCTAGATGACAATGAAACTAAGTGAAGTGAACTGAATTGTGGAAAGTTAAACATCATTTGTTTTAGCAAATCTCTATTTGTCAGTTTGTTGTTTTCGATTCTTGTTTCATAATAAATTTTCCGAGTTTAGTGGCTCGTAGCCACTTTGAATAGTTATTTTATTTTGGTTTTGGTTTTACGACACTCAATTGAAAACTGCTCTATTGCCAAAATAACTTATAGAACTATGAGGCGTTTGAAGACGTCTTGGATAAAATGCTAAAACACAACACAAAACCTTGCATAGCCTTACCGGGTCATCCGGGGAATGCCTCATCCCAGATCTTTTGAGACTTGATATGGAGTGCCCAGGACTCCCCGGGCTGTCTCTGAACAAGTCGTCTCGTAGCTCTATGGGCGGTGATACAGATGGAATAGCGAACGACTGCTTGAACACGCCGCGTAACTGGTTCCGTAATAAGCAGTACCAGATTATCACGTACAGTGCCTAATGACGACAAAGGAAAATAGTAGAGTTAATATTCTTTGTTATAGCATGAACAGCAGTGGTATTTGAGAAGTATACCACAAGTCACTAGTTCACATAAGAATCTTATATGGGAAAACTCCACAAGCTCTACTGAAGTCAAATACGGAAAAAGCTCTTTTAAGCCGCCCCCCCCCCCCCTCCCCGAGGGGTATTTTTTTTTAGACCTTTTGAAGGAGGCTTAACAGAAATGGGGAAGCGGGTATTTCAAACCATCAATCATTTAGGGTACATAAAAAAGAAATGTGCTCTAAAGTGCTAGTGCTGTTAAGTAACACGTTTTTGCACAAAACTAACAATAAAAATTAAATGTGGTGCATGAATAAGTACGAAAGCCTAAAATTACCTCGTTTTCTTGTTCAAATGATTGTCATGATCTACCATCTAGGGAGTGGGGGACTAATTAAAAAAATGGAACTTCCAGAGGGGGGTGAGAGAGGGGAGCTTAAAAGAGGGGGAGGGGGGGGGGGCGTTATAAACCTTTAACGGTAATTGGAGGAAATTGTTTTGTCATTTAGTGTTAGACCCTAAGTATAATCGTTGGGCCTATATACCATGGTTGGGTGCGTTTGAGATTTAACAGCCTAAGGTGTTGGAGCCCGATCGCGTTTTGGGAGGCCAATTGAGAATTGTTTTCAACTTGACTGTAAACGATACCTTTACAGCAACTGTGCATATTTATAAATACTTTCAGGTACAGCTTCTCACCAGTATTCCGTCAAAGACCATAAATAAAATGAGTATCCACTCGTTCCCGTAAGCCAGATGAAACCCAGCACATGACCACACCAATGTAATCAGAACAAACAGTATTATGACATAGCGGATTTCTAAAAACAGAAAAAGAAAGAAAAATTAATCAACGTCAAGTTTGGTGAGTGATGTGCTGAAGCTTGTACCCTACACAAAGACGACCGTCCTATTCTTGGAAAGAAATTTATGTATTAAGCTTTGTATATAAGAGAGATATTGATTACTTAGCGGCATAAATACTCGAAATGTTTTTTTTTTTTTTTTTTCGTGTTTTCCGATCAGGAGTCGACCGTTGAACAAAAGGTGGTAAATTCCT
This sequence comes from Oculina patagonica, assembly GCF_052425735.1. Taxonomy (NCBI): domain Eukaryota; kingdom Metazoa; phylum Cnidaria; class Anthozoa; order Scleractinia; family Oculinidae; genus Oculina; species Oculina patagonica. The sequence goes on along the minus strand of NC_135758.1, from coordinate 20,012,500 downwards.
AACGATATTCTTTCTTTATCAACTTCTTTACATCATGAAGTCTTTGGTCTTAAAATGTTTTTTCTTTCACGACAGTCTTGTCCTGAGAATTAGTTCACGTGTTGAGTTCAAGGAAAATCACAAATTTCAACACAACTACAAAAACTTTACCATGGTAAACAAGAAGAGAAACAAAGAGTAGATCAAAAAAAAGCCAAAACGAAACCAACAAGACATGGTCTCTAGGAGTGAAAATAGCCAGTTTGTACTATGTACCAGCATAAAATAAGTTTTGTTCATTTGAGTTACAGGTCATTATCTCCTGGCATTCTGCTGGGTTCCTTAACTCGAACTAAATTTCGTTTCCCTTGATCGAAATTTGGGTCAAATTTACCCCGATAACTCGAATTCCGGTTTTTGCAACCTGCCACCGTTGCTCATTGATAAGAGCAGCGAACAGATCATGTATTTGACAGTCATTTTCCACTCTTATCATAAGAATGTATGGCCGTGTTAGAGTTTCTGACGAGTTCAATTTGCCCTGTATTGATACTGAAGTGTTGAAAAAATTAGTTAAATATCAATTGTTAACTTGGCAAATTAAATATTCAATCGATCCCGATAACTCGAAACCCCGCTTACTCGAACTGTTTTTCGTTTCTCTTCAGAGTTCGAGTTACCGGAGTTCTACTGTACAACGGTACAACTGGTCCTTCAATGTCGACCAATGCACACTTTAGGTAGAAGAAACTGAAAAATACCTCGAATATTGTAATGTCCACGGAATATATCATCATAGTGCTTCCACTGTGGAGTGACCAGGTACGCCTGCGTAAACACCAAGCCCACGGCCATCAGGAAGAGAAGGACTGGGCCGACCACGCTGGAAAGAGCAGCGACTGTGTCTGGTATGAAGCACCTGGTGGAACGTAATGTAAAAAGGTTAGAAGATCACTCTGTGATAAGGAACCCTTCAAATCTTTGTATCCTGGAGGGTCTTTTTAAATAGCTACGTTTACCTGTTTCTCTTAGCAGGGTTCTTACCCTTTTTCACAAACAATTTTCCAGGACTTATCAAGGACTCAGATTGAGTTTTCCGGGACTCCAAAATTCACATTACCCCTTTCACTCTCAAGATCTCAATATTATTTCTCCTTACCGTCTGTACATTTCTTGTAATGTTAGTTCTGAGAATTCAGTTGTTACTTGAGTTTAACAGACTTCCAGAACTTTCCAGGACAGGTAGTCTTTTTCCAGGACTTTCCAGTCCTGAAAAGTGCCACAATAAAATTCCAGGACTTTCCAGGTTTTCCAGGACACGTACGAACTCTGTCTTACCCCTACACATGACATGGGGCAGGTCAGAACCCTAGTTATTCCCGGCCCCGACATGTTTTCAAATCTCCGTTTTCGTTCGAGACGAAACGTAATAAAATATTTTTGCTCACACTAATCGAACGGGGTCTAATGTACAGTTGAATCTCGATAACTCGAACCTTCAAGGGAAATCGAAAAAGTTCGAGATATCGGAAGTTCGAGTTATCGAGGGTAAAATTAGTAAGAAAACGACCTGATGGGGAATCGGAAAAGGTTCGAGTTTGCAGGAAGTTCGATTTATTGAGGATTCGAATTATCGAGATTCAACTGTATGTGTCTAAAAGTACAGCGAATCAGGATTTAGGTTATTCCTGACACGAGTTACAATTGGAATATGCGTCATCGTTTTCATAAGGCTCCACTCTCCCTCGTTATGAGCCAAAACCACAGAGCTCCATTTTCAAATCTTCGGTTTTGATTTAAAAGATTGTCGTTTTCACCGCTTTAGTTTGGACGATGGGCTTGCAACCTATATAAACATGTGCGTTCTCAAATTAAAACCCTATAAATGTTGGCAGGGTCCATACTTACATGTCTCCATTGCTGTGTACGTCGGCGTAAGCCTCAGTAAACTCCCACCCGATGGCCAGGTGAGTAATGAGAATATATAGCACAATGATCAGAACAGGTAGCCCTGTGGTAAAAAAACACATCGAACGTTATGATCCCGATAGCTTCTCAAAATTCGCAATGACGACATTTTCACCAATGTAATGTACTGGCAACCCTATTTAGTTATGTAATGTAGAGTACTTTGACTACACAACCTTTTCTCCCTTGGTGTCGACCTGCGTTTTCTCCTCACTAGTTTCTATGCAATGCTTATGCTTTAATTTGAGAGAATTTAGATTTGGTTACGTCCCTGTCAATGGAATAAGTGGCGAGGAATCGCTGAAGTCCTGTGTGTCATTAAGGCACTATTGGGGCTGATGATGCATATGAAGGACATCTAATCGTCTTGTTTCTTCTCTTGACCTGAATGTTTGTCTACGTTTTCACATCTTTGGGAGAGGTTCGAGCGGTTTTCAATTAAGCAAATGCGAATTCTTTGGTTGCCACAGACATGAATTTCCAAATTTCTTTGACTTTTCCCTGATAAAAATAAAATTTCCCTGACCAAATAAATTCAAAATGTCAGATCAGTATAAAAGCAGCCTCCAGCCCCCACTTCCAAGAAAAAAAAACGTATCGCTGAGATCACATTGACCTGAAATGTTTCTTCCAGGAATCAATTGTATTAAATCAGCGGTGTTATATTTCAATTTTCCCTGACTATTCTTCAAAATGTCAATTTTCCCTGACTCAAAATAAAATTCCCTGCCCTTGAGGAATTTTTATTTTTTCCTGACCATTTCCTGACCTGTGGCAACCCTGGATTTATTTTCTTGCTCGAGTGAGAATCGATCCATGACTTGATGGTTGTTAAGACTTTAAATTTGAGAAACGGTGATAGGCCTAAAAATATTTTCTTGCTTTTCTAAGATTTCACACTCACCCCATCCCAGGCCGAAGAACATAACAAGTTTCCTGTCCGTGTGCTCGTCATTAAGAACGAAAACACGCCAAAGATTCCATGCCTGAAAATAGAGCAAGCGAGAAAGACGTTTGAGCGTTAAAATAAATATTAAGCAAAATAAGTCAAAGCTTTTAATTATACATTTATAAAACAAAACGGGAATTTAAAAACATGTAAATGATGAAGTATCGAAGTAAGCACAAGCTGTAAGCGAGTGTTTTTTTACATTTCTCAAGTGTTTACTTATGAGCAGAGTTTTTTTTATGAAAGTATGAAACATCACTTTGGCTTCTCTGTAGTTTGATAAGTGACCGAAACAACAAACAATGCTTAATGTATTTTTTAATTTGAATGAAAAAGATTTTTTAAACCAATCCGCCCTTATGTAAAATCCAATAAAATGACAATAAAATTTAAAATGGTGTGTAAGTGAACGGTAACCCCATCCCACATGCGTTACAACATCACCCAAAGAGAGCCCTTACCTCAATAAACATCCAAGAAAACTGACAAAGAAAGAAGTAATGAATAAACATGCCAAGCACGGAACAACGGGTTTGTTCTTCAACCAGTGTGGGACTCAGGTAAGCACCCAGCACAAACATCAACTGAAAATTAACAAGGCAAAGAAAATTAAAACTTCAAATATTACTTCATCAAACTCATTAATGTGTCATCAAGTGAAAACAAAGGAAATCAAAGCCGTGACGTTGGTTTGGATATGTGATTTCAAATGACATAGATTTTTACGATTTTATTTCTCCATTTATTCCTTAGTTTTAGTTTCGATTGAGAAGATGTATCAAACACTCGAGGGAGTGTTTCATCACATTTTTAAACACGTCAAAGTTCGTCAAAAATACTCCGCTGCGTGTCGTATTTTAACTCTCTTCTCGGTGTTTAGAAATGTGATGAAACGACCTCTCTCGTGTTTGTTTCCTAAATCATCAATAGCAAGTATAAACAATCTTGAGGACATGCACCTGAGCCATCATGCAGGCGAAGAACAAATGCATCAGCAGCTTGGCAGCAAACATGTTCTCAACAGAACACAGATGATGAATAAATATGGCTACGAAGAATACCCCCTGATAAGAGAAAAGAAAGAACTCAATTAGATTTTGCCGTTAGGAAAACGAAAATTCGCGCACAAAAATGAGCCAACCCAATTGCCGCGTAAATTTCCTTACTTATATCCACAAATTTCTTTTTTAATGAAAATGACATGTTCAACATGACACGGGTGTGGGACAAAGAACAGTCCCAGACGAAAATCGAACCAATGGACTCCTAGATACTGGTTGGGCTGAACTACGAAACTCGTGGTGAGCTGGGCTATTTGAGTTAGTTCCGCGGATATCTTGGTACATGTAGAGTGTATCTATTAGTTAACAACTTTCTTGTTTTCGTCTTCAAAATTCCTGGTCACATGAAAATCTCATAGGATCGACGATTATAGAGAGGCTCGTCGTGAGGGAAAGACTTTTCCAAGGTTGTATCTGAAGGAAAGAACTACGGTCAAACGCGAAGAACAAGTAAGAACATGTTACTTACCATACAGACGAAGCAGACAATGAAGAAAGCAATGCTATAACCAGCTCTGTCATCACTCTCTCCTTGAGCTGCAAAGTTCGACAGATGGTCGCACTGACACTCCACGTAGTCGCCTTCATCGCTCTGTTAAACAAGAAAACACAAGTCAACCTTCCTTACTTCCTCCAACCACCCATCAGACACAAACACTAAGTTGTGTCACCCCCAAAAAAGTGATATATCAAAACAACTATTCAACATAGTTTAGCGGTGAAGAAAAGCGGTAGTCAATAGATCATTTCCTAATTACCCTTTTAAAACGAGTTTACGTGCGAGACCATCGATATGAAAATTAGTTCCACCTACAGTTCCATCTTCATGCAAATCAAACTTATTTTCATTTGAATGGTTTCGCACGTAGACTCTTTAAACAGAGGCAAAAGGTAACTCGGGAAAAGAGAACGCGTTGCTCAAGCCAGCAGACAGTCCATTACAATAGTAGAAAAAGGATCATCGTCGCACAGTGAGGAGACAGAAAGCAGTGTTCAGTGAAGATTAAAGTACAAGCAATTAAAGCAAAATTAATATTGATATACAGCCGAGCTACTGACCTTTTTGGTGCAGCCTTCTTTGGACCAAGCTGACTTGGAATAATCCCAGTAGACACAGCTTAACAAACAAAATAACAAGGAGATTAAAAATAAGAAGACATTACTGAAGGACAACATAACATTGAAAAAAAAAAATCCCTGACTTTTCTTAAACTGTGGCAGCCATGTGATAATAATGACTGGAAAGTACATAATGCATGTTACTTACTCAGCTCCCTTGGGGGTCACTCGCTTTTGGTTACTATAGATACGGTACGTAACAGGGTTGTCACTGCTGATACGCGACGAGGAGTCATTTGACGATGTGGAGAGCACCTGGAAAAGAAACGTACTACCTTGATCAATATGGCTGCCAATATAGGCAGGATTGTAGGAGAGGGAAAAGGGGGGACCCTTGCCCCTATATATTTTGTGCTGTATGTTTCTATACAATAAGACGGCGTCAAAAAACGGCTCACAAGATTGCTAGAAACTGGCATCAGATTCTGAATACAACATTTTTGCGTGCATGCGTGGGGAAAAGTTTCAACACTTATGGAAAGAGAAGGTTCAGGATCCGAAAGAGATCAGAAAACTACCTTAGAAAGCTATCTAGAAAGCTACATTTAGGGGAGTAAGACAAATGGAGTATAGTTTGGGCGCCATTAACTATACTGGAAGAGGACCTCGGAAGGTGTAGCTTTGTGACAAGCCCACGCCACAGAAAAAAAAAACATTGACAAGACCAGAGAAAAGCCAAGGCAAAAGGAAAGACAAAAGCAAACGGAGGACATGATGCATCTACATATGAAGCAAGTGGTTTTCTAATAAAACATTTGAACAAAAAAAATATAAGATTCAAACCTTGTCATTGATAACAGGGGGCTGACCAGATTTGTTGAACCAGTGAGCAGTCTGATAATCAATAAAATGTACATCGCGACACTAGAAAAGATATCAAACAAATCCAAAATAAATACAATACCAATAAAATCTAGAGCCTATTTATGCGGTCAAACATTAGTAACAGCAACAACCATTTGGAGGACATAAAGACAACTTCTACACAAACATTGATACAAACCTCCTGGTTTGATGAAGTTGAATACAGATTTGATGGATACTGGAAATAGTCCTTCCCATTCCTGTAAGAGATTAAATTACCACGTTAAGTCTCATCAAGCTTTTCGAAAGATTGACTTGCCTTCTGATGGAATAAAGCGCATTGAAGGCCATGCCTTCATACAAATTGTGTTGGTAATCTTTTTATGTCGATTCCTTAAAAAGACTACATTGAGCGGAGCGTTTGTGACTTACCCAGTTTTGATTTGCAATCCGTTTAGGTCAGCAGGCGTTCGTCTAAATCCTTCCACTGTTGCACGTTTTCCCTTAAGTGACGAGCCCTGTTGACCTGAACACGGCAGGCCATACACCAGAGAAAATGCAAATGTCTCGAAAACCTTGGAGAGTTTGTCTTGACCCCTAAGAGGAAAAGAAGTAGAAAATGCGATTAATACAATAGCTATAAAGCCAGTGTCCATGTTTTCACTAGAGTGCCGAAAGTTTAACGCATTTGCTTTGGTTTTGCATTACTTCGATTAGTGATTAGTTTAAAATAACTTCGCCACTTTCTCATTTGATCAGAAGTAACAACCAAAACCAATCATGACTCGCTCGCGCACGATTTCCCGCGCTTCGTGTCGGCTACATGTATTTGCTTTGAGGATTGTTTACGTCCTTCGTCACTGGCCAAAGTGATTACTCTGGTTTTGGTTCTACGGCATCCAGTTGAAACCGCCCTATGTAATGCTATTAAAAAATGAACCAAGCAAGAAACTGTCAATGTATATATTTTCAACAGCACATACCTGGTGTCATCTCTGCTGGGATTCAACAACTCGTCAAAGATGTCCATTAGTGTTTGTTTGGCCGTATCTTGCAATCTAGAAGATTAACATTTAAAACTTCTCATTTCTGTTTCAGCGAATCTGTTTGATACTACTTTTGGAGAATTTAAAGTTTCGTCAAGGCATTTTTCTAAGAGAACGCATAAGGGCCTTTACTCCCGCTACTTGTCTTTGTTTTTAAGACGGTTACAATAAATAATTAGTGGTAGGATTTAACTGAAGCAATGTCCAGAAGTAAGCTCTCCTTGGCAAAAGAGCTTCAAACGTCAAACCATGATGCTTCACTATAGCCAGCCTCGGTGGAACAAAAGTTTAATGTTACATCTCCTACGTGACTGTTACTTGAGTTGCCAAAGGAGCGTTGCGTGACGTGACGTGACGTGACGTTTCAAATTAAGACTATTAATTTTATGTTACGGATTTTAAAAAGCATTTAGTGGTGGCTTACAGAGGCTCGTGGTCAGGCTCAGTTCAACCATGAACCTACCTCTTTCTAAAGACAGCACAATAGGTTGCTTAAAAAATAAACTACCCTCTACTCCATTTGCTACACTTACATTCTGTCCTGTAAAGTTGGACGGCTTTTCTTGTCATTTAAGATGATATCAATTGTGTCCATTGTTAACTTCAATCGATCTTCATCCAGCGGATTCTTGATGTTAGATAGTAGATCGGTGAGAATACTGCAAAAACAAAATAATCCATTTCATTTACAATTGGATAATCAAGTGGTAACAGTGAACAGACCACTACAAGACGGACACCTCTAATATAGACACCTCTGTAGGACAGACACCCCTCTAAAGCACGCACATCTCTTTGATAGGGACCTTTCCACATACGATACCGATCACTATGTGCAGAAAAAGTTTTGCTCGAGATTCGCTCCCGTAAAACCGTTTGCCTCTTGGACCAAATCATACCCACGTGCAGACATCCATGTACATTACTGCGCTAAATGACAGTTAGCCAGTCGGAAGCCCAGTTAGCCACAACATCTCTAGAACCTCTTCCTTTTTTTTTACATTCGCCCATTGTAAACACTACGTCTATTGTTTTCTGGGGTTAGGGGCATTGTTATGGCCTGTTATCTATTGTTTTAAGAACCAATGATATGTCTTGTTCCGAGAGGTAGTGGGCGAGCCCTAATGGAGGATTTTGTTTATGTAACAGCACCAAACGCACGTCAATAAGCGCCTTACGTGTTGATCTGGTCATCAGAAAGCGGAGTTTGGAAAGCCAACGCAATCAATTTGAGGAAAGTTGTTGTTTCTTTGTCGTCTGATATAGTAACCAAGGAGGTGTTGTATTTCTCAATGATCCTGCAATCGATCAATCAAACAATCAATCAATTAATTTAATCAATCAATCGATCAATCAATCAACAAATAACAGAGAACATGAAGATTTGAAAATATAAAAGTCTGACAAATGTAACTTTTTAATAAGTATTTCATTTTAGCTGGTTCTTTCCAAAAACTCAAAATTGTCTTCTAAAGATGAAAAAAGCTTCGTTTAAAGACTAAATACGTTGAGTAGTTTTAAAATTAGGGCAAAAACTAACGTAAATTAACAGCATAACACATTTCTCCTTTCCTACTGCCGGCGATTTGAATTAAAGCAGTGACACATGGTGAATTCACAGCCAGCCGGCCATTTTGCCCATGCCATAGGGCACAAAATGTCAGGTTTAGAGAAATATAACTTTACGCTTTTGTTAATTAACAGCAATATCATTACTCATTAGGTTATGGAATCTGTACGGCCTACTTCATGAGCTTCATGTTAAAGTAAAGATAAATAGCACAAGCCAAAAAAATTAAAATAACAGGAAAAAGATGCTTACTTTGCCCCTCCAGTAGCGTTGAGCAAAACAACCTCAAACGCTTTTGGGTATGCCGTAACGGACGCCTTTCTGGGAGTTAAAGTGATGGTGATAAACTGCGAAGTCTAAAAGACAAAATACAGTTGGAACACTCAATAAAACAATTTATATTGTCTCCCTAATGTATACTTCAAAGATACAGTCCCTTCATCCAAAAATATTATTGTACTATTATTTTCGTTATACCGTTAGAAACAACAATCATATTAGAGAATGTGATATTTGCAGTAAAAATTCCAGCTCCAGTGAGATTCAAAATCCTTATTATCGCACCAGAGTTTCACTAACCTTGGGGTTCAAAGAACCTTCGTTTGAACTATGTTTTAAAATAAACAAAAACATCTAAACAAAAAACTTACTTCTCCTTTAGCAAATCTAATAGAAACGGTATTTGGCTTTTCGTAGTCTTCTCCAGCAAGTGCCTGAGAGGTCTCCAGGCCTGGTTTTGAGGTGAACCTTTCAGTTAGATCACGTGTCTCAAAGTAAACTGTGACGTCCGTGTCCTTCCCATGATCCCGAGAGACCTTAAGTTGGACTTCGGTAGCCGTCTTGTCGACGGTTGTGTAACTAAAGAATAAACACAGGCGATTAGTATGGCTATTTCAAAAGTTAAAGATTTAAGTCTTTTTTGTTTTAATTCTTTCACGCACGCCCTCGTGACTTTACTTCTGAATGTGACTTGACATTCCGCTATGGCGCATAGTCGTTATGCTTTCTAATAAGAGTTGCCATATACTACAATTCAAAAAGGCTTCGTGACGGAAGAAGTCACTCTTGAAAAATTAAGATTAAAATTTTTTGACCGTATCGTTCATAATTTTCCAATCTTAGCCACGCTCTTTCCTTTCTAGTTTGTTGTAACCCTTTTGGTGCATTGTTGCCCTAATAAATTATTATTTTGAGGTTTTCTTCTATTTTAAAGTAATTTGGTACCTGATAGTTATTTATATCGTGGCATGCCACTATTATATGAGCAAAAGCTTTGAACTTCAGCGAAAATGCGAAAGATTCCATCGTTTTCGATCACATTTTTATAGTTACTATGGATATATGACGACAAGACGTCACAAACCCCAACCAACGCCAATTGCCTAAGACAAGTTAGCAAGTAAATGAGTGTAAGGGAACGAGGACTTGGCTTGCTTTACGCTTATTTCCATTACCGTACCCAAGTTCGCAAGTAGCCAATCAGAAGCGCGATCTACTGTCCTGATATCCTACGATATCAAGTCACTGACCTGATATGCCACCATATCACGGTCACTTTGAAGTAAAGTAGTGCTACTGTACGATGAATTGAAAAGAGGTTTTACCAATAAAACAGAACTTCGTAATTTAAATTTAGCGGTGTTTAGCGGTCGTAAAAAGAGAAAAACTTTCCCGTCAAAACTAAACTTGAGCGCGCTCGCCAATTGCGCGATGTTTGCCGACGAGTACTGAGACATTCGGACTGAAAAAATGGAGTCGGAATTTCCAAATTTTTCGCTTTATTTTGATTTTGAAAATTTAGAGAATGAAACTCTAAACAAACAAATTAAAAAAGAGGCAGAAGAGAAACTTGGTAAAAGTGTTAAAGACCAAGTCAACACAATTTGCAGTACGTATCTTGCAAGCATGGCTTCAACAAAGCGATCAATATAACCGGATTTTTGGCTGAATTTGGGTACGGTAAATACCCAATCGTACCTTTTTGGTACGCTTCGGCTGTATATCAGGCTCGTTTGGTCTCGCCATGGGTATTTTGGGTCGACTGCGTCTCGCCAAAATACGAACCATGGCTCGACCAAACTCGCCTGATATGCCGCCGAAGCGTACCAAAAAGGTACGATTAGGTAAAAGTATTCAACTATTCTCGTCCAAAGAGCCGCTTGTGCCTCTTTACCGGTGAAGCCTTTCAACGAGAAACAAGGGGCTCTGGGGACACAAGATTTGATTAGCTAGTTTTTAACAAAAGGAGTTTCAAATCTAGCCAATCAAATTTACCGTTTTAAACTCTCGTATAACAAAGGAATTTTAGAACTGTTTATTTGATTGGCTGTTTCTTTTGTTAAAATCCAGCCAATCAAATCATGTGTCCCCAGAGTCACTTGTTTCTCGTGCACAGGCTCCGCCAGCTAAGAGGGACAAGCGGCTCTGGAGACAAGAATGAGCGTACAACCAAAAAAACGATGAGGGCATGGACATCAACTTACATGGCATCTTTGGAGAAGGAGATGGTTCCATTTGGAAAATCGCTTTCCACAACATTGATCAGCGCCACACGGTACTTTGGATTGATAAGTGCTTGGTTACCACTGACAATGCCGGTTAATTCCACATGAAACTGGGCGGCTCGTTCGGGTTTCTAGAAAGCAAAAGAGAATAGTGAGGAATACCGTAAAATTCCGGTTATAAGCCCCCCCCCCCCCCCGCGTATAAGCCCCCCCCGGTTATAGGCCCATCAACCTGGAAACAAAAAAATACATCCAGTTATAAGCCCCCCTCCCCCCCCCCCGATATAAGCCCCCCTCTACCGGATGACAGTACTAAACAGGGCTAAATGTTGCTTTTTTGTGCGTTTTTAACTTAAAAACGTATTTCGATCAACACTCCCGAGGCTCGTTTCGAAACGTTTTTTTTCTTCCGCTTATAAGCCCTATCGAATATAAGCCCCTCCGCTTATAAGCCCACCCAAAAACCCTTACGAAGTTGTATAAGCCCAGGGCTTATAACCGGAATTCTACGGTATATTACGAAGTGAAATCTATCGTAGTTCATTGACGGTAAACAAGGGAAGGGATCTTTCGATTTAATTTCACAAGGATCAATTCCTGTCATTTTTATTGAAGTACAGATCACATCTGACAACCATTTTGGTAACTAAGATTTTTGTGCGTTTTCAATGTCCAAAAATCAATATTTTACAGTGAATGTATATAGCTGATAATAGAACCCTCCTTGTATGGGCATTACCTACAGGGTCACTCGTCTACTACATAAGCTTTTAGTTTTTCCATATCTGTAAACTATCTGCAATTTTTTCCCACGAACTTTCAATTGATATAGATTTGCAGACAAATGTAATAAATGCTTGTGCTTATCCTTGCAACGCTTTTCCAGTCCTCAGATTTGATTTCAGAGATCTCTTGAACGATACGTTAATGTGACAAGGGTGTATTTAGTATTTCACAAATGAAATTGTAGGGTAAAATCGGATTCGTGATTTTTTCCCGGCCAGTACGAATTCTGTACTTTCCCCTTGTTGACCTCATTTTTATTTTCCCGAAAATGTCTACTAATGGATGTAATAAACGTTATAGAACAGTTCCTTGAACTTACAGCATCGTCTTTCAAACGAATGATAAGATCTTGTTCCCGTACGCCACTGGCAAATGTGATTCTTCCTTCAGATTGTTCCACTTCACCACGGAACGCGTTTTCACGAACACTCCATGACACCTGTATGTGAAATCACAATATGTGTTAATGTGGCCAAAGGTTATAATCCGCTAAGTCTTTACAGTCTTAACCCTCTATGACTTAAATTTGGCATCTTTTTTTAAGGCGTTGTTTTCTTCAGTGTGAAGATAATATTGTACACGTGAAATAAAGTAATACAGCTCTTTTAAACGGCTAAACTATGTGCAGAAACTTGTAATGATCTATTGCAAATCTGTGAATTTGATTAGCTATGCTTATCTGCTATTTTCAAACAGTTAGTTTGCGAGCTTGTGGTTTATCGCAGCCAAAGTCTTATTTTTAACTATAAACGCAAGAAGGCACAAATACACAAGACATTCGAAGACCAATAACTCGAAGAGCTCTAAAGTACGCCTGTTTGTGAACCATGTGTGCATGACTGGTCTGGCGAGAATTAAGCCTCTTTCACAGACGTTACTTTCTTTCGTCACGCAATCTTTCATCCATCAGGCAAGAAAGATTGTGTCACAAAGGAAACGAATGCCGCGCTGCAGACTAGTGAAGTCGTACTATAGGATCTTCTTGTGAAGCAGCAAAAGGAAAGGTTGCTTTGCTTAAGTGTAACCAACGAAGTTGCGAGACGTCCAAGAAGTTTTGATCAGCCACTTGTTTCACAACGGGCTAAACAACATCAAAAACAACAAAAATGTTATAACCGTTATTTAATCAAGAGAAACGAAACATGCTCCGAGCCAAGTAGTGTCATGAACAAGGGACAAAAAGAAAACAAAAGAACCAGTGAAGTTAAAAGACATGAAATGAAGACACGACCTACCGCCACACTATTTGGTAGACAGCCAGGAGGGCAGTCGTCCTAAACGTGAAGAGAAGCCTTAGCGTCAAGGAGCGAAAAAGAGAAAAAGAAAGAAAGAGAATGTTCCCTATATAGTTAATTAGCGCGAAGAAATTGTTAAAGATTAGCTAGAGGGGTGATGGTTGCTAAAAGACCAGCAAGGCAAGCTATCTAATAGATAGCTTGCTTAATATTAAATTCAAAGAATCAAAGAGAATGTTCCCTCAATGGTTAATCAGGGCAAGTATAGAGAATAACTAGAGATAATCTGAAATCAAAGGGATGATTAGCTAGAGGGGTGATGGTTCCTACAGAAGTTATTAGGCAAGCAATATGTTAGATAAAGGTGAGATTATAGGTTGCGTGCAACATCACTGTAATAAGGACAAAAGCTTGAAGGTGCATTTTTCAAGAAAAGAAAAGAAAAGAAAACCAAACAAAATCATCGAGAAAAGTAAACAAAGAAATTGGTTTACAAATGAAATGAAAATAATAAAGAAATTGGCAACAAAAAGGGACCGCAGTTGATAAGATGTGAAAAATAAGACAACACGCGACAAATGATAACAAAACTTTAAAAGAAAAGGAAAAGCGAGAAACACACAAATGAAGAAATTTAAATTAGAAAAAGCGAGAAACACACAAATGAAGAAATTTAAATTAGATATACTTTAACTAAACCATCTAACTTCTTTTCCCACAGCGAGTGCTTCAGTAAGAGATCGATAAGCAAGTCACCAAATAAAGTAACATGGAGCTTTGGAATATTGCATTAACCAACTTTTCTAAAACAAACTGATAAGAACTAACAAAACATATACCAAAGAAAAAAATACCTGAAGTTCACCAAAAGTAGCTTTCGTTCTTTGAACTTTGAGTACAGCTGTAAGCAACAATACATATCATTAATTCAACAGCAACAAACGCATTTCCCTCTGAAATAACAGGGCAAATGGAAGACATTCCCAGTTCTTAATTCCCAAAGCTGTAGATTTAATTTCGAGTCAGGGTGGACATCTTTGCCTTTAAGTCTTTAAAGAAGCAATTTGTTTGCTTAGTTAGTAAGTAAAAATTTATTTAAGCAGGGTAGCTCACTCAGCTCGTAGGCTGTATACAGAGGGGCCTTCCTCTAAAAACTTTACATAAAAATTTAAAAAGATAAAAACACTCAGGTAGTAAATTACAATGATATTTACAAAGAAGGCTAAAAGAAACATTACTAGTGATTACTTAACCTTCTTGCGCGAGAAATCTGCGAATCTGAAATGAAATTCTTATTTCTTTTGGATTCAGTTGACCTAATAGTTTGAAGTAATTATTAAAACAAGAGCAGTGAAATGTTAAACGATCTTTGCATACCCTCCCTGGCATTATCTTCATCAATTGTTGTAGTCTCTGATCCTGGCACAAAACCGATCTCTCCGTTCATTAAATCATTGCCTTGAATGATGATGGTGGCCCAAGACTAAAATACAGATCAATGTTGTTAGAATACCCATAGTCAGTCACATAGAAAAAATTGCACGAGGTTGTAGCAATACAGATTGTTGATTAGATAGGCGGCTGTATTGAACCAACCTTAGGAAAAACAAGGGAATGGCGGCGAGGGAATGGGTAGGAAACGAGAGCGAACTCCACTTCCTCTTCCTCTTTCCAAACGTTCGTTTTACCTTGGACAATCAACTGATCTTAATTTTCGCAGTGGCGCTGCAGTAAACTCAGTTTAGAAACCGTCGTAATAAAAAAGTTGCGTCACAGTTGGTGCACAATAAATAGTTCGCCGAAAATGTTTGTTAATAGTGCACCTTAGTCTTTGCCAATCTTTGCCGTCTTTGTTAATTCGGTTTACAATAACTTCTACTGTGCTACCTTACTTTAGTAGAGGTTTATTTTGACATTTATTCGAATCGGACGCAATAATTTATATCGCAAAAAAATTCAAACTCTGAAAAAGTGTGTAAGGCTTACCTGGATTCCGCTATCGGCATCAGTGGCAACTCTGGCACCACCCGTGGCGTCTGTCAAGTAGACTAAAACCTGTTCATCAGGTTCGGGCAGATCATCGTCCTTGATCTCAAGCTGAACCTTTTTCACTTGTCCATCGGCTGGTATAGGGTCTTGAGCCTAATCACATAATCACATAAAACAGATTAAACGAGGAAAAGAAAGAATACTTAAAGGACAAATATATTGTTCATCGCATATGAAAGAAATCAAAGTCTCTTCGAGATATCGACGTTTTTGCATGAAGTATGAGTCGAAGGTTT
Organism: Oculina patagonica; assembly: GCF_052425735.1. Classification (NCBI taxonomy): domain Eukaryota; kingdom Metazoa; phylum Cnidaria; class Anthozoa; order Scleractinia; family Oculinidae; genus Oculina; species Oculina patagonica. The sequence continues at coordinate 19,997,194 of NC_135758.1, read as the reverse complement.
ATCCTGTGCATTGTTCTTCGAACTTATCATTACAGTTTCTTTGTAGTTTAGTTTAACAATTTCCTATCTTCGCGGAGGAAATGCAGCCATATAATTTTGTCAAAAATGGCTCGTCCGCGCCGGGTATTTAGGCACATATTCCTTAACATTACACAAATAAACAGTGCAAATTTCAGCGAGATCTGACAATTCTATACTTTAAAATTGCAAGGACCTTTCGAGGCAGTCGATTACGGCAGCGAAATTAGCAAATGAAACAGCAAAATATGCGTTCGACGCTTTGTTTTTGCGACGCCATATTTGAATTGTTATAGGTAGACCGCTGTTCAATGTGTTCAAGGCCGTATCGTTACGATTGCTCCACGAAAAAGCACGAAAAAAAAATACGGATATTTCCGACTACTGTCGGAGAAAACATTGCGCATATAATTGCGGCGTAAACAAATCGTTACACTCAAGCTGCGTTTTGTCTAGGCTCTGCGAGGTCGGATATCAAGACCCAGGATTAAACAAAAGCCATATATACAGTGAATGCTTTCGAATTATATTTGAAGATGAAATACGAAAGAATTTTGCTGTCTTTGACTGAAATTCCACTCGAACTGCGTAGATACGATCGCATGTTGTAAAGCCGATTCATGCAACATTGCTGTCAACGCTAGGTCTCGTCCCTAACGACCTAGGCTGATGACGAAATAGAATGACGCTTGCATGTAGCGACCAAATTTGGCCTAATTTTTAACCGCTCCTAAGCTAAAAGAAGCCCCCATCTCTTGCATTTGTATTAACTTCAATAATATCTTTGAAAAGAGCGAGTTTTTTGGTATGGTTTATTTTTGACGTTTGTAATTTTTAAACGATGTAAGTGCTAGTGATTATTTATTCGTGTTTTAGTTACGCAATCCATTGTTTGTGCGACGCTTTTTATAGATAGCCTTTCAGACACATGTGCGTTGAGATAAGAAAGCTGACATGTCACTTTTAAAATTGTTATATAACGTTTGTAAATGTGACAAGTCACGTTTTTTCCACGAGATCGCAAATGATCACCCACAGCGGAAAGTAATCCCTTGAGAAATTAAAAAAGTCCCTTGAGAGTTTACAAATATGTGGTTCCAAATTTTGTCCACATAACCCCTATTCTACCATTTTAGCTTGTAAACAAGCAAAAACGTCAAAAAAATGAGTCAGAAAAAATACACAGTAGCACAATCGCAACTGCACTATAAGCCTCTTAGACACCAGAGAACGAAATATATTAGAAGCTATCTAGTTGTAGGAGGGGTCCACTGCTTAAAGTTGCTTTATAGCTAATTTGTGCAGCTTTTGAACAAGAATCCCAGAGGTCATGGGTTGGTATTCTGTATTTCAAGTCGCTTTTATAACTGCAAAGAACATTTCCATTTTTCAATGACCGTGACACAATCCTTTTGAGTCGTGGTATTTCGTTAATTGAATGTTTCTGGCCTTCCACAACACACCTTTGAGAAACCAAGAAGAAAACACAGTCTTACCGAGAAAGTCACTCTTGTTGACAGCTCAACGTAATCAGTACCAGCAGTCGCGTTCTTATCTCCTTTCTTCCCTGCAATGGCGTTTTTCAATGACTGTAGGGTGGGACTCCAACGCTCCCCTCCCCCCACAGTCCGCACAAGGACGGACACATCGCCAAGGGTGCCCCTGGTACGTTGAACTTCAAGCTCCACTTTACGAGTTTTTCCACTTGTCGCGTTCTCTGGCACTGTTATACGAGTTGTGCGGAAACTAAACACTCCTTGGGGATCATCGTTATCTTTGATTGTTATACGCACAGTTCTGTTCAATCCCAGTCGTGGAGAACCACCTGAAAAAGTTGCGAAGTTAAAACACCTTTCATTTGCAACAAATCCCTTCAAAAAGTGTATAGTGTAGCTGTTACTAAAATACCTCAGAGCCGCGCAAACTGGCAAAATCCGGCAAAACGGTTCACCTGATATTCTGATGAGCTCTCTTCAAATTTCAACCTGATCAAATTCTCCTAAAGAGAAGTCGCTAAGCCGAAGGCGAGGTCCATAAACTGACAAATATTCCCTAAAATAACCGACCATTCTACCTCAACATAATTTCCATTACCAAGGCTCTTTTACAACCTTGACAACAAATACAGACATAGAAATCTGTTCTCCGCAAACATGCACGAAAGAGTGAATTAACCTCATACAAACACTTCTCGAGCCACTTTAGCGGAAGTCGGCTAACCAAAATAAATATTCTGGTTAAAGACGTTTCTTGTAATGTTTCTACTAACAGAACACAGCGTGGTTTACCGTTAGCTTCTCTTTGCGTTTCAAAGCAAAGCGAGTAAGTTATAAATATAGCTAACAAAGGATTCTTACTTCCAGTGACGGAGGTTAAGTTCAAGTAGACCACACGATCTTTTTCCGGATCAGAGTTGCTGTTGCGCACACTAACTTCAAATTCTTTACTGAACTCTCCTTCTGCCATGTTAACAGTACCCGGTGAGCCATTGTAGGTATACTGCACTGTAACAGAGCCTAACACGCTGAACTGACGAAGAACCTTGCATTTAACCTGGAGAAAATGTAAAAAGGCCGCGATTAGCAGTGATAGTTATGGCCAAGTTGACCATAAATTCCCAGTTATAAGTTCCCTCGTTTTCTCACAAATAGACGACAACTGTTCATGACATGAATACATGAAGGATCATGTAGTGTTCTTCACGCCAACAGATGAAGTAACAGCATGCAAAACAAAGTTAATCTTATCTTATAGCTTTGACTTTTGCAGCGTCTGCTGCGCAAACACTAGCTACTAAAACAGGGGAATTTATGCCAATAGATCCTGCAACTACTAAAGCGTCAAAATGTTGAATACACGAGTATATAACACGTGACTGACTGGGGACTATAGCAACCCTCGGTTTCTCGAAACTTCCGACTTCTCAAACCAATTTTCGTTTCTCTTCAATAGCACTTCTCTGTAATTTTATCTCCGATTTTTCCAACCTTTCGATTTCTCGAGGCAATTTTCGTTTCTCTTCAATAGCACTTCTCTGTAATTTTATCTCCGATTTTTCCAACCTTTCGATTTCTCGAGGCAATTTTCGTTTCTCTTCAATAGCACTTCTCTGTAATTTTATCTCCGATTTTTCCAACCTTTCGATTTCTCGAGGCAATTTTCGTTTCTCTTCAATAGCACTTCTCTGTAATTTTATCTCCGATTTTTCCAACCTTTCGATTTCTCGAGGCAATTTTCGTTTCTCTTCAATAGCACTTCTCTGTAATTTTATCTCCGATTTTTCCAACCTTTCGATTTCTCGAGGCAATTTTCGTTTCTTTTCAATAGCACTTCTCTGTAATTTTATCCCCGATTTTTCCAACCTTTCGATTTCTCGAGGCAATTTTCGTTTCCGCTGGAGGTTCGAGAAATCGGGATGTTGCTGTATTATTATCTGTTAGCATACAACAAGAAAAGGTCACTTCTATTAAAACGACATACGTTTCAAAAGAACTGAGCTTGCCGAACATGGAATTGCACATCGCCACTTACGATAAGATTCTTCGACTGATATATAAGACAACCTTTCAAATTGCTGTGAACTTTTCGCTCCAAAAGCGTAACATTTAACGAATAATTTTGGTGCTCGAGTAACGCGATCTACTTTATCTAGTATTTCCGATTTCGCTCCGTCTTCACGCAATCTTTCCTCCACAAAAAAATTGAGCAAGAAAGTGTACGTGACAACGCATATTGCAAATGTACCAATTCAGCTAACTGCAACTTGAACTTCAATTCTAACGTGAAGCACACAAGGGAATAGTACATGTATTCCACAAAACCCCTACCTTTCCATCTTCGACAGCTACAAGCTGTTGTGTGTCTGGAGCAACCACGACAACACCGCTGTACTCAATAATCGCTGTTCGACTGGCTCCGGTCGTGACGTTCGCGCCACCAGGCAGATTACCTGGAGTGTGCGCAGACGCCAAGTACAGAGAGTACACCAACTTTTTGTCAGGAACAAGCACTGGGTTCACCTGAAAAAGCAAGAGGTTAATATTCAACACAAAATGATTGGTCGCGAGAGAAACAGTTACTTTTGTTCCCCGAGAATTTCTATATCAAGATCAGTCGAGCGAAACAAAATTAAAAGGCGGTCGTCGGACAAAATCTGTCATCAACCAAGTCTATTCAGGAGTCTTACACGACATTTCAATGATATTCAGAAGGCTTCACAGAAAATCAATTTGCCCTGACAAAGGGCCAACTTTCCCAATCACACTCAGCTTATGTTTTCACTTATTGCAGCGCAACAATTTCCGTGATCCTAATTGTCCACGTGTTACCCAGCATTTTATTTTACCTTTGGTTGTCAAATTCCTACTCTCCCATCTACCCCCCAGGCCCTCTTTTCTTCAGATTTCAAAGACAACGTAAATTCATCACCAACCCACCTCCCTTCATGGCAACTCACCTGAATGGAGAATGACTCGTTTGTTTTCGACCCAGTAAATGACAGTAACTTAGTATCCGGCAGTATTTTCCCCGCGGTAAAGCCAACAAAGCTTCCCGATAGAAAACCAGACTTAATGTCCACTGTGGCGCTGCCAAATAAACCTTCACGAACCACGATGATGGACGAAACAGTGTTGTCTACGAAAAAAGGAAATTCAAATACCATCGTAAGCGTAATAGGTCATTTTTTAACAATTCATTTCATCAGGATAACTTCCACAGAAAACTAAACCGTTGTTAAGAAAACCACAACGCGTATTCTGTAAACAAGCCTTTAACAACTAATAAATACAAACAGCGTTAGGTAGACCCACACTTGATTATTCCTTCATTCCTTGGAATTTTTTGTTGGCCTTAAGCTTTAATAGCTAAGAAAAAAGAGAGGCCCCCTTGCCTAACTGACACTGAGTGGTGAAGAAAAACATGGCTATTGTTGTTTACATACCAGCCTCTGCTGTGAGTCTCAGAGAGTTGTCAGCAAACTTGAACACAGCATTCGCTGCATCCTCTTGTACGAGAACAGTCTGAGCAATGTCACTTGGAGAGCTACTAGATAGCTTTGGAGCAATAGTGGTAGCTGGAACTAAACAGACACGTTATATTGTTAAATAATTGAACTGAAAAGAGTACCTTCCTCTAAAAACCAGTCACGATACAACTCATGGAGCCCAATAAGGGAAAAAGTGAAATTTGAAAGAAAGACTACCGTGTGCGCACATTTAAGTTGAAAAGAACCAGCTGTATTTCATTGCAGTCTATCGCTTGTAAAAGATGAAAACTCACCTTGACTGTCGCTGTAACGAACTCCCGTCAATGTAATAGTAAATGTGGAACCCAGTCGCAGGAAAGCTGTCAAAGCGATACCCTCAGAAGCCTAACGGTAGAAAAGGAAATTTAAGTCCATTAAAGAATTTCATTCGCCTTTTATTTCTACTTATACTTTTATTTTTCAGCCTTTTTTATTCACAAACTGGTTACTAAGCAGCTTTCACCATATAAAGCATAACAAACATGAAATTCCTGCTCAACGGCTTTAAAACGAGTGACCACACGTTAATTTTCCTCGTGTCTTCAAAGCTAGAAACTGAACGGGGGGAAGTGGGGAGAAGTAATTTGCCGCAAAAACGTTTTAAATGTGTTTTCTGAATCAAAGTTTGAACCCCCCTCCCCCCTCCCCCATCACAAATCTGTGGATCCGCCCTTGTCAAGTTACGTGAAACAAGTGTTTCTTTACCTGGCTCTGTTTATCAGGCACCGTAACACTTCCTTTCAGTTCTGTGGGGTACCATTCCGAGTGGCGCACCTCATACTGTACATCAACTGCACCAAACGTTCCTTTCTCACGCAGCACTGTAAACTGCAACTGACGGCTGTTTCCGGAGACCTGTAGTTTTTGTGCACCTTGTTGAAGCTTAAAAACGCCATGAGGATCATCATTTGCCCTAATATTGAACAAAACAAAACAAGAAATTGCGGCAACTGCGGGAAAATGTACTAGACAAAATAAGCCTCATTACATTGCCGCACTGCTGAGGTGCGCAAAAAGCAAAATAAACAAAAAAGGCGACAATAACGCCACCCGGACGATCGCATTCTCTGAGCTTCCGAGAAGAAGCAAGTTGATTCAACGGCAAAACATTAATGCTAATTCTGAGTTACAAAATAAAAAAGGTGGAGTAACGCCATTTAAACATTAAAGATGATTTCCAGTCCGTACTGCGCAATCTCCGCCTGCAATGTTTGTGAGTCTCACAAACAGAAGAATGTTTACTAGCAAAAATAAAAATTCCGCGACAAAACTTACCTTTTTCTTCATTATTAACGCCAGATATCCTTGCAAAACAATAATAACGAGTAAAAGAAGCTCGACGGTATTTCAAACGGACGTTTTAGCTCATCGTGAATTCTTGAACGAAACGATCCGTAATGGCGAACTAAAAAACTTCATGTACGCTATCACCGAAGTGTAACGTTTCAACGAATTCAAAACAAAAATGAAAACAAATCCTGAGTCTGCGCAGTACGGACTGGAAATCATCTTTAAGTAGCTCTTCATTGGTGTGACTGGAGTGAGTAGCTCCTTGCTCCCCGCAGATACCTGTATGTCAACTCAAGATCTTAAAATGTACTGTCACTAAAGACTTTCATGCTGTTTTGATGAAGTTATCGATGGACCCATATAATTTTGAGAGGGGAGAAGAGGGGAACGAGGGTCTGTGCCACACCCTTTTCCAGATTCAAGGTTGAGCAAAATTTTTGTTACTTTGTTCTACATATTTCATTTTGTTGTTTCGTTTTTCACTTTTTCCCCGTTTCTGCTGTGCAGTCTTTTTTGGTAAATGCCAAACCACATCCCCCTCTTAACGATATAATAGTGGATCCCCAGCGGCGGTCAGCAGTATTGAACTCAAGCCAAACTCAGATATAAAGCCTTTAACACGTTCTCCGCGTAGAAGTATGAGGTTTCCGTCATATTAGCAAGGAGACTCGACCACTTACTTTATTTTGAACGTGACATTTGTGGCAGAAAGATCCAAATCCGCTCCTCCATCCACGGACACTATTCTCAGCATGTAGACAGCTTCCAGTTCGGGAACATCATCTGCTTTGATTTCCACCAAAATGTTCTTCAGAAATTCACCAGGATCAAACGTCACCGTACCGGACGTGCTCTGCAGCCCACGTGACCCAGATGAACCTGTTATACTGGTTATTTCCCAGTTAACCTGCGTAAAGAAGCAGTTTAGTTTAAGATCTCAGGGAAATTCCATTAACACTGTATCAAAAACGATGGAACATGACAACATGCATATGAAGCGGCCTTCTCGCCAAGATGGAAAGAATAGAGTAGGTGCTTTCACAGTTAGGTTCAAGGTACAGTTTCGATCCCTACTCATTAAGTTTACATAAATGCAAGTCAGTAAAGAGTGTAAAATGTTTCTGGAAAAGACAGCAGTCCGTCACAAGTATCAGTTATTTTTCCCGCCACAATTTGCTGCGTCCGTCACGCGCACAGTTTTAAGCTGTTTTCCTGCCACGTGCTGCGTACGTCGCCGTTTTCAGTAGTTTCCCGTTCCTGTGTTGTATTCGTCACCATTTTCAATAGTTTACCGCCATAATGTGCAGCTTCCGTTATTTGCACAGCTTATAGTTCAGTTGCATTCTTGTCCCCAGAGCCGCTTGTCCCTCTTAGCCTGCTCAGCGTGAGGCAAGAGGAACTAGAGTCTCTGGGGACACATGATTTGATTGGCTCGATATTTAACAAAGAAAATTTACATCTAGCCAATCAAATTAACCGTAGTAAAATCTCGTACAACAAAGGGATTTTGAAATGGTTGATTTGATTTGCCAAATTTAAATTTCCTTTGTAAAGTTCTAGCCCATCAAATCATGTGTCCAAGAGCCAATTGTTCCTCGTGACCCAGGTTCTGTCGGCTAAAAGGGACAAGCGGCTCTGGGGACGAGAATGGTTCAGTAATTTCCCGCCATAAACATCGCCATCCACTGCAACTTCAAGTGTTGACCAACACTGTGTACCAGACACAGAATAAACCAGCCACCAAACAGGTTTTGCAAGCAGCTGGTTTTACAAAGATTGTAAACGTTTATGTGTAACACTTACATTGACTGTTCCCTGAGTACCATTCTTTCTCTCCACTGTAAAAGACTGCTGTTCCACTCCACTTGCTGGCTCGTCAAACGTTCTGGTAGCTGTACTCTGAAATCTGAACACTCCATTAGGATGGCCGTGTTTGGCAATAATGATGGTGATGTTGGATCGAAGACCATCGATTGACCCATTACCAGAAGCTTTGTAGATTGTTAAAACGAATCGCTCCTCAGGTTCGTCAAAACCTTTCAAATTGCAGAAACAAAGAACGTTAGTTAAAATAAATCAAATTGATAGCGTCAATGAGCGCCAAAAGTGTTGAGACAGTCGGCACATTATGAGTACCTTGGACAAATTTTACCCCTCACCCCTTCAATATAACCCCCTCCTCCCGAAACAATGTTGTATTTGTTATCTGCAAGACTTGCCTCGTTTGAGAACAACATTGAAAAGGGGGGAGGGGGAGTGGTTAAGAAGCGGCAGCAGATTAAAGTTTAAAAAACGGGAATTTTAAATTAGTATCAATTTCATCCAACTGTCTCAAGGACTTTTGACGCCCATTGGTGTCTTTACAACAGCAAAAATATCCACTATAAAGTTTGTCTTGATACAAAAACGTGACACCAAAAAAAATCTAACACAGATGGATCTTCTTCCGCCTTTTTTGTCCCAGCAAAACTGTCAACAATTGGCGCTTAAATTACAGCTAAAAAGGCTAACAGGACTAAGCGTAGGATTTATGGACAGTTTCACACCAGTCCCGCACAGATAGTCTTGTATTCAGCAACAGGTAAGAAAAAGGGCGCTGAAAAGGTAAATGGAGTCGCATTTATACTTGATGTCACACTCGTACTCCTATCCAATGGTCTCTGATTTTTAACGTAATTATAATTAGCGACTAAGCAAAGGAACGTTTTATTGCAGTATGCTCACCCAAGAAAGGTCTGACACGAAGTCTTACAGTCTTTGTTGCTCCTACGTCTCCGTTTGGAAATACACTTGATCCATCAGTGGGCCCTTCAAAGTCATCAGGTAACGTACAAGAATCACATGGAGGGTGGATTCGAATTAACTTCCAACTCACCTAAAGAGCGATACAGTCATAAGAATCAATCACTTCACAAATGCTTCATTGATCTTTTGGTGATTACTTTGAAAGCTCTATCATTCGTCCCTCCCCCCACCCCGTTTCCCGTGATTGAGCATCCGATATCCCCCCAGATGGCATTCGAGCATGACTTCCGACATCGAATACTATCGTATAGAAGCAAAGCATACTGTTGACAAGTTAACATCTCCTACACCTAACTTCGTGAGCATCTTAAAATTCAACGCGACTCATAAATTTTAACAAAATGAATTATGCCGTGCTATAAGGGAAGTGGTCATAACAAGTGCACTCAGCGAGGACCCACCACCAGGGGTAGGGGGGTTATGCAAGATACCACCTGCCTGATTAGCCACATGGTCAAAATTTATTGGCTTCAAAAATTGAGTTAAGACTTTTATATTAATTCTAATCTGCATGAAGATTGTATTGCTGGAGAAATGGCACAAGGAGGTTTGAATCTTTTTCTTAATCTCTACTCCTGACAAAGTGAGAGCTACATAAACAAGAAACCATATTTTTAGGTGGGGGAGGGGGGTACATGAAGAGACCATCGGTCTTTTTGCAGAGTGGTGGGTCCTGTCTGAGTACAAAAATTTTGACCATTGCCCTAAGTGCTGTATCTAAGCCCATGGGTTTACATTCGGGGTGGGTAGGAGCTGACTCGTCCCCAGTCGTCTCTTATGCGAAAATTGCAAGACGCGAAGGATGAGATTTGGAAGCTATTTTCTTCCTTTTTTTTTGGGGGGGGGGGGGGCGAGGCGGGGCTGACCTTATTTTGGAAGGAAGGGGGATTTTCAAAAAGAGGGCTTACCTCCACTTCCCCTTCAGCTCCTCCTTCTCGTTGAATAATAAAGGTTAGATCTGTAGACAAGCTAGGATTAACAAGTGACAGCTGAGAACCGTTTACAAATCCAAACAATCCGCCGGGATCGTCACTTGTTTCTATGGTAACAGTCACGGTGGTTGGTGACGCTAACTTGGCACCTCCTGTCACGGAATCTAGCGTGACTGTAAAGTAGTCACGCTGTTCTGGAACATCGTCGTCGATGATTGTTATGTTTATGAATGCAGACGTTTGACCACTGGCAAACTGAACGGTGCCTCTGGACTCACTGAAATCTTCACCGAGAATGGCGGTTCCATTCTTGACAGAAAATGCGACATCAACAGCTCCAAGGCTACCCCCCTTTTGAATGGAAAAAGAAAACAAATAATTATAAATGAACACTAAACCTTTTCTGGCGGCCTGGCTTTTACACTAACTCACTCACTCACACAGTTAATGAAATCTTTTAACTTAAATCGTGACTAACATCTTTTAAAGATCAGGTGTTGACTTGTGTTTAATGCATTTAATTCCTCTGTTTACTGTTCAGAGTTTAACTTCAATGCTATATTGTCGTTACTACTGCCCGTAGTAACGAGAATTAATTTATACTGCCCAAAAGGTTTACCTGTCTTTTAATTAATATATTTTCCATAAAAAATTGAAGGTTTTCGTAGTTAGTATAAGCTAACGTTCGATAAAACGTTCAACAAAGTAAGTATTTACTTGGTGTTGTTGCCTAAGCAAGGATGATTAATAAAAAGCAAACCCCACCTTCTCTAACGAGTTGCAAAGCAGCAACCCCAGTCTCCTCTCGTACCAGTTTAGCGCTCTGTGTAAAGCGTATAATCCCACGAGCGTCGTCATTTTCCTCAATCACAATCATAACCTTGTTCTTATCTGAACTGATCCTGGGTGGAGTGTTCAGTGGCAAGTCATCTACCACGCTGTAGTTCTTGGGCGAACCAGAAACGAGTTGAACATCAAGCAGTTGAACTGCGATGGTCTCGGAGAGTTCGGGTATGTTGTCTTTCTTTATGAGAACGTGAATTGTTTTCTGATCTTCTCTTTCGGCGAAATTAAGAACTGAGAAAAAAAGAAAGGTTTAAGGGGCAAACAAAGTTACTCTTCATGAAATTTTGTACACACAACACGCACGCTGGAATTGACCATACAGTCTGAGTGGTTTTGTATACAGTTCAATATGTACACGCGTTTATGACATGACATTGCAATTTGTTGTCTTTATTTGATACAAAACATTGTAAATGTGAGCTTTCTGGCAACATAATCTTATGCTACCAAACCAGAAAGTTGGGAGAATTTGAAAATTTATGCAAGCTTTCAAATTGTTCCAAACTTCCTCTTCTGTTTGCATTAGGCTACGCTATTTGCGTGCCACTTTCTATTTCTGAGTGTTGTAATTTGTACCTAAATGAATTGCTGAGCTGAACAAAAGTGAACAAGACAACAGATTGTGTGGTTTTTCACAATCATCTTGTGAAAACCCTTCATATAGCAGCACTCGAGGAGTACCAGATGATTATATCAAAATATAACGAGAGCACTCTAGCATTATGAAAGACGTCACCAGTCGGGTAATAAGTGCCAGTTTTGACAATTCTTTCGTTAAAGCACTCGAAGAGTTTCCGAATTATTTCATCCAATCAAAAACTAACGCAAGCGCTCATGAGTACTCCGAAAGCAATCGCGCAAGCAAATACGTCATGTTGCTTAGCAACTTCTGGGACGAAAACCGCGGACTCAGTCACTTCTCGGAGAAGTGACGTCGCCATCAACTGGCACTTGTTGCCCCGACTGTCATACACCATACGGTCCCCTTGACTCCTCCCAATCCCACCCATTCTGGTACATGCACAAAGAAGAAACACTGAATAGAGCCATACCAGTTCCAAACGACTCGTAGTCAGTTCCCTCTGTTGCAGTGGTGGACGAGACGCTATAGTTGACCGACAGATCACCAATGCTTCCACCATTTCTTACGACCGTGAGATTCACAAACCCAACATCTTCGCTGACATTTCGGGTTGACGCCGACTGGAACTCGATAATACCATATGGATCGTCACTAGCCACGACAGTGATTTGTGCTGTTTTTGCATTCTGGGAAGGATCAAGAACTGCCGGGTTGGCATTAAGCAGAGAGAAAGAATACACAGCCAACTCTTCTGCCGTTGAATCGTCTTTCACCTAACAATTAAGAGCAATAAAGTTAAGATTCTAGAACACAACTTGGCTTCACACTAGAAGCTAAGTTAGTTCCAGCACTTGACTCGAGTGCACTTGGAAATCTCAAGTCGCATTTTACAAAATCTGGCTTCACATTTGATGACAAAATATATTACTTGAGGTACACGCTGTCAATCATCTTTAGAATCGTGACAACGCTGCACGCCGCTTTCATTTGGCTTTCATTTTCCTATTGGTCAAGTGCGTTCTCAAGTGTGGTGTTGACCATACTTGGCGGCGTACTTCGGCTTCATTGAACTACGAAAGTTTCCATGGTCACCAAGTAAAGTTCAAGTAAGTACGTTTACCCCTCCACACTCAAAGTAGGTTCCAAGTCAACTTAGATTATACTTACGAGCTCTAGTGTAAAGCCAAGTACAATCATCTTGTAAGAATGTACTTTCACTTAAAGGGACTGTGTCATGGCTGAGTTAAGTTTATTTTAATAAAGGGACTGTGTCACGACTGAGTTAAGTTTATTTTATTAAGTTTTGCAAAATATGTGCTATGAAAATTAATGATTGCGAAGAAATTACTTCTATGAATCTAAATGACAAAAGCATAGCTTTATTACAGCCAACTATGTCTCCCGGGCGTTTTAATTTAAAGTTACAAGCAAACGTGATTACCTTTTTATATTTCACCAAATTTGGTGGCCATTTTCATATGCCTAGATTTGGCTAAAATGCGTGACACAGCTCCTTTAAGATAATGTCGTTGATATTTTAAACTTCTAACAAATTCAATTGGCTGGTTAGCAGTTCCGCTGTTTTTTTTTGCGTTTTTCTGTTTCTTGACGTCTTGACGGTCATTGTTCACGACGCCATTTTAACTGAGGTCTTTGAGACCAGTTTTGTAATGTTACATATGAAATGACAAGCTAACAATAAAACTCACTCACTTACTCAATCATATTTGTGCCGTTTGGCATGAACTAACCATGAAGTTTCGCACCAGAGTCCAGAGTCCAGTTTTTCCGTGTTCGTATGCGTTAACTTAAGGCGGGCATGCAGCCTGTTTGTCACTGTATTTCAGTAAAAATGTCTATACACTACCTAGAGGCACATGTTCTACGTCAAGTTCCTCTTGAGTGAACGTTTCTGTAAACCAGTTGCCCTGGTGTTTAGTAATATTCCTCAAAAGTGACCTATGAAGCTATGACAATAACTTAATTGCGTTTCTCGTTTGGCTTACCATTATAGGAAGCATCACCATCTCAGCGCCATCTGGCATTGTAACTAAACCGGAAGAGACATTGAAGGTGCTCGCAGGACTTGGCGCATCACCAGGTGACTTAACAGTGATCGACCACGTGACCTGGACGTCACCCGACTGACCTATGCGGCGGAGTAACCTGAAGAAAAGAAATATCACAAATATAGGTTACAACTGTGCATGCCACAGGGCGATATTTGATTATGGTACATTTAACGATAATACAGAGAACGATATAAAAAGGCACACAAGGAAAGGAGAATGATGGCTCCACTTTCAAGATCTTACAATATTTTTCTTTTTTATGAACTGATGAGTAGTAAAAGAGGAACAATCTGGAAAAGAACATTTAACATTTGTAGGCAGAAGCGTTATGAAAAATCTACAAAAATCAAACAGTACTCATCTTTTTGGAGAATACTGAACTTACCATTTCTCCTTACCACATAAATACCGTGTCAGCTGAGACAGATAATGAGAATTTGAAACTTATCAAACATAGGGTACCATCAAAAAACCCGAACAAAACACAACGCCAACGGACACTTTACGATGTACAGTAATGTCACCTAAAGCTCTCGGACTTCCCCGAACATGAACGTAAAATAAAACGTACAGCCAAAATTTATTCGGATTTCAATCGGTTTCATTTTTGTGGTACCGTAAAAAGGCTGTAAAACAAGAGCATAGCCAAATATGTGGCTTGGAAAGCCGTCTTTGTCCTCTCCACCAATACTTCCACAGGCAGTCCAACTAAAGCTCGCATTTTGAGAGTGTTGCAAGAGTCGAGAGCAGGAAAAAGGCAAAATATAAAACGATTGTTATCCTCCTTCTACGAAATCAAGTTCTATACAGGTCACACAAATTTCTTTGGCATACTTACCTTATAACAAACACTCCATCATGGCTCTGAATTGGTTCCCCTGCTATTATATGTCTTGTGGACGGGTCAATTGACACAACTCCTTCCACGTTGTCATTGGGTGGGATGTACACTCTGGCCTCATCAAGTGCTGGGTCGAGTATCCCTCCATTGTCCACGCTGAAAAGTTCACAGGTAAACGTCTGACCCTCTTCTGCCACCGAGTCGTCAAGTGCGTTAAGCGTGATAAACTGAGAGGTGACTCCCTAAGAAAATGCACAGATATTTATAGTTATATATAGTTAAGAAATTCACTGAAGGTAACAATCTCAGAAGAAAATAACTGCTTTCGGCAAATACTCGTTCAGGCTCCCGAAGGGTCTCCGCTTCTTTTGACCAATCATAAAACAGAACGAGAGCTCAGAAGATACTCCGTCGGCTTGTCGTCGCCACATGTCACACCACTAAAGATACCGTTAATTTTTTAACAAAAAGTGCACGTTCGTTAGATTTTCAGAGATGAAGTTTTGAACAAATGTCCCTGAGAAACTTTATAAAAGTGGACGGAGAAATTTTCCGGTGATTGAAAGTAGTAGTTTTTCCGTAAACCTCCCTTCCACCCACCAAATAATGCTAACATTTTACACAGTTCTGATTACGTTGGATAACAAAAGGCTACATTGTGTTTCGGCATCTTTTCGTAAAAAGATACATTCAGAATCTTTAGTTTATGATCATGACTGGGAATTCCAACCGAATCAGGTTTGTTAGCCTTCGTTGCAGCCGGACATGTCACAAAATCCTCGGCGGTTTGAACTTTCTGCGACGCAGGCTAGTCCTTGTTTCATAACTGAAACATCTCAAAATTCTAACAAGCTTCCACCTCCATATACCTGTTTAAAAGTGAGTGAACCATTCATTGGCGAGATCTGAGAGCTAGCATTGACAATGCCAGCAGTCGGTGTCAGCCTCCAGCTAACATGCACGTCTCCAAAGGTGCCACGTTCCCTCTTCACTTCTAGCCGCAGAATCGCTCCTTCTTGCACAACTGTGCCGTCTGCAGATGTTGCCTTTGTAAAGCTGTCGAAGGACAACAATTTGTTTAAAAAAATATTGCTTACACAGTGCAGCCTAAGTAATTTTTTTAAATAACCCTTACTAGGGTTAATAAGGGAGAAAAGTTTTGACGATGGTGGGATTTAGTCTAACGACTGAGCTATAAAGTAAAATGAAAGGTTACAACTCCTTTTTTTTTTTTATTTTAAGCATCTTTTACAAGTCTTCTTGTAGTTTGAAATCGAATAGCATTTTCTTTCAGGATGTATGATTTGCTACAGAATCAGACCTCGAATGACTTGGATTTATCTTGTTCCCTTTTAGTAACTATCCCTTGCAAGCAATCTGAAACTTTGATACGACATAGTGAGTATTAGTGTTTTAGGAAAGGTTCGACTTCCCAAAACAGATCAAGGTATTTATTGCTCGAGCTTATGATCTAATTGTTAAATATAATCCATTAGTTATATATTGCATACCCAAACCGTCCGTAAGGTTCATCGTTAGGCTTGATAACCACATCAACTCTGCTCTCTGGACCGATCCTGACACCTCCCAGGGGACGACTCATCTGAACATAGAAACCTTCTTCAATTTCAGGTACATCATCATCGATGATGCTGATGTTAAAGACAGCACTGGTCTCTCCTGAGGAAAACATGACGGTTCCTTCACGTGGAGAAAAATCTGCATTGTCAGCAGCAGAATAAATGATTGAACTTAGAGGTCGGATAATGTACCGGAAGCCTACAGCTCCTGACGAGCCACCAGTTCGCTGCACTGTAATGTTCAGCATCCCCACGTCCTCGTCTAACAGGATGGTTTGAGTTGCAGGGTCCAGCAAAGCACTGACATCGAAGTTTACCTCGCCGGCAGTTTGGTTTGGTTGTGCGATCACGACTTCTAGTAAACGGGAGTTTGGATCGATGCGAGGAGAGTCCATGGCATTGACACCTTGTTTAAGTGTTACATCTGTGAGATTCACTTGAAAGATTTTCTTTATCATTGTGCTGTCGTACTGAAAAATAAAATAAAACACAAAATTATGAAAATAAACTTAAATGGGTAAACACAGTCACTGGTACACACTATTTTTCACATTTTCACTATTTTTGCATAGCTTAAACGAGATGAATGACTTGTGTTTTACAGAAAAAGTCATCTGCTCATTGTTTACCCTAAGCAAAAGAAACATTGTTTTAGTCACCACTCACAAAAAAAAAGCAACAAAAAATAAATTTTCACAAAACCTATAGTAAAGTAAACTCACATGTGCTACATCCAAGGTTATCTGCGTCGAGTTGTGCCCGGCTGGAATTTCAACCGTGCCTCTCACAGCTTTGTAATCAACTCCAGGCATAGCCACTCGCTCATCAGCGTGAGGTACACTCGACAGTTGAACTGTTTCATAAGACACCACAATGTCTCCTATAAGACCAAACTGCCGCATGATGTACACAGATAAAGTGGTGTTCTTGGGGCCGTCTTCTTGAGATAGGACGAGTGTGTTCTTCCAGTTGACCATTCCATGTGGGTCATCGTTTGCTGGGATTATCAACATGGCTGTGACACGTGCAGTGTTCAGAACTGCTCCACGGTTCGCAACTGATGATCCAGTTTCTGTCAGGCGTAGAAGTCTATACATACGCACAGTAAAATGAAAAATATATATCAACAAGGACAAAATCAGTATTTTATACCCTGACGATTTTTTGACGTTGGGATTACCGTAAATTTGGCAATTTCTTCCTCGAGGATGGTGTCAAAAAATCAAGAAAGGGTCTGTTCATAAAAATTTTACTGTAGATTGTCATTTTAACGTAAAACTGAAGTGAAAACGTGAAAGGATGGGTTAGTCATAATGACAGTACTATGATTATGAAACCGAGTACTACTCAGTAGCTTCCACTTGAATGGTCACACACAAAAGTTAGAAGAGGTAGAACCGCCTTGTACAGTATTATAAACAATACCACAAGAAAGTACAACTCAACAACTTTCAGTTGAATGGTCTCACAGTGGAGTTTCATCCACAGACTTGAAAATTATTGTAGAACCACATTACTTGATTTATGATAATAATAATTTTTTTATTGATCACTTTCAGCGTAAGAAACCAAAAACATTTAGTGCTTCTTAGCCACCTTACCTGACATATGCAACTTCACGAAGCTCGGGGATCATATCCCTGTAAACAGTTATTGATATATTTTGACTGGTCTGCCCATCTTCAAACACAAGCTCTCCAGACAAAGGGCTCAGATCTCCGTCACTGAAATTCCCTGAGACATTCCACTGGGCCACAACACGACCAAGACTTCCATACTCTCTTATAACCTCAAACGTCACCATTGAATCGTCTGCTTCTTCTGAGTGTACTTTCTTTAGGGAGCTCGCTGCAAAGCCTATTCTGCCGTGTGCATCGTCATTGGACAGAATATTGACTGTAAGGTCTTGCTTCTGACTGTTAACGACGGCTTTTCCCGAGGCGTTGAAAATGCGTACGGTAAAGGCTTCATCCCTCTCAGGGGTGGTGTCAGGTAGAATTGTAAAATCAAGTTCGAGTTCCTTTTGTCCGTTTTCAAAGATGAGTTGTCCTTGCCTGGCAATAGAAAGCAAGATTTGGAGTCAGAGGTAAATAGAAAACTAAAACCACGGCGTCTACCGGTTACGCTGTCAACATAAACAATGCGGCTGTTCTTAAAGTAACTGTCACGGATTTTAGCTAGATTTAGACATGCGAAAATGGCTACCAAATTGAGTGAAGTATAAAAATAACGTCCCAAAACATTGAAGGAACATTTTAATAACACCTGCAACAAATACAAAAGAAAGTACGGATGGAACAAAGATTAAGAAGATTAAAACGGATTGCGATACGGGGTTTCCGAAAGAACTGTTAGGCCGAAGAGTTTTCAAATTTGATAGAGTTTGTTTGTAATTTTGAATTATAACGTCAGGGAGACACATTTGTTTGTAATGAGAGCTAAAGTTTTGTCGTTAAGATTCACTGAAGTACTTTTTTGCCAGCATTCAATCTCATAGTGAGTATTTGGCAAAACTTAATAAGATACATGAAAAAGACAAATCTTAGCCGTGACACAGTCCCTTAAGCGGACTTAAAGCGAAATGTGAAAATCGTAAGGAAGTTCATGGTTCGTACAACTTCAGACAAACAAAATTCAAGGACTTTTCAAGGACTTTTCAAGGACAAAAAAATTGTTTTCAAGGACTCAGTTTTATTCACAAAATCAAAAGTCTCCCGTTCTCCGTCCTATTTTTCATTTTTTTAAACACTCAACTAAGTCATCCACAACTTTTAAATAGTTCAGGCTTGACGAGATCATCGTGATGGCATTTAACATTTTTAAAACGACAACAGTGTTCCTTTTATGTTTTCTCGCCTTTCATGTGAGAAGCGCTTTCTCCCATGCGTTCGATGTCGATCACTTTGTTGCAAACACAACACAAAGCCTTGTGCTTGTCGCCTTTAAATTCTTTAACCCAGCTGAACTTTTCATCACTTAACCATTTACTAATGAATAGACATCTGCCCGTAGATAATTTGAATTGCAAACAACGGGAATTCAAAACAACGCTACATGTTTACTCACTATCGGCCATGTTGCCCCTTCCAACAAAACCGCATGGTGGACAACCCCACATCAGAGGCCTGGTGCATGAAATTGAGGCAAAGATCTAAATCATGCTTCATGGAGGGGTTCGCGTTTTTACACCGACATTTTCGCAAGTTATTTCGCATATTGTAAGTCGTTCGTGAACAAATTTTTCTTATCAAAATCATTTAATTTATCAGAAAAGTAATAGGGCGTGCAAGAAGTCCTAAATTTCAAGGACTTTTCAAGACCTAATGAAGAAATCAAGTACTTTTCAAGGACTCAACCAAATTCAAGGACTTTTCAAGACGACTGCTAAAATTCAAGACCTTTTCAAGATTGTACGAACCATGGAAGTTTCTGGTGTTAATTCAGGTAACGTCAAGCACTAAAGAACTGACAGTTTGGACTAATACAAAATACAAAAGAATCACACCTGGGGATGAAGTCAGCTTGTGGCGACAAGTTGACCGGGTGGAGAATGGGTGAGAGTCCATTGCCGGACACTGCCACAGCAAACACAGCCACTTCACCAGACACTGTATTGTTTATAACAACGGGGGTGGCACTCTGGGCGTTATCAAGGGTTGTATTCTAAAAGAAAGGAAAGAACAATAAAGTTCGAATTTGTTTTCACAACTTCTCATGTACAACATAGATGCGAAAGAGAAGTTTAAAATTAACAAAAGATGCTCTTGATAACTCTTAAATGACTTGTCATCTCTACCACAACTTCTTAGTAGTAATACATGTGTTGTCCCTTCATGATGGCGAAGTCGGCGTTACATTGAATGTACATTCAATGAATTCAGGTCACTTACACGCATAACGAAAAGCAGTGAACAAGTAACTCCAAACAGTAAAGCTGTACTTGTTTGGGAGAACAAGAGTTTTTTTTATAAATATTTACCATTTGAAGTGTGAACTTTGTTGCATCATCCCACATGAAGATGTTCAAACGTCCACCCATCTCCACAGTAACAAGATAAGCTGAAATGGAAAAGGAAAAACAACAATGCAAATAGGTTTTTGACTTTCCAAGTGTATAATGAAAATCCCAAAGGAAGAAAAACATAATGAATTGTTGTAAAACAGTTTCAACTTTCTTTCATGAGCTTTAAGCCTAGCATCGACATCGATTGCACAAAGCGGCCTCTAAGGACTCGCAAAGATACGAGCTTATAAAGAAACTGTTGTGCTACGTCGGAAGGCATGTGGAACAATAAGTTGATGTCAACTGGAAGTTAAAAGGGTAAATAAACCGTTAAGGTTAATAAACCGCCGAAGTGAATTTTGAAAATCTGACGTTTTGAGCGTTAGCCCTTCGTCGGAGCAAAATAAAAAGTCATTTTGCTCCGAAGAAAGGCTAACGGTCGAAACGTCAGATTTTCAAACTTCGCTACGGCGATTTGCTTTTATAAACTTCCAGGTGATAATTAGCTAAGTTTCTAAAGATTAATTCTTATATGCCATTTTCTTTGTTGACGTAATGTATTACTGCATCAGACGCTTAGGCTACTAGCAGGTCCAGTTTTGGATCCGTTCCGGACCGGTTCCAGAACGGTCCCGTGTAAACAGAAGCCGATCCGGTCCGGTCCGGTTCAGAACGGTTCCGGACCGGTCCCGTGTAAACGTAGCCTTAAGCATAGCCACTTATTAGGGAACTGGTATTTAGTACAAGTGCATAAGACCTTTTATAATCTGACGCAAGATTCACCGCATATGGCAATACCATCTAAAATGAATCTTACCATTGCCATTCACAGCATATGGTTTAGCTGTCTGAACATCTGAGGTAGGAAGGGTCTGAACGCTGCTGAACCTGAGTCCATTCCACTGGAAGATCTCCACTGACGACTTGGAATTAGCAAACACCAAATACTGCTGTCCTTTGTGTTCAAAATACTCCACTCCCAATGGACCGTGTGTGTCAATTTCTTGCAGTAAGACGAATGCGTTTGAGCTGGTTCTCCACTCATAAATTGGCGATTTCGTTTGGAAACTTTGGGAGCTTGCAGTATCATTGAAGAATGCTATGGCGACTTTAAGAGTTCCGGCGTTTTCAAAGACAGCCAGGCTAGAGGCACTGCGGGTGTTGTCGAGGTTAACATTTTGGGGAACAAATTTTCCACCTTGCCATTTGTAAACCTGCATATGGGAAACAGGACGGTACAGCTTAGTAACAAAACAAGGGGTTAGTTGCGATCGATTAACAAGAACATCAAGAGCTCAACAGCATTCAAGGTTCAAACAACTCTTACTACTTGCAATCCTAAATTCTATAGATGTTAATTCCCCATAATAATTTCCTTACACTTTCATTTTAAGTTGGCTCTAAGAAATTGGTGGACCGTCAACACAACATTCCTTGGATAGAATTCATTCTTGTCAGGCGTCTTTTTTGATAATTTACATTTTGTTTTCGCGGCATGAAGCAGCTAGGAGTATTACTGCTCTTTCATGATAGGTAGTTAGTTTATTGCAGGTTACCCACGGCCACCTCCACTATTTCTAAGGTTGCCCTAACCAATTGTTGAATCCATTTATACTCCTGCTGGGCTAGGTTGTTGGAAAGCCGATTAAATATAAAAAGTGTTTTTATTGCTTATGTTTTGTGAAGTTTGAGATGGCCAACATCACCAACTGGAGGGCATAA
The DNA here is from genome assembly GCF_052425735.1 of Oculina patagonica. NCBI lineage: Eukaryota > Metazoa > Cnidaria > Anthozoa > Scleractinia > Oculinidae > Oculina > Oculina patagonica. Next base: position 19,975,476 of record NC_135758.1, on the reverse strand, counting down.
GTAATAAGTGAGAAAACCTCACTAAAAAGTTAAAAACTAAAATTGAAATTCGGGCTTATCCTGAATTAACTTACCGTAATGATTCGATTTAGCGCCCTCCTTCAAATAAGTGCCCCCTTCCGAATAAGCGCCCCCCCTTCGAATGTGTTTTTGTCAATAAGCGCCCCCATTCTGATTAGCGGTCCCATTCTTATAAGCGCCCCCTATTCTAACAAGCGCCCCAATTGTGGATAACTGCCCCAACTGAAGTCATCGACGTCGAATAGTTAACTCATGAACATTCACCGTACCGTACATGTATTTATACCATGCCATAGAAAATACAGCCAATCAGAGTACAGAAAAGCCGTTGTATATTCGACGGTATTCAACTCAACCTTCCCATCGTGCACTGCGATCTTTTGTCCCGGCGAAATTTAGTCAGCTTATTTTCTATGGCATGGTATAAAATAGTTACACAACACTTTCTCGTGGTATACCATGGAATATCCCACTTGTCACTTGTATTTTCTTCGTATACACACTCGCCTAAAGGCTCGTGTGTATACCGCGAAAATACAAGTGACTCGTGGGATATTCCACGGTATACCACTCGAAAGCGTTGCATGACTAGTATATATTTACTGCTAAAATGAACACTGCTTTAAAAAGTAACTGAACGTTCCACAATTTTGTTACTGTTACAGTTTCTGTTATTGTTAATTTTTTTAATATTTATTTAAGTTTTGTATTGAACATTTGGTTGTTTCTACAAAAAATTAAATAAGCGCCCTGTCTCGAATAAGCGCCCTCCCTTGAGGTGCCAAAAGTAAATAAGCGCCCCGGGCGCTAAATCGAATCATTACGGTAATCATTCTTTGAACAACCCGGTTCTGGGTAGAATGAGGCGGGATTCTCAGTGAAAGGCAACAGTTTGATTTCTATCTTGGTGTTCCTACATGTAGAATGGAGGTGTTCCACAAATCTCTGCATCCACCTATTTAAATTTACAGCAGATCACTAATAAATAACAAAATTGCCCAATAAACTCAAACGACCTAGTCACATTACCTTAGAGCTGATATGCGTCTGCCCAGCATTATTCATCTGGTTTGCAACAATGAGATAATGATCACTTTGCCCAGGAGGACTGAAGAACTTAACATCAGATGCTCCTTGAGTAGAAATATTCTGGATAACAGTCAGCTTGGCAGTGCTGTCCATGGTGTAGATCCTGGAGTGTGTCTCATACTGTCCTTTGCTTCCACGGTTGGCAACCACCATGTAAACCTTATTTCCGACAACCACAGAATCCCAGGCCACCCCTCCATCAGTAGCAATTGTCTACAATAGAACACAGATCATAATCATCAGATCATGTTAAGTAAAGAATTTCTTCTAATTAAAATTACTTAAAAGGAAAAGAAAATCCAGGGAAGCAAACAGTACTTGGAAGTTACACGTACTACGTCTTCTAATTTAACCATTTGCAAAATAGAAACCGTTTAAAAGATGTACAGGTATCTGCGGGCGCTTTCCATTTGTCAGAACTGGCCGGCCAGACCGATATATTCGAGAACAGAATTCCGTTGTTACTCAGATTTGTCCTGCTAAACAGTCAATACATAAATATTATACACTGTTCAGTTGTGGTAGATTTGTGGGAAAATCTCGTGGAAAAGGCCCATTTTACATTCAAAACCACCGTAACGGCCGGTCAGTTCTGACTGATGGAAAGCACCCTAAGATACCCTTAACGCTAATGTGTAAAAGAATGGATCTTAAGAACTCTTTCTTTAGTTAGAAACCAAATCAATAAAACAGAGTGCTGTTAACATCATCTCATTGACTTACCAAAGCTAGAAAATGGGAAAGATGCCAAGTTTAATAAAGAGAAACAAAAAACGTGCACTCCATAAAAGTACTCCTTGACAATACTGGCAATTAATCAGTAAAACCCATTTTGAAGGAAGCATGTTTCAATCATCACATCTTCCCTTAACAAGCAGTAAACTAGTCTTACCTGCAAAAGTACAAGTACTCCTTGCCAACGGTACAAAGCAGAACCAAAATAGTCACCCATACCAACATCATCAACTTCAGATGGCAAAGGTCCAGTTCTGTTAGTACTAGCAAGTAGAACATATTCATCGCCAAAAGCAGAGAAAGCATGCCAACTGTATGCGTCCATTGTCTTTAGCTGCTGCATCTTTTCAAAGTGAACAACATTCCCAGATGTCGAACTGGCCGTTTGTGGTATTGTCTTGTAATCTAGAGTTATTCTTCCAAAGTCTCCCTTGGTGCGAATTACTTTGGCCTTGACTACGCCTTGGTCTTCTTCAACATCGACAGAGCTGATCATTGAGGAGCTGGACACTATTTCCAGTTGTCCATATGGTGAGTCATTCTCAGTTATAGTCAGTAATGCTTCTTCTGGCTGTGTTAGCCGTCCATTTCCTTTTTTGAAATAAAACATACAAGTCTTAGCAGAGACCCAGTTTAGCTACCATGCTGGCTTTAAGTCTTCAAGACATCGCATACATTATACCCTACGTTATGACTTAGTCTATATGACAGAATATGTTTTTGCATAAGTATTGATGGCCTCAATTCCCTCTTGTTCACAAAGTGTATATAACAATGAACGTATCTGAAAATATTTTGTTTTCCATCATTCGAAATGCTCAACATTCGCAATTGCATCATTTCTCAGAATCGCAGAAAGGTCAGGCAACCTTTTTCTGCGCTCTTTTCCTAACATATGACTACACGATCAGACCAGATCAAAACAGATTTGACCAGATGTTCTCTGCCAACGAAAGAGAAAACTGAGTGATCACATATTTATGTTCAGATGTTTCTTTCTGAAATTTGAATGTCCAAATATTTTTTTTTTTGGTTTAAACATAGATATATTTCTCAACTCACCAGAGATATTCAGCTTTATGACAAAAATTTCTGCCTTTTCTGGTGTAGAATCAAGCAGAGCTTTCACTTTAAACGTCTTCTGTGTGTCGCCATCCTTAAAAGTCACATTTCCACTCACTGGAGACAAATCCGCTGAAGCAGACGAATTGAGCACTTCCCAGTACACAACTACAGTTCCATACGTGTCCACGCTTCTAACAACCTGAAACTCAGCCTCGGTGACAGGTCCTGTACCAGGCTCTGAGATAGTTTTACTTAACGATGATGAGGCAAGATTAAACACCCCATATGCATCGTCATTAGCACGGATGACCACATCAAGAGTCGAAGGACTTCCAATAGCTGCACCTCCAGCGTTGTTGGCTAAGCCAATTTGAAGAGTTTCATCACCTTCAGATTCGTTGTCATCAGTGATGTATATTGTTATGTTTTGTTCACGTACTCCATCTGGGAATACTAGGGTTACCTCAGGTCCAAACCAACCTGTTATGTTGAAGTCAACATCCTTAGTAGCAGTGCCTGGTATCACATAATAGTTGACTTGTACTTCACCAAATGTTCCTTTGTCACGCAACACAGTAAGGCTGTAGGGGTTTGGTGACTCTGTGAGGTACACCCTGAGATACGAAAATAAGGTAACATGTTCGAGTTAACATTAACTTCAACATTACAGTTAACATGAGGTAAATGTAAGTAAATAACACACGAAATCAAGCCTGGGTTCCCTGCATTGTTCTTTGGGTTTGCAAACACGAAGCACCACAAGATGGCTCAAATAAGCATAATTTGGCAAAATAGCCATTGTGCCCTACATTGGTTTACAGCAAACAGAGGATTATGGTTATGACGCCTGAAGACTCCGTAATACTATTTTTGTTGTGTTTTTGTCTTTTTTAATCTCCAAAGGGATATTTGATTGGACTTTGGACTTTTGATTATCTATCTTAAGTAAACTGCCTGACTAATATAGCGCAAAATAGCAGCTGTAGCTCTTTGAAGAGTTAAAAATAAAAGCAAGGTCATCGTTTAATTTGTACTCGTGTTCTAAGTCAAGAAATAAGTTAAAAATATTTAATCTATAATTGATTTCTAAAAATTTCCTTTTTAATTCATTTTTTGAAATTTGGTGGCACATCAAGAAAAGTTTTGTTCGTTGACAGTTCTCTTTATCACTACAATGTATTGCTATTGTCAGGGTTTCAAAAAACCGTGACCCTTTTGCATTACCTTTCCTGTCGAAATTTGAACACACCATGTGGATCATCATTAGGTTCCAGTGTGATTTGGGACACACGATTTGACCCCACACTGGGTGGTATGGTGTTACCCAGCTGTGACGAGTTCACCAATTCCACTCCTGTTATGTTCACTAAAAACACTTCAGCAAGCTCTGGAGTGTCATCGTCTATGACCCACACAGGAATAGAGCCAACATCTTCATTGTCGCCTATCTCAATGCTTCTTCTTCCAGCAACAAAGTCTTCTCCGGGTGAAGCCAGCCCCTGGTCGGATTGCAGCACTGTAATGTTGCCACGAACTGCTTCATAATAAACTCTAATGGCACCTGAAGAGTAAAAGGGGAAAATCATATTAATATTTGTTCTTTTCGCTATAAATTAGATATTGGTGCCAACAACAAAACGCAGTCAAGAGGAATGGCATGCAGTGTTGGACAGTTGGGACTGTTCCAGTTGACAGCTCAGCGTATTCAAATGAAACTAAATCTGAATCAACTTAGTTTGTGTTGGCAGTTTACACTGACATATCTGTGCCCCCTGATGCAAAAATTAACATTAATTATTACGTTATATCTAACGTCCGGTCTTATCGTTGGAGTGTTGGGCTCTTGGTTGAGATGTCTGGGCTCGAGCCTGTCCAGTGTCCTTGTGTTGTACTGTTCTTGGGCAAAACACTTTTCCTTCACAGTGCCTCTATTTTATAAGTTTTACCAATGGCTACCAACAATACGTTGGCACATTTCCTGATAAAATTCTGGGGAGGATGAGTAACTTGCATTGGACTAGCATCCAGGAAGAACAGCAATACTCCAAGTTACTTACTGCTACAGAAGCCAGTGCTTAGCTTTTGCACTGATTAAGCCCACTAAAATGGTATTGTCAAGGCCATCCGTTGCCATTAGGAGAAATCGCATCACTTAACAACCTCTTCCAAAATAACCATGTGTTAAGTCAATTTTCAGAGACATAGATCTGACTGAAAAGGGTGCTTGTTCCTCTAAATGTAAAATCTGCAGTTCACAGTTATAACTTACCAATGTTTCCAAACAGCCTGGACACAGTCAAAGTAAAGTTCTTCTCGTCTGAACGGGACACCAAACGTGAACCAGCTTCAAGGTCTATGACACCATGAGGTGTGTCGCTAGCACTGATGCTGATTGTAGCCGTTGTTTTTCCTGGAATGAAACTGGCTTCCCCAGTTGATGCAATGTCAAATGTCTGAATGTTACTCAGCTGAACCACAAAAACTTCGTGTGTTTCTGGTGTGGAGTCATTGAGGACTGTAAGGTCAATGGTTTTATATGCTTCACCCTGCAAAAGATGTAGTTAAGAATTACTTCACTGACTTGTTATGAAGAATAACATCACCATACACATCTCACAAGTCTACAGCTGCAAACAAATAACTTCGATCTTTTCCAGTGAAGCCAAAAAGAGACGTTTGATTTACTGAAGATGAGCCTCGACATTCAAAGAAACAGCACACGACTCTATTCTTGAATGTGAGTAAAAGGGACACATAATGGGTTTGCTGCTCCCGTCAATTGTTCTAGAGTGTTTCCATAAGAATGTCCAAAAAGGTGTCACCATGACATGTCTTGCGATTTTATTCAGAGCTTTCATTGACAAAACTTAAATACAGTGAAATCTCGATTTTTCGAAGCTCCCAATAACTCGAAACAAAAGAGGTTTCCCTTCCTTCAGTGAAATAATGCAATTATATCCAGATTTCAAAACCAATTTTCATTTCCCCTTGAAGTTCGAGAGATCGGGATTCTACTGTAGATTAATCTTTATTTAAAACAAAAGCGTTTTTAAAAACGTAATACAACAACACAAAAACATGTCAACATGTGCCTACCTCATTAAACGTGACAGTGCCATTAACAACATCAAAATCTGATAAAGCGTTTGCCCCAGTCACATGCCAATCAACCGAGACGCGTCCAACAGACTGGGTTCTATTAACTACCAACGAAACATGACTTCCTTCCTTGACAACAAGAGACCTGGACTGATCATCAAATCCCACTTGTCCAGCAACACCGTCGTTAGCTTGGATGATGACGGTTACATTGTTGCCCAGACCTGGTGCAACCCTTGCACCACCGGTGGGATTAACAAGCTTGATGATAATCTCCTCGTCACCCTCTGGGATGTCATCATTTTTTATGTTGATGAAATAGTCCTGGCTGCTATTGTCTCCGTTGCTAAATGGAAATGTCGGCGAACCTGCTATGAAGTCCTGGCCCTTAGTGGCTCCATTTTGTCCTATTTCTACACTAACTGTCACAGCGCCCATTGTGCCTAGGTATCAAGAAAATACAAGACAGTGTGTTTAAACTACAATTAGATTGAAAAGGTTTAGACTGTAACTTCATATTATCGACAGGTTTTAACTAATAGTAGACATCTCGCAGAAACACATAGCACGTCTGTTGTGTCTAACTAGTTTAATTTGACACCACAATTGGAAACACAATTGTTATCAATATACTAAAATGGAAATAACCTGAACATAAAAGAAATGACAAACAATGTTCGATGGATTCTTGGATTATTCTGACGTTTACATGGTGTAATGGTAAATGAATCACACCAAGACAAACCTCGGTATCAAGTAAAAAAAACTTCAATAATGAAAATGCCTAATTCCCCAAACATGCAAAGCAAAGACAACTGAAAAAATCAGCACTTATCATGTCTTCAAAGAGCAGAACCTTGAGTCGACGAAGATAGTTCTATTGTTAAGTCAGTTATAGTCAGTGAAGTCCTCATGTATGACAACTTGAATTGCAGCTTTTGAGCAACTTCGAAAGAGCAGTTTGTCTGCCAATATCTTTCAGAAGGACATTATTTTTTTGTTTAAGTTTGAACTTGACTGTTTCGACATTAAAGCTTTAAAGATACGTTAAAGGTTGAGCATTGTTTAAGCCGTACTAAACAATTACCTTTGAGCCTTTCAATGACGAAGTGAACCGACAACCCTTCAGTTTCATTGACTGTTTTACGACTGCCATAACTCCCAGCATCTGCATCAACAGCTTTGATGACCATCAAACCATGAGCATCATCACTGGTTACTATGGTTACTGCAGCCCTCTGGTTGTCACCCAGCTGAGGTGGAAACGTCGGAGATGGTTGGCCGACAAGTTCTACATGCTCAAGGATCACATCAAATACTTCTCCCAGTTCAGGATCGAGATCATCAGGAATTAAAATAGTGATGTTTGCAGAATCGTGCCCACTGGGGATCACAATAGAGCTGTTTGTTGTTGCATTGTAGTCTACGTTTGGAAGAGCTTGATTCCCTCCAACATGTTCCACAGTGCTAAAGACAATGATAATAAATCACCATTTTATAAATGCTCCATCCAAAACAAAACAGACGTGTTTTTCACGAATGGACAATAAAATGGCTTGACGCGTACCTTATTGTTATTTATTTCCACTGGAACCTAATTTCGCGAAAATGCAAGGCATATTTCGCGGGACTTAATTTTCGCGATTTGGCAAAAAAAAATACGTCCAGAAACGTTAGGAACGAGGGTAAAAATGAGCAGATCGTAGAACCCACAGTACATTTCTAACTAAATTTTTCAGTATTGTAAGTATTGCATGTAACGTATTGTAAGTATTGCAAGTAACGTATTGTAAACAGTGTTAGTCATGTTTTTTAGGTCATGCAAGTTATTGTAACGTAAGTAATGTAAGTAATTATACTGTAAGTAATTAATGCAAGTAACTGTATCGCTGCATCGAAAGTAAATACATTGTAAGTAGTGCTCTTTTGTGTGTGTGCTGCAATAAAAGAAAAAAAAAACAATAAACAAACTAATTGAGAAATGATGGGCCAAATCTTGACTACAAAACAATTTTCATTATTTATTGATCATATATCACAACTGGTATTTTTGGCTATTACGTTTAACAATCAAGGAAAATATTTTTGGGCTTCTAACAACCATTCCAAAGCTAAATGAGTGTTTATTTCCTGGCGCAAAAATTAAAGTATTACGTAAAACACAAACCTGTAGAAGACTTTGATATCGCCTGATGTCCCAAACTGTCTTAAGACCGACAGGTATGCTGTGCTACCTTCAGAGGCATTGTAACTGGATTGAGCAAATTCTACCACACCATGAGGAGCATCATTGGCCTCTATTCGTACTTTGGCCACTCGAGTAGCCTGGTCTAGTGAGGGGGTCCCCTCTGACAAAAATGTCACGGATGTCAGGTTGAAGTTGATTATCTAAAATAAGAAAGAAAAGCTATAAATGTAAGTTGTGTACCGAAGTTATAGCTTTATGTAACGTAAGTGAGATTCCTGTAGTACTGTCTATTTGTCAATTATTCAAAGTGAACATTTACTTTAACATTGCTTGAAGATTAAGGGTAATAGATGCCGTGACATTTTGAGCTCAACAGCACTTAAACGTTTACTGAGAACCCTACATATGGAAAGTAGGTCTCTTTTAAACTTATTCACGATAACACACGTTAAATTAAATTAATGAGATTATATTTATTTAATCAAAGTTGGCACTATTTAAAACTAGCAGTCAATGCTACGAACTCGATTTGTGTTGACCAGAATTGTACCTGTGGACACATTTATAAAATGTAAGTTCACAAAATGTGAAAATGTTTATTATACATGCATTTTCTCAAGGCAGTCCAAAAACAGACAACAAGACTTGAAAATCGGACTTTGGTAGCGCACAAATATTTCAAATTATTTATTTTGTTATTTCTTAAATACATGTATTCGTTTTGGGCTACATCTAGTTTATAATGTGCAATTTTAGCATTGCCTCTAATGTGGGTAGCACCATTTTGCTTTCATTTAATTATATGTTTAAAACTCGTGTTTATATAAAAATTTTAAATTTTGGGGGATATTTTTCAAGTAGTATAATATTTTACTACGTTTATATTTGTTAAAAGTTAATTTTATTTAATTTATGTTTATCTCAACATGCTTACGGTTACAGAACTGTTGTCCAAGGGCTGTTGAAGGTGAACAAAACAACAGAAAACAAAAGGAAAAAACAAATATCAAAATAAAAGAAAACAAAATAAAATAAACAAAACAAAACAAGTGCAAAAAACAAACGCTGGAAGCACTACTGAATTCTTAAATAATTAAGAAGAGGTGTATGTCAATTATGACAAACTTTAAAGGCAGCGCCAAACTAGGATGAAAGTTGGAAAGAGTATTATTTGATCCTAAACGAAGGAACAACGTCATGAGGGCATATTATAAGAGTCAGTAAAAATGTTGGAGCCATTTGACCACTGGTTGAAACAATTAAAACAATTAAAAGTTTACTTTAGGTCAAACTTTTGTCCAACATTTTCACACATCGGACAAACCATGTGGAAAAGTCCAATATCCTTTAACATGATGTGTTCATTTAGCTTCAAAATGTAGCAACAAGAATTAAAAATGTTGGAAGATATTGGATCAAAAAGCTGGTACCATTTGACTAGGGTTGAATGTCAGTGAGACCATATGATTAAACATACTCATCTGCAAGCCAAATAACTAAATTTGTTGTCACTCAAGTCCTATGCTTTTCTGTTTTCTTACCACGTTCGAAATCAACAGAGTAAAGCAATAAGGCATTAAATTTTCAAATAATCGCTTACCTCTAGAGTCTCAGGTGTGGCATCTGGTTCAACATTAAAATTGATACTCTTTGAAGTCTCGCCCTGAGCAAATACAAGGTCACCCTCGACTGGTTCAACATCATCATTTGCCAGTACCCCGTCCAATCGTGCCTCCCAGTGAATCCGAGATCCACCTCGGACACCAAACCGCCGTGTCACGTTCAGCGTCACTGGGTTGAGGGTGCTTCTCTCGTGGACTGATACTGACAATGAAGCATTATCAAAACCTAAAGAAAGAAAGAACATGAGCGTTCGTGTCTTTGGTACCACTGGGCAAGGACACAACAGTGCCATATAGAAGAAGCGTTAGTAGTGTTTCCATGAATTGAAGGGACTTTAAAAAACCTACAAAAACCCAGCAATAGAAGTTTGGTTATTAGAAAAGTGCTTGGTAAATGCCAGAAGCCATCAGGAAGCAATTATGAATTACAGTAGCAAGCATGGAAATGGATTACCACAAGGAATTATGGACACAACTAATAAATCAAAGCTTACAAGTAAGTGCCTGTACGTTTCACTTAAGGCCCTCTATATAAGGTTTAAAAAAATCTTGATGCAGCTGTATTGAGCGTCTAGATCATTGATTTATATTCTTGGGTAAGAAAGCTCACAGCACATCTCTCCACCCAGCAATGATGAATTAAAAAAAAAAAAAAAAAAAAAAGAAAAAAAAAAAAAAAAAAAAAAAAAAAAAAAAAAAAAAAAGAGGGAAGGGGGGAAACCGCGAAATACAACGGTCCTATCTGAGGCTGTATTTTCTATGGATGGTATAAATACAGTATAATGAGGCACTGGCATCATTTTTAGGGCAACCGGACACAAATCGTGGGGAGTAACCTGCAGTGGACTGGCATCCCAAAAAGAGAAGGTAGCAATACTCCAAGTCACACCCAACCTTATACCCAGAGTCTTCGATCCCCTTGACCAGTGGTTGGGAAACGAGTGACCCTGGAAAGTTCTGGTTGGAAATCGGAAAATATCGGACTTCTGATTAAATTGCGCATGCCTAGCTTTCAAAAGCATGGCTCAACAAACTTTTTGGGGTTTTATTTCCGGCCATTTTTATTGTTCCCAAAACTAATCAAAATCGATCCTGCAACGGAACTTTTGAATCGCTCCTCGTTTAGTTAAGCTTGTTCGGTAAGCAACAAACACTCAAGGTACGAGATTGAGTCACATCATGTAATTGAAGCCAAGCCACCTAGGCCTTACGTGCGACTTAATAGCACAAAGACGAAAGGTAAAAATGAAACAAAACTCCCAACTGTACGCTAACACTTACCTATCAAGCCATATGGATAGTCATTTTCCAGTATAGTAACTGTACACTCCAGTGGAGAGCCAAGCTTAGCACCACCAGCCACACCAATTAATTTAATTTGGAAGCTCTCATCAAATTCTGGTGTCATGTCATGAATTATGTCTACTGGCACTACAGCAACTCGCTGTTTTTCTACTAAGGTGATGCTTCTTGACTGGATTCTGTAATCTGAGCCATCGGCAGATAAGGCAACAACATCAAATGATACAGAAATCTGAAAATAATAAGACAATGTATGGTTTAGATAGATAGCAGTTTATTGATATTTTTACATACAGTCTAAAACTAAAAAAAACAAAAAAAAAAAAAAAAAAAAAGGGAAAAAATCATGGGTGGCACCTTAAGTACACAAGACTACAACGACAATATGAAAATTGAATATGAAGATAGTATTAATAAAACTTAACATTGGCTGTGTTAAGCCCAACAAGAAAGAAATCCTTTTTGGAATTAGTTTTATAGACGCTTTTAGTGCTATGTGCGTAGCAGCTATCTTTCGACATTATCGTTCAACATGTCCGAAATGAGCCAATCAAATTCAATGCATACCGTTGTTTGTTTCATGCAAATGAGCCCAAAATTTCAGAAGGTCATACAAGTGGGCTGTGATTGGTGGATTTCTATCCGTCTTGTTTGTTTAGCGGGCGTAAAATAATAAGGAAAAGTTACAACAGAAAGTTACCAAAATTTGTCTAACTTGACGCAGTGCTGGTCAAACGTCTTTTTATGCAGTTTCCAAGTATTTTTTTTTTTCATTGTTACTCATTATTAGCCTAAAGGAGCATGAATAAGCCCTTATAAAACTCAAAAATCTTGATGTAAAATCAATGTGCGAGGAAACCATGTCCCACCCAATTGATGTGACAAAACAAAGGTTGCATAATTCCAGGATTGGAGACATCATTTGTGAACTAAAGGGTCGTTTAAGCTATTAATAAGTTAAAAGGCAACAAACAGTTGAGTTGAACCGAAAATTCCTCAAACGCCACAAAATTTGGCATGCACCACTGAGCTGCAAATTGTCCCAAATCATGCTAACTTACAGTGCCAAAATCCCCAGCAGTTCTTGTGACATTCACAACTGATCCAGTGTGTGGTTCATGGACACTGACTGTGCTTGCTGACAGCTGTACAATCCCATTGGCATTGTCGTTCTTTTCTATCTCAACCTGTGCCACACGTGACGCACCTATTCGAGGGGAATTGTCTGGTGCTGGGTGGTATGAGAAAAAAAATAAAGCAATGAAGAACAATGTAAGAAAACAAACCTGCATAGTAAATGTTGCCTGTTTCTAACAATAAGTCATCAGATGAAGGGGGAAAAAGTGAACTTGAAAGGAAAGGGGAAAAGGTGCAAACATTATTTCTCACAATGTCTCATGTGCATGGCAATATTCCTAGAATTTCCACTCAGATCATTTTTTCCCATTTTGCTACATCTTCACTACAAGGCTAGAATATACTTAGTCCACTACCAAATATTAAATTTGCTTAGTAAGATTTCTTTCAACTGGCAATTTTTTTTTTTACAGCAATTACTTTCTTTTGTTATTTGGACCAGCAAAATCACATAGCTGTAGGTTCGTTCATACAACCCATTCCTCTATTAAGAAAAACCTCAGATTCATGCACAGCGCAAGAAATCCATGTTGAGTTCACACCCCGTCACTAGCACAGTAGCACAAGCCTAGCAGTTAATTGAAAATTTGGGTTTACCAGGTGACTAGTACAAAACATTCATTCAATCATCTACGCATCTCTTCCTTTGATTAGTATATTAGTGTAGTAACTGTTGGTTACTGGAGCAACAGAGTTACAAGAGCAACAGAGCAACAGAGTTACTCGTATTAGCCCAATGATCAGGTTATTTGGCAATGTCTAGAAACAGTCAATGTAAAAGACCTACCAGGAAACACTGGATGCCCGCCGACCAGCTGCACATCAGTTAAATTCACCATGATTGTCTCTGCAGCTTCAGGAATAACATCATCCAGCACCATTAAACTAACAGTGGCATTCTTCTGTCCCTCGTTAAACACAACAGCTCCCATGAGGGGCACATAGTCCTGATTTGGTGAAGCACTTCCACTTGTGGTCCTGTAGTTCACTCTAACAACACCTTGTGTTCCTGACATGCGTTTTATTGTTAAGTTTACAGTCACGTTGTTTTCACTGACATTGAATTGAGAAGGAGAGAATATAAATACGCCATACGGATCATCACTGGCCAAAATTGTGATATTGGACTGTGTTCCTTGATCTGCTAGGCGGCCTGCAGACACATTCCGTAGGTGAACCAGGAAGCTTTCTGCAAGCTCAGGATCCTGGTAAACGATAAAATAAGAATAAATAATCTACACAGTGTTATGATTACTTTGCTATTATAGACAACGGAAGCCTTGATTTTCAAGTTATCAACAGTGTTTTTAAAATAACTGTCAGAAAACTAGACTCTTTCTTGTACGCCTAATTGCAATTAAGTTGTCATAGAAAAAAAGGAAAAGGAAAAAGACAAATAGGAATTAAGCGCATGCATGAAATTTATTCGTACAAACGGCCTGAAAATGCCTCAAAATACGAATAAATCAATTTGACTTGTTACATCATAAAAAGTGGACTCGAAGTTTGCAGATAAAAACTCGTGAGTTTTCTGTAAATGCTACCAGTTATGAAACTACGCTAATTAATTCCTATTTACCTTTTTTCTTTTTTTTCTTTTTTCTATGACGTTATTGCAACTAGGTGTATATTCCGTCTAAATCGCAGCTGGAAAAAGCCTTCCAGATAGTGATTAACCCCCCTCCCCCTCCCAACCGGCTTGTAATTACATGTAGATTCATCACTAGTTGACAATAAATTTCTTCTGACTTCGTGCCTCTACTGTAGACCTTAGTCTGCATTTATTAATTGTTACGGTATGATTAGGTACTTTTGTAGATCTTCACTTCACAACTGCATCTGGGGCTTGCTTAGGGTTTCGTATTGCCTGCTACTGAAAGTTTTACCATCCACACATTTTTTGTGAATCTCTAATTTCTCAGGCACAAAAAACCTTCCAAGAAGTATAAGCCCAACCATGTTTAAACGTCTGTCATGATGATCAGCCCTTCCATAATTAACCCACCAAAAAGTATTTTGAACAAAAACAAGCCAGGGCGTATTACTTTTTACCAGAAGTTTTAGGACAAGACACTGAAGGAATATAAAAACAAAACATACAGCATCTTGTTTGATCCTGATAACAATTTGTGTGGTATTACTGAATTCACTCAGCAAAACAAAGCCATCTGTGTTCTCCACATCATGGGCACCTGGTCCTGACACTTGCCAGTAGACACTTGAGGGACCCAATACACCACGTGTTCTTTGGACTGTCAAGGTTACAGTACTGCCGCTGCCTTCACTGACAACGCGGCTGAGAGAGTCTGGAGCGAAGCTGATGATACCAAAGGCATCATCACTTGGAAGAATTGTCACGTATGCGAACTTTGCAACAGGATTTAGTTCAGCTATAAAAAAAATGTGAATGTAAATAATGTGTAGAAAGAACTGACGGTAAATAAGAAGCTTGCTTTAGAACCATTTACCAGTTAGTGACAGAAGCTCCTCGATGAAAACAAAGCGAGTTCTCCCAGCAAAAGTCAAACCTATGACCTTCCACACGAAGATTGGTTTCTCTAACACTGAGCTACAGGAGACTTGTTTAAACTAGTTAGGAGAACTCAGAAATAGTTTCCAGTAGCTTGTGTAACTACTGTAATAGATATTGACAAATATCTTTCTTATATTAAATAAGCACAAGACTTGCTATATCTACTGAATTTAATTGCTACATCATTTGAAATCTACAGACTGAACTTTAAGTTAATACCAAGAAAAATAATAAAGAAACTGTTTATAAATAAGCTATGTTTTTCGACAAAAGTAAGTAATTATTTAGAATGTGTCTTGTTGTATTAATGTAATTAGCATAATTCAGTGTTGTAGTGTGAGTAAAAATTGTATTTTAGAAGTAGTCATAACAATTTTTTTTCCTTTTGAAAGTGCTGTTTGAAAAGTATGTCCCTGGTAAATAGCCCGTTGTAAATATGTATTTTTGTAATTATCTGTAGTACCTATGTAATTAGCATTGTGTGTAATAATAAAGTTGCATTAAATAAATAAAAAAAATAAAAACAAATACCAAGAAAAATGCTTCTTAATGACATGAGCTTGCTAATGCCAGAGTATGGGGCGTGATCATTCTAATGCTATTGAGCTCTTGTAAGATGCATGCAGTCACTCTATATTGGAGCAGATCACACAGCTTTGCTGGGTTTTCCTTCTTAAAAGCCTAATGTTCGCCACCATTCTTCCATATTTGTATCTAACGTTTTACAAGTTTAAAGACTAACATTCTTTTTGGACCCCGCTTTCCATCTTCTGACAAAAACACAGCTGGTGTTTAATAATTTACATGTATCTGACAGCTAACAACCAAAGCAAAATGCTGTTCTTTTAGAAAACCTACCTCCTCCCTCAGCATTGAAAAGTTCCACCTTAAATTTCTTTTCAAGTTCTGAGATGTTGTCATCAACAATTGCGATGTTAATTGTGCTATTGCGAGAACCAGCAGCAAACTCCACAGCGCCTGTGGTGTCAATGTAATCGTCTGGAGACTTGGCCGTGTCTGCAACAGTCTTCCACTGGCACTTTACATTCCCTGGAGATTAAAAATAACACACTTTAAATAAACAATTTCAGATCTACCAGTACCGTATTATAGGAAATAAACGCCCCATGAAATTAACGCGAATTCGTAATATTCACGTTAATTCACGTCAATTTAAGTTGCGTTAATTATTGTCAACGTTAATGCCACAACACTATTTATTAATAAGTGGTGCGTTGATCCCCCAGACCTTAATTTCACCCCAAATTCTGGATACTGTCCGAACACACATACAACAACTCGGAAATAATAACCTCTTTTCTGCACACTTCTGTTCAATCTTTTCTTTAAAAGATTGAAAGATATGTCATCTGCAATACTTCTAGTTCATTCTTGCTTTCAGAAAACCGGTTCTCGACATCCGTTTTTTTTTTGTACTACAGCCAAAATATATCTTTAGAGACAGAAAACATTTTCTTCATTTCGAAAATTTGCCCCCTTTCTCGAGTTAATTTTATTCATTCAAAATCAATCTTCCCTCCAATTTGGGTTAATTTCAAAGACCTTAATTTCTGAAAATTACTTGTTACCACTCAGCTTATTGAAAATGGCAGTCATCAATCTAGGGAACTACATTACGAGATACTCCTGAATTCAAGTTACTCTGTTAGTATATATGCTGCTGCCTTACCTAGTGTTCCTTGTGCTCGTATCACATAGAGTGTAAGTGTCCCTGCACTCTCCCTGGTGTCAATTTTAAACTGGGCCGATGATGGAAAGATTGTTTCATTTGCAGCTGGAACATGTGACATGAACTGAAGTAATCCATTGGGATTGTCACTTGCTTCTATAGTGATGTTCACTTCTGTAAAGCCGGGCTTCAAGCTTGCAGCACTAGTGGGAGTGCTTCCGTCCATAGGTGAAACTGATGTCAAATTTAGAGTAAAGTACTCATCTACTTCAGGTATTGAGTCGTCATTCACAGGAATTATCAGATCCTAGTGGGCAAAAGACATCAACAATTGAAAACAAGTTCCCACATAAATTTTTACTTTTCTAAGCCATTCCTTCTCTCAACACACAAAGTGACTCGATTTTCGCCAATTTTTGAACTGATTACCCACTATTAATAAGATAATTTTTTTTTTACTTTTTCTATGGTTTTACTTTGGGTATTATACCCATAGGACACTCAAACATTTTTTTGTTTCACGCTTTATTTATTCTTGCCTAAAGTTTACCTTTTTGACTTGATAATGGCATAGTGTAGCTCCCAAACGTCGTCTGCTTTTAAGAGTTTACAGACACCCGCAAAAGGCTGACCTTTCCATAACTTCTCACTCAAACGTTAGATATTATCTATTAATTTAGCAGGTCACGTAGTGGAGTGGACCTAGCCGGATTTTTGATTTGAGCCCCTTTTCTTATCTGGAATTCTGCAATGTAAAAATCCTTTCTCTACTGTATAAATGTACACTTAACCAAAAATTTTCTAATTTGCTGTAACAGTGTAAACATGTGAACCAATAACTCTTTACTTATGGGTCTCTGTTTGCATGTACATCTAGTTGCACTTTGTCACCCGGGGTAGCTACTTGATTATGTATTTTTATAAGTCCCTTTAATTTTTCCCTCTTTACATACCTTCTCATTGTCATTTTCTGCAAAAACCACGCTACCACTGGCCTTTATAAAATCATCTGAGGCTAGCTGTGAGGTTGAAAGCCTAACCACACTCCAGAAGACAGTGGCTGTACCAAACAGACCCTCTTTCCGCTCAATAGTCACAGTAACATTAGTGGACTCGTTAATTGGTATTGGACTTATGGACTTCAAGGCAAACAGCCCATTAGCATTGTCACTTTTCAGGACTAAAAGATAACAAAGAACAAAAATTAACATGTTTCGTTACAAGTTGTCATTGTTGTTGCTCTTCTAATCCAGAAAGAACTGCTGGTTGTTTACCCTAACAACAAGGGCACTCGAACCATGGATGGTGAGACCTTTAAAAGTTTTTTCCCTTTTTGGTGGTTACGTCGGTAAGCACTTATGCCATCGGGTCTGTAAGGCCGTCAGTTTTTTCATGGGAATAACTGCTGACCGCTACGTTGTCAGAACTCTTCTTTAGTGGAAAAAAAGAAGGGCTAAGCCCGAAACATGTGGAACATTGAATTTTTTTCCTTTTTCAGTAGTTAACATGTTGCATTTGCAGCCACAACTGGAAGTAACAGTAACATTTTTCCACATTTTTTTAATGTGCATTTACTGCTGCTTTTCTCAGAAGTAACCAATCACCAACATGATTCCAAGATCCACAACAACTTCTATTTAAAGCATTTTGAGTCCATCAACCAATAGTCTATCCAGTCATCCACATTGTCTAAGTATTGTATACACATTTTCAACAATCATAAGATTACCTGTAAGCCTCATTTTAAACTCAGCAGATGCCGTGTCCAATCTTGCACCACCCAAAGGACTGTACAGCACTACAGTGTATGGTGTGTCATCCTCTGGTGTATTATCATCAACAGTGCTTATTGCTACCTTCCTTTGTGTAACCCCAGGTTCAAAGGTTAAATAGCCATTGACTGGTGTAAGTTCATTGTTATCTTCGGCCATTTCTTTAACCGAGCTGACAAGAAGAAACAAATAGATATGTACAGTTGATGCATCATGAGGTTTACATGTATTATTGTGTATTACCAAAATTAATATTATAAGTAGTAAATAATAGAGATGGTAAATTTTAAGCTTAGTGATGAATAATGAAGATGAATTGTTCAACAATGACAGGAGCATGGGACAAAGAAAAAATCTGAGTCCCCGACGTAAATAATAAAGATGGTAAATTTTAAGCTCGGAGATGAAAAATGAAGATGAATTGTTCAACAATGACACAAGCATGGGACAAAAAAAAAATCTGAGTCCCAGACGGGAATCAAACCCATGGTCTCCCAGATACTATAGTACTCAGTGGCCCAGCTCACCACAAGTCTCTCATAGTTCAGTTGGTTAGGGCGCCCAACCAGTATCTGGGAGGCCATGGGTTCAATTCCCATCGGGGACTCAGATTTTTTCTTTGTCCCATGCTCGTGTCGTTGTTGAACAATTCATCTACAATAATATTATAACTAAGCCAAAACAATTTAGACCGTCATGTTTAGAGCAAATATGAAATTTCCACATTCGAGAGATTCCTGCCTTGGACACAAAATGTGGACACATTGCTCAAGAATTTAATTTAGAAATTAATTCCAGCTCGCCCTTTGGGCAAGCAGCCCTCAAATTTTGCTTGCCTGGGACATTTGAGTGCTTCTCTAACTTCCTTTTTTTGTTAAAAATCATAATTTAGTCGGCAGATGGCTTGGCTGGGCCCTTGCCAATTGGGCAAGTAAGAATAACAAGTTATTTGCCCAGTTTGAAAATCTACTTGCCCCAGACAACCCAAACTTGACTTTTTTAGCCTTGTCTCTTGAGCAGACAGATGTTCAGAGTGTTGACTGTTCAGAGTGTTGACTGTCGTTACAAGAAAAAGAAAACTTACTCTGCAACCAGTACTTCAGGGTATTCTGTAATGTCCTGAATGCATCCTGTAAACTGTGCTTCCGATGTTTGTCCTTTTCCTACTCGGTAGACAGCACCCAAGCTGAATGATCCTGAGGGGATGGGCCTAAAAAAAAGTGGCTTTTAGTATAGAAATACTGCCATAGGTTTAACACCTACAAATCTGAACTTGCACCACAGAAAAATTTAAAATTAATGATAATTCATAATTAATAAAACAATTAATATCAACAAATTTCAACACATGCCCAGTGTGCAAAGAGAGTCCATCCCAAAACAATGGGGCTAGGGACTTTATTACTAATACATGTAATAACTTTGAGTTTAAAAAAAGTATTAGTAAAACTATTGGCTGAGTAGCTACCTGGGATAATTTGCAGTCTCTTATCCTTGATTTCAAAACATTCAAGGCTCATATTACCCTGCTCTTCCTTTGCTAATTTTGAAATCAGATATAGTGTAATCCCGATTTCTCGAATGTCCAAGGGAAACTAAGACTGGATCAAGTAATTGGAGAGTTCAAGAAACTGGGGATAAAACTCATGCAGTGTTGGACTGAGGGAAGACAAACAACTATTAGCACATGCCCAGTGTGCAAGGAGAGTCCTTCCCAAAATAATGAGGCTAGTGGACTTTTCTACTAACTTAGACTTTAGTGAGTAGCTTAAACTTTACATTGCTTGCAGTAACGTTTACTGTTCAAGAAATCGCGGTAAAACTCATGCAGTGTTGGACTGAGGGAAGAGAAACGACTTTTGGTTCGAGTTTTCGTATTTATTCGATTAACCGCCCAACTTCGAATAAGTGCCCACCTCAAAAACGCCCGTGGACCCCCACCCCCTTACAAAAAATACTGAAGTGCACAAGAGGAGTACTTGATTATTATTGACATTGAGGTTGAAATTGACTAAGTACTACCAGAAACGTCCCCGAAGACAAGTTTTCTCGTATTTTACAGAAACTTTCAATGAACAATTAAAATCCTGCTTTGGTGCATTTTCGCGTTTTAATATTATTCATTGTTTTGTTCTAAAATAAACTTACCACTTGCGAGAAATGGTGAAAATTTAATAGCGCCCAGCCTCGAAGCGCCCAGCCTCGAATAAGCGCCCAGCCTTGAATAAGCGCCCACTCTCACGGTCCAAAAATTTAATAGCGCCCAGGGCGCTTAATCGAAAAATACGGTATTTGGAGGTTCAAGAAATCAAGGGTTTGAGAAATCAGGATCCCATTGCACTAATTAAACAAAATAATTTAGTTTTAAGCCCTTACCATGGATTGCCGTTAACTGCATCTCCATCCAAGTAAAACTTGACTTCATTTTTATCCACAGCATCCACAGTAAAAACCACAAAATGCCAGCTATTGTCAGCTATGTTCTTGCCAAAATTCACCTCGGTCTGAAAAAAAAAAAGGATTGATGTCAAAATGTGTTCATTTGAAAAATAAAAAATCCACATGGTGATCATTTTTGATGTTAAACAAAACACTCAACATAGCAGTAAAAAAAGCTGTGTCAATAGGTAATAGCAAAGAAAATGTGCTGTCAATAAGTCTTTTAAATCGTAGCAAAACATTATTTTAGTTATTTACTTTAAAAAAAACTGAATTTTCTAAACTTATAGTCTACCTTAATCTGAATTCCTACTTAAAACCACTATTATACTAAAATGGTATTATTAATCTCAGCTCTTCCTTTAGCAATTAAGTGAGATTAATCAAGAGCCTTCTTCGATAAGTAAACATGGCATCTCTACCCCCTCAGTAAGTACATGTAATCTGTAATGTATATGTGTGGTGTGTGTATAGTAATGGCTTGATTATTCATTTAAAGCCATAATTATAATTTATAGTAATTACCTTGTTTGATAAGTAAAAGAAGTCTGCTGTGGTTGTGGACCCAGTTGTGTTTAGTGCCAAAGCAAAGTTTACCACATTTCCAGCCACATTGGACAACACATATCCATACAGCTCCTTGGTAGCATTCACCCATAGCCTGAAAAGTGTGGGTTATAAAACAGCCAGTTAACAACTGTACATAAAACATCTGCTTGGGAACATTTCTGAAAATCATATTATGAAAGTGCACCAGATTTCCTTACAAATATTGCCCCTGTATCTTTTATGAGCGTTTTACAACTAAAAAAATGTTTCAGGGAAACACATTTTCTTACGAATAACTTACGGACATTTCCTTATGAGTAACTTAAAGTCCCTTTCATAACATCAGAATTTCCAATCCACTGCACTACTCACCTCACACTAAATTTTGATTCTAGGCCAGTTAAACCAGCAACCTCAACAAATGATTCTGTAAAAGAAAAACAATTATACAAATTAAAATGAAAAGGGAAATAACTATATTAAAGACAATGATTTAGCACTTCTACACAAGGGCTGAACAACCATCTTACTTGTACTTGTAAGTTGTCATTAACTTAATTTTCAAGACCTTAACTTTCATAATGTTGATAAACTGCTATGGATGCATTTTTATATAATACACTTTAATACTAACAATGCATTTTCACACAGACCAATTTTCCTGCAATGAAATTTTTAGGACTTGAAATTTCCTTGCAATGAATTTTCTTAAGATGACAAACACAGATTTTTCTTGAGAAAAGTGGGCCGCCGTAGTCAGGCTATGATTTTTAACCAGGTAGGAAACCAGATCACCTTACCATTGTTAGCTCCATCAAAGCAAAACACATAGGTCCCTGTGTTTGGTCTCCGCTGTGAAGGCACACTCTTAACGCCTGACATGACTGACCCAAGAAGAAATAAATCATACGCATTATCTGATCTGGCTAATGATGCAGGAGCAGTCTGAACTTCCCAAGCAACCTGCAACACAACAGCGCAGCACATGTTTAGAACACAATGGTATCCTTTAATCAGTTATCACTTTAGGGTTTTAGCCAGGACTTGAAAAGTGCATTTCCAAAATTTTGAAACCCCAAAATTTGGAATTTTTTGTGCACATGTACCAATTGTTTTCTTGCTGCTTTTCTTCCCATTTTTCTCTGCCTTCTGATTCTCCCTACCTTCTACTCAGTACATCCTTTCTACTGGATGGAAAGGTATTGGTCATAATCAATTGCAGACCCTGGGGAGGAGACCTTGATCATGTACAGGTGTATTGTCCTGTTTCACCACCAATTTTGCACCAAAAAGTGATCATGTAACTTTGTTTGATTAGCTCTCAATATTCAAAATGGACAATCTTGTGGAAAGATCTATCCAAACTGTATTAAGAAGAAATATTGTTTATTATTAAAAAACTTTTACACTTGGCAGTATGAGAGCCTGCTGACTTGCAAAGTGATGATGTCAATTTGGTGGTATATCTGATACCTTTATGTGTTTGTCTTACCCTGACTGTTCCCCAGGAGCCTTGATTCCTTAAAACCGTCACATTTTTGGTGGCAGTAGATTCCATTCCAGGTTCAAAGTCTTCTGGAATGTCCACAGACCTTTCAGCAAACTTAAACAATCCATTTGGATCATCATTGGCAGTGATTGTCAGAAAAGCTTTTGATGGACTGCTGATCCTGCCATCCTCACCAGTTTGAATTCCTAGAAATGATGAAGTTAGCAATGTAAAATGACTACATAGACTGTTCAAGTTTACATAGTTTTTACATTATTGCAGTACCACATCAGAATTCATGAACAACTTTTAAAATGTAGCATGCAAATTTGGTGGAGTCCCAATTAAACTTTTGCCTTCAGGATGGTTTGACAACAAATCTGCTTTTAAAAGAGAACTTCACAAAGAAAAAAAATTTCCTCTGGCACAAAAAGGCCCTGTTTTACACAAGGGTTAGGACAAAGATGATGATGATGATGATGACGACGACGACAACAACGATGATGATGATGATGATGATGATATCATTGACAACGACAATGATGACCATGACAATGGTCTTGACAATGATGATGATGTCTATGAAAGTAATTTGCGTTTGCTTTGGTTTTGCATTACTGCGCTTAGTGATTGGTTCATTAATCTTGCGCCACTTTCTCAGCCAATCAGAACTAAAACCAAAACCAATTGTGTCTCGCTTGCGCACGTTTTCCCACGCTTCATGCCGACTACGTGTATTTGCTTCCAGTTTTGATTGGTTTGGATTGTCTGTGTCCTTTGTTATTGGTCAGAGTGATTACAGCTAATTACTTTGCTTTTTGGTTTTATGACACTCAATTGAAAACTGCTCTAAGAAATATCTAACTAAAACCTATGAAATATATTTAATTTACCTGTTGCATTTATGAGACGAAGTTCAAATGATTCATCTAGCTCAGCAATACCATCTTGAACTGGTGTCAATGTTATAGTTTGGGATGACACACCATTGGCGAATGTAACAAAGCCCACAACATTTGTAAACTCTTGGCCTGGTGACAGTTCTGAGACACCTCCACCGGGCAACAAGCGCACAACCTGCCAGTACACCCTGACCTCACCAAACTGGAAAGGCTTTCTTTCAACACTAGAGGAAAATATTGCAGAAAATTAATACATAAAGAAAACTGTGCCCTACTAGCCACTAATGACAGTAACCCATAAAGTCTGTATCTTACGTAAATTCTGCAGCGGCATTCTCTTCCGTTGTTTCATTTACTGAACTGGAAGCAAACTGGAAAACTCCTGTTCCTCCATCATTGGCCAAAATAGACACAGTTGCAGTAGTTTCATTATAAAGAACTGTGTCTCCTGATGAATTTGTAAGAACGACTTGAAACGTTTCCACTCCCTCTGGGGTACTATCATTGTGCACCCAAATGGACACTCTCTTCTGGAACTCTCCAACATTAAACGTCACATGTCCTGTCTCAGCCTGGTAGTCACCAGATGAAGATGTCGCAGTGCCATCCACTGTTTGATAGAAAACATCCACAATGTTGCTACCATCGCCTCCACGATGAATGGTCAGATTGGCATAGTGACCCTCTCTCACCTGAATTGACACAGGTGAAGCAAAATAGACTGGGTCATCATTCTTGGTGATAATAAGGGTAGCTTCACGCAGTTGCTGACTACCTAACTTTGCAATGCTTGATATGTTGTTCAAGTGGATTGTGAATGATTTGTTTTCTTCAGGAATCTGTGGAAGTAAAACGATCACATGATTTAATGCATGGCTAACTATTAAACTAACTGAAATAATTATTTCATGTATCTTTATTTTAAACATGACAGAAACAAATTAATTTTATGTTACATTTAACAGAAGATTATGAGAATGCTATGATTGGCTAATAGCTAATAACTAATACTGGTAAACCACATGTAAATTACATTAAATAAAACTGACATACCAAAATGTTTTTGCTTTACAATTACATGTATCAGTTATAGGGTTCCAGGAAAGAATAAATACCCACCCCAAGGAACTTTATGACCATCAAAATCATTTTCTTTTGCTAACTTTACAACACTTGAACCTGTGTTATTTAACTTAAAAATGACACAAGTCAATGAAGATTTATCTTGTTTTCTTGATGGATAAAGGTGTGCAAATATTAAAATTCTAATCCTGACAAAAGCAAGACCAATTAATGCTTGCATACTAATTTTTTGTTCAAACAAAAACTCATTTAGCCGTTACATTGTAAAGACGTTATGTAACACTCACACTGTCTGGCAGAGACTGAATGGTTATAAACTTGGAGCTATCTCCAGCCGAGAAGGTGACCTTGCCAGACACTGGAGAGACATCTAGAGATGGATCAGCACCATTATCAGCAGTGATATTCCAGAAAACAGTAACAACACCAAATGTTCCTCTGTCACGGAAAACCTCAAAGCTGGCACTCTCTGTGTTTTCCTTGGATTCATCTGGATTGGCAAAGACAGACACAGGTGTTAACATTACGGTAATTAATAAGAAGCTTAAATTTACCAAATAAAAATAAATTAATATGTCGACTAGCAATTTTTTCCTTGCACCTTTCATTTCCAAACATGATAGATTAATTTCAATTACTGGTAGGTAGGTAGGTAGGTAGGTAGGTAGGTAGGTAGGTAGGTAGGTAGGTAGGTAGGTAGGTAGGTGGGGGGGGGAGGGAGGAGGGAGGGAGGGAGGGAGGGAGGGAGGGAGGGAGGGAGGGAGGGAGGGAGGGAGGTAGGTAGGTAAGGAGGTAGGTAGGTAGGTACATGTAGGGGGTTGAATGGAGGGAGGGAGGGAAGGGGAAACGAAAGGAGGGAGGAAATAGGTAGGTGGGCGGTGGGTGGGTGGGTAGTAAAAGATAGGTAGGTTGTAAGAAGGTAGGTAGGTACAGATGTAGGTAGGTAGGTAGGTAGGTCAGATATGTCCAGGATTGAACGCTAATGAGATGCATGTTCCTCATAACAGGCATCACAAAGTGTTCTCATTAATAAAAGTTCACCAAAACACACCAAAATCTGTCAAATATGAAGTAATATGGAAATGTCAAATATCACAGTCAAACATGAAGTATTTAAACAATACTTGCGTTCAATCCTGGACATAAGTGATGTAGGTAGGCAGGAAGGTAGATAGGTAGCTAGCTACACTGTAGGTGGGTAGGCAGGTAGGTTGATACAAGGGGGTGAGGTAGGTTAAGGTAGGTGGTTGTGTAGGAGAGTCAGAAGATAGATACGCTCATGGCACTCAAGTTTATAAACTTACTGATAGTTTTGACAAGATTTGGAGCCTTAAATCCAACCACTCCATACGGATCATCATTCTCACTAACAGTGACACTGATTGTAATCTGGTTTCCAAGAACCCCTTTCTTTCCAGCAGGTCCTTCACTGTAAAGCTTCAGCATAAATGTCTCATCAATCTGTAAAGACATGACACATGGGTGCCCAAAAATTAATGATGATGTTAACTGTTGTTAAAATATCACCATAAATACACAGGAAGATAAAGATAACATAAACTTGTTTATTAAAAATGGAGCCACAGCTTTCCAAACGAATTCTGCCAATTGCTGCAATTGGCATACTAACCCACTGTAGCAAACAATTGGTTGTGACTAATTAGTCAAAAATGACCAGACGTTTCCAAAGACGAAAGAAAAAAAAAAAAAAATTGTAATATACCCACATGGTAAACAAATCAAAAATAAACTTTTCTTTAGGGACAGATACACTTTATCATTTCTTAAGGTATACATGTTATGGGACACTAATTTTGTGCTACTGCCCTTTGGACAATCTTGCTTTCCACAGAAAGCAAACATGAGCTTTGAACTGTTGTTTCAAGAGCAGTTTTATAATAAATTAAATCACATCTCTATTCAAAACAAACAAACTACCATCAGTTCAATTTTAGTAACAATACCTACCTCAGGAACATTATCATCAATTACAACCACTGGAAAAGACTTTTCTCGTTCACCAGGAGAGAATTCAACAGATGCCTCACTTCCAAAAAAGTCATTGACTCCTGCGATTCAGAAGGTTAAATAATGAAAAGTGATTCACAACAAATTGCTTATAATACAGATTGATTATAATTATACAGTGTGAGACTGAGCTGGAACATCATTATGTACATGTATACTGTGTAGCAAATGCAGTGTCTGACCTTAAATAAATCAGTGCTATGACAAACAATCTTAGACAATAACTGTTGAGTTCCTCTTACAAGTGAAATCGGATGTAAACATTTTATATAAGTCCTGCACACCCTTTCCCTTAACATGCCATCCCACACAATGTAGCTATACAAAATTATCAAACAATTACAATTTTCTCAAAGTTACAATGTAACTTTTGCCAAGACCACACAAAGAGACAGATCTAGCAGAAAATTACAGAACTATGATAACTGTCACATTCATCATTTCTGATACAGTGAATACCAACAGTGCAAAATGACATAAATCAGTGTTGTTGGTGTTGTGGCATCATGTAATGAGTAAAGAAGACAAGGGCAAAGAATAATCGTTACCAGATGGGACCATTCTGAAAACCACAAAACGGGTATCCAATGCAGCACCATGTCTCTCAACGACAACACTGAAGGAACTGCCCTCCTAATAAAAGAAAAGACAAACCTGTTCATTGATCTCTTTTACTAGGTTTGACCTCCTTCTTCTCTAGACACAAACCTTAAGTCCATTACCTAAAAGCTTTTGAGGAGCACTGGTGCTGTTTGCTATACTGTACAAGGTGGTTCTTACTTCTCAGTCTGTGATTCTACATTTCATTCACATGAAAATTATTCAGTAGTACTCTTGCTTGATGCTGGTTACTTCAAAGATATAATTTTTTTGTTTTGTAACAGTAAATAAGGCCATCAGGAACTCTAGGTCTCAACTTAAAAAAGTCAGGTTGATTTTCTCAAGTTTTGTCCTTCTGGACTCATAAAACACCTAAAAATTACATGTATTATGGCTCCCTTCTTCCCAACAACAACAATTTGCTTTATAGCTCCATCTTAATGTTCTAGGTGCATTTCATGTACAAGAAAACCTATTTGCCAATTTTATTACATTTTACCAAAAAGCATTAAAATCCCCATGACAGTGTCCCTTTAAATTCCTACTTGGCCTTCAAGAAAATAAAATCTTGCAAATCAATGAGCAAAATTATGTCAGTATTTTTTTTTTTCGTACAACTTAACCTACTGGCATATAAATTAATTTTTTACACCAATGAAGTTCAAAGTTTAAAACTCACCTGTGTATAAATTGCAGTGTCATTCTTAAACTGAAATGTTCCTCCAGGATTATCGCTCTCCTCAATGGTCACTTGTGCACTGCTCTGTTAACAAAATTAAACAGATAATTGCATGAATTGGATATACATTGTAATTTATCAGTGAGACTAGTTTCTAGAAGTGAATGGTCTTTAGAGAACCGAAAGTCACAGGAAGAACCAGGAAGGCTCTCGAGGGGGGGGGAAGTACTTACAGATAAGTTAGTACTGGTGTGTAGCCACTTTAAAATAGGTACAGCGTGTTTCTCCAGACCTAGTGGACTAAAGTGTTAGCTACTGCAAGGTGAAGTACAACCTTAAGGGAGGTTATGTCATTCCTGCCATGTAATATTCCATGTGTGTAGAACACAGATGTCTAGTGGGAGATGGATTCTTGGTACAATTTTCTTTGTAACAGAAAATGCACAAGCCAGGTATACTTACAGCTCCTGTTTGAAGTCTGTCCAGATCTGACACATTGACAAGGTTAACTGTAAAGATTTCAGCTACTTCGGGCGTATCATCTGGTTTTATTTCAATAGTTATGTTTACCTCATCATGACCTTCAAGAACAAACAATAATTACAATACAATAATTACATTAATTAACATGTCTAAAGAATCAATTGGCATGGCATTTTCATTGCAGGTGGACTTTAATTGATTTACAAGCAGCCAAAATTAATCACGTGTCAGTAAACCTTAGCCTTACTACCTGGCAGTAGAATTAATTTTGAGGAGTAAGAAGACTACAGTATTCAGGACAGGAGAGGTTAGGAAAGTAATTAACAGATGTGGTGGAGAAAACAGTAAGAAGTGGAGTCTTTGAAAGATGGAAAGCAAGAGGTGTATGTAGCGTAATAATTGTTTCAATAATAGTGTCCATAGATAGTGCCAGGGAAGTGCAAATTATAGCCTTTGCTGGCAGCAATAGCCAGTCCTGTTAAGGACAGTATCCCATCTAGCAGTGGACGAGGGGGAGCAATTATTAAGTGGCAGTTTCTCTTAAAGCGGTCCATCGCATTTCGGGTTCGAAAAAAAGTTTTCCCTCAAACTTTGCCCAGTGAACTATCTTAGGTTGTAAGTAAATGCAACGACTTTAGTTTTTAGAAATACGTTAAAATATATTTTTTAGAGCTCTCAACAGTGAAGGCTGCAAAAGGCCTAATTTTGAGCTTGGCCAGAACGAGAAATTTCATAAGTTGACGAGCTCGCCGCTCAAAAACAACCAAACGCACCAAATTATTATTATTATTCCTAAGTTAAGTGGTCCTTCAAAGGTTGGAAACGCATGTTAATTTTGATACATTTTGATTTACGGGTCCGTGAAAATTTAAATATCAGCAACCGTTAGATCGCTTTTTGTGAACATGCAAAAGTATGGTGTCTTCGCCGGCCTTTATTTCACGAGTCCAGACCAGACTATTCTAAATTCCAACTGAATCCTACTAAACAGATGTTAGGAAGCATAATGTGTATTTCATACACATTATGCAAATGAGCTTACTTACTCGCATAAGCACGAAATTTTCGAAGTCGCTGTGGCAAAGGAAGATAAAAAGTGCAAGGTATTTTTATATTTCTATGCTTCCTAACATCTGTTTAGTAGGATTCAGTTGGAATTTAGAATGGTCTGGTCTGGACTCGTGAAATAAAGGCCGGCGAAGACACCATACTTTTGCATGTTCACAAAAAGCGATCTAACGGTTGCTGATATTTAAATTTTCACGGACCCGTAAATCAAAATGTATCAAAACTAACATGCGTTTCCAACCTTTGAAGGACCACTTAACTTAGGAATAATAATAATAATTTGGTGCGTTTGGTTGTTTTTGAGCGGCGAGCTCGTCAACTTATGAAATTTCTCGTTCTGGCCAAGCTCAAAATTAGGCCTTTTGCAGCCTTCACTGTTGAGAGCTCTAAAAAATATATTTTAACGTATTTCCAAAAACGAAAGTCGTTGCATTTACTTACAACCTAAGATAGTTCACTGGGCAAAGTTTGAGGGAAAACTTTTTTCCGAACCCGAAATGCGATGGACCGCTTTAAGAGAAACTGCCACTTAACTCCTAACCACTTTATGTGAAATATCCAAGAACAAGAATTTAAGAATTCCCGGTACAACAGAAAATACCTTTAAGGGAAATGGTCAAAACTATTTTACTCAGACAGAACCCACCACTCTGCAAACAGACAGGTGACCAGTCTCTTCGTGTATCCTACCTTTCCCACCTCTAAAAGATGGTGTCTTGTTTGTATAGCCCCCACTTTATCAGGAGTAGAGTAAACTAAAAAGATTCAAACCTCCTTGTGCCATTTCTCCAGCAATACAAGCTTCATGCACTGAATATGAAAGTCTCAACTTGAATTTTGAGGCCAATAAATTTGTCCATTTGGCTAATCAAACAGGTGGTGTCTTGCATTAAGCCCCCCTACCCCTACACAAGGTGGGTCCTCATTGAGTACACTTGTTATGGCCACTTCACTAAGTAACTTTGGGAATTCTGACTAACCTTCTTCAAACACAACTTCTCCACTCTGTGGTCCAGTATCATTGGCAAAAAAAGTGGCGCTATCACTAGTGATATTCCAGTGCACGACAACCCTGTCTGCAGTACCAGTGCGTCTCACTGGCAGCTGAATTAACAATGAAGAGGGACCTGATGGCTCCTGAACAGAAACAGTTTGGTGTGCTGTAGAAAATCCAATTTCCCCATTGGCATCTTTTGATGTTACATTGAGGAATGCCGCAGATCTGCTTCCAATCCTTGGTGAAGAGGGTGCCACTGAGTTTATTAATGGTGAGGCTGTTGAAAATAATTCTTGGCATAAGTGAAATTCAATGATGTGATGCTGGTAGATTGGTGCTATGAATTTAATATTGTTTAATTAGAGGTGAATGTTTCATATCAAAAGTACAGGTGTAGCTTTCATTGACAAAATTGATACATTGTATTGTATTACATTGTAAGTATTTTTTTCCTTAAAAATTAATATTATATATATCTTACTTTTGGTCAAAAGGTACATGTGATGTAACTGATTATCAATGAGAATAGACCAGTTTTTATTTTTAGTAGACAAGTACCTTATTACATTTGTACATGAAATTTTCTAAAGAATTTTTCCCTAAATGAATCATAAAAAATGGATTCCACAAAAAGACAAAAAAAAATAAATATAATGAAAATAGGAATGCACAAATTAATTTGATTGTAAATAAAAACATGAAGTACAGTACATTCCAAGAGGTGGGCTATAAAGGCCTGAAGTTTATGGAAATTTAGGGTCACAAGTCACTAATTTTATTTTAGTCTCAATGGCAACTCAACCTTCATGCCAGAAAATGTACAGACAAAATACAGTACATGTACAAGTGAGCATGTTTAACAACTAAAACTGATACAACTGTACATGTATATACTGCACTGTCACTTCTGATGTACACATGTATTGTAAAACTCCTCTGTCAGTGAACATAATGTGAATACTTTTTATTATAACAGTTGTAATTCCAGAAATCTGATTTGGTGGAAGTACATGTAAGTTCAAATCAGGTTTCTACTGTATATAGAGACATGGTATTCTGTGCCAATTACTGCACCCAAGCATTACAAAATTTGGTATTCTATTTTCTTGATATATAATCAAATTCTCCCAACTAATACTTAACTTGTCTGACACAGAGAGACTTTATGGGGAAACATCAGGAATTGAACTGAAGGGTTAAATACATGTACACATCACATCACTTGCCTCCACTCTGTAATCTGACAGCCGTCAGCTCAGCTTTGAAAGTAGACCCAAGCTTAATGAATCCATCATTAGCGATCTGCACTGTCACAGAGATGCTACTTGTGCCCGCAGCTATTGATACTACATCTGGATAAGTAAGACCAACTTCATTTGAAGGGCTGTTACTTCCAGGCAGAATGTAGACAACACTAAGGTTAACTGCAACATCTCCCACTAATCCACCCGTTCTAGTGATGTTAAGGTGTAGTTCACGGGGCACACTGTCCTGTGTGACAGAAGGATTTAAAAACAATTCAAAAACAGAAGAAATTTACAGTCTAATCATAATCCTGCTTAATTCACTACCAACTCTCACAGAATAGGCATCTGTTGATGAGAAACTTCCGTACTAGTGGCATGCATGCAGCACAAGAGAAATCCATACTTTGTGAAACTAAAGATGCGCTTCTTTTCATTAGACATGTTTTGGTGATTGTAATTACATTTTCATGTACAGCTGAGCTGCAGAAAGACCACCAAATTGAAGATGCACTTATTTTTAGACATGTTTGGCATGTTGTTGGGCCATTATTTTACAGTCCAATTTTAGTTTATTACAAATTGACAACACGATTGCTACTTAAATAAAACACTAACCCCTTATTTTCATCTATCTTATGTTTATCTTGCCCACTCTTTTTTCCTTTGACTTATTCTTCATTATTATTTTGATATAAAAAATGTGTTGCTCTGCCACTAAATTTAGCAATAAAAAATCATTACAAAATCTAAGAATCAAACAATTTTAGACAGTCAGAGTCAGACTTACAGTACATCAACCCTCCAAGTTTATTTTTTTCCTTAGTGGCCATTTGGCCACCAACTACTTAAGTTTGATCGCCAGTGAAAAGTTTTAGTCACCAAATTAAGCTGATGCTTTCAATCATTCCTCTCAATTTTAGTCGCCAGGCTGGCGACCTTGGTTCAAATTTAGTCGCCAGCTCCAAAATTTTAGTCGCCATGGCGACTAAATTGGTCTTAACTTGGAGGGTTGTACATACGTAGTTATGTACATGTGATGTTTGAAAATCGTGCATTCAAGTACAATACAGTCACTTACCATGCTGATTGTCTGCTTATTATCTGCAGCAAATTCAATGACTCCATAAACATCATCACTGTCACGCACAAAGAAATTAGCCCTTTGTGCTGACTGTGTGTTTTTAAGTCTTGCACCACCAGTGATGTTATAAAGCTCTATGCTATACTCTTTAGTCTCTTCTGGGACAGAATCTGGACGGACAGTGACTTGAAATGACAAACGATTGTCTCCTTGGGAAAATGTTAAGACTCCAGATGTTGTTTCAAAAACTGAGTTTGCATCACCTTCAAGGATTTTCCAGGAAACTGTGACCTCACCAAATGTGCCAGCACTGCGATTCACATGAAATGTACCAGTTGTTGAACCTGTGTCTTCATTCAAAATGCGTGGATATTGGCCAAATGAAATAATTCCGTGTTGATCATCGTTTGGTGACAGAACCACAGTAGCCAGGCCAGGTGGTTTGATGTAAACATTCTGGCTTTCATTTACCAAATGGACAGTAAAATTCTCTGCTTGCTCTGGCACAAGGTCATTGATTAACCGAACGGTTATCTTCTTTTTTGTTTCACCAGATTGAAAACTCAATGTACCACTACTGTCGACATAATCCTTCCCTGCAACAGCAGAACCTGAAGCAAGATACCAGTCGACACTTGCAACCTCATTGACTGGCCCAATTTCAGTAATGCCATCACTGCTAAGTCCTCGGGAAACTTCAATCTCAACAGTAGACTGATTCTCAGGGACTGTCACCTGTTTAACTGGAAACTCTAATGGAGCATCATTGGCAGGGATTTTGACAATAACTTGGCTAGCACTTTGTTCCACAGTAGCTCCCCCAGTTGCTGATTCCAAAGTCAGGGTAAAGGATTCTTCATTTTCTGCCACCTGTAGATTGAAGTCAGTAAATAATTAATTAAACACTGATTAATTTATGAAATCTCAGTTTTGAGACTAAGCTCTTAACATGAAATTTTGAAGTGCAACAAAGTTTTTTGTCTATATGTACTTACATTTTCCGGCTTTACTTGGATGGGAAGATCTGCCATGTTCTGTCCATCTTGAAAATCAACTGTTCCACTGGTCCTTTCAAAGTCATCTACTCCATTGTTGGGTCCACTTGTAACCTACCAAACATAGATTAATTGATTAGAAGTTATTCAGTGTATTTGTAGTAAATACATCGTAAATACAAATATAAATAACTAGAGAACATTATACAGTAGCTAGGTGATAAAACAAAGAAGAAGCCAAAAAAAATGCCTGCACTGAGACAAAGAAAAATACAAAGCAAAGACTTTGGAACTAAGAGTTCAAACCCAAACAAATGTAAAACACAACATTCTGTCTGTAGACATGCACACGGATACTGTCTTATGATACTGCAGTGTATATACTAGGTCGTAAAGTGTGATCATCCGGGTGAGAGTGTTGGTGACTGACGTTTCAACAACCTGAGTGGAAGTAATCTTCAGAGTCAAGTGAAAAGTTGTTGTCAGTCGATGATATCGATGTTATAAGTCTGGTCCATTGAAATTGATCGGTCAGTTCAGCCGTGATGTTATTGGCTGTAAGACTCATGAAAAGTTTGTCGACAGAAATTGGTCATACTGGAACCAGTAGTGCGATCGGTAGAAGACATTTAAAGAAGATTTTTAAGCCGATCTGTTTTTCTTTTCTAAATTTTCGGTGACATCTGTTCACCTTCATCAGAGTTATTGAAAGTTTGTTGGAGCTCGCGCTACCAATCCGTGCGTTAGTGCGACATTTTAATTTTGAATTAACAGCACATAAACGCGAGGAAAAGCTTTGCGTTCGTTGATAGCATCTCTGTCCAAAGTGGAGTGCCACGACTCCAAGAAAAGCCTCTTGCTGTAATTGGCTACACCACGCTCGAGGATCTGGGCGTCCTTAGGATGGATGTTATGTTCCGTTGACTCAGCATGCTGTTTAATTGCTGATTCGCTATTGCTCGCGCGGCCTGGATCATGTTCGGCTCCGCGCGAGGACCACGAGCGCTTGCTTTTTGGTCAGTTTCGATCCGTCTATTGTTAGTCAAATTAAGTTGTTCTGTTTCGTCTATTGTTGGTCAAATTAAGTCATTAGAACTGTTAGCAGTCCGTTTGTCG
The DNA here is from genome assembly GCF_052425735.1 of Oculina patagonica. Taxonomy (NCBI): domain Eukaryota; kingdom Metazoa; phylum Cnidaria; class Anthozoa; order Scleractinia; family Oculinidae; genus Oculina; species Oculina patagonica. The sequence goes on along the minus strand of NC_135758.1, from coordinate 19,940,467 downwards.
GTTCTGTTCAAGTCGTGAATAAGTTGTTTGTAAGGAGCCGGTAGTTGTTCACTTCATTCTGTTGATAAGCATCTGTTCTAAGTTTGCATACCAGCTTTCCAGGGTCAGTTGTTGAAAAAAGTTAGTACTGCAGGTTAAGCATTCAGCAGAGTCCCAGTCGATTTTGTGGTTAGTAAGTCGATGGTGTTCAGAAATGTGATTGTTGACATCACCATTTCTGGTTGCTCATTTATGTTCAGTCAGTCTTGGGGTAAGATTTCTACCGGTTTCTCCGAAGAAGGAGGCCTGGCAGTCGGAGCATAATTTGGTCTTATAAATCGCTCCCTGTCTGTCGTTAGTGTATATACTGTAAATATGTTGTGGTTTACTTTGTAAATTTATCGTTGGTTTAAAATTTTTTAAACCAGTTTCAATTGATTTTTTTTTCTCATTGTCTCATGTCCATTATCATCATCTGAGACAAAGGAAACTAAAAATCAAACAAATTGGTTTGAGAAATTTTAAACCAAAGACAAAATTAATTTAAACCACAATGCATACATTTCAATAAAAAAAAAACATTTCAATACAAAAATTGTTACTTACCCTCCAAGATACTTGCACTGTACCAATCAAGCCAGCCTTGCGAGTTAGCTTGATGTTTCTTGTGTTAACTTGTCCTGTCTTTTCATTGACCACAAGTGGACCAGTCTATGTGCAAATAAATAAATTTAAACTGATCAATGCAAATCATATGCTGGATGCAAGGATTTGTAAGCACAGAAGTCTGGCAAAGCTTGCCATAAAGAATTTTTTTTCCATACAGCACTTCTTGATTTTTAAAATCTTAAAACTTCCAAAAACACTTTCATTGAACATCAGTGATATCAGAATCAACAATTTAGTTATTTCATTGAACATTGTATGTTCTTTTCACTTCTGGCATCTATTTCTAACTTTTTTTCATGGCCAAAAATTTATATAGTTAACAACCTAAAGCAACCTTCCAAGTTAAGACCATTTTATTTGCCATGGCAACTAAAATTTTGGAGCTGGCGACTCAATTGGAACTGAAGTTGCCAGCCTGGCAACTAAAACTCAAATAAAACTGAGAAGAAGGATTGAAAGTGTGAGCTTAATTTAGCAATTAAAATTTTTCACCGGCGACCGAACTTAAGCAGTTAGTGGCCAAATGGCCACTAAGGAAAAAAATAAACTTGGAGGGTTTTAAAGGTAACTTAACAGATGTGTCAGACTTGTACAAGGCAATTATTACCAGTTTTCCCAAGTAATATGTACATGTACTAAAAACTACAGTGCACTTGACATGTCATCAGGTGATTCAGACATACCTCATTAAACCCGACGATACCAAACGCATCATCATTGGCTGATATTGTTAAGTATGCCACTGACGGTGCTACAACTGATCCACTTCCTTGACTCACAGTCAGTTCAACAGCAAATGTTTCATTGGCTTCCGGGATAGCGTCTTCTGCTATTGTATATATACAAGATGCAGAGGCCTGGTTCGCTTGAAATAAAGCATTCTGTGTGAGGCCAATCACGTCAGCTTGAGCAGAGGAGTTCATCTAAAAAAAAAAAAACAGAACAAGATTCATTAAAGAAGCCAACCAAATGCAATTACTTCCTAAGACTTGAGATGCATGTGTAAGTGTCGGGAAAAAAATTTAACAAGTGACAGCACCAAAGCGAAAAGGGTAGCCAAATCCGTGACAAATATAACCCTGGACTGGACTTGGGGAACAGGGATAGCGCAGTTGTGAGAGCGCTTGCCTCCCACCAATGTGGCCAGGTTCAATTCCAGCCCACTGACCTATATGGGTTGAGTTTGTTGTTGGTTCTCGTCCTTGCTTTGAAGGTTATTCTTGGTTTCTCTGGTTTTCCTCCTACCACAAAAACCAACACTCCAAATTCCTTAACATGCTCATGAGCTTTTCTGTGTAATGTGGGTAAATACATGTAATTTGCATAACATCCCATTCATGGGGGAGTAGAAATACGCCTACATGTAGTTGTTACATGTACATGCTATGGAAACCATGATATGCTCTGGCAGCATGAAACACCAAGTGGCGTAAAATTGAGAGGCCACCTATTATAAGAAATCAACTCAGTTTCTTATTACAGCAAGGCGCCCAAATGTGTGACCACTTTTAATTTATTCACATTCTTTCGTGCAGATTTAATCCAATCAAAAGCCATGGATAGCTTGCAGTTGACTTCTGATTGGATTAAATCTGCACGAAAGAATGTGAATAAATTAAAAGTGGTCACATATTTGGGCGCCTTGCTGTAAAGCGACTACATAAAAAAATGTTTTTACCTTTTGTAGCCATTGAAAACAAAATAAGTAAAGCCTCTCATACATTTATGTGACTATTTCTCAGCAACATCTTTGGCTTGACAAAAACAATACCTTAAGATCATTCAGTTTTACTTTTGTTGCTACAGTGTACCCTTACCTTGCATGTCAGAATCACTTGGCCTGCCAATGATCCTGTCCGAGAAATGTCAAAACGTGCCTGGGTAAATGCTGCTTCTTCCACCGTTACATGAGGGTTGCTAAATTTAAAATTACCATCACCAGCAGCACTTGCCAAGAACACCAACAGAGCCAAGAGATGATACATCTCTGGAGTAAAAAAAAGCAAAATAGAAAACGTGAAAACCAAGACAGTTAAAACATGATTTCTTGAACTCTTTGTTTCTCCAACCAACCTCCCAATTACTTTCTTTTGAATTTGCTTCACTGAGTCAAACACTAAAATTTTACCCCTTATTTGTTTAACTCCAAATCATTTTAAACTTGTTTCTCTTAAGGTGGCTCAACTGGATTTTCTAGGGGTAACACCGCTCAAGTTTGAGAATTAACTCCGTCCCCACTAAGAATGCTATCGAAAAACAATCACCACAGTTGTATTAGATAAAGATGAAATTTTTTTATGAACAGTGTTATATTGACATCGGAGTTGCCATAGCGACGAAATGACGTCATTGCGTTTTTTACTTTCGCTCGTATTCCTGGGCACAGGGAGATTTTTTTCGGAAATCGCTCAAAGGAGCTTAAACCACACATAGCTGCCTCGATGTTGGCAACGTTTGAACAAATTCTGTGAGAGCGTTTTCGAAATATTTGAGGATGAAGTTTTGGGGGCTATAAATACAGTCAAAAACATACTAACGAGAAAATGGGAAAATATCTAAAGTAAACAACGCGCCTGTGGATTGCAGTTTCATCGTATAGTAATTTTATTCCATTTAAAATCGTGTGTAAACAGTGGTGGAGATTGCTTTGGTCGATTGCGAGAAAAACGAATTTGACGAGCGTGCGTTCTGGTGCTCTTGTTTCCATTTTTGTTTATAATTTGGTCTATGCCTACAAAAGTGATAATAAATTAAAAACCGCTCGATGAATTTTTTTTAAAATTTTACAAACCCGAGGTTTGTCATCAATTGTTATAGCTTGCAAGTTTCAAGCTCATTGAAAACATTTAAGGCAACAAAATTGAGCCTCCAATATACTGATTTTTTCTCGCAGATTTCGTGTTTACAAGCGAATGTCCTCATTATTCACGGGTATTGTTTTCAATTTTCATATCTGCGTGCACGAATGCAGCAAAAAATTCATTTGCATTAAACAGGACGCTCGATTGCTTTACCAAATTTTTTCCGAAGCATGCTAATCTACCTTGAGATGAGAATAGCAATGACAACATCTTCAGAATGAACAAAGAAGCCCTTGACATGCACGACTGTATTACAGCTAAATAGCCCGACAAATGTTGTTGCAATTTTTTTAGCAATATAAGCATGCATGTTTCGGAAAGCAGTCGAGCGCCCTATTTAATGCAAATAAATTTTTCCGCTTAAGTTGTGCACGTGGATATGAAACTTGAAAACAATACCCGTGAATATTGAGGACACTCGCTTGTAAACACGAAATTTGTGAGAAAAATCAGTACATTGGAGGCCCAATTTTATTGCCTTAAATGTTTTCAATGAGCTTGAAACTTGCAAGGTATATCAATTGATGACAAACCTCGAGTTTGTCGAATTTTTAAAAAAATTCATCGAGCAGTTTTTAATTTATTATCACGTTTGTAAGCATAGACCATATTATAAACAAAAACTGCAACAAGAGCATCGGAACGCACGCCCATCAAATTATTTTTTTCTCGCAATCGACCAAAGCAATCTCCACCACTGTTTTATACACGATTTTAAATGGAATTAAACTACCATAAGATGAAACTGCAATCCACAGCTGCGTGGTTTTCTTTAGATATTACCCCATTTTCTCGTTAGTATGTTTTTGACTGTATTTATAGCCCCCAAAACTTCATCCTCAAATATTTCGAAAACGCTCTCATAGAATTTGTTCAAACTTTGCCAACATCGAGGCAGCTATGTGTGGTTCAAGCTGCTTTGAGCGATTTCCGAAAAAATCTCCCTGTGCCCAGGAATACGAGCGAAAGTAAAAAACGCAATGACGTCATTTCGTCGCTATGGCAACTCCGATGTCAATATAACACTGATGATAAAAAAAAATCATCTTTATCTAATACAACTGTGGTGATTGTTTTTCGATAGCATCGTTAATGGCGACGGGGTTAATTCTCAAACTTGAGCGGTGTTACCCCTAGAAAATCCAGTTGAGCCACCTTAAAGGATAGAGAAATTGTTGATTTTGACCCAATACCGTATTTATTCGTTTAAGTGCCCTGGGCACTTAAGTTATTAAATTTTTGGACCTTGAGGGTGGGCGCTTATTCGAGGTGGGCGCTAATTCGAGGCTGGGCGCTTATTAACTTTTCCTACCTACAGGGTGGGCGCTTATTCGAGGTGGGAGCTTATTCGAGGTTGGGCGCTTAATCGAATAAATACGGTATATTAATTTTTTTAGTAGTAGAAACTGTTTAAAAAAAGCTATATGTACATGTAAGGGATAAACATGCAATGTTACTGTAGTTCAGCAGTCATACAGAGTATATAATTATATAATAGCCACTTGGGGGAGTTACATGATACCAGAATAACTTTCATTCCAGAACAAGTTCATCCCAGTTCTCTACTGCAACTCTGCATTTGTTTACATGTATATTATGATACCAGTGCACCAGAACATGTTACACTAGCACGAGTTCACCCCGGTCCCTGTACTGGGTTAAGATTTTTGTTCTGGTCCACGGAAAACTTTCATGTACCCAGATGGGCGCAAGAGGTTTTTCTTGTGGCTTCCTGTGTCAGTCATGTTTCTATTGTGGCCCGCCACTCGTGGTGAAGGCCTTCGACGCCAAAGAGTAATTTGCCGTACATGAGAAAAATCCTCTGGTACCCAGGGTACGAAAAACTCCCACCAGGTCAAGTATAATGCATTTATGATGATCGAACAACCACCCAATTTAATACGAAATCGGTCGCCTGGGTAGACTGGAACATGCAGTGCATGCATATTTTTAGGCATCCAATCCAGGATGAAGAAAAAAAGTAAACAAATAAATACAGTATGAAATCACAAAGTCAAACTGGAATAGAAATCGCTCGATCAGAATGAGTTTTATAATATAAATTTACCGGCCATTCTGCTTTTTTGAAATCATGAATTCAAAACCATTAAGACTTCTCTTGGACTTTTTTGATGCTAAATAACTTAACTACATGTGAATAAGTTTCACTTTTCTTGTATATGCTGCATTACTCAGTCAGAAAATTCTTGGAGAGTGACATCACATTGGCATGAATTCAATAATTAACAGCTGGATTTACAGTAACTGTCATTGTAGTCAATTTAACCTTCTAACCCTTCTTCCTTAGCTACGATTATTCTCAAACCAACAACAAATTGATAAATACGCAGTTACATGTACATTGAGTACGATTGAATCAAAGTCGAGTAGAAACCCCAAAGTCGATTTCGAAACTCTAATCAGTCGACAACAAAATACAAACTTGTTTTCAGGAAATTACTTGACACGAAGCCATTAATAAAGGCTTCAACATACACAGAAGCTCAGTACACAGCTTTCGACGACTATCGTTCTACTGTGGTGTACAGAGCAAATTTTCGAGAAATATGTACAATTAAAACATACAAGTAACAATCGAGGGAACTTCGATGTCTTGCATTATGAATATTCAAAACTGACAACCGCATACCGTTTAATAAAATTCGCGATTCAACCAGCGGATTTCAATCAAACGTAATTTTGAATCGTTGAATCGCAACGAAAACCAAGCCACACAGAGCAAAACTATACTCTTCAAACAAATTTTAATCTTACTGGCTAGCTATACCGACGTTTCCAACTGCCAAGACTTTATGTTCGAGGTGTAAAACACAATTTTGAAAACTTAATGCCGTCCGTAGCTATGGACGCTTCGTGGACGCCATTAAAAAATTCGCTCGCTGTAAAAGCGCGCGGTTTCGAATTCTGAAGAAGGAAATGTTCTTTGCAAGGCTTCGCAATAAAGATTTCTAGCACAAAGTAGCCGGTAAAAATTTACCTTGGGCTAGGGAACAAAAATATTACTGTAAAAAGCGAAAAATTCAAAATGACAGACGTTTGAATTTGAATGCAGCTGCCTAGGTGATAAATTACCTCGCGCGAAGACAATTATCTTCATTTACCGAACATGAATGCTTTATATAACTACAGAATTCCACAACAGAAGCATATACGACTGTTAAAATACACATATAACTAAGGAATCCTGTAAACAGGTCAATTCTTATTAAAGTGTTCGTTGCGAAACAAAAGCAAGCTCTTCAAGTGGCTGTGTATACGTTACGACGGCATGATATTTATCCCTTCAAACAAACCTCTTGTGTTCTGTAAGCTAAACCATCGCCAGGAAACCACACTGATAAAATTGTAAACTTTACCTGTTAGATGTGCCAAATTATCCTCCAAACAGTCTAGGACAGTTTGTTTATAGCAGTTTTCTGAACCATTATTTTGTTCGCTTCGATGGAATGATGCGATCCGCACAACTCAGTTATGCTAAGCGTGAGTCCGCGACGTGACGTCATTGTTTGCTTGAGTAACGCAAGTCACGGATGAGTAGATCCTGTTCATCTCTCTTAGCGGGGTTTCAGTGTAATCGGGGGCAAGGGGCATCCAATTTTCATAGAGGAGAATGCTGCGATTCACGGCTCCATTTTTTCATTGTTTATTTGATCTTTCTTTCATATAATCTTAAAATTAAGATTAAAGAAAATGCTATAAAATACTTATAGCGTTAGGTTCTATAAACTTTTGATTCTTTGACATTTCGGCATAGTGCCATTTTTTTTAAATTGCTAAAAGTTTTCAGTCGAGAGTTACAGAAAAAAGAAATCGCTTCATAGAGCTGTTTAGCATGTTAAAGTTGCCAGCATCAAATGTAGTGAACAGGAGGGTCTCAATGAGATAACCGTTAGCCGTAAACGGCCGAAAATTTAACCGTTAGGAGTAAACATTAAAACATTTTAACCGTTAGCCGTAAAACACGTTAACCGTAAAAAATCGGTCAGTTATTAAAAATAAAACAGACTTGATCACTTCATCGTCCCAGAATGGTCCTAAGACCTAAAATATGTTTATCAATAATGAAAATTAATTTTTAATTTTTAAAAACAATGGAAACTAATTTTTAACTTCTGTTAACCGTAATAGAAATAAATAAACCGTAAGCCGTAAAAAAGCCAAAATTTAAACCATTAACCATAAAATCCACCACCCCATTGAGACCCTTGAACAGACAATTAAGGAATGATTACTGAAACTAAAAAAATGAAAAAACGTAGAGTACCTAGAAATATACTTTTAGTAAGACTAAGAAAACGTTTATACAGAAACGTTTTGGAAATGAGATAAAATGTTGACAGAATCCGGTGTAAAGATAAAGTAGACGCTTAATATTTGTGCCACTCCACGCAAAGAGAATCATGGAACCAGGAACTTGAAGAAATGACACTAAGTCAACTTTCAACAGGGCTCCAGCTTTTCAGGAAGTTGTATTAGAAATGCATAAAATAAGGCCCTGATATGATTCATCTTTCCATAGAATTCATATATTCCTTTTATTAGGCTGACAGGAGCGCTAGCTTTCAGACAACCGTCTTCCGGTCCTACTCTTTAATCGGGCGTGGCCGATTTATAGTTAACCCTTTGGTCGTCCTAGAGCGTAGTCTCCTGGCGCGGCCAAAAAGACGGGGATAGCTTGGGGTTGCTACAAAACCGCTACGGGTGACGCATACCGCAATGGTTTTCATTTTATTTTTAACAGGAAATCGTTGCAGGCACACTTGGTCGACTTTTGGGTTAATGTGTAATCAGGTTGTGTTTTTTGCTTCGGCGGAAGGACAGAGAAAAAAGCTTACGGGGCAAAGTACAGTATGGGGCCCAGTTCTCGGCCACTTTTGACGTAAACTTGTACTTCTTACCTCAGAAGAACCGCAGGAACTTGAAATTTCTCCCAGAGCTAGCTACATTATTCAGCTTTTTGGTGTAAAGCTATCGACCGGTCAAAAATTAATTTGCCCGAGCAATAATAAAAATAAAAGCTCCATTTGTGGGCCCAGTTCTCGGCCACCTTGGCCCAGTTCTTGGCCACTAAAAAGCTTGTGCGTAATGATCTGTAAAAAAAAATGCTCAATTAATTTTCACAGTCATAAAATCACTCTGTAAACCTATTTATGTTATATCGATCCCAAATTATTTTTATGAGGCTTTGTTTTACTTTAGATAAGAAGGATTTTAACGCGCCTAGTTGCCTATGTGCAGGTTCTGGCAAAACCGCATTGTGTGACCCGTGCATTTAGATGGTTTATTTTGCAGTGAAAAGGTCTTGAAAGATTTAGGTGTTGTAGAAATAATAGACAAGACAAGGGTCAGCTCAAAACTTAGAGATAAGATTGAACTTTATTTTTAAAACATTTATTTCTTTCATTCTGGCAGCAGCAGATGAAATTATATTAAAAACCAAGCGCTAAGCTGTGATAGCGAGCAGGGTGGCCGAGAACTGGCAAATACGCAAACGTCGCAAGAAAAAATTTCGAAGTAAATTAAGACCAAAAAATACAACGGTTCAACGAAAAGTTAACTAAAGCAGAAAGCTGAATTATTCTACGTTTCACATGCCAAAAATTAGCTCGTATGGTGGGGGCTTTTGGATAAAATACGAATTTAACTACATCCATTGGCAAAGTACAGTATGGGGCCCAGTTCTCGGCCACTTTTGACGTAAACTTGTACTTCTTACCTCAGAAGAACCGCAGGAACTTGAAATTTCTCCCAGAGCTAGCTACATTATTCAGCTTTTTGGTGTAAAGCTATCGACCGGTAAAAAATTAATTTGCCCGAGCAATAATAAAAATAAAAGCTCCATTTGTGGGCCCAGTTCTCGGCCACCTTGGCCCAGTTCTTGGCCACTAAAAAGCTTGTGCGTAATTATCTGTAAAAAAAAAAATGCTCAATTAATTTTCACAGTCATAAAATCACTCTGTAAACCTATTTATGTTATATCGATCCCAAATTATTTTTATGAGGCTTTGTTTTACTTTAGAAAAGAAGGATTTTAACGCGCCTAGTTGCCTATGCGCAGGTTCTGGCAAAACCGCATTGTGTGACCCGTGCATTTAGATGGTTTATTTTGCAGTGAAAAGGTCTTGAAAGATTTAGGTGTTGTAGAAATAATAGACAAGACAAGAGTCAGCTCAAAACTTAGAGATAAGATTGAACTTTATTTTTAAAACATTTATTTCTTTCATTCTGGCAGCAGCAGATGAAATTATATTAAAAACCAAGCGCTAAGCTGTGATAGCGAGCAGGGTGGCCGAGAACTGGCAAATACGCAAACGTCGCAAGAAAAAATTTCGAAGTAAATTAAGACCAAAAAATACAACGGTTAACGAAAAGTTAACTAAAGCAGAAAGCTGAATTATTCTACGTTTCACATGCCAAAAATTAGCTCGTATGGTGGGGGCTTTTGGATAAAATACGAATTTAACTACATCCATGAATTTTAAGGAGCCGTAAACAAACAAATTTTTCGGGAATGCAAATTCACCTACCTCCGCGTAAACTCGACGTGTGAGCTTTCTATATCGAATTGAACGATCAAACTCAAGATACTTAAAGCACATGAATCAGTCTATCGTTTGAAGGAAATACCTATTTCTTTTAATTCAACTGGAGTGTGAAAAAACGCGTTAAACACAAAGTGGCCGAGAACTGGACCCGGCCGAGAACTGGGCCCCATACTGTACTGATATTCACCATTGTGAAATTGCACTTACTTTGACAAGTTAAAGTTATTTTTGTAAATGAAAAAGGTAACGTCATTGATGTCACGCAGTGTTTTTTTTAGCAAACTAGATGGTTTGCTGGTTTCTGACTATGAGTGGGGGTGTGATCTTGCGGTATATTTTTTGAGCCTGACTCCGCCGTAAAACTTTTTTTTTTATTTAGCAAGAACTGTGTCGATTTTCATTTCTGAACAATTGGTCGTCAAGTCGTTTGTCACAAAGAGTAGAATGTTTGTACAGCACGTTTTGGAATTATTTTAGATTTGGTTAGTAAGACGCTTCTGAAGACCCGAGCAAAACATTGGGAATGTACAGTATTAATAGGAACTTGAATGGAATTTTTCACAAGTTGGATAAAGGTATCAACTGAAAAAAATGGACTTCAAAATGAGAACTTGGATTTTGTTGTAATTAAATTTTATCGCGGATTGGATGCATAATATCACGGCTTTGAAAGTCTTCAAATAATTAGAAAGGTTCCTTTCTTCCTTTTGATCTTATTGTTATTTTCATGTATTGATTATTCGAAAGTGGTTTTCGTTGATACGAAAAAAAACGGGTTTTCACTGAATTGCTTGAAGTATTTTTAGACGTGATAATATTGGCTTAATCAAATTACATTGTGCACGAAATATTTGTTATTCTTTTGTCTTGAAACTTTGAGGAAATTGAAATTTTTGTTTGACAGTAGTGTATGAAAGGCATTTTATAGAACTGAATAAAAAATAAGAAACATTGATAAAGGTTATTTCAAAGATTTATTTTGCCTGATTTTGAAGGGTTTCAGGAGTTTTAAAGAGTGCTGGTAAACGGCTGTATGTTGTTTGTGATTACAGATCTTATTTAGTTTCGAACGCTCTAATTTTTGAAAGGTTAAAACAGGTAAAAACCGGGTGGTTTCATGAGTTTTTTGGGTAGAAAGGTACGGTGGTGGTCAAAAAAAATGTTTAGAAAGGAATGACTGTAGTAGCACGTAAGTCGGAGGTTTGCGTGAGTCACGGGGTATAGTATGCGTGAGCTGGATTTCCGGCGTCATAACGGCATGTTTTGTTTACTGAAAGATACACTCGACGTTTAGTTAGCTTAGTCGGCTTGGGAAACTATTTTAAAAATGAATGTTGTAATAGTTAATTAATAGTAATCTAGAATTAACCCACTCTCGATTGGAGTCTGTTCTGGATTCGCGCTACCTTTTCGCCGCGAAGGAATTTTGTAAAATTTCGCTAGTGGAAAGAGGTACTGTAAGAACAGTATCAATAACTCAAAAGGAGGAACTTCTTTGTAGCTCTGAATTAAGACGTATGATAAAATTTTAGAATAAGAAACTTTCGATATATGGTTTTCATATTGTTTTTGTCAATTTCCTTTTGTGGCAGATTTTTTGAGAATCAGCTTTTCTTTCGTGTGATGACAGACACAGGACAGAACGAGAGGTGGATGAGAAAGATGCCGAAGATGAATAGGCACCGAAAAACGACAAGAACCGTCAAGGACTTATCTTTAGAGGGCGGGGAGTTTTGGCATACTGTATTTCGAGGACTGGACTGGACTAGTAAAACGCGGACTAGTAAAACGCGGACTTGTAAAACGCGGACAAGTATAACGCGGACTAGTAAAACGCGGACTTGTAAAACGCGGCCTAGTAAAACGCAGACTCAGGTAAAACGCGGACTTGTAAAAGGCGGACTAGTAAAACGCGGACTAGTAAAACGCGGACTTGTAAGACGCGGACTAGTAAAACGCGGACTTGTAAAACGAGGGCTTGTTAAGCACGGACTTGTAGAACGCAGACTTGTAAAACAAGCGCTTGTAAATCGGATAAAACTAAACGGTTTAGCGAGCGAAACAATTTGTGTTTGAAGCTCTTGTGTGTTTCTTCGACGGCATATTTCTAGCTTTTTTGAGCACTCTATGGTCTGTTTTAGCGTGGAGATGTTTTTGCAGTATAGCACATGTTCGTTCTGCAAACCCCTACTAAAACAACGGGATTGATGCTATGAGTTGTGTGCATATGTTTCTTTCTTTCCACTACTTGACGTCTGTTGAGTGCAGTCGTTTGTATTGCTCGCACGAGATAGAACGGGGCCCGTCCAGAAATCAACAGTCAATGGTAAATAAAGGTGACGGGCCTACACGACTCCTACGTTCGTGACATTAGAATATTTGCCGTTAAATGTTTAAATTCGGTCTTTCGACCTTATTTGCTTCTGACTTCTTTCTGAGGGTACTGTTTTAATTTGGGGGCAGTATGTGGTAAATAAAGGTGACGGGCCTACACGACTCCTACGTTCGTGACATTAGAACATTTGCCGTTATATGTTCAAATTCGGTATTTCGACCTTATTTGCTTCTGACTTCTTTCTGAGGTTACTGTTTTTTTGAGACATTATGTATTGAAGAGAGCCGTAAGATGATTGTGGCCAAGGAAGTGTCTAGAGGCGTTTTACAAGTCCGCGTTTTACTAGTCCGCGTTTTACTAGTCCGCGTTTTACTAGTCCGCGTTTTACTAGTCCGCGTTTTACTAGTCCAGTCCAGTCCACAAGTTAAAGACACATCAAGACCACCCCACTGTGAATTGCCATAGCACAGACAAAATTATAGTCAATATCTTATATGTTTTTAAGAGAATTACATAAGAACCAAGGCATGTCTTGTCTTGCCTTACATTGACATGCAATAATTTGGAAATACTAAGCTCGCAACAGTTTAAGACAGAATCCATCAGGAATTTGAGTAACATTAATTTTAGTTACGCAAAAATTGAGCACCAGAATAATTTAAATCCTTGTGTTCTTTCATAACTTGTTAAAGGCTTGACATGTGATAACACCAACATAACACCAACAACAGTTCTTTATAAGTGGGGATTGAAGAAAAAAATGGAAACATCATCACACAGTTGACCCCCATGCAAAAACACTCCAGGATGTCACGGGACTGTTTGGTGTCCGTCTGCCAATTTCTAACTTCAAATTCCAATGTTAAATTCACATTAAATTTTCAATATTTCTTAGTTGTCTAAATTTTACTAATTCTTTTAAAAAAACTATCACCTGCCAAACATCCCCAAAAATCACTCAAAAAATTACAAAATACCGCAATACATAGATACATGGGATGAGTGAAGTTTCCTTGGATTCCTTGAAACACCAACAAGATATTTCCGTTTAAGGTGGCTGATAATGGGTTTCAGTATTTCCCAGTCCTTAGTTCAGGACTAAAAGCCTTCATCAATTGCTATTACAGTAATGGTATGAAACAAATGTTCAATCATTCATCAACAAGTTGTGATCATTTTCTTGACAATAGTAGTTCCCCGGTAAACAGTTGTAGTACTGTCCCATCAAAGTGCAATGCCTGGAAAATACCGAAAAGCACACGACCTTCAGGTGAAACCGCACCTTACAGTGTTACCAATACACTGCACTTTGCTAAGTCTTAAAACTTTACATTTTCTAGTCGTCTACTTTAATCGTTTATTTGTATTGTGTGAAATACATTTATAAATTGAAACCATCATGTCATTAAGTAATAATGCAATCTCGACAATGTTCTAGATATTATATTATGCACACTAATACAGCTCATGCAAGCCCTGTGACTTACACAAACACAGTCGGACTGAGTGCTACTTAAGTAACTGCTTCGTGGTTTCTGCTGTACTGAACCCTGCCTTTCAAGGCAAAGCGCCCGATTTTAAGCTTCTCAAGCTTCTCAATGTTCTTGTTTACTATATGCGCGCAGCTGGCTCTAGAGACGAGTACCGTACTTATTAAGTAGTACGTTTATTTTGAAAGAAAGCAATGTATAATAACTAAACGTGACGGTGAACGAAAGCTGAATTTTAAATGTTCATTGAAAGTTTCAGTAAAAAAACTAAAGGATATTTCATTAATCCAGGTCTAGACAAGATCCAGCATTCTTGATCGATTTGTCGCTGTGGTTTTGCCCCTTTTAAAATTGCTAAATATGAAAACCAGCTGGAGATACTTAGTTTATTTCTTTCGTTCTCCTCAAGGCAGCAAGCATTTGCCTCCTGTAGCTGTTACCAAGTATTACTTACGCGCGAAAATGCGACTGAAAACCCCCCTCGGGACGAAATTAGGCTAGAGCATTCTCGTCACCAGAGGCCAAGATCCCATGGTCAGCACCACGATTTTAATAACTCGTTTCGAAAAAGCCGAGTGATGCTTGGGCTGAGAGTATCCGCGCGAGTGTTTGTGGTATTATTTGGGGGGGGGGGGGGTGGGGGCAAAACAATAATCGCAGGATGATGCTTTGAGAGGAAAACTGAATGAGATGGTGTTTCAGGGTTATAAAAAAGCGAGGAAAGACATCAAATCAGTAAGAAGACTGGAAGAAAACTACAGTGAACATGTAAAACAAATTGGAGAATTTTTTTCTGCGAGACAGCCGCAATAAACGTCTTCGGTCCATTATCTTCTCTTGACTTGATACAGTCAAACCCGGTGATATTTTCGAATATTTTTTAACGCACGGTTACAATATTGTCTGCCAGTTTCCTTGATCAACATACAAATCCCAACTGTTCGCAAGTTCCGTTTGCTGGAGTTCCAACACCATTTTCCAAATTTTAGTTTACAAACCCACTTTCTTATTCGATTGTTTTGGACCTGAGGTGAACATTAGGCTGAATCCATGTGATGCCATTTTTCAAAAAGAGACCAAACCGTACGTTTCTAGTTTCAAACTGGCAGGTTTTGCTGGATCTAGAGAGAAATTAAGCTTTAATATACATAGTGGTATTTCAACGCGACGGCCGAAAATCTTCAATATTAGTGCCTCATGTTACACTTTCTTCTTCGATTCTTTTGAACCTGGAGTGAACATTAGGATGATTCCACGTAATGGCATTTCTCCAAAAAGGCCCAAACTGTATCTTTCAACTTTTAAACTGGTAGGGTTTTGCTGGATTTATAGAGAAAATTAGCCTTCATATACGGGGTGATGTTTTAACGCAAGGACCGAAAAATTCTTCAGTTTCGGTGCCTCATGTGACACTTTCTTATTCGATTCTTTTGGTCTTCGACTTAACATTAGGCCAAATCCACGCAATGGAATTTTTGGAAAAAGGCCCAAACTGTACGTTTCAAGTTTCAAACTGGCAGGAGATCAAACTGGATCTGGAGAGAAAATAACCTTAATATACGTGGTGGTATTTCAGTTCCCCATGTGACACTTTCTTAATCGATTCTTTTGAACCTGGAGTAAACATTACGCTAAATTCACGTGATGGCATATTTCCAAAAAGGCCCAAACTGTACGTTTCAAGTGTCAAACTAATAGGGTTTTGCTTGATTTAGAGAGCAAATAAGCTTTCACATACGTGGTGGTATATTGACGCAAGGACAGAAAAATCTTCATTTTCAGTGCCTCGTGTGACACTTTCTTATTGGAGTGTTTTGGACCTTGAGTGAACATTAGGCTGAATCCATGTGATGGCGTTTCTCCAAAAGAGCCCAAACTGTATGTTTCAAGTTTCGAACTGGCAGGTTTTGCTGGATTTAGAGAGGAAATAAGCCTTCATATACGTGGTGGTATTTTAACGCAAGGGCCAAAAAAATCTTCATTTTCAGTGCCTCTTGTGACACTTTCTTATTTGATTCTTTTGGTCTTCGACCTAACGTTAGGCCGAGTCTACGCAAAGGATTTTTTTAAAAAAAAAGGCTTAAACTATACGTTTCAAGTTTCAAACTGGCAGGTTTTGATCGATCTGGATAGAAAAAAGCCTTTAATATACGTGGTGAAATTTATTTCAACGCAAAGGCAGAAAACCTTCATTTTCAGTGCCTCATTTGACACTTTCGTATTGAATCGTTTTAGACCTGGAGTGAACATTAGGCTGAATCCATGTGATGGCATTTCGCCAAAAGGGCCCAAACTGTACGTTTCAAGTTTCAAACTGGCAGGTTTTGCTGGATCTGGAGAGAATATAAGCTTAAATATACGTGGTGGTATTTCAACGCAACGGCCGAAAATCTTCATTTTCAGTGCCTCATATGACACTTTCTTATTTGACACTTTTGAACCTGGAGTGAACATTAGGCTGAATCCACGTGATGTCATTTCTCCAACTTAAGGGCCCAAACTGCACGTTTCAGGTTTCAAACTAGCAGGTTCTGCTGGATCTGGAGAGAATATACGCTTCAATATACGTGGTGGTATTTCAACGCAACGGCTGGAAATCTTCATGTTCAGTGCCACAGTGACTTTCTTATTTGACTCTTTAAACTGTTTTGAACCTGTAGTGACACCATTTTGCAAAAAGGCCCAAACTGTACGTTTCAAGTTTTAAACTGGCGGGTTTTGCTGGATCTGGAGAGAGAATTACATTTTAGTATACGTGGTTGTATTACAACGCAAAGGCCGAACATCTTCATTTTCGCAATGCGTCATATGACACGTTCTTACACGATTCTTTTGGACTTAAAGTAAACATTAGGCTGAATCCACGTGAGTTCAATCTTTCTAAAAGTTTTTAACTTTACGTTTCAAGTTTCAAATTGGCAGGTTTTTTGCTGGATCTGAGAAGACATTTAGCTTTATTATACGTGGTGATATTTCAACGCAAGGCCGAAAATCTTCATTTTCAGTGCCTCATGTGACTCTTTCTTATTCGAGTTCCCGCCAGTATGTCTGCAATGTCTTTGTCCAGGGGGAGGGAAACTGTACAAAGACAGCGGACCTTTTGACGAACATTAAACCGAAAATTTAAATCTATTTATTTCTCTGGCTACTGGCTTTTAATAATGAACGCCTACAATACTCGCAACTTGCGGCTTTGTCGCGTGTTTATGGCGCTTGCTCGCTTCCACTTAAAAAAAAAAATAGTTCCCATGGGTCCCCATGAACTTTAGAGCAAAAGGCAGACTGTTCGCAGTCTATAATTGTGCAATAAATAAGTTAAACTGCGATGAGCCAAGAGGTAAATTCAGTTGGCCGGGTTACTTTTAAAACTGTTTTTATAGCGGTATGCAATTAGTTTTGTCTGTTTTACAACGGGATTACATATTTTATATTCATATCTCTATTAATCGGATGTGTTTTGCTCGCAAGCTTGCAACTGATATCGGTTAAGTTTAATTACCGGTTACATGGTCTGTTAGACAACAAAAGAAACTAGTAGGTGAATTGAAATTCCATTAATAACCCTTTGCATGCTGACCAACGTCAGCTAGTGGTTTGACTACAAGTGTTTGCAGTCTCATTTGTAAAGCAACCTGGAGGACCACTTGAGGTAAATGATATTCTGGTACATTTTCAACAACTGAGAACATGGTGTATGTCATTTACAATGCTACGAAATGAACTCCTGCCCCCTTGTATAGCTCAGCTAAAACATTGCATAATAGTCGAATGAATAGTTTCGTTTTTCAATTTTGGGTATAATAGATCCACAATCGCCCAAAACACAGCATAATCGAAGCATAAAGTCCTGTCAGTTTTGCTTTGGTCTGGTGTGCTTTGGATAATCCAATTTCCCCGTTAAGGAATGTCACAGATCTATTTCCAATGGTCGGTGAAGAGGGTGCCACTGAGTCTATTAATGGTGATGCTGTTGAAAATAATTATTAATAATTAATAAGTAATTAATGTGGTGCTGGCGGAAGCAATATATATAGTGAAAGTGCAATATACTACACTGTCACTTCTGATGTATCTAAACTCTGAACATTATGTGAATACATTATGTATTACCAGAAATTTGATTTGGTGGAAGTTTGTTCAAATCAGGTTTCCATATAGAGACATGGTATTCTGTGCCAATAACTGCACCCAAGCATTACAAGATGGTATTCTATTTTCTTAAAAATAATCAAATTTCCCCAACTAATTCTTTGTCCCATGCTCGCGTAAAATTTCATCTTTATCATTGAATTATTCACCGAGCTATACGATCTCTCATTATTTATTACACATATTATGCTTTCTATATTGCTGAGCCGCTTGCAGCTGCAGGACGCGTGTTATATATGGACCTAGTAAATGGCTCTTTGTCCCACGCTGAAGAAAAGAAGAAGAAGAAGAAGAAGAAGAAGAGTCCTTGAAGAGCCTGTGTTTATGGGGAAACATCAGGAATTGAACATAAGGGCTAAATACACATCACTTGCCTCCACTCTGTAAACTGACATCTGTCAACTCCGCTTTAAAAGTATAAGTCCCAAGTTTTGTGAATCCATCATTTGCAATCTGCACTGTAACAGAGACGCTACTTGTGCCCGCAGCTATTGATACTACATCTGGATATGTAAGACCAACTTCATACATAGGGCCGTTGCTTCCAGGAAGAATGTAGAAAACAGTAAGGTTAACTGCAACATCTCCAACTAATCCACCCATTCTAGTGATGTTAAGGTGTAGTTCACGGGGCATGATATCCTGTGTAGCAGAAGGTATAAAAAAGAATTTAAAGATCAAGGACATTTATAGCCTGATCCTGATTCTGCTGTACTATACCATCTCTCACAAAAGAGTCATCTGCGATGAGATTCAAGTTAAAAAATTCCATACTGGAGGCATACATGGAGCACAAGAGAAATCCATACTTTGTCAATTTGAAGATGCACTTCTTTTCATTAAACATGTTTTGATGATTTTGGGGCCGTTGGGCCCAAAATTTTTTTTTCTCTTAACTCCACTAATTGCCTTGGGTTTAATTGTAAAACAACTTCAGATTCTGGTCTTTTTGTTCTATAACTAAATCTTTATTTTAGACTGTATTTGCCAAATTAAAAATTAGTAGCCCTGTCCCTAAATTTGGCATTTAAAAACCATTACACAAAAGCTTAGATCACACATGTACATTGTACAGTCGCTTACCAAGTTTATTGTCTGCTTATTATCTGCAGCAAATTCAATAACTCCATAAACATCATCACTGTCACGCACAAAGAAATTAGCTCTTTGTGCTGACTGTGTGCTTCCAGGCCTTGGAACCACACCAGTGATGTTATAAAGTTCAATGCTATACTTCTTAGTCTCTTCTGGGATAGAATCTGGACGGACAGTGATTTGAAATGACAAAAGACTGTCTCCTGGGGAGAATGTTAAGACTCCAGATGTTGTCTCAAAAACTGAGCTTGCATCACCTTCAAGGATTTTCCAAGAAACTGTGACCTCACCGAATGTGCCAGCACTACGATTTACATGAAATGTACCAGTTCTTGAGCCTGTGTCTTCATCCAAAATGCGTGGATATTGGCCAAATGAAATAACTCCATGTTGATCGTCATTTGGTAACAAGGCCACAGTAGCCATGGCAGGTGGCATTATGTAAGCATTCTGACTTGCGTTGACCAGATGGACCGTGAGATTCTCTGCTTGTTCTGGTACGGGGTCATTAATCAACCGAACGGTTATCTTCTTTTTTGTTTCACCAGCTTGAAAAGTCAATGTGCTGCTATCGTCGACAAAATCCTTCCCTGCAACAGCAGAACCTGAAGCAAGATACCAGTTGACACTTGCAACCTCATTGACTGGCCCAATTTCAGTAATGCCATCACTGGCAAGTCCTCGGGAAACTTCGATCTCAACAGCAGACTGATTCTCAGTGACTGTCACCTGTTTAACTGGAAACTCTAATGGAGCATCATTGGCAGGGATTTTGACAATAATTTGGTTAGCACTTGAATCCACAGTAGCTCCCCCAGTTGCTGATTCCAAAGTCAGGGTGAAAGATTCTTCATTTTCTGCTACCTGTGGTTTGAATATAGCAAGTAATATTAAACACTGAGTAGGATGGCGCAGTAGGGAGAGTAATATTAAACACTGAGCAGGATGGCGCAGTGGTCCTCCCCCCACCAATGTGGCCCGAGTTCGATTCCCGGACCCAGCGACCTGGCGTCATATGTGGGTTGAGTTTGTTGTTGGTTCTCATTCTTGCTCCGAGGGTTTTTCTCCAGGTTCTCCAGTCTTCCCCCACCACAAAAACCAACACTTCCAAATTCCAATTCGATCGGGAATTCGAGGGCCACAAGTTTGTCAGTCGAAAGACGGTTAAGTGCTACCCTCATAAAATAAAGACGATTTATTTATTTTACTGATATGAATTTTTGGTTTGGAGAGGGAGGTCAAAACTCTCGAAATTTAGCAAGGTTAACTGTAGGTCATTTTGCTCTTTTTTAAAATGAGTCCCATGCCAGTGCACAACTTTTTATATGCAAACAAGTTTGGGTTCCAAGTTTTACATTATCCATTTAATGAAACCTGACCTACATGACCTCAAGTAATACACTTTCTTATTGTCTACGTGTACTTACATTATCTGGCTTAACTTGTATGGGAAGATCTGCTGTGTTTTGTCCATCTTGAAAATCAACTGTTCCACTGGTTCTCTCAAAGTCATCTACTCCACTGTTGGGTCCAGTTGTTACCTACCGAACAACATACATGTAATGTGTGGGCTGATTGATTAGAAGTTATTCAGTGTATTTAACAATGTACTTGAATTATTACTGAGTAAAATTTTTATTTTTCTCTTCCCTTTTTTCACTGGCCTCAGCCAGATTTCAAATGAAAACAAATCTAAATCACAACATTTTGTTTACAAAGTCATGTACATGAATACAGTGTATACTGTACATTTACACTGTTATTTATGTTGTGGTGCACTTTGTAAATTATTTTTCTTTTGTTTACAATTTTTCAAACCAGTTTGATTTTTATTTTTTATTGTCTTATATTCATTGTCATCATCTGAAACAAAGAAAAATAAAAATTAAACTAGTTCAAAAAATTTAAACCAAAGATAAATATTTTAAACCTCAACAGGATATGCATGTCATGCAGTAGGCAGATAGTTTCAAGTCTATTTTGGTGCCAAAATATTAATTAAGTTATGGACATATTACATGTAAATAAAGCAAACTTTGAAAGATGTGACAATGGACAGTTCAATAACAAATGTCACCCACCCTCCAAGATACTTGCACTGTACCAATCAAGCCAGCCTTGCGAGTTAGCTTGATGTTTCTTGTGTTAACTTGTCCTGTCTGTTCATTAACCACTAATGGACCAGTCTATAAGCAAATAACAAAACTAGTCAATACAACAAATGCAACATTTTTACATTTACATTAATGTTGGTCTCTTTTAGTCCTATAAAGTGTAACAAACTTCTACTGATAATGCATCTTACATACAGATCTTTTTATTTAAATAACATTTCTTAGGAACGGGTTGTACATGAACATCCTTTACACAAACTGTGGATTTAAGTTCCTTAATTTCCAAAGGCCTGTCATGTGACCTTATCACATATCTCCTTGTGCATCAAAATGGAAAAAGGGTGATAAAATTGGTTATACTGCCAATCTTTAAATATGAGATTTTGCATTGTGGTTTCAAAGTCTGAAACATTTAAGGCAATAATGCTGGATGCAAGGACTTGTGTGCACAGATGACAACTTTTTTCCAAACAAATATTTTTGTTTTTTTTTTTAAATCTTTTACCATCACAAAATTTTCATTTAACATCATCAGAATTAGCAATTTTAGTTTTTTCACCACACATTCTTTCTACTTCTTTTTTCCATGGCCATTTTTATAATAGACAAGGTAATGTGACAGATGTGACAGACTTCTACAAAGGGACTATTTATACCCGATACGTTTTATAAGGTGCGAGTAGGATTAAAAATTTTCGTAGAGCTGTAAGTTTCTTCTAAGTACAGTCATAACAGATTAGTAGCTCTTGGAAATGCGTATACCCGTAGATTAGTACAAACGTTTTCAATCTTAACTCTAAGCTTGTACGGGTCTACGGTTTTTTTCTAAACTCTACACTTCTACGACTCTATGTTTTCATTCTTAACTCTTCACTTCTTCGGGTCTACGTTATCATTCTAAACTGTACATTTCGCGGCTCTGCGTTTTTGTTCTAAACTGTACGCTTCTACAGGTCTACGTTTCAATTCTAAACTGTATGCTCTAGGGCTCTACGTTTTCATTCTAAACTCCACGCTTCTATACGACACAACGTTTTCACTCTAAACTCCACGCTTCTACAGTTCTTCGTTTCAATTCTGAACTGTACGCTTCTACGGCTCTACCTTTTCATTTTAAAAACTCTACGCTTCTATCACTCTACGTTTTCTTTTGAAACTCTGCAGCTCTTCAACTCCAAGTTTTCATTTTAAATGCTACGCTTCTACGGCTCTACGTTTTCATTCTACACTGTACGCTTGTACGGGTCTTCTTTTTCATTCTTAACTCTACACTTTTACGGTCCTACGTACTTATTCCAAACTTTACGCAACGTTTCTACGGTTCTACATTTTCAGTTTAAACTCTTCGCTTCTATAACTCTACGTTTTCACTCTATTCTACCTTATTTGATACAAAGGTAAATTATTTTTGCCCTTTCTCAAACCTTGTTAATTTCATTGACAAATCAATTTCGCTTTATCGTCAATAGAAAACGTATAGCCGCAGAAACGTACAGTTTAGGATGATAACGTAGACACGTATAGGCGTACAGTTAAGAATAAAAACGTACAACCTTATAAGAGTACAGTTTACAATAAAAACAAAGAGTCGTTGAAGTGTACAGTTTAGAATGAACACGTAGGCTCGTAGGCTCGTATAGAAGTAAGAAAAGTACAGATCTACAGAAATTTCTTTGCCTATTTGGACCTCGCGTAAAATCAGTGTATTGACAACCAAAACTACAGTGTGCATAAACTTGACATGTCATCAGGTGATTGACATACCTCATTAAACCCAATGATACCAAACGCATCATCATTAGCTGATATTGTTAGGTATGCCACTGATGGTGCTACTACTGATCCACTTCCCTGACTCACAGTCAGTTCAATGGCAAATGTTTCATTAGCTTCCTGGATTGTGTCTTCTGCTATTGTAAATGTACAAGAAGCAGAGGCCTGGTTCGCTTCGAATAAAGCATTCTGTGTGAGGCCAATCACATCAGCTTGAGCAGAGGAGTTCATCTAAAAAAAAAACAGAACTAGATTCAATACAGTAGCCAACCAAACACAGCTATTTGCAATTACGTGCCAGGATAAAATCCAGGGGGGACAAAAACAAGGTCTGGGACTAAAAATGTGATGTTCTCACAACTTTCAACGCGATCAATTCACGATCTAGTCAGCCGCTTTTGGACGGTGATGCAGCAGGCCATATTTTCCCGCGAAATGGAAGCTATAGCAACACGACTACAGTGTACACATCATCAGTTGATTGACATACCTCATTAAACCCAATGATACCAAACGCATCATCATTAGCTGATATTGTCATTAATTTTTCTTTAAGCCTATTAATTTTTTCTTTAAGCCTACTTAGTTTTGTTTTTGTGTGTTTGTGTGTTGTATAGTTTGCTATGAAAATGTTAAGTATACCTGACCTTTTTATAAATTATTGTAATAAAAACTAATCTTGTTAGTTGCCCAATCTTGTTAGCCAATCGTGGTTATTCTGGGCAGCCATGCACTTAACTTTATTTTTATTATTATTGTATATTTGTTAATTTAAGTGATATAAAGGGTGCAAATAAAGTTGTTGTTGTTGTTGTTGTTGACTACGATGCTGTGGAGTCAGTGATTTTAAAGGCGTTTGGTCCATTTGTGTGCAGTTCGATTCACAACGTTGGTATATATTTTTTGGTTATGACGTGGATTTAGAAGAGACCCCGCATTAGTTATAAATGAACTAGTAGGCGGCAAAGATTTCATGAAAGCGCAAAACCGCCGGCTGCCGGCACGTTTTGACTGGGCTGCATTTTGTAGCCAATTGAAAGCAAAATAAGTGTAGCGTGTCATAAGTTACTACTTCAGCAACATATTTGGCTTGACAAAATTCGTAATCACCTAAAGTTAGCGACATTAAGTTCTTTTGTTACACTTCAGGACTTTTTGTGACCCTAACCTTGCATGTCAGAATCACTTGGTCTGCCATTGATCCTGTACGAGAAATGTCAAAACGTGCTTGGGTAAATGCTGCTTCTTCTACTGTTACATGAGGGTTGACAAAGTTAAAATTTCCGTCACCAGAAGCACTTGCCAAAAGCACCAACAATGCTAAGAGATGATACATCTCTGTAGGAAAAGCACTTAACAGAAAATGTGAATATTCACTACCAATGCCAACGCAAGTCTGGACTGAGTAAACGATTAAACCATCCCTCAACAAGGGAAACTTACTAAAACTACATAACCGTGAATGGGTCTAACAAGAGCAACGGGTCCAAAAATATACGTCAGTGGGTCCTTAACCTTTTTACCATCTTCCTTAGCTACGATTATTCTCAAATCCACAACAATTTGCATCAAATTAAAGAATACACAGTTATAGGCATTGCGTACGATTAAGCCAAAGCTGAGTAGAAACCCAAAAGTCGATTTCGAAACTCAAATAAGTCGACAACAAATTTCTTAAACTTGTTTTTGAGAAGCTACCTGACACACAATCCAATAAATAGCTCCAATCTACACATAACCATTCTTTTTCTCTAAGCAAGTCTACCATAAGCGTACACATAGCTTTCTTGATTCAACGGTCATCATTCTACTCTGCTGCACAGAGCAAATGTTCGAGAATATGTACGATTTTAACATAATCTGGAAAATTCGATTTTTTACGTTATGAATATTCACAAGTGACAACCGAATACCATTAATTAACATTCTCGATTTCAATCAAACATAAGCTTACTAGTAATTTTGAATCGTTGAATCGCGTCGAAAGCCAGCCAAGCTGTACAGAGCAAAACTATACTCTGCACAGAAAGTTTCATCTTAATGTTTCAATTTCTTATTAAAGACTCAGTTAACGCCGGGAACAAAAGCAAGCTCTTGAAGTGGCTGTGTACACGTTACGATGGCTTGATATTTATCGGTTTAAACAAACCTCTTGTGTTCTGTAAGCTAGACCTTCGCCGGGAAACCACATTAATGAAATTGTTAACTTTACCTGTTAGATGTGCCAAATTATCCTCCAAACAGTCTAGGTAAGATTGTTTAGATCAATTTTCTGAATCATTATTTTGTTCGCTTCGATGGAATGATCCGATCCGCACGAATTAATCAAAAGGGAAAGAATTGTGCGTTTTTTGATAAAATCGTGAAACCTTGCATGTTCGATACAAACATGCAAGGTTTCATGATTTTATCAAAAAACGCACAGTTTTTTTCCTTAAAATAAGTCGTGCGGATCGCATCATTCTAACCCAGGTACAGGTACTCAACAAAGATGGATATAGAAGCACCGCCGAAATGTCCTGTAAAGAGAACAAGAAGCTTGAAAAGCTTAAAAGCGGGCTATTAACGATTAACTAACCGCTTTGGCTTTAAAGGTTAAAGGAGAAGTTCATTCCAAAATGGCACTTTTTTGCTCATGCAACGGAAATGTAATATAAACATATATTGTTAACCAAAACTCAAAGAGTATTCAAACCCAAGAAACCCTTTCTGAAGTAGTCCAAAAACGAGCCGGCAGCCGCCATCAAACGTAATCATAAGCTGGATAAGCATAAGCGCTGTCAGAAGACAAAGTATGATAGATAAAATTAGCCTCCGTTGCAGAAGAACTAAACTACGGACTATACCGGGGTTCAGTTCGTCTGCAACGCAGGCTAAGATAAAATTTACTCCTTTGCGCTTTTGATGTTTCAAATATAGCATCTAGTCATGCATCACTGCATGATCGAATAGCAAACTCGCTGAAAACTAAGTGTGTATTTACAAGCAGTAGTGTGTAGCAGCTCTTGTAAGCTTGTAATTCTACTGGTCCTCTAGTGTAGCAGTTGCTATTGTTTTTGGAGCTAGAGGCAGAAATGTTCCTGTTGTTCGTTCTATTGATCTTTCGAAAGGCAGCGAGCAATTCATGTGAGACCTTTACAAGTACTATATCAGGGGCATGTGGCTCAAAATCATGCCGAGTCAGCAACCAACATTTGGAGCGTCATGCAGTCTACAGAGAAAAAGCTAAACTCGCAGTTGTCACTGAATAATGTTTGAAATGGTAGTTCAGGTAGAATAAGGACCTGAAAGCGGTCAATCGAGTCTTATTTCTGATGGGTATGAAAAATAAAAGAAAAGGCTAAATTTTAAAATAAAATCGAGGGTACTTCTAAATCTCTTTCTTTTAGAGTCATTTGAGTATAAAATATACACCCTTGAAATTAGAAAAATTGAAAAATGTAATTTCCTGGTTCACAAGACTTAACGGCGACTTCATTTTATACGCTAATGATCTTCCCGCCAATAAGTCTGTTATGTCTTTGTCCTGGGGGAGCTGGAGCCGGAGGGAAACTGTGTAAAGACCGCAGACCCTTTGATGAACATTTAACTGAAAACTGTTTATTTGACTGAACGCCAACGCTACTCGCAGCTTGCGGTTTTGTCGCTTGTTTACCGCACTTGGTCGCTCTCGCGTTAGTCTCCACGAATTTTAAAGCATAAGGGATACTGTTTGCAGTCTATAATTGTGTAATGAATAAGTTAAACTGTGATAAGTCAAGAGGCAAATTTAGTTGGACTGGTGATTTTTAAACTGTTTTTATAGCTGAAATAGCGGTGTGCAATTAGTTTTGTCTGTTTTACAAAGAGATTACATATTTTATTTTCATTTATCTATTAATCGGATCTCTCTTTTGCTAACAAGACTGCAAATGATATCGCTTTGGTGTAATTACCGGTTACATGGTCTGTTAGACAACAAACGAAAATAGGGGAATTGAAATTCCGTTAAGCTTTTGCATACTGACCGGCGTCAGCTAGTGATGTAAATGTTCCGAAAGAAAGAAAGAAACACACAGTCTTCATTGCAGGATCACTTGAGGTAAATGTTATTTTGGTACATTTTCAATGATTGAGAACATGATCCAAGTAATCTTAGTCATTTATGATGCTACGAAACGATCTCCTGCCCTTTGTATAGCTCAGCTAAAACATTTCATAATAGTCGAATGAAGTGTTTCCTTTGTCAATTATAAGTGTAATGGACGCCCAAAACACAACACGAAGTCCTGTTAGTTTTGCTATATTCCAGTAATTCGCAAAGGTCTATTTAATCGTTTATAGCATGTTGAAGGCTTTAAAATGTCGTCAAAAATTGGCTGAGTATATTGTGAGAGCGTATAGCTTACTTTAGCAAATTCCTTTCGGTCGTCAAGCAGCCGTTAGAACAATTTTTAAACAATTAATTGTCGCGATTAAATTTCAAGCTGAGTGCACTACAAACGCTTTTGCTACTAAGTTAAGAGAAATTTTAAAATTTACTTAACCAAAATACGAAGGGTAATAACTTTTCACGACACGACTTGTGGAATAAAACCACATTGGTTGACCAACTGTAACTTCTATTCGTCAACTACGTTCGTCTTTTACTATAGCCTTAATTTTTTCGTTAATAGTACTGTTAATTATTGTTGAAGAATCATTCTAGTCCATTCCGGCTACAGGCCAGATAAATACTGAACAACAGCTTAATAATACTGTCGAAATTCATTTCACAGACACTGTATGGTCGCGTTCGTTCGACTCATTATATTAAACTAGGTTTACTAACAAAACCAGTTTGTCAATTTTTGTGGCTTCTAACGAGACATAACATCTCATTATATCTTACTGAGGGGTGCCAATTAAGCAAATAAGACCACAAATCGTTTTTGCACATTTTAATGTTCGTTTTGTGAACCTGGGTATGAAGGTTACATTTAATTTAATTAAGTCAGCGGAGGCCACAACATAAAGTGCTCCAACCGGAGACACAGTCTATAAAACAATTTCACTGCCTCGAGGGAAATATGGCTAATTATCCTGATAGGTTTTTAAGTTTCTTTTGTGTATCATTAATGCCCTGAAAAATTATTACATCTTTTTAAAGCCCTCTCATTTCCAAGCTATTTAAATATGAAATCTTCTTAACATGTTCTATACATTGACTTTAAGCTGGTTTGGAGAATTTGGTGGTAAATCAAGACAATGGATCGGTATTGTTATACAATGTATTGTTATACAGTAAGGTGAAATTAGGTGTTGATCACATTAAAATAAAATAGTATTATTAGTTTCCATTCGGTAATTAGTTGGGTCTAATAAAGTGTGCCAAAAACATGTACTATAGACAAGCAGCTCTCCTTTCCTTCACAAAAGACTGATAATAAATTTGTAGAAAACAGGTGAATAGAGGTGCAACCTGGTCGGGAGAAAGATACTTCTTTAACATGTGGCGATGTGCAAGGTAGGATTTCCGAGCATTTTCAGTCTGAAACAGAACTTATAGACAGATGCATAAATCTGGAGTCGATTTTGACCGGAACTGGGTGTCAATTTTTCAATGTCCAGAAAGTGATTGAGGTATCAGTTTTTGTCTGGTACAGAAAATAGCCTCTTAACAGATTGAAATGAAATTTTGTGCATGACGTGCAGATTTTGCTAACACTAAATACATTAATGAGTCAGTTAAATGATTGTTTATCCGGGCGAGTGTTAAAACGTTTACTTCACCAAATAACAAGAGAGTAATGAAAAAATGGTCTGGAATAGGACTAGGGTATCTTTTTACTGTCTGGAACAGAGTTGTAAATATATCATTTCTTGCTTAGTCTAGTCTGGTATCTAGAGTCCAGCGGCGCACCCCATCCCTCGTAATTAATTAATTAATTAATTAACAATAATAATAATGGGAATTTCCAGTGGGAACTTCCACAAAAGTGGCTCTTCTTGATCCCACTGATTTCAGATCGAATTGGAATTTGGAAGTGCTGGTTTTTGTGGAGGGAGGTAAACCGGAGAACCCGGAGAAAACCCTCGGAGCAAGGATGCGAACCAACAACAAACTCAACCCACATATGGTTCCGGGCCGGAATCGAACCCGAGCGCTCTCACCACTGCGCCAACCCTGCTCCCCTAAACTGATGGCAGTTTGTTGTTTCTTTTATTTTCTTTTCGTGATGAGAAATTCCGTTGTATTATATAAAAGTAGATGGTAAGGGCTCATGCTACGCGAATTTAAACAAATGAACTCGTTTTCTCCATTTAGTAATTCTTTTTATTTTCGGTCACGTGGTACGTGCCGGTAATGTCACCGAAACAAATTCAAGTTGTGCACGCATCAACTTCGTGCCCAAGGTCTTTCTTTTTTGGTTCCCGGTCACTGGAACGAGAGAGAGGCTGGAAGAAGAAAGATCCTGGGAACCTTGTTTGGTGTCAAAATACTTCTCTAATGTTTGTTAATTAATGACATGTACATGGCCTGCAAATGAGCAGTTCATTAAGGTTCGTTCGTTACATCTAGATTGTGCTGTATCTGTCACATACACTGACAAAGAAGTCCAAATACCACCGCAAAGCAGTTGCCAGGAGTGTTATATTTGTTTACAAGTCTTCTTTTGATTATAGAAGTTAGTGAATTTCAGACAGAATTCTCGATGCTGTAAAAATGGAGAAGGCAGCAATTTCATTATAAAAGAATTTGCGAGAAACAACGTATATAAAAAGTTACAATCACGCTCCCAGAGCCCAAGTTCCCCTTCACTAGCGGTTGGAAAACGGGCTCTGAGAACGATGTTGATATGTACTAAATTTCATCACGTTTCATGCCATAAGGTCCAAGAGGCCTTATTTGTAAGATGTGATTTCCTGGCTTTTCGTCTTAAATCACGCGAAGAGTGGAATTATTTCTAGTGGAATTAGTTGCTTGCCAGTGTTAGAATGGCAAGGATTAGAAAGAAAATGCTCGGAAGTGGGCTTAGATTTATTGTTAGGTTACTTAGGTTTGGCAACCGAACGTCGATGCTTGCTGACTGGTTTTCCAAGGACTGTTGTGTTCATATAGGAAAAGAATAGGTGAGGGGCCGGGAATGCATCAGTCTGTACACGAGATATTGTCTGGGACAAATTACTAGCAAATTGATCTAGTAAGTTGAAAGCAAAACGAAAGATGATATAATACTCTTGATACTTTTGGTCATACGTAAGCAAAAGTATAATTTTTTAAATGAATTAAAAGATTTCGAAACAGTGCCAAAAATGCTATTAAAGTCTTTTCTGATCTCCCGCTAAAGTGGAATTTTGTATTGTGCTAACCAGGGGGTAACGGCGAGTTTGCCAAGCGCAAGAAAAATCAAACTCATCCCTTTATCACAAAGTCAGAATTATTCAGTAAGCCAAATCACCCACTCACACTTTCGTGCATAACTTTCCGGATAAAGCTGTGTATTTGTACAGAAAACCAACACCAAAAAAGAAACCACACAGTTAAAATTACCGGGAACGGGCTTTCCTATATAAACAATAAAAAATCCAGAAAAGGTCGGATTAAAATAAAACAGATTTTCGTCTCGTTATTTCTAAGTCATGAGACAATGTTACGAATAGTGCATTGTATGGATTCGGTCAGAAGCATATCTCCTTTTGATCCAGTACTACATGCTACAGCCATTGGTGCCCCCCCATTTTCGGGAGCAATGGAATTTAAAACCATCATAAATCGACCCAGGAACCTCACTGAAGTGAGGTAAGTTATTTTTTATTCAAAGTTTGCTCGTATATTCAGACTTAAAAATTTACCTTTTTCTTCCCATACAAAGCCTTACATTTCGGCTGTTGCTGAACTCGATGAGTTTCATAGTACGGACTTGGTCTACCTGTGGGCATATGCAATTATGATAATCAAATACAAGTTCCACTTATTGTGAAATCGCTATTGCATGATCACCTGGGAATGAGCCTTTCCACATTGGTAAAAATATGATGCTACCCTTTCTGATCTGGGCCCAGTTGTTCGAAAGTCGGATAAATCGCTATCCAATGGATAAATGCTAAAAAAGTATACCACGCTATCCACTGGATAGCGATTTAACCAGCGGATAGCGTTATCTGCCCTTTGAACAAATGAGCCCTGTACTTGTACTGCCTAACCGCTGTAGCTCGACATTTCTAAACAACGCCTTTGATTGGTCGATTCTTGCGCGCGCAAATTCGCAACCAAGCAACAACCAATCAGAGGCTCTGCACATATCTCTGTAGTGCTACGTCATCATTTTGACTTTGATTGAGCGCGCGTTTTTCTTTTTTCATTTTCATTTAAGTGCCAGTTTTGGCAAATCTTCGTTGAAGCGCGCGAAGAGTTTCCGAATTTTTTTATCCAATCAAAAACTAGCGCGAGCGTTCATGAGTACTCCGAAAGCAATCGCGTATACAAATATGTCATGTTGCTTAGCAACTTCTGGGACGAGAACCGCGGGCTCAATCACTTCTCGGAGAAGTGATGTCGCCATCCTGACTGGCACTTGTTCCCCCGACTGTTTCAGGGTAGTTTCTGCCAAGTAAACACTAAACATATAACATTTTTATTCTTAACTTCGAAATATTTGTATTTAAACCTTGATAAGTGTACATGATACAGAGAAGCATGTTGTTAAAGATAAGCACTCAAAAGTACGGATAACGTTGGATAAGCAGCCGATTCAGTTTTACTATATTTATTATAGAAGTCTTAGTAACAGCCTCAAAGCCACATGTTATCAGCAACTACTGTAAGCTAACGTCGTGTTTAATCCTTTATCGTGCTTTATCAGGGTGGAAAAGCTAGATATAAAGTTAATCCGAAGTCTTGGCAGTGAATACAATATTTATCGCCCGAGGAAACAATTTTATTTGTGGTTTATTAATCTGAAGAAAGTCATTATCAGTCTATTAGGTTATGAAGTCCTTAACAATCGCACAAAAATTACCATCCTGGCGACAAATTTCTTCATTAGACATGCTGAGTTGACATAGCAGTTACATTAAATAAACGTATAATAAAACAATATTTCATGAAACGGATGTTACTAATCACGGAATCTAAACTAGAAGCTTATCTACCAGTCATAGGCTTTTGTGTTAAACTATCATGTCGTCTCGCGTGTCTTTCAGTTCGTTGAACGCTTCAGTGAATAAAAGGCTAATATGTCGCTTCGTTAAAATACAAGTGGCAATTTGTTCCTTACCATTAGGTTTAAAGGCTTGCATGCACTTAACGGAGGTAGGTTAAATACTTTCATGCACGGGACGAAGGTAGGTGAATCTTTGGATTCTGGTAGAACTCTTTTCTAAATCATTTATGTTTAGTTGCCGGATTTCAATAATGACAGTTTTATAATTTTTCTCGGCTAGTTGCTTAGACATCTTACTGTTTGCAATGCTCTCAGGTCATCAGGGAAAAAAATGCCTCGTTTTACATAAATCTTTATAGATTCTGTAGTGGAAAACATTGGCCATGGCTTTCATCTAGCCCCTTATTTTCATGGTACAGGCGCTCGTTAAAGAATGTTTTGGCCGACAAGAACTTATTATTTCGACTATCTATTTCGTGCCCATGAGTGTCAATTTCGGATTCTCTCTCAGAGAACTGAACTCAGTCCTTTCCATTTTGGATCTAATTTACATTACCATTAGTCAAACACTAAAATTGCTCACCGATTATTAGCATGACTGCCACTAACTTGTAATTACTAGCCAACTAAGTCAGTTATTCAGTCACTACACTGGTCACAACATCTGGTTCGCGTTAAGCGTTATTGATAAATGATTTTTGTGTTGTGCCGTAAACTAGCTAACTCGCTCCTCTTCCCTCTTCAATTTATTTACCTATGTGCTCATTCATCCTTAAGTCAGTTTATGCATCCATCGATCTATTCATCCGCCTGCTCGTCTGTCCGTCAGTCTATCAGTCTCATCAGTCCGATTGTTCGTCAGTCCATTCCAATTCGCACATCGATTTTTGCGAATAAGAATTGCCTTCCGTCGCTTCCAAACAGTAGCCCAAAAGCTTCAAAAGGCAGTTAGCTCTGTAGACGTTTACTAAACAATTTTTATTTTAGACAGCTGTTAAATGGAATTATTTTCATTGGTTTGGATTAGTCGCAGGGAAATGATGAAAAGCCACCTCGCCCCAACTCCCTTGACCGACATTTTGACTCTACCCAGAGAGCAATGCACGCTGATAAATTTTTCGAGAAAGTGATGTAAGCTTGGTTCACAACTCACAAGTGTTCACAATTTGGCAGTGGTTGAAGATGCACGAACTACTTTATTTACCAGTATTATTTTACACTTTTAGATAACATATATTCAATCTAGACAGTCTAATCGTCAACAAACTCAGACATCAGTCCAATATATGTAACTACTCTTAATTCAAGTTCCTGTTTTGACTACAAAATGGCGGTGTCTTTTTATTTACTGATATTAACTCACTACGCCTAAGTTACAGACAAGTGTTTTTATCGTATCTCAAGTGAGGTAGCCTGTATTTTGAAAAACTTAATTGAGTTAGCCAGTACTTTGAAAAACTCTGTTGAGATAGCCAGTATCGAGAGGATTTGTACTTAAAGATTTACAGTGTATATCAACCTATTCTTCCAAGTAAGAAAAATACAGTGTAGAAAGCGTTCCGGGTTCATGCAAGTAAATATACCGAAGTGGCTCTAAGATGAAAGGGAAAGTCTCTTCAAAATCTGAACAAATTCCGTGTTTATTGGGGACTGTGAGCCGCGAGGGTGAATTTTTTATTTTCTATTTTCCTGGGCGTTGCCGTCGTGGTTGCTTTTAATAAAAGTATATATATGATAATGCAAATGCGGCCTTACACTACTGAAGACCTGAAAAAAATTTTCAGGCTCTGAGCGGGAGTCGAACCCACGACCTTTGCGTTGCCAGTGCAATGCTCTACCACTGAGCTATCAAAGCCACATGAGAGCGGTCGTATATGGGTAATCCCTTTATGGTGGACATGATACTCGGCCCAAGTATATGTGAAATAAATGAATGTGTGTCCAGCAGTAGCAATGAAATATATATATGATAATGCAAATGCGGCCTTACACTACTGAAGACCTGAAAAAAATTTTCAGGCTCTGAGCGGGAGTCGAACCCACGACCTTTGCGTTGCCAGTGCAATGCTCTACCACTGAGCTATCAAAGCCACATGAGAGCGGTCGTATATGGGTAATCCCTTTATGGTGGACATGATACCGCATTTGCATTATCATATATATATTTCATTGCTACTGCTGGACACACATTCATTTATTTCACATATACTTGGGCCGAGTATCATGTCCACCATAAAGGGATTACCCATATACGACCGCTCTCATGTGGCTTTGATAGCTCAGTGGTAGAGCATTGCACTGGCAACGCAAGGTCGTGGGTTCGACTCCCGCTCAGAGCCTGAAAATTTTTTTCAGGTCTTCAGTAGTGTAAGGCCGCATTTGCATTATCATATATATATTTCATTGCTACTGCTGGACACACATTCATTTATTTAATAAAAGTGTTTTGAAAGAGCAAAAACTGAGTCCGTCAATTGGGTTATTATAATATTTTGGCTTGTATTTTGGTCAGGAAACCCACAATATCGGTTTGATTTTATAATGAACAGTACTAAACCAATAACAGGAAGTACGAAATGAGGACCGGTAAGATTACAGCATGGAACAAAATCAGAAAAGTACATGTTGCTCACGTTTTTGAAGTTTGGTTCAGATTTTTCAAACGAAATCGGTAGTGTAGCAGGTCTCGATTGATTGTAGTAAACCTGTTCCTCTAGTGTAAACCTGTTCCTCTAGTGTAGTAAACCTGTTCCTCTAGTGTAAACCTGTTCCTCTAGTGTAGCAGCTCTCGATTCCTTAGTAGTAAACCTGTTCCTCTAGTGTAGCAACCTCGATTCATTGTAGTAAACCTGTTCCTCTAGTGTAGCAGCTCTCGATTGATTGCAGTAAACCTGTTCCTCTAGTGTAACAGCTTCCTCGATTGATTGCAGTAAACCTGTTCCTCTAGTGTAGCAGCCTGATTCCTCTAGTAGTAAACCTGTTCCTCTAGTGTAGCAGCTCTCGATTGATTGTAGTAAACCTGTTCCTCTAGTGTAGCAGCTCTCGATTGATTGTAGTAAACCTGTTCCTCTAGTGTAGCAGCTCTCGATTGATTGCAGTAAACCTGTTCCTCTAGTGTAGCAGCTCTCGATTGATTGCAGTAAACCTGTTCCTCTAGTGTAGCAGCTCTCGATTGATTGCAGTAAACCTGTTCCTCTAGTGTAGCAGCTCTCGATTGATTGCAGTAAACCTGTTCCTCTAGTGTAGCAGCTCTCGATTGATTGTAGTAAACCTGTTTCTCTAGTGTAGCAGCTCTCGATTGATTGTAGTAAACCTGTTCCTCTAGTGTAGCAGCTCTCGATTGATTGCAGTAAACCTGTTCCTCTAGTGTAGCAGCTCTCGATTGATTGCAGTAAACCTGTTCCTCTAGTGTAGCAGCTCTCGATTGATTGCAGTAAACCTGTTTCCTCTAGTGTAGCAGCTCTCGATTGATTGTAGTAAACCTGTTCCTCTAGTGTAAACCTGTTCCTCTAGTGTAGTAAACCTGTTCCTCTAGTGTAGCAGCTCTCGATTGATTGTAGTAAACCTGTTCCTCTAGTGTAAACCTGTTCCTCTAGTGTAGTAAACCTGTTCCTCTAGTGTAGCAGCTCTCGATTGATTGTAGTAAACCTGTTCCTCTAGTGTAAACCTGTTCCTCTAGTGTAGTAAACCTGTTCCTCTAGTGTAGCAGTTGCTATTGTGTTTGGGACTAGGGGCATTGTTTCTGTTATTTGTTTTATTGTTCTCTCGAAGGGTAGTGAGCCATTGATGTCAGACCTTGTGAGACCTGCCACCCAACGAAACGAAACATGCAAATTAAATATGGAGAATTTGCTTTCCATTTTCTAGCGGGTTGCCGATAGTAGTTTTCAGTTTTACTAGTCGAGAGTACGGTCAACCTGTGAGCACGCCCCCGGGGCGTGTTGACAGGTTGAGCGGCGCTCGGGAATTGGGCGCTTTTAGGGGGCGGGGGTGGGAAGATCACTTCCCCCACCCCGGAAAAGTAAAGAAATGCAATCTCTGAGCTCGTGACTAATTCGGAGAAAATTTAATTGAAGGTCAGACATGTGAAGACTAGCTGGCCGGGGAGTATGGTGTTACTCTCTTCAAAAACAACTTTTTTCACATGTTTTCACGCAAACCCTTTAGGAAGCAGTTTGAAGTAGTAACTGTTCGTGAAAAATATCCCTATCAACACTTCTCGTTTCACATCTTAGTTTCTTTCATTCTTTATTACTCTTATCTTGTTCATAAGTTGACACTGAAAGCGCTACATCCTCAGTTTTCACAGTAAGACGCCAAATGGGTTAATAACGTCTCAAGTTTCACAGCACATCTTTTTTTCATTGCTTTGGTATTATTAGCTTCTGTCTGGCGGTAAAGTCTGTCAACCCACGAAAATAAAAGTGTAAACAACTTTGTGGCTAAAAGGCCAAAGTCACAGGAAGTTACTCAAAATCCTTTTAATCAGTGCATGCAATCACATTGGAGTAATTTTTTGCACTCTTGAATGAGAAGGGTGGTCTTCATAATCGCGTTATATTGGACTTGTGTACGTGAAGAGACGGGAAATATGTCCGCGGTTTGAGTGCTTAGTTTTGAGCTATTTTCACTAAGGGACCAGTTGACAGAAGGCTTCGCTTATCTTTCCTGTCGTTTGATGTTTTAATCCATCGAAGTTTAAACTGTTTAATCGTGTTAACAATGACTAAAGCAAATGACACACCTTAATGTTTGCTTGCAAAATTGGCTTGTGTGAAAGAATTTTTCAAGATTAAAATGTAGATTGCTAGAAGTGTTGCAAAGATAGGTCATGGCAAAAATCTTGCATAGGTTTGAAGTTTCAAAAATCCCTAACATCTTTATTTCTGCCGAAGAAAAAATTTTGACCATGATTCTGTGAAGCTAGGCAATGCTAGGAATTTTCTTTGCCTTTTACTCTAAAACAAATAAATAAACAACTGTATTCTATGAACATAATCAACAACCTGACTGCCTATTTGCTTTTTGCAAACAAGTCAAGAAAAAAAGCTCTCGAGTAAGTGAATTAAATTGAAAATCAATTGAAAGTGCTACGTGCCGCGTCAACACTGTTTGATGATAAAATGGGACAACGTTTTATAATGGTACTTTTGTTTTGCAAAAACATTACATTGAAAAAAAATGTCTCTACTCAGCTCTCCCTTGAAGGAAAATACCTTGACAACGTGATGGCAGATTTATAAGGTGTTTAGTTTCCCATATTTCAAGATTTGTAACCAGATACTGCCTTCACAGCGAGACTCAAATTTTACCTAGTCAATATTTTGCTACAGTTGTCAATGAGTTTTGGGTTGGCATCCTTCAGACTTACAATGCGCAATCAATGGCGCGTCACTGGTACATGGTGTTAACGCTATATAAGTGGTTGTGGGGAGTTCAAAGGTACACAGTGCTCTGATTTCGCTATCCGAAGATCTGATCTCTGGACCGTGGAGATTTCTTGCCTATATTTTGATAATGTTCTTAAGTGAAAGATAAGTGTCGGAAACAACAACACAAGGCCAGCCGAGTCGACGGAGTGAGTTAGTATAGATTTGACCGTCTGTGTGAAGGTTATTCAAGCGTCGAAGCCTTAACCGCAATTCTTTTAATTCTCTGCCACTAATTGACAAGTCAAGAATCCGGGATGCAAATAATTACATAGTTTTGCGGAAGGGTAAAAGGCACTCACATTTCTGTTTTTACTTCAGAATCACAGAGTGCCGGGTGATGTAACAAAACTCACGCACAGAACCCGTTTTATCTCTCCAGATAGCCGCGCTGGGCAGCCATGTTTTCAATCTGTGTATATGGTGTTTTTGTGGTCCTTATCAAACTAGCTGGTACTTTAGCCGCCGAAGAGAAGGGCTCAGGTTAGTGAAATATAAGCAATCGTTTAATTCAAAGGCTTTAATGAATGTTTTGAGACGCGCGCTAGCTGTTGACGGCATTATTTCTAATTAATAATCCCGCGGCTTGCAGACTTTTAAGTACGTAGTCTGTCTTCGACCGTCTCATAATTGATTTTGTAGCCTTGCTTTTTCAGAGCGATTTGTGAAAAACTACGAAGAATACAAGATAACTATTCCTTCAGTGATCGACAAGCGATGGAAAGTTTATATCGCACGTGCTTCACAAACCATATAGCAACTCGCGCCAAGAACAGCAAGTCAACAGTGCTAAAACCGGAACAAGCGAGGGAGAACTTTTACACCTCGAAGTACCGACCTTCAAAGGGCAAAAACTACAACTTCGTCTGTCCAAGAACACGAAATTTGCCGCACCAAGATTGGTGATCGAACATGGTGATCAAATCAGGCAACACAACAACCTCGACTGTCATTACACGGGGCACATCAAGGATCAACCAAATTCTTTGGTGTCGCTCAGCTATTGTAAAGGTCTGGTAAGTAAAGGAACTTTCTTTGGTCTTTGCTTTCCGTGATAAATTTAATATACCACCCAGATAACTGAGACTTTCACAACAAACCAATGACAATCGACAAATGATTCTTGATAAATGGGTTTACCCCGGTGTATTTATGTTCTAAGTCTCATTATTGTCTATACGTCACGCAGCGCTAAGTCGTATTTAATATTTTGCGCAAAACCACCCCGGCGTTTCTTTTTCATTCGATCGCATTTAAGTTTCTTTATCAGCCAGTTTACGTTACAGAAAAACCAATAACAATCATACAGGGTATGATAGTAAAAAACCAGGTAAAAAACGCTCGGCTTTTCTTCGCAGTACCGGCGTCGCAGAAGAAGCATTTGTAATTCTCATTTCAGTACTGGCGAACACCGGAAATTCTGTAGCTTTGTAATTTTTCTCCACGCGCTTTCGACTTTTCTTTTTATGTGGCAATTCAAACCGGCAGCGCGCAACTGCCTTTTATGCGCCGGTCTCACAGCACTTTTTCTGATCCGGATGTTTGCTATAAATATGCGTGACGCAAAGGAAATTTTAGAACAACAAAAGCGGCATCTTTTGCTGTTATAAGTAAAAACACCTCATGCGGCGAGAAAGGAGTTTATTTGGGTGAAACATAAGAAAGTTTGTTGCAATTCTACAACGAGTGTTGATTTCCGTGTTTTCGATGACGGATTCCTCTTCAACAAGAAACAGTTCTTTGTTTTGTTTCCCACGGTAAAAGATTCGTTTGTGCTTTATTGTTGTCAGCGCAGTACAGTAGTTAATCCTTCCTTTTCCGTTTATAGAGTTAACGGTATTCTTTAATGTAACTTGGTCACTTTTAACCTTTTTCAAAATAGAGCGCGGGAAAAAGTAAAACAAAAAAATGTTTGCGCGCAAATCACGATATTCACAAGTTCAAATACCAGATGACTTCTTAGTCCGATGACCTATGCAAAAATAATTGTTTCCGCCAAGGAGTTATTTTCATGTTGTTGGGTTTAATTTATAGACTAAGGAAAAAGAAGAACTCAGGATTTTTTTCTCTTAGGTGCGTGATATGAAAGAAACTTGTGCAAATAAATATTTGTTTTTTGCGTCATAAAACGCCAAATGTTAATCCCTTTCAAATGCTACGATTTCGCCAGTGTCAGACAAGTTTATTTTGAGCTGTTGAAATTTCCTGTAGTCAAATTGACGGAAGATTCTTGAATATCCAAGCGATTTGTCTCGGTTGGGTCAATGTTTTAAAGGAATGCGAACCCACAAGACGTTTTTCGTGCTAGGATCATTCGCGCTAGCTAGCAATGAAGGGACCAGCTATTTCCGAAGTGCCCGCTTCAAGGCCAGTTGTCCGTGGAATTTCCTTTCTTATTAAATTTACTCTTTTGCAAGGTCAAAGATGCTTTTTTCATCTAACCGAAACTGTCATCTGGAAAAAGCGCATTTTAGTCGCAAAATAACTGGCGAAAAGTACACGAGCGTAGCTTGTCAGCGTTAAGCATAATGGAAGGATTTATGAGGCAATGACAATTTAAGTTTTAATGGAAGTAACAGTTGTTCACGTGTTTTGTTTTTTACGGCTATTCTTGGCGAGTATTTTTCGTTTTGAATTTCTTATCCAAAACACTTAGACATTTCAAGATGTAATGATGGTTAAAACGCATGTAAGCTCTTTCGCAGTTTCTTCTTAAAACAAAACAAAACAACTTTACGACAATCAAATTCCTGCCTTTTGAAATCAAGTTTTTTAGGTGCGTTTTCGCAAAGTGCGCGCGCCTTAACCGAACTTTCGCTAGCATAAAACCTAATCAACGTAACATATGCCCATAGATGAAATCTGATATTGTTGAGCGCTAAAATAGCATTTTAATCGTTCGACAGTTCTTGAAGCAAAGAAACAACTGTTTAGATAGAAAATAGGTACAGTTAAACACTGTTTATTCAATGCGAGACTCCGTCTTTTATCATTCTGAAGAGCACTATCACAAATGACATCTTTCCATATCTAACAAAAACAAATCGTTGTTCTCTCTTTGTAAACAGAGTAACGTGAAAAGCAAAGAAAGGTATGAAAGCAGCTCTTTATATCTGTCACTAGGATCTAAAATCTTGACGTGAAAGGAGGTTTTGCTATCTTTGAAATCCGTCGAAATATCCAACACAAATTTCGTGCGCGCGCAATCTTTTGCGCAATCTTTTGCATGCCGACAGCCAATCAATTAAAATACCAAAGCACGTGAATAACTGCAAACACTAATTGATTTGCCAAAATATGATTACTATTGATCATCAGATAACTTAATTATCTCCCGTCTTTATCATTTCATTAATCTATGATAAATGTTTTTCAAAGCCTTTGAAGCACGCAGTCAAAACTATAGCAGCAAAATGGGTTGCAGCCGGCTCTTAAAGTTTGTTTAACCTTTTAATCCGCCACAGTGATCGATTCCTAACCTCTCTGCACTTCTTTATTACACATTCAAGTGGGACAGTTTATGAGAATGAAATTTCTGATCATCTCAAAAAAGGTAGTCCGAGCGTTTTATTTAAAGTTAAATTCTCTTAAGTATAACCTTAGGAACAGTATGAAACACAGTATGGAGAATTTGACTCTGACCTTGACACTGCCACAGAGAGGGTTGAATATTCTGGAAAATGAAAGCATTCCCCCAACAGTGTAGGTCGTGGGAATCTATTGTTTTTTTTTTTATTTTTATTTTTCGTAATTTCGGGGAGGTCAAATTTATCCTTAACATGTGTACAGAAGATACAATTTCTTGTTACTTGAGAATTAAATGTCCACAACCAATATCCTAGACTTGATTGTGTTTTTCATTTGCGTGCATTTCATTCCTCCCCGTCTGAAAAACAAAGAAGGACAAATTCCGAGACGATTGGACAAAAAAAACAACTGTCTCTTGTTCAAGAGCTGAAGTGCTACATTCCTATCGCTTTTTTTTTTAACAGAAAATCGAGTTAAACAGGAAAACTTTCGCTTCCCAAAACAGATTTTTTAAATTGCGTTTTTGTTTAGTCTCCCTTGTACTTTTTATCTCTATTCGAAGAAAAACAAGTTCGTTCTTAACACATTTTGTATACGCCCTATTGCGTACTTTTTGCTCTTTA
This sequence comes from Oculina patagonica, assembly GCF_052425735.1. Classification (NCBI taxonomy): domain Eukaryota; kingdom Metazoa; phylum Cnidaria; class Anthozoa; order Scleractinia; family Oculinidae; genus Oculina; species Oculina patagonica. The sequence goes on along the minus strand of NC_135758.1, from coordinate 19,898,731 downwards.
GTCTGTTGACCGATAACCCATTTGCAAATGAGCAGATACTAGAAAAAAGGTATTGTTGTGTAAAGACAGTAAAGATACGTAAAGAGCGATTTTCGAATTTGTTTTTTGAAGAAAGAAAACACTGTCCTACGAGAATTAATATTGACCCCGTTTACTTATACAGAAAAACATGATTAATATCTAGGCAAAGATATTTCATGCGTGCCTATAGCGAAGTCAACAACGCGCGTTTAAGGTCAAGAAGCAGACTCTATTATAGGGATATTGCCAGTGTTATTTAAGAATTATTGGCTGCACTGTTGAAATATAGACATGTCTAATTTGTTTCACACTGAATGCAGCGTCAACCGCATTTTGCCAGTGTTGGTGTTGGTTAAACTGCAGAATGTAAAGAATTTAAAGCTCTTTCTCGTCAATTCATAACATCTGCAAAAACAAATTGCCATCTCGCACGAAAAGACCTTTGCTTGGTCTTACCTTCTAGAACAGTTAGGTTGTTAGCTGTATTATTTCAAAGTACTGTCATCGATTTAAAACATTGTCATAACGTGTGCTTGAATCTTGATTAAGTTATCGCCACAAAGAAGAACGTCTTATTTTTCGCTAATGATTTTTCAATCGGCTGAAACCTTTGCCTACCGATTCAACAAAATAGTTTGAATTTTTGTCTGCATATTCCCTTCTCAACAACAACAACAACAACTACAACAACAACAACAACAACCAAAACTGCAACAACAACAACAACATTCATTTTCCGTTTAGGAGCTAAACGTATTGATCTTTCAGTGAAGAAATTTCTCCACACACGCTGTCCATGTGTCGTAATATCTCATGTAGAAAACATAAAACATCTGTATTTCTTGTCTTGTTAGCTATACGTGCTGGCCCGTAATTCACCATTTGTATTAAACATATTCAAAAACAAATCTTCAGGTTGAAATGGAATTATAAATGGCTCGTGTGAGGAAAAACCTTTAAATCATTTTGCACAAAGAACTAACAACCGAATCGTCAGCTGCTAAAAGTATCTTAAGTAACCCGCCCTTTTTAAGTACCTCCAACCGAGTTTATAATGAACCACGTATTGTCCGTATTGACTTGTACCTCGTTCATACCAACCAAATAAGTTTAGTTACACTTGTGGTTTCTTTATGGGTGCTTTTAATAAACCTTTGGAAAGCAGCGTTTGTTTCTTTACCGGGTCAAGAGGTCTGGGATCTAGCCCTAGCCGGGGTACTATGTGTGGTATTCTTCAGCGAGACACTGAACTCTCACCGTGCCTCTCTACCGGTGAATTGTTAGGAAACCCGACCAAACGTTGTGTGTGTGCCGGTGGGGGGATAGAGATGGGAGAGGGCAGCGATAAAGATGCATCCCATGCAAGGGTGGGGGGAAGACAGTACTCCTAGGGGTTTCGTTTTCAGGATTTTTAGAAAACCAGCGGCGTTACGCTTCCGGCAGTCATAAGTCATCACGCTTCTCCGACCCTTCAGATCATAAGGGAGTTTGCCTCGAATTGAGCTAATTTTTCTTTAAACTTTTAGAAAGGACTTATTCAAACTGAAGATGGAGTTCACTATCTCATTGAACCTGTACAAGGGCAAAATTTGTCTAACGCGGACGACCAACATTCTCATGTTGTGTATAGAAGATCGCTTGACAAGCCTCTGTTACCATGGAAACAACAGGACAAATTATGCACAGATCAAGGTACAGGCCTGTTCTCTTATGAAAAGATTGCTTCTAATTTTAACCAGTATTTTAATAGAGCTCATTTGATATCTTTGTGTGCCATTAGTATAACCTGAAACGGAAAGTAGTTTTTTCATAAGAGGTTAAGGTAAATTGAAAGACGTAGAGCCTTATTGCATAATTAAAATGTCATTTTGGCATAATAATCATCTTCATCATAATAATTAATTTTCACTTCTATAATTATTTTTCACTTCTGCCTGTGAACAGTTTTCACCACCAAGGCAGAATTAGAAAACTAAGATAGTTGGTCTTTGAAATTAAAGAAAGATGAAGACATTTCACGAGATCTGTAATAGATATTTCCACTGCACGAGTTTGTAAGATTTACATTACACTGTTTTCAGCCAAACGGACACCTCTATTAGACGGACACCTGGTTTTGGTCCCGTCCCTGCCGTTTTTCAGTCATTTAACTGTAACTAAACTCCCTATAAGACGGACACCTCTCTAAGACGGACAGTTGGAGCCGGGTCCCGACGGTGTCCGTTTTAGAGAGAGTTGACTGTAGTGGATGACACGGAATTCTTTGATCCTACATTCTAGAACCGATAACTTTGAAACGTCGACTTCGTTCGCCGTACCTAGAGATAAGAAATCGACAGAATCGACGCGAAAGACGCTCAGTTAGCACGGAGAAAAATGTGGAAATGCTGATGGTAGCCGACAAGACAATGTACGAGTTTTACAAGGGTGGATTAGAAGAGTATCTTCTCACTATTGCAAATATGGTATGTAATCCTCAGTTTACTTTGCAAACTATTACCGTATTTTCTCGAATAAACGCCGGACCCCGAATAAACGCCGGGTCCCTAAGGTACAGTGGTAAGTAAGCCTTTTATGCATTTCTTTAAGGTGCAATAGGCTTAAGGTATGATGGCAAGATACATTCATGACACAAATAAATTGAATCAAAACATAACCATCTGAACAAATTAAGGTTTCATTGAATTTTTTTGTTTTGTTTTTCGCCAGGTCAGTAACATGTTTCGAGACCCAAGCATCGGGACGGCAATCAATATCGTACTCGTACGGGTGATGATTCTTAAGGAAAACCCGGTAAGAAATCCCTGGGAAAGAAGAGGGAGTTTTAAAGCTATTGCCTGTAGTACAGCCGAAAACATAACACTAGCAAGTTATACGTTGACTTGTTAATTTACTAAGAATTTTTTCACAAGAGGCTAGTTGTTCACGGGTGAAAAACGCTAACTAACAGCTATATAACGTTTTCAATGGATAATGTTATAAAAAAACAACTACTGCTGTCCATATGATTTTTCTGCATGTGGGTACCCGAGTTCTCTCATTATGTTTCCCTTTTTATGCGTGATGAAGGTTTTGGCAAACCTCATGCCGAAACGTACCCGAATTGTCTCCGATTCTTCCTTTCCAATCAGAAAGAGCGCTAGCACTCCGAACCGCCGACCGATTAGCTCAGTTGGTAGAGCGCCGGACTGCACTGCGGGAGGTCTCGGGTTCGACTCCCCGACCGGGCCAACACTCAGGGTCTTAAAATAACTGACAAGAATATGCTGCCTTTGCAATAACATCTGCAAATGGTTAGATATTCTAGTCTTCTCGGATAAGAACGATAAACCGTAGGCCCCGTCTCCTGTATCTTCAGTGTTGTTGTCAGCAGGGGACGTAAAAAAACCCACACACTTATCGTAAAGAGCAGAACATGGAGTTCCCGGTTTTGTGATCTGGACTTTGCCTGTTGTACTGTGCTTACTGTGAAATGCTCGGAGATATTAGCTGTATAAGCTACCCTACAAATCCGAGGGTAAAGAAAAGTGATGTATTGTATATTGATTATAACGTTGCCATGTCAGTTCGTCATCATGTTCCTTAGCCACCCTTCTAGCTAAAGTCGCGGGCAAGCATAACTCTGACTTCATTGTTTGTTTTTCTCCTTAGAGTGCGCTGAAAGTTACTCATCATGCTGGTCACACACTTAAACACTTCTGTCGCTGGGCGTCACTCATAAATCCTAAATCGGAGGACCATCCTAATCACCATGATATAGCAGTCTTGATTACCAGGTGTGTATTGATGATATCCTTGGCTACAGCGCGCGTAAGTGTAACACGTGAAATAAGCATGCGCGCGAGTTGTTGTGAGAGATGACACGCGGGACGATAGATAGATAATCTTTATTTCAGCACATGGAATAATTCGTTAGCTGTAAATTACAAAATTACTGTACAAAGTAAAATATTTCCATAAAAAGCTGCTTTCAACGAATGCCGTTCCTTATTAAATTACTTGCATGATTAAGCTTCTAAATTGCCCAAGGGACCCTCCTTTTCTTACGTCACAAGGAAGAGTGTTCCATAGAATGGCGTGACTGTAACTAATGCTATTTTTGTAATATTTAGTCCGCGGTAATGAACGTTAACACGCGTGTTTGCCAATATCTCTATTTTGCTTCACAGTTTTCTCCATGCTTTATGAATTTTGAGCCGAAGCCCCATAATACAGTTAATACGCTAACTGCTTCCCCTCTTTTACCTATAAGCTATATGCAATGCAGGTCGTCTAATCTAACTAAAACTAAAAAGCGCTTCTGAACGATTACTGGTTTGATGCCTTGCCAAAATTCCAGAACTACTGAATTCCATACCCGAAAATGTATTTTTTTAGCAAAATAACGTTAGTTCTTCTTGGCTAACATCGTTTGGTGTGGTAATCGATGAATAAATTTTGTTCCGATCAGAAATAGCATTTGATCAAGTCATCCCTCTCTTATTGTCTTGTCCTATAACGGTTAGTTTTTGTAAATTTTTGTCTTGACAGACATGACATATGTAGAGGAATCAACGAGCCTTGTGAAACATTAGGTATGTAATTCTCCGACTCAACCGCGAACGCACCCACATGTACAGTACTTGAAACTTTGTCTTAATATCCTCGTAAAACGCTCACACGGTTGAGATTTTTGTTTATCTAGGGGCGAGGGAGGTAACATTAACGTAACGACCTCTAGCGCAGTTTCTCAACTTTTGTCCTGAAGATTTTCGTGTGTGGTCTGTAAAGACTAAATCTCTACTCAAATCCCTTGAGGCTGAAATCTCAAAGATTTCCTTGAACAGTTTAGAACGCGCTTTGTACTTAACCGGCTAAGGCTTATTTACCAGTTTCCTGATTACTGTCATAAACTACCGTTAAGTCCCGAACAACTCGAACCTTCAAGGGAAATCAAAAGAGGTTCGAGTTATCGGGGGTTAAATAAGTAAGAAAATGACCTGGACGGGAATCGAAAAAGGCTCGAGTTAGAGGGAGGTGGTTCGAGTTATCGGCACACATCTGGCCAATCAAAAAAAACCCAGGCAACTCAATGAACCAATCAAAGCAAAATCAGAAGCAATCGAAGCAAAAACGGGCAACTGGCGCAAAACGCGGGAAAATATGTAATTGATGCCAAAGCGGGGGAAAGCATGCACAAGAAAAGTCACGAGTGGTGTAGGTTGTATTTTGATTGGTTAACGATCATCACGTTCGTTCCGATTGGCTAGATCTCTTTACTTTTACTGCTCTACTTTTGCTGGCTATTTGGTTATCTTTGATGTGTACTAAATAGGCAAGAACAACAGTTATACAAAAAAGCTACCAGTTCCTACCATAACTATTAACGGTTTGTTTTTTTCAGGTCTTTCACAGGTAAACGGTCTCTGCACCAAAGACAAGAGTTGTAATGTGAATGAAGACAATGGCTTGACACTAGCTTACACTATCGCCCACGAAATAGGACACAAGTAAGAACAATAAAAATGAAGTTCTTTAAAACGCCGCAATCGCACAAAATCTATAACTGAAATCTATAATATATTTATTCTTTCGTTAGCATTTTTCTTTTGCTCGTATAGTATTAATCTGGTAAAAATATAGCGGCTTCAGCTATGTCGCTCATTGTAGCAGAAAAGCCGACAAAAAAGAACGCTACTTTTGCTATACACTCAGACACTTTGCGGACCGTTTTTTCGCTGGTATCAAACCTACTTCAGATGGGAGATGAGCGCAGTTCTACCTTCTCTACCTCGGACGCAATTCTTATCCGATACCCCTCCACCCTCAGGAGAACAGCTTATATGACCCGAAATGTTTTACTGCTGTTTACATAGAAGTGACCTTGAATACTTTACGTTTATCTGTTCAGACACTCGCATTTTTCAGGAGCTTTTGTGAAGGAGTAGAATGCAGATCTTGTTTATTTGTTTCTTAGTGCGCACCAATGTGTTTATAAAGAAAATATAGCCAAATTTTTCACTTGTAACCCTGTCGAATGAAGATTATGGATAACGAAGTTCAAATCCATCTTTCCGGTGGAATTTTTCTAATCCAAAAGTGTAATTCGTATGATAATACGAAAATGGCTTTAGGAGTGACCGATTTAAAAAATATCATTTCTTTAAAGTCTCTTTCTAATCTTCAAAAGTTAACATTACGTTTTAGTCAACAATATTATCTGTCAGCCGAAGTTGTGAATTCTCTTTCGGTGTTTTATCTTATCAAAAATTAATTTGGTTGATTACAAGGATGGATTTCAAGCGTCTTTTGGACGCCAGTTTCTAGACAGCACGCGCGATTATCAGAATTCATATCTTAATTAATTAAGTGCTACACCGTCTTAATTTTTTTGGCAATAAATCACAGATACCCAAAATAACTTAATCCAGATAAGTATTATCTTTTTGTCAGTGTCTGTTTCTTGAGATACAAGAGCGGTCATTTCGAAGGCAGTTCAAGTACTAATGCATTGATCTGATTGCTGCGAAAACTGTTAACCTTTCAATTCTCTAAATTGGCCATTATTGAATTTTATCCATACCATATTAATGTGTTGTTAAGCGGACAAATGAGAACAAAAGACCTGGAGATATCGATTTGATGTACCACCAACTGTAACTAACGTTTTAAAAGATTTATGCCAATTTAATAGTAGAGAGAATTTAGATTTTGAACTGGAAACACGGCCTGGTCACGAGCAGGGTCACAATGGTGGCACCGACTCAGTTAAGTCTGTGCAAAAATGCTTCACAAAAACTGACGACACTTATTGATTTAAATTATCTTCAGGGATCACAGGCACCTCTTATCATATCACAGATAAAATACCAGGCTCACACAGACCAGACGGTCGGCGTTCGGGATCGTTTATCGTATATTGCAGCGTATTTACAGTGTATTTACTGATTGTACCTGTGTATAGGGTATTTTGTCGGCGTTCCTTCCATCTAGATCATGCAGGATACCGCAAATTATCCTGATAACCTAAAATATTTTGTTGGCTGATATCACTGTTCTATCAAAGCCATCTTACAGTGCAGTAAGCGTGTTTTCAACGTTATTTCCCTTCTCGAGCCTGTTAAAACATTCTGGGCGCTTTTCTGCAACTCAAACAACAGAGAATATTGTTGGTTGTGTTTACGATCAGAACATCTGACACTACAAAAAATCAGTAAAAAAAATTCTGCCGTATTACAACAAAGTACGCTTGTATGATAAAGATTAACACTCAATCTCTAGAAGGTTCTGTTTTGGTTTAATCACAATATTATATCTGCGGCAACATTTTGCAGTTATGCTATAAATTGCACCTGATGATTTAAACACGTATAAAAATAGAAACGATAATATCAGGCAAAAAGTTGTTAAGGATTTAAAAAAGATTAGCAGTTTTTCACTGCCTTTAAGGCAGCTTAAAAGCTCCCATGCGCCATAAAAGTCTTTGCTTAATCCGCCTTAAGGCCAATTTCCTATCTCTCAGGTAATCATAGGATATTCTCACGGAATTAAAATGTAAAAGGGCACAATGTCAGACACCATACATCTCGCTTTTATGCCAAGAAATTGGAAGTTGTATTAACCAACTTCCTCGCGGCGGTTTGTTGTTTGTGATGGATTCCAAAATAATGTCCAAAAATCTGAACCACATTTGACAAACAAGATCAAAATATTTCCATTTCCGTAATGTGGCTTTGCCGTATATGTGCACGTTTAGTTTACCGTTGTCTGTTTTGGTTGTACAAAGAATCAGCTCCCTGATTTTCAAAGGTTGGATTAGGCTGGCAGCGGAAAAATAACTATCCAGTAGATAACTGTTACCAAAACTAACTACGCTTTCCACTCGATAGTAAATTAATCCGGTGGAACTAGTTACCGACCTTTTACATGTAAACCAGAGGAATTGCTTCTAACGGAACTGTTGTGGTGCCTTGGCGAGGAAATGGAATTAAAATTCTTGTTTCGTTTCTTTATGAGCATTGGTTGTTAACCGTCATTACTTCAAGTATTTCCCCCGGCTTTTGTATTAAAATTGAACAAATTGGAAGATGAAATGTCTGCTGCATCTCCAATGGCGGTTAAATTAGCAGTTATTGGATTAAGTTGACCACGATAGCGAGATTTATCGAGACTGTGGCTTGTGGTATCAACCAAAGCCGAGGGCTGATAGTGATAACAAAGAGACCTTGAAAATTAAAACCCTTATTGATCCGTGTCCTATCACTGCTGTATTAGAGACTCAAAACACAAATTCAATTTGGGTTTGTTAACGTGAACCGTTATGTGAGTCCGATTCTGTATACTTTTTTTTAGCTGTAATCATTGTCTAAATACACCATCTTTACCCCATCGGTTAATTGAGCCGTGAGCGGTTTATATCGTTGCGCTTTAAATTTTGGGTAGATTTTGTGGAGGTGAATCTTATTTTGCGCGTGCCGGAGTGACGTCAGTAGTGGCTCCTAAAAGCTATTTCTTTGTCAACCTGGATCCCAGGCTTGGCAAGGGAGAAAAAGAAGAGAGAGCCTAGGGACAAGGTTGTTGCTTTGTTCATGGCCAATCAAATTTACTCACTTATGGCGTGGTGTAACGTAAGCCCTTACACCAAAAAACCCGGAAAGGGTTCGATTAAGAATTATAATTTACAGAAATTACCGTATTTCACGAGGAGTTCATAATAGATCTATGAGACATAATACTAAAACTGCCGGTATTTCTTTTTTCTCTTTCATCAGTTTTGGAATGCTGCACGATGGAAATGAAAACAACTGCAAGTGGACTCAAGATAAACCGTATCTGATGTCTCCTCAGCTGGAAGCTTCAGGCCGACAACAATTGTGGTCTTCTTGTAGCAGAAATTATGTCAGGCGCTTCTTAAAGTAAGTGGCAGCCTACAAAAGGGCGCTTTCTCGTTTACTTTTGAAAGCAATTCTATGTTTGGTTGGGTTGTCACTTTGGTGAACTTGGTAATTAGTTTATAAAATCGTAAAAAGAAGTCTTACCAATCAGAACGAAAAAACTGCCCACTAAGCCAATCAGATTTGGTATGCGTCACTCTTCCCGCGCTTTGCATAGATTACATGCTGTGTTTTGAGTTCTGATTGGTTTACTGCACTATTTGCATTACGCGTCCTTTTCCCGCGCTTCGCACAGGTCACGTGTTTCTTCCTTGAGTTTTCATGGTACATCACCTATTTGCGACCGTACCAATGGGCAACCGAACGTTGCTTTTTTCTTAAACAAGAAAGGAATGTAGACATGAAACTTTGTTTCTTTTATGTCCCTTATTTTCAGGAGTGTTTTAGTTTTAGTTGATTAGGTAAAAATTAAACGCCCAAAACTTAACTTCAACTTATACGTTACTTGTTAATCACTTAATTTTCCACCCATTTCATTAAAAATGTTAAACATTATCTCTGTTTTTCTTTCAGTAAAGGTTGGGGCCGCTGTCTTGATGATGAGCCTGCGAGGCATGACTTCAAGTTTCCCACAATGCTACCGGGGGTTATATACGACGCCAACCACCAATGTCGCCTGCAGTACGGCCCTTCATCTTCCCACTGTACTGGTATGACGGTAAGTTATAGCGATGTTCTTTGAGTTGAACCTTGGCCATTGAAAATTAACCTCAACACGTTGCACGTAAGACAGATGCACACTGTAAAGCCTGAGTCGTATATTCCGTTTGGTTTAACGGTTTATTTATATTTATCGAGGTAAGAAATATGTTTGATCAAAAGTGGACAAAGTGCACGAAAAATCACCTACTTTAATTTACAGTGGTGACCAGAAAACCAGGCCATGTTTAGGCTAACATATATATGACCCAGACAATGAACGAAGCCTTGTAAGCTCTGTGGGTGCCCATGTCTCGTGTGATTCAGAAATTGATGTCTGTCTGTTTTGCTTTGTAGGACATCTGTAACAGTTTGTGGTGTCGAGTTGGGAGGGCGTGCCACTCCAAAATGGAACCAGCGGCTGATGGAACAAAATGCGGTGATAACAAGGTAAAATGTTGTGATCATTTCTCCCGTAACAGAAGTCTCGTTTAATTCCACATCCAAGATTATACCGTCAAAATTGACAATACAGGTCAATAACCATAGGTTAAACACCATCAACCAATGAGCAGCATTTCATTTAACTCTAAAGATGGCTTTCGCTCAGGTTCAATCACTTACAAGACTCCTTTTTGGAATACCCTGAGTTGGTCTATCACACATGAGGAATTACTGGTACCCATGGGCACAAACCTTTTTTTCTAAGACACAAAGTGTAGCTACTTATACGACTGCACACTGAGGCCGACTGAAAACACCATCGACATATTGAATTGGGTTCAGTCATTTTAAATGAGAAACGCGAATCAACAAAATTTACGAGCATGAACTGCATATGAGGGCGCTGGTGTTGTAATCCGGAGGTCACCGGTTCGAGGCCTGCCCTTGCCACTAGCTGGATTTGTTTCTCGGTTGTCCCGAGTTCAAATCCTCGACCACGCTTTGTATATAGCCAACTGGTCTGCCTCCTGCCAGTTGGGATTTTTAACCTTGTTATGTTCATTTATAAATTATTTGTTTCCTCTGTTTCAGTGGCATGCCTGTAAACTAGCTATCTCGTTGAAATATGAAGCTAAGTGCATGACCACTATAAACACATATTTATTTTTTATTTTTTATGACCAAAAGTTGCCAATTCTAAAACCTCTTCACATAATCTCTTATTCGCTTTTCCTCTAGTGGTGTTACAAAGGAAGTTGTATTGAAAGAGGAGAAATTCCAGAGAGCGTTGATGGAGGTTGGGGTCCCTGGAGAAACTACAGTGAGTGTTCACGGACCTGTGGTTCAGGGGTGTCGTTCACAGAGAGGCACTGTGATAACCCACGGTATGTTAAGATAGGAATAATAATGTTTACTTATAAAGATAATTAGATGTACGGTATCTACTCTAGATGGGAGGCGCGGTGGCCTAATGGTTAGTGCGCCGGACTCCGGATCGAGCGGTCCGAGTTCGAGCCCCGGCCGGGGTCACTTGTATTGTGTTCTTGGGCAAGACACTTTACTCTCATAGTGCCTCTCTCCACCCAGGTGTATAAATGGGTACCGGCGACATTATGCTGGGGGGGGGGGGAACCCTGCGATGGACTAGCATCCCATTCAGGGGGGAGTAGAAATATTCCTAGCCGCTTAATGCTACGGAAACCGGGATAAGCTCCGGCAGTGTGGGCCGCTTGGCTCGTGGCTTCCCTTCATCTACTCTAGAATTTATAAATGTTCAGTGAACTATTATTTCAGCTGATTGTATGTCTTAAAACGCCTGAACGAAGCATTGTTTAAAATATCAGACAAAATAAAATACTACAATTCAGTATATTTATTGTCATACCACTTATTATTGTTTTCTTTTTTTTCGCAGCCCTGCTCATGGGGGAAAGTACTGTATCGGCGAGTGGAAAAAGTATAAACTCTGCAACACACAGGTAGATAAATAAGTCATTTCTGAAGCAATCATTACCTAAAAATGCTCTTGATTTACTTACTCTAATTTTTCTTCAGCCATGTCCAGCAGGGAGCGTGAGTTTCCGCGAGCTACAGTGCTCACATTTCGACAATAAACGTGTAAACAATAGACAGTGGAAGTGGAAACCACGTTATTCACAAGGTAAAGTTAATAACTGTTTTAGCCGTTTTACCACCCACCAGGTTGTCTAGATGTGTTGGGATTTAACGTATGACTCGTACACCATTAAGGTTGGTTTTCACTGGCGACAGAGACGGAGCCGCAATCAGGAACGCAGAGTGTTGTGATCTAGTTAAAATCAAACTGACGGAGTCGTTAGTAAAGTTGCGATTGAAAACTAGATTGTCGGTGTCGCAAGCAGAAAGAAAGCACTCGGAGGGCGCGAGAACTGGCATTGTGATTGTTTTTTCTTCTGTTTCTGTTTGCGACTCCGACAATCTAGTACACGCAGTCATAAGCGGAATCGAAAGAAAATGGAAACGTTCTGGATCTTCTAGGTCGTAAGCGCTCTTATGACTCCGATTACGACTTCATTAGCACAACCATTTAACCGGTCCGCATAGCATACACAGAACTATACCAGGCAATACTACGATTTCAAGGGTGAAGTAGGTGAAGTACTGACATTTTGTTTTTCTTATTAAGTGTCTCCGTGTGAGTTGCACTGCACACCTAAAGGATTATTTGGTTTGTACTTCTCGAAGAAGTTGTCCGATCAGGTGCATGACGGGACACCTTGTTTTCCTGGAAAACGTGACGTCTGCATCAACGGCAAGTGCGAGGTTTGTGAGACAGCATATATTAGAATTTTACTTGAAATCGGGCAAAGAAGGCTTAAATGCGAGGAACCCAAGCAGCGTGTTTGCCTTGATTGGTTAAGCATGTTGCGTGTGCGCGTTTTAAACCAAAATAATAAGTAATTTGTGATAGAGCAGTTTTCAATTGATTGTCGTAAAACCAAACACAGAAGACACAGACAATCCAGTAAACCAATCAAAACTCGAAGCAAATACATGTAGCCATTACGAAGCGCGGGAAACGTGCGCGCGAGAGTCATGATTGGTTTTGGTTTTACTTCCAATTGGCCGAGATAGTGGCGCGAGAGTTTTAAACCAATCACAAAGCGTAGTAATGCAAAGCCAATGCAAACGCAAATTACTTTTGACACTCAAGTGAAAACCGCTCTAATTAGTAATTAATGCCATGTTGCTCTTCTGTCTCTTCTTTCTTCGTAGCATGTTGGTTGTGATAACGTTCTTCATTCAAGCGCAAAGGAAGACAAATGCGGTGTTTGTCGTGGGGATGGTACAGCCTGTGAGACAGTCAAGTCAACGTTTGACCAGAGAACCGGGATAGGTATGAATAGAAGATGAAAACCACCATTTTATAGTGTCAATAAAGTGCTGTTGCATTGTCGTGTGGCAGACAAAAATGCATTTCAGTGTGAGAGAATTATAGTTAGCTTTTGAAAAGTGAGCATTGCTCGATACTCAAATTTTCCATGATCCCAATCATTACTCTCTTTGTTACAATTATTTTCTTCGTAGGATACGTTGAAACAAAAGTGATTCCAGCCGGCGCCAGGAATATACGCGTGGAAGAAGTGGCCAGTGCTCCAAACTACTTGGCCCTGCGATCGTCCAGCGGTAAATGGTATCTGAACGGTGATTGGTACATTCAGCAGAGTGGTGAATACACTGCGGGTGGTACTACGGTATTCTACAAACGGACACACAACAAGGAGACATTCCAGGCCCTGGGACCGACTACTGATGAGTTACATATAATGGTATGTCGTAAGTCGACTGCTATAAAACAACCTAGACCCCAGGCCGTAATGTGGCTATAGCAGTTACTCTGTCGGGAAGCGCCATCTTGGATTTGAATGCCAGAAAAACCCCTCGGGCGAGGTTTAGCTCATCTTGCTACCGGAATGATTAGTTGATACTGTAAGGGAAATTAGATATTAATTACCCTCTTCGAAATTTAAGGGTTAAAGAGCCTGTGTTCCTGTTTCCTCGTTTAATGTTTTCTCTCGTTTCTCCTTAGCTTCTGTTCCAAACCAAAAATCCTGGAATTAAATTCGAATACACAATCCCTAAAAACCAGACAATCACTCATAAACTCGTGTTCAAGTGGAGATACGGTGATTGGACACGATGCTCTGCTACATGTGGCATAGGTGAGTAGAAAATGTCCGTTAGCTAAAACACGAGAGCAGACGCCAAGAAGGGATCTTTGGGCGATAATGTACAGGACATTTGCAGCATTCGAATTATTCTCATACCAAAGAAAAGATCGAAAAAAATAGCTCAGAAGGAAGGAAAAATGCTCCCCCTCACCCCCCTCCCCACAAAAAAATTTTTTTTTTCATAAACGAGCGCGAATGGTTAAGACTAGAGAGGATTGGAAAAGTCGAATTCGTTTTTTTCTGGAAACTAACTTTATACCTTAAAAGGAAAGTATTGGCAATTTTTTAGAGTTTAACTGAGACCGATTTATTTTGTTTGTGATTGCGCTCTGTTGTTTATTTTTCTCTCTTTTTTCTTCCATAATTGAAGCTCTTCGAACTATCTTGCAACAGTTACTTGGTGGCCTGTTATTTATTATAAACTTGACTCGTTCGTGTCATAGGTACCACACGTTCTGAAGTGGAGTGTATCGAGGAGAGCGGCACGCCAGTGGATGATAAATACTGCAAACCTATCCCAAGACCAGATGACAGACAGAAGACTTGCAACGAAAATCCCTGTCCACCAACGTGAGTTAAAAAACCGTCTTGTTATGTATATGATGTTACAGAAAACTCTTGTTACTACCATGGTGAGAAATTTGCGGAGCCCGGCGTCTCAATACCGAATCCCCTCCATAGATAGAGCGGTTTTCACTTGAGTGTCGAAAGTAAATTGCGTTTGCTTTGGTTTTGAATTACTTCGCTTAGTGATTGGCTTAAAAATCTCCCGCCACTTTCTTAGCCAATCAGAAGTAAAACCAAAACCAATCGTGACTCGCTCGCGCACGTTTTCCCGCGCTTCGTGCCAGCTACATGTGTTTGCTTCGAGTTTTGATTGGTTCACTGGATTGTCTGTGTCCTTTGTGATTGGCCAGAGTAATTACTTTGGTTTTGGTTTTACGACACTCAATTGAAAATTGCTCTAGTTGTATTCAGCGTTGCAAAGTCTAGGACAAGTTTTGTTGAATACAACTACCATCATTCCTAACCTCGCTCCCAGGGCTTTTCCCCTGTTAATTTGAAAGACCAGATTTCCAAGGGAAAGGCCCTGGGAACGAGGTTGCATCATTCCCTGCAGGCATGTCTCATAGAGGAAATTGACCATTACTTCGCAGACCTAGAAGAAAGGTTGATTCCAAAATAAGTGACTTGAGAATTTGAGGGATTACAAACTTTTGCACTGCCAGATATTCTGCCTTTGTAAAGGCGTTTTTGATTGCGTTTAAACGCAGCTATAGTTGCTGACGAAAGAGCTATAAGTCATCACAAAATGTGTAGTCACGAAGGTTGACCGTTCGATGCCATAAAGATTGCATTCATTTCTAGATGTAAACGCCCCGTGTAACGATTCTTTAAAAAAACAATTGTTGTCATAATGTTGTTCAATAAAATAATTTTAAAAAGGCTAAAAAAGGATAAAAAAGTTATAAAAGTTCTTAAAAACAAAACGTTTTCGACTCTAAGGTCATCATCTCATGATGACCTTAGAGTCGAAAACGTTTTGTTTTTAAGAACTTTTATAACTTTTTATCCTTTTTTAGCCTTTTTAAATTAAAAAAACAATTTTAGTTAAACGTTGATTCATTCACATCCGATTATGAGGCTAATAAGCCTGAACGTGCCAAGTTTGTTAAATTCGCTGCCTTAAACAACGCTCTTTTTAATTGCTATTTTTTGTAGATGGTGGAAAGGACCTTGGCAGAAATGTTCCAAGAGCTGTGGGAAAGGAATCTCAATTCGTTCAGTGCTCTGTATAAGAAGCTCTGGAAATGACGAACAAGTGGCGTTAAAAGACGATGACTGCGTTAAGATCAGAGAGAAACCTGATGTTGTGAGATCTTGTTTTAGGAAGCCGTGTCCTTTGGCGTGGACCGTGGGAGACTGGAGCAAGGTAAGAAGCATCAAAGTCTTCTGATTCGTACGATTGTTTCTCCAGTCCTTGAAAGTACACTGACCTTGCCGGACGGCAAACATCGAGTTCTTCCCGCGCGCATGAATTGTGGAGTGATCAAGAAGACGAGTAAACTGAAAAATGTGGGAATCTTCGCGAGACCAAATCTGTTTACTGAATCAACAAATTGTTTGCGCATTACTTTTAAGTGCTTCTATACAGGTTTTCAATGAAACTGACTGTTTTTTTTTTTTTTTAATTAAATTTGGGACCGGAGCGACGCAACGCGAGCGACGACCGCGAGATCATCCTTCATCACAATTATTTCAACTCGAACACACCTTTTTTGGTTTGTAACTTTCACCTTAGTTTATGTCATGATCATATTTCCCTTTTCCTTTCCTTTCCTTTCCTTTCCTTTCCTTTCCTTTCCTTTCCTTTCCTTTCCTTTCCTTTTCTTTCCTTTCCTTTCCTTTCCTTTCCTCTCCTTTCCTCTCCTCTTCTTGATGACAGCGTCTTTTTCAGTTCCATGATTCATAGTTTACTTCCTTTTAATTTAAAAATCATGTCGTTGCTTTCCATGTTTAACATCGTGCCTCAATTTAATTGTCAGTGTTCGGTGTCCTGTGGCCAAGGAATCAGGAAACGAAGGGTAACTTGTGAAGCTGCAGACCCTAATGAGAAGTGCGACAGTAGAGCTGTGCCTATGTCCTGGGCCTACTGCAACGAGAGACGGTGTCCTAAGATCACTGTACCACCGCGAACTATGGTAAATTTTTGCAATAATTTTTAGAAACTACCACTATCTCCACTCGACAAAACGAGTATTAATCGAGGACAACATTCCATTATCTGAGAATTGAGCTCGCGATTTTCCTGACCAAAGTTGCTAAGTAACAGCGCATTTATGCTCGTGAAAGCTGGCGTGACAATTTGTGAAACAATCGTGACTGCTCGTGATATTTTTTTTGATTGAATTATAAGAATCGGTAACTCTTCGGGTGCTTCCGTGAAGACTAGCTTCGGTTGTCCGAAAGCCGATTAGAGCTGATTAGTACTCTGTTCTGTAAACTGTTTACAAGAAACACACAGTTTCAAGTTGTCACAATTTTGAAGAGAATTAAGAACTGCATTTGGAAGCTAATAAGGGAGCTAGAAAAGTGCCGTCAGTTCTCTCTGAGGCACCTCTATGAGATGGACACTTGGTGTTGGTCCCTGCCGTTTTTCGGTCATTTTACTGTAACTAAACTCCCTATAAGGCGGACACTTGAAGCCGGTCCCGACGGTGTCCGTCTTAGAGAGAGAGTTGACTGTACTCATAACAAAAGCAAGTCATGAACAATGGTACAATAGTACAAAAGTAAGTCGTGAACAACTAGTATTTGGGACATCTATCTAAAATCATTACTAAGTTGATCAGTGTGCTGCATGTCTTTCACACAGGCCATAATTCGCGGAAATGACGCGGAAAGTGAACTGTTGAGGGGTCCCACCACCAAGAAATACTGTACTGGACGGGACTGCCTGCAGTGGACAGTGGAAACTTGGAGTAAGGTACGATTTGTTGCCAGTGTGCGCCACTAACGGAAAATCGTATTCGTAGAAATAAATGATCTTCGTTTTGTTCGTCGATAGACCAACGTATACCAAGTAAGCTTGGAAGTGGACAGACTCATAATTTTGAGAGAGGATTTTCTCTATTTTCTCTATAGTATTCTTGAGTTAAATTGGATATATTTTTTGCGTTTCTCCTGCAGTGTTCGGTAACATGTGGTGAAGGGAATCAAGTCCGTCGCGTTTATTGCGCAGGCTCAGATCTACACTGTGACAAAAAGACTAAACCGCCAAAGCATAGAAAATGTTCCATGGCGCCCTGTGTGAAATGGAATGTTGGAGCGTGGACAAAAGTAAGTGCCACTGCGCATTTGAAATTGAGTTGAAAATAATCTTTTCCCTTTTAAAGGCTACTATAAAGTTTTAACCCTTATCTGGCATCCTTTTTCTGTTTCAGTTGCTAGTGCTTCTGAAAGCCATACGTGCAATATTCGTTTCAGTGAGAGATCGTTGAATATTACTCCGCTTACTCCAATATTACCCCTCAGCATAATTTCTCTGTATCATTCTGTAAGCTTATATAGCTTAATTATGATTTATCCATTTAACTTGTTTATTTCGCATACTTTTGTTATTCACATTTTACTTCCTTTTTTTCTATTGTTTCTATTAATTGATGTGTCAGTGACCAACACGATAGCATATGCTTCTTTGGTCACTGAGCACAGTTTGTTTTGGCTTTATTATTGTTATATTTTCCTTATTTTATTTTATAAATTTTCTGTAAATAGTGTGTGATAGTGAAAAATATTTGTAAATAGTGTGAAATAATAAAAATCTGAAATCTGAATCTGTTGACACGAAAATAGCGTGTATAGTACGCTTTGGTAAAGAAAACTAAAATCGTGTTGCATATCTAAGAGAAAACTCTAGGCTCAAGTAACAAAATGTGCTTGAAACTTCACAGAATGAAGAATAATAAGCCAAAAACTTTATTCACTTTTCTAAGCATTAAGCTTTATAAACTAATTGTGGACAGTGTACAAAAAGGAAACATGCCTGAACACTGTTCTTGTTAGTTTTATTTTTTAACGCGCCTTTATTTTATCTAATACATAACTACTTATAGTTTAAATAATAAGAAAACTTGCTGTTTTTCCTTTAGTGCTCAACTTCTTGCGGGGGCGGAACCCGAAAGCGTAGTGTGAAATGCGTTGCTGTTAAAACTGGCTTAGCGTCGAAACAATGTACTATGGCCAATAAACCAGACACTTACGAAGAGTGCAATAATAAGAAGTGCCCGCGAACAGGTGAGCTTTTAAAACAAATTTAGATATTATCTGTTTGAGTACTGATTTAATTCTTATGCTGTAAAAGTTATCCATCTTGCCCACTTAATTAAAATACCTACTTTATTCAGTACAAACAGTTACCAACCAAACCTGTTTTAAAATAAAAAAAAAGAGAAAGTTTGTTTCTCACTTCTGAGGCAAGTGAAGGTAAAGGCTTTACACGGGCAGTTTTTAATACAATTTTTATCACAATTTCCAATGCGAGTTGCTAGGGCTGCAACTCCAAATCACGCGTGTAAACTTGCCGCGATTTCAGTGTGATTCGGTCGTGATTTCCGCGTGACTGAGGTCGAGGGAGACACCGCCATCCTTGTTTACAAGACGAGTGTACATGCTCTGATAGAAAACCTTTGTTCTTATTATCACGTTTCAAAGAATTCTAGCGATATCGCGCGCAAATCGCGCTCAAAATTACAGGTAGTTACTGCTAGAAAGCAAGAAAAATCGCAGAAGAAATAGTTCATTAAAGTCTTATGCTTTTTCACGCTTTGCATGCCTATGTTTCTCCACTAAACTCGATGCATTCTCGTCCCCATAGCCCTTTCGTTTCTCTTAGCCGGCTGGGCCTTGGCACGAGAAAACAAAGGACTCTGGGGACACAGAATTTCCAGTCCTAGATTCTAGGACTTCCGGTCTTCATGTATGCAGTCATGACATTTCAAAAGAATGTATGAGAGAGTCGTTACGTTTTTGACTTCCGTTTAGGAATTCTTTGTTGCAAACAGCCAATCAAACAAATTCGAATTAATTCAATAATCCTATGTCCCCAGAGCCCTCCGTTTTCTCGTGCCAAGTCGGCTAAGAGAAACGAAAGGGCTATGGGGACGAGAATGAACTCGATGGAGAATAAGCACGACCGTAGTTCTTCAACTTAATATAAAAATAACACGTTGCATTTTTGTCTGTTTACAGTTCATTCGCGTGGTCACCCATACCCAAACTGTAATGAAAGTAGCCGGGACACATATTTTTGCAAGTTGGTTGTACTGCACAAATTTTGTCAATTTAAACACTGGAAGGATAGATGTTGTAAGACGTGCCAGGCTTCCACGTCGTGACACAAATGAGGAGGATTGGTGCCAATTCCAGGCGAAACCAATGGAATGTCATAGGAGTACAATCAAGTACGAACCTATAACGAATGGTCATCGGAAATGGTCGGAATATGGATCGGAACTGTTCGGCTTGGCAAGCTACGAGCATGCAGATGAAGAAATTAATTAGAAGGCTTGAATCGAAAGGCAAACGAGTAGATTAAATGAGAGCATAAGAAAGAGATAGTTCTTTCACGTAAAATTAAATTATTTACAGTTAGTGTTAATACATCGGAGACTGAGTTTACAGTTTGAAAATCGATTTCAAAGAAATTGATATATATTTTTTAACACTCCCGATTTCGAAAGGAGTATTATTAATTTAATAGAATCCTAGCTAGCATCTTAAAAACCTTAACCGTAAATCCTTTCGGGAGAATCAGTGAATAGAGTGTCTTCAAAATGGTCGGTCGGTCGGTCGTTATCAACTACAGTACTTTATTGTCAAATGTCTAATTTAAACGTTAAGTATTGAGTTCAACCTACCGATTCTCCTTGCCAGAGTCCTTACATTTTCTACAGCATAAGTTGGGAGAATTTGATCAAAATAATATTTCCGTTACATTTGTAATGTTTGGCAGTCTTACAGATTTTCTTTAGTTTTAAAGGTTAATTGAAAAGTGTGTTGTCTTCTCTGTATCTTAAAGCTGCCAACTGCCGCGATGTGAAACTTGTTTACTTTATTAGTTAAAAAACGCTTTTTGTGCATGCTTTTTTATCTCGCCGCGGAGTGACTAGCATTCCGTGGCTAAAGGTAGCTGTAGCAGACCTGAGAAGAAAAACGATACTTCGTTTTTGAAGATATATTTATAAGTCACACGTGGCGATAGAAAGTTCTATTTTGAGAACAAATAAAGCAAAGAAACCAAAGGTTCAAGGACTTGGTCGGACTTCTTTTTAACTCCCTGAATTGTTGGCGGTCTTTGGCGCAGTGGTAAGATGCGAGCGTCGAAAGCAAGCTGACAAATTAAGGCCGCCATAGAGCCATAATCGGGGACGGAGACTGTAAGTGCGAGATGCAGGCGGGCCTATGATACAGTAAAAACCCGCGTATAAGAACCTGCTTTTTTAGAGTTTGGCAAAACAGGTTCTTATATTTTGGGGTACTTACTGGCATTTTTTAGCTTCCCTGTGCAATTCTTGATCTCTAAAGACATCCTTTTTGATAAAATACAGTTATTGTATTATAAATAAAATAGTTTAACCCCACATATAAGAACCTTTTGGGGTATTAAGGAAGCAAATTTCTGCCAGGAGGTTCTTAATTTCTAGGTTCTTATACGCGGGTTTTTACTGTATGGGAAAATTCTGCTATTTTTAGAACAAACTGCATCATTTTCAACGTCATGAAACTGCGAGAATACACGCAAATTGAGACTAGACAACTCAACAAATCGCGTAGTTTTTGCTTCTAAAGATTGGTTCTCATATGATCGCCCCGATCGTTTGCAAACGAAAGTCCCTATCGCCTGGAATGAGCGAAGACCTACGAAAAACAATCATTTTAGCCCTCAAACACAATGGCAGCCTTCAATTGTGGTCTCCTATCTTTTCAGTTGTTGCAGTTTTACGGCGAAGAAAGGAAAGATAGGCTAGAAGGACAGATCGTGATCGCCCCAATCGCCGCAGACGTTAGCGATCGTCTGTGTAATGTTCTCATATAATCGCTTCGATCGGAAGAAAACGTTTTGAAATGACTGAGGCAATAGAAACAATTGCCATATCGGGGCTAATGAGAACCAGCCTTGAGCGCTATTAAACACAGAAACTGCGAAAAGGGTCCCTTTACATTTTTCACCAACACACCGCTTTTAATCAAACTTAAAAGCATTGCAGTCAACAGATATTTCTATTTGTTGCGTTCGACGAAGGAGAGCGCAAGCCTAATTCTGTTTTGCGTCCTGTGTCTTTTGAGTTGGTAGGCCTGTGCACTGTTATGCGGAATGAATCGAGCCGTAATGCGCGCGCAGGTGTATGGACTCCAAATTGGCCGCCCCGATTGATTTTTGCAAGTCTCGGCCGGGAAACTGGTGCGACTATATTTTAGTCTCGTTTTCGCATTGAATCGTCCCTTTTGTCGTCTTTGGTCGCTGTTCTGCACACGTGCTTCACGAATTCGCTAGAACATTTCGTTTGGTCGCTAGATTGTGTACTTAGTAAAACTGTTTACTTTCGTTCTCGTACAAGAATCGCCTCTTCTGTCGTCTTTGGTCGCTGAACTGCGACCAAAACTGACCGTTGCTTGTGGTCAAATAGCAAATGTTCTGAGTTGTATAGCTCAGCGGCCATTGTGCCACTTGATCATGGCTTGTGATCAAATAACAAACTTTCCGAGTTATGTAGCTCGGCGGCTGTTGAGCCACTTGATCATTACTTGTGATCAGAACACGGCGTTATCGAGTGATGAGGCTCGCATTTGCGTTAAACATTTGCACGGTGTAGACGACATCAGAGCAGATGAAGCGATCGAATACAACCGAACCATTGTTCAGTCAGATGAAGCGATCGAATACAACCGAACCATTGTTCAGTCGCGTAAATGCGGCACCGGAAGCATTCTTTTGTATAACGTGACCAAATCACGTCGTGCACAGAGTTCTGTCCAGACTTCGATAAATGATACCCACAATAATTATGATAGTAAGCTTATAAAGAGATATGAAAGAGATGTCCGTGTTGTAGCTGGAAAGAATGGCGATAGGAGTTGTTCTGTTGCTATGATCTCTACAAATGCTGAGAAATCTCAGGCTGTGAAAAAGCAAAAAGCAACAGGAAACGAGACAGAGAACCATCTCGAATTTCTGTTCGTAGAGTTACTAAATTGCTTAGAAGAAAGAAATACAGAAGTAGACTTAAAAAACTACTGAAACATAATTTCCCAAGCTCCTCACTTATTAGAACTTTTTGTAGCAATTACAAGAAATGGTTTATTTTGTGTAACTCTGAACATTTTTACAGTAAATATGTTTTTTCATAAACAAACAGAAAGAGAAAAAAAGATACCGGGGGGGGGGGGGAGGTACTCCCTATAATGGCCTATACGGGGAGGCTCCGCCCGAAAGGGGTACCTTTTTCAGGCTCCAGGTATATAAAAGGGTAGGGATTTCACAAGTTTAGGTATATGAAAGGGTAGGGAAATCTGCCATAATGTTATTTTAAAAGGCCTTTATATCATATATTTCGAGCAGACGCAACTTTTGGCTGTATCGTTTTAATTTATTAAGCGCTACATAAAAATAACAAGAAAACTTCCCGTTTTAGGTAAATGTGATGTCTTGTAGGTATATGAAAGGGGTGCCTTTTTGCAATAAAAGGTATACAAAAGGGGTACCTTTTTCTATCAAAATGGTATATAAAAGGGTAAGGGGTTGGATCTCCGGGCGGAGCCTCCCCGTACAAAACTTTTTTGAGTACCCCCCCCCCCCCCGGGAAAGATACAAGTATTGCACTGGTAAACAGAAAGAGTTATCAATTGACATGCCTCAAACAAAGTCTGACTTCAGTCACAATAGCGCTTTTGGTCATATTTTCCAAAGTTCAAATTTAAAAGGAGGTACGCTTGGAGGAACAGTGCCACAGCTGAGTTTAAGTTTGAACTTTGAACTGTGTCGTTACTTACATACTTGTGTGTTACACATAACACACATTCAAAGACAAGCAATTGTCATTCATTCTTGGAATTAATAAAGTTATTGTTCACAGTTTATTCGCAATCAATGTTGTTAAATTATTCTTACAAACATTTCACCTTCCTCTTTTGTCCCATCACCAACAAATTGTACAAGAAAAAGGGGAAATCTCAGTCAACACCAAAAACTACCCCTCCTTTCAAGCCTTACTCCAACGCATTCCCCTAATCGCTGATTACTACTAGTAATAAATACCTTAAGGTTACTATTGTTAGCGGCTACTAATTTTAGCGATTTTAGCGAGTTGGGCCAAAATCGCAAAACTTAGTACTCGCTTAAGTTTGTCTCGGTCAAATTTAATACGCGTTAATTTAATACCCCCACCCGCCAGAGGAACATAAAATTAAATACAGTGGCCCTTTTCAACTATGTGACAACGTCAGAAGGTAGGGCAACAATTAAGAAGAGTTGGGAGAGAGCTGGGATCGACGGCTTCGTGAAAAATATGTCTGATTTTTCTGACAAGGACGACTTTCTAACATTTGCAATTCACTTTGTTCTTTCTGACAATAGTAATGTTCGTTCCGGCAATGTTGAGTGACTTTGTTCTATTATTGAACATTTATTTCCATCTTAGCTACATATTAAAATTGTTTTTTTTTTTCAATTTTCGGAAAATCGCTAAATCTTGCTCATAAAAAATCGCTGAAATTAGTAGTCGCTAAAACTGCTTAAAATAGTAACCTTAAGGTATCTACCGGTTTAATTTCGTCTTCCTGACGATTATCTTTTTGGTTTTTTGCCAGGTCGTTTGCCTTTCCTTAAACGTGGTTACGAGCATACTTCTGATTGGATAGAGTTTCTGAAACGAAACAACAAAGGAAGTAGTAACTTCATTATCAGATTTGTTCAAGTGCTTGTTTTATTACGCAGTATACAATGAAGTGAATTGCAATCGTAACACAAATTGCGTGGTTAATGAAATGTTTTTAAAACTTTGGTTTCGAGCTTGAAAACAAAACCAAACTCCAACGGGCGAATGCGACGGCTATGCGCGTATATTGCAAGTAAATACGCCTTTTATTAAACTAATTTTAAATAAACACTTCATCGTGATAACACAAGTTAGCCCAAAGGGAACTTTGATATATTTTAATGAAAGTTATGTCACATAAAGCGCCAATCTTTACGGTAAAGATTGGCGCTTTTCGGTAAAAAGTACTTAAATTCGCGAATAGGTCTCTCATATAGATAAAATGCACCTAGTACATCAAGATGGAAACTTTAACCCGCATTTCCTCTAATTTATAAAGAAAGAGTCTTTGAACCAGCCACTGTCTTATCCTAAACTGATCAGCACATACGCACATGGCGAGCCCGAAACAAATTGACGGCAGCAGTTTGAAGTAGTTCTTGATAGCTTAGCTCATAAAAACACTGAATTGAGTTTTTTTTTATAGCCGTTTTACCTTACTACAGAGCATATTCAACATTGTTAACACTGCAAGTTCACACCTCAAAATCTCTCTCCTGGCCCCTTTTCTGTTTCGTCACCAGGCTGGGAAATGGGGAGGGGGTGAAAAGAAAGCGCGCGGAGCCTGGAGAGAGTCGAAATCTTGCGCTCTCCCTATTTTTCATTTTTCGTGTTTTTCGCCTTCCCCCACTAAAAGCCTCTGCGGAGAAGAGAGCATCATAATACATATATCGTTGCCTGCGTCGCTGAAACAAATACTATTTTTAAAATTGGAAATTGCCCTGTCACGGCGATTGTTGAAAACACTATATGACTGTTACACCACATGTACACTTAGAGCGCGCCCTTGATACACTCCGTCGAGATGATCGTGATTTATATTTGTTCAGTGTCCCATTTCGCAATTTCGCAATTCTACAGGCGAGTGAACCGACTCTACTTCATCGCTGAAGCTGCAAGTGATTAAGAGAAAAATTCCGTAAGATGGCACAAACACAGGCAAAATTTCAGTATACAAAGGCGATAGTATGTGGCGTACCTTCCTCGCTCCCTTCCGCTGCACAAAGACTAAATGAGTCTTCAGGACCGGTGGACTTCAAAAAAGCTGTTCAGCAACACAGTGAATACGTTCGTGCTTTGAAAAATCTTGGACTACAGGTGACGGAGCTTCCCCCAGACGAACAGCATCCAGATTGTGTTTTTGTTGAAGACGTGGGTGTAGTATGTGATGGAGTCGCCTTAGTTCCCAGGCTTGGTCATCCAACCAGGACAGGAGAATCAGCTAGAATGAAGACAACGCTACAAAAACTTGGATTGGAAGTGGTTGAAATGAAAGAACCAGCTGTTTTAGACGGTGGGGATGTTCTTTTTACGGGGAAAGAATTTTTTGTTGGGCTGACCAAGAGAACAACTCAAGCAGGACTAGACAGTTTAGCTAAAACATTCCCCAGTTACCCCGTAGCGGGGATCTCAGTACCCAATCATCTTCACCTTAAGTCTTTTATGACTATGGCAGGTCACGACATCATTACTGTTGGAGGAAGCGACGAGGCTCAAAATGCTTGGATTGAACTCGAGAAAAAGGCGAAGTTTAAATACAAAAAGCTTGTTGTTCCTGATGACACTGCAGCTAATTGTCTTTTTATCAATGGTACATTGATACATTTGGCTTCATATGAGGTTCCTAACAGCTTTGAGGTGTTGAATCAAATTTCCGGTCCAAAAATGGTACTTGAAAATTCTGAATTTGGTAAAGTTGATGGTTGCCTTACTTGCCGGTCTATATTGATATGAATATTACAGCAAGGCGCCCAAAGTGTGACCACTTTTAATTTATTCACATTCTTTCGTGCAGATTTAATCCAATCAGAAGTCAACTGCAAGCTATCCACTGCTTTTGATTGGATTAAATCTGCACGAAAGAATGTGAATAAATTAAAAGTGGTCACACTTTTGGGCGCCTTGCTGTAAATGCTAATAGTTAAACAAAACAAATACGGTAAGCAAAAATTATATTTTAGCAGTACCCATGAGATAAACATTCAGTCAGGGACGGCAGAGCATTTTTTCAACTGGGGTGGTGGGGGGGGGGGCAACTAGTGACTTGAAGTGGAGGGGGGGGCTTAAAAGACTCTTCTCTTAGTATAAAGTCTTTATTTTTTCAGAAATTCTGGGGGGGAGGGGGTGCTTTAGCCCCCCAGCCCCCCGGCTCCGCCGTCCATGTCAGTGATTGGTTAAAAAAATCTTGCCACTTTATTATTCAATCAAAGCCGGGTTCTTTGAAAGCGAGCATTCGTTTGGAATCAATCCGTAATAAAAATAGTTAGAATAATGCGAATTAGCATTCGTTTGGCTGCTCTTCTCATTTCAGAATACTTGGATTTCCATTCCAAGTTTGTCGATCAAAATCGATGATCGAAAACGTAGTCGATAAGTTGCTAGTACTCTATATTTGTTGATAGTTATCTCCAAAAATGGAGGCTCCCACCTCTTTTTTAATGATAAAATACTCTTTGATTGATATTGATGAAAATGGAATTGTAACATTGAAAATCAATCAAAGTCGATAATCACAAGAATTTTATCAATGTATTATATTTTGTTGATTGATTATAATAGGTGCATCAAATGAAATAGATCAAGAAATGTAGTGCTGTAATACAGTAAACAATTATAAATAGGTCAAAATAATGTATAGATTATAATACCTGTAAGTGATGTTATATTGTGATACAAGGACAGTACGTTGGCTAAGTTGAGATGCATTATGTTGCTATACAAGAGATATGTTACAGCAGGAAATCGCAATCTAATCTAAAGTAAGAGTACGAAGAAAATGTGAGTGTAAAAGGTTAAACAATTTTTATGAGAAATGTAATTGACATGCACAAAACAAATAAAGTTACCGGGGTATTAAAAAAAAAACATCTCTGAACTAATTGGTATTAAAAAAAAAAAAAAGGTCAGCTTTGAGCCAAAGTGGCGCATACTGCCGGAGCTTATCCCGGTTTCCTTAGCATTAAGCAGCTAGGAGTATTTCTACTCCCCCCTGGATGGGATGCTTGTCCATCGCAGGGAACCCCCCAGCATTATTTCGCTGGTTCCCCTTTTCTACACCTGGGTGGAGAGAGGCACTATGAGAGTAAAGTGTCTTGCCCAAGAACACAACACAGTGACCCCGGCCAGGGCTCGAACCCGGAACGTTCGCTCCGGAGTCCGGCGCGCTAACCATTAGGCCACCGCGCCTCCCATGAACTAATTGGTATTAGGCCAGACAAAAAAGCTATAGGATTGGGAGATTGGGTAGAAGCAAATCTAGGAAATCCATTGGTTATCATGTATTTGGCAAAATCTGAGATGAGATATCAAGTCTTGAAGTTGAATCTCTTATGGTGTTTGTGCTTCAAGCAACTGGGAAACTTGCAAAAATAATTATTTTACTCCATGCATTTTATTTAGGTACGTAGCATAGATATTTCCAATAGCAATTAGTGAAGAAATTTGAATGCTAGTGATTTTATTAGTGGGCTGTGAGTGATTAGTAATCAACAGTGTTAAAAACCTTGTGTTTGCATGTCAGTTTTTTTCTCTGAAATTGTTCAAATCAATTCTTCTCTTCCAATCGTAATAACCAGCGATGTAACCTGTTAAAACACCCTTAATTTTAGCTTTAACTATTTATATCTCAAAACGAGTCATGTGACCCCCAATTTCTCTGGAGCGGTTTCAGAGCAACCTAAAATTTTCGTAAGACCAATCCAAACAAGACCAGACAATTCCATGGCAGTGTATACTTATATCGTAAACCAGGCAAGTTCCCAACCCAATGGTCATCCCAAGCTGTCCAGCAACAAATTGGAAAAGAAATAGCATCATGGGGGCCCTGCACAGAGCGAAGCGGATATCAACCGAACTTGTGTCCAATATTAAAGAAATTATACTGAAATTTATCTCAAAGCAGGATATCCTAAGCATTTCATTTAAGCCTCAGTCAACAATTGTTTCAACCAAACAGGAAAGGAAGAGAGGTTAATCCCAGACTATATGTTTGAGGAGGGAAAGAAAGTATTTATCAAGTTACCCTACTCCTAAAACAGCGAGAAGCTCAGAATCGAAAACGATTCATAAACAAACTGAACATTTTTACGGATTGGCGTTTGATGTTAGTCATTCTATGACAAACCCGAAAAATCAAAAGTTTATTTAACCTGAAAGACAAAAACTGGCACAAATAAAAAGTAATCTTTCGTGCCGTTTGCAAATGTGGAATTTCATTGGCGAAACAAAACGTAATTTGGCAGTGCGTAAAGAAGAGCACGAGAATAAGACCCATAACAAAGTTTAAGCAATATAAATATAAATAAAACAACTAAAAACAAACAAGACTGAAACAATCATATACACAAAACAAAAAGCAGCAGCAAAAAATAAGTAAATAAATAAATAAAAATAAAAATTCTGAATGAACGTAACGATTGCTCCACTGGATCAATCGTTATGTTCCTTCTGAGAAAGAAGTTCCTAGTCAAGTGCAATGCAACCCCGGGGGGGGGGGGGGGGTACTCCTTGAAATTTTTGATAGGGGTGTGCCGCCCGCATCTTCAAATCCAGACCCAATTTCAGACCAAAAAATTGTCATTTTCCACACCCGTTTTCAGACCTGGACTCAAAAATCCATACCCGTTTTCCGCCTGACCTTGAAGTGAACGCTGAACGGAAGTCAACGTAACAAGGATGAATAGGTAAAATTTAGCTGAAATGATATATTTCATCTATTTCTCTTTGTCCCTCACCAGTTACTCGCTCCGGTTGCTGGGAAGAAAAATAAGTTTATAAGCTTTCGTGAACGTTCCCCAGGTAACCATACCCAATTTCAGAAAAATAAGTTTATAAGCTTTCGTGAACGTTCCCCAGGTAACCATACCCAATTTCAGAAAAATAAGTTTATAAGCTTTCGTGAACGTTCCCCAGGTAACCATACCCAATTTCAGAAAAAATAAGTTTATAAGCTTTCGTGAACGTTCCCCAGGTTACCATACCCAATTTCAGACCAAAATTTTCAAAATCTATCCCCTTTTTCAGACCTAAACGGTTCAAAAACCATACCCTTTGGGGCGGCACATACCTATATACCTTATATAGGGGAGTATCCCCCCCCGGGAATGCAATGGCCGATAAAATACGATATCTACAATATTGGTACCGCAGTCAAATGCAAATCAAACCACAAGAATAAATTAGCTCCAAAAATTCCAATTACGCAATGTTTATCCCTAAATACAGTTGTTGGACAGGAGCCCAAGACTCTTTTTTCAGTTGGAACATTTCTCTTTATTAACAAAAGAAATCGAAATTAAGTTTTTAAGGATAAAACCCCAACTTGTGTTTTTACGTGACTGTTAATTATTTTGAGTTTTCGGTTTAGCATAGTTATTCGGCTGCTGTGACCTTGCATCTCATTGGTCACGGCTACAAATAATTTGAAGTGTGTGGTTTTTGCAAGAATTGATAACAATTATTGACGCATAAAGGGTTCAAATAAAGAAGCTTTCTACAGCCTTGTTTCTTTATATTTGCTAACGCCTGAGCAAAAACAATTCCCTTCTTTGTTTCTGAAATCTGAAGTAAATCATTTGCATACTGTAGTTTAGTTATGAAAAGCTGCGACCGGAAATGAAACGTGGCCGGAAGTGAACGATTTGTTTACCTGTTGCCAAGGAGTGAAAAGTTGCTAGGGAAACCGGCATCCTAGCAACGTTGTTAGAAAAGTTTTTGTGCACAACGAGAGGAAGGCAGAATCGCATCGGAATTTGCGGCGGCGAGTTCGTGGTAACATTTTCGGCAACTTTTCTTAAAATTGTTTCACAGGCGTTCTTATCTTAAGCCCAAATAAAATATGGCTACTGGTGAAGCGGAACAGAAGGTTTTGCCGATTGCAGCAAGGGAGCGAGGTGAGATTGAGTTATGATAAGAACTTCTGCTTTCAAAGCGTGGTGGCTCGCCTTTCATTGTAACATATCGTAAACTGACTCAAACATCAGAAGAAGTCTTCTAATAGACTACAACCTTTAGTTTAATAAGACTGTGAAGATGGTTGAGTTATTCTACGGATAGTTTCTAAGCAAAGCGAAAGTGCTTGTGGTTTACATGCATACATGTTCGAAGCCACGCGCGAACCAGGAAAGTTGTTTATTTCATTCATAGACGCTGTCTGGGTAAGAAAATTATTCACGACAAAATGTCTAAACTGATCTTAACTTAAAAAAGAAAAATACTGTAGCGAATTAGAACTAAGTCGTATCTCTATTAGATGTTACTTGTAATTTAGCCAACATAATTTCCCCGCAAGGCTTCAAGCCGGCGCTTCACGTACAAGTTTCCGCTTGTAGCGAAACTTCGATTCAAAATTATAGTATACTCAATAGGATATATCTTTTTCATGATCAATGGCAAAGGAAGTGCAATAAGACATTTCTTTACTTTCCCTTGAACAAAACAAATCATTCGGAAGCTTTGTGTCTATACAGCTGCTCTCTGATGCATATTCAGGGCCATTAGCAGCCACTGCTCGCCACTTCGATAATTGATTTCACTGTCATTTCGCTCTTATCAATTACCTTTTCCCTTGAAAGCGGGTGAAAAGTTTAAATAAGATCTGATCGATGCAAAACTGTTTGCTCGCAATGAGGCATTTTTGAAGCGTGCTTGACATTCTCGCCCCATATTGTTATAAATACTTGTAAGCTTATGTTTACAGTTTATCGCTGTTCCGCTTGGATCACTAAGGAGATATCTAATTTCATCTGCTTCTGTTTCCTTTCTTCACAGGACCCGGGCCTGGACGATATGGTCTCCCTTCGACCTGTGGTTTCCAAAAACACGATTTTACAAAGCACATGAAGCCGGCGTATTCGTTTGGAACTCGCTTGGAAAATTCAAGTAAGCAACGAGAAAGATAAAACTTCGATCCAGTGTTTATATACAAATTTAGCTCCCTGGGGTTTTCCCAGTATCAATAGAATTCATTGATAATTTTTTATATTTTTAACTTTTTAGTGTTCAAAACGGACTGTAGCCCTGGACCAGGAGGATATAGAATCGACCCTATTATAACAAGAACGGGTGTCGATGGCACGCCATCTTATTCGATGTTGGGACGACAACGAGATGGGCGTAAGTACATACAATGGAGAATTGAAATTTATCATTTATTGACACTATCCGATGCGGGGTTTTCAGCGTAATCGAGATCATTACGCACATGTAATTGGAACGTGCTGTTTTTAAAATTATGTACGTCGGGGGTTGAATTTGAAAGAAAGGATTCTCGAGTTTCTAACATTTTTATATTAAATTTATGCAAACACCTGTTCACTAAGGGGGTAAATAAGAAAGGCTAACTGAATAAGATCATTAAATATTCAAAATTGACAGTTGAACTCTTTATAAACCAACCACAGAATTTTATTTTTAGAATTTAACATCTTTTTCAGTCCATTCCAAAATTCCCATACATCGTCCTGGTAAAGAAGGCTTTTCACACCACAAATAATAATATAAAGTATGTTACATTGTTTGTTTTTTTGAAAATTCCAACCTTGATTATTGTTCACTGTCAATTTTCTCAACAATGATTTCCATTTAAAGAAAAGTCCAGTTTTAAAAATTATGTTCAAGCAAATTTTTTTGGGTAAATATTTATGCCATGTGAAGATACATACAAAATACAGGTGTTTAAATTTTAAATATCCATTATAAATTACATGTTAAGGCTGGCATTATGATGATGTGTTTTTGACAGTGTTAATGAAGCTTTTTGTATGCAGTACCCAGCCTTCACTAGCTATTGGGTATTGTTTTGAGTACCTGCCAGGATATCTAAAGAAAATAAATGAGTTTTTGCTGGGTCAAATTGAATAATGGATATTTTTGAGTACTAGCAATTAATTCAACTTGGGGTCACCTATTGTGCTTGTGATTGGCCAAAACACTTAACCTTCTCTATAAAAATTCTGGTGGTATCCCTGCAATGGATTTTTGTAGCATCCCATTCAGCAGAGAGTAAAAATATTCCTTGTACTGTAGAAATAAGATAAGTGCAGGAGTAATGGGCCCCTATCTAAGCTGAGAATTATGTAGACCTTTAACCGGAAATACGTTAAAGCTTTCCTGAGTGTTGTGTTTACAGGAACACAAATTTTAATGCATTAATTCTCACTTCCATATTTTGATTTTTTTCTATAGATACATTCAAGACACCAGCACCAGGGGCCTATTCACCGGAAAAGGTCCACCCACAAGGGGAAAGACATGCCCCTGTGTACTCAATGGGTGCAAGAACAAGATACAGAAAACGTAAGCAGTTTGCCTTTTATAAAACTGATGCTTGAAAATGCATTTTAAAAGAAATGCATTTCAGCTTGACTCACAACTTTGTAGTATTGCAAGTTGTTGAAGGAGCAGTGTCATCATGATAGTTTAAGCCATTTTCTGACTACTTCCAAATTGAAAGAAACCTCAAAATAACAGTCTTCTAACATAAAAAAAATATATATTGAGGAGTAATAAAAAGGCAAAAATAACCAAGGATAGTTTCGACTGACAAAGATTACCGGTAAGAGCGATTACAAACAAAAAAGTTCTCCGTGACATAGCTCCCCCTCTTTACCTGTATTACTGTGGGCCTTTAAGCTGAGCACCAGGTCAATTGCTTAAGCTTCAACTGGGTCAAAAGGTCACGCCTTTCGATTGTGATTGGTAGATTTCAATTGATATTCTTTGTTTCTGTTTTTCGGGGTTTGTCTGTTGTCACCATGATTCTGATTGACAGCAGCAAAAATGCAATCGTTAGTTGGGTTTGAACTTCAAAGTTCGCATGTTGACTAATAATTTACAAACTTAAGACAAATGTTGATATCTTCTAACAGTCGAGTGTTTTTCTTTCCTTTTAAGGCGACTCTACTCCATCTCCTAACTCGTACACCCTGCCATCACTTCTTGGCCCCAAAGTTCCCTCAAAATATTCATCTGCTTCTTACTCAATGACTGCACGAGCAAAAACTGGTGGATTTGCTGAGGATCTTGCTAAGACTCCAGGACCAGGGCGTTACAACACAACACACCCTTCTGTTAATAAAAGGAGAGACCCTGCTTACTCAATGCTTCAGAGAAACTTCATGCCTGGAGGTATTGCATACTCAAAAATGTTCCCCTTTTTCATTTTTCTTTTTTGTAGAGTGAAAGAGTTGTGAAGTTAGTTGAGAAACTTAATGCTTGATCTGATCAGATCCTAAATAAGTTCATCTTCCAATGTTATACCCAACTTACTGTAACATGACTTTGCATTGTGCAGTTCTAGGATATTGAAAATTCTGAGCTGGGGGGGGGGGAGTCAAAAGATTAAAATTTTTAATGAAAAGTATGAAGCTTAACTGGAATTTCCAGAGGGCTGCAAGCGAGAGAAAGGGGGAGGGGGGTGTTCTGGAACAATGTACGTATTTGATGTCTACCAATTGGCTTTTTCAAAACAGTGGGCAGCGCCGCCTGTTTTACTAGACAAAACAATCTGAGCATTACTTAGTCACAATCAACAAACTTACATTCAAACATGCATATTGTATGGCCAAGAAACCACAAAGTAACAGCCAATATTAAAATGAACAAGGGTACCAAAATCTGGAAAGAATGGAGATATTTTAAATAAACAATGCCTTGTACTATTATGTACTAAACAAATGCCTTGTCTCTCTTATAGATTCCACTCAGAAGCCTGGTCCAGGAGCTCACAGTCCTGAGAAAGTGTACATTAACAAACCAAGCCAACCAAAATTCTCACTTGGAATTCGTCACAGTGAATTTGTGACGCCTCTTATCATTGATGTCCACGATGACTAAATAAATATTCACCTTCATCTACTTTAAACTTTTAAAATTTTCTTTTTCTTTCTTTAATGTTTGAAACAACAAAGCCAAGGATGCCATGTGTAAAAGGGATTCTCATTTTTTTTTTTTTGAAAAAAAAAAAACATTCTTGTTTTTGTACATTTTAAATCTCTTTTTTATTGTTTTACTTTTTAGTTCTTTAAAGCATGGCAAAACAGAATCATCATTGCTCAATATTGTTGCTAAAGATTAAGAATAGAATTAAGAGGGAGTGTCCATTCAGTAGATTACCTAGTTCTTAAACAAACATTACATTCACAGTTGCCATGTAATCATGTTTTCACTAAGCACTTTGATTGTAAAATTAACAAGCTGTCTGAAAATTCATATTATTTATCTAAATAAAGAGTGTTATGATCTTATAATGGAACAAATGTTGATGCAAAAAGAAGTAACTATTAAAAGTGCAGCAAGAGAAAACCATACTCTGTAAATTTGTACGATATCCTTTAATAAAACAGTGCAATTATAAGAGATTCACAGTAGTTCTTTAATTTTGTGAGTTTGAAAATCCCTAACCTTTTCACTCCCACGAGCAATACTTTAAATTCGATTCTTTATTAGGTACTCTACATCAGTTCTTTTTTTTGAAATTCTTAGTCTATCCAGCACTAAGCAAAAATAAATAAATAAATCGTATTTATTTTACGAGGGTAGCACTTAACAGTCTTTCAACTGACAAACCTGTGGCCCTTGAATTCCCGATCGGAATGGAATTTAGAAGTGTTGGTTTTTGTGGAGGGAGGAAAACCGGAGAAAAATCCTTGGAGCAAGGACGAGAACCAACAACAAACTCAACCCACATATGACGTCCGGTCCAGGAATCGAACCCCGGCCACATTGGTGGGAGGTGAGCACTCTAACAAGCAAAGTTAGAGCTATTCTCATAGCCAGCACGACATTACAAAATACCTCAAATATACAAGCAATTGAAAGTAATTAAAATATTTTTGTTTTATTTACACAAACTTTATACAGAACTCCAGAGTAAGTTAAGACAAAAAATAATGCAGATGAAACCAGTGATATTCATTAAACTGCCCTGAGTTCATTGCGGTTTTTGCCATCAACTCTTTATAAGGTGACTTTCTCGTAACATCATTTGTAGTAGGAAAACACACTGACAATAAAGTGTCTGCTATCTTCGATACCTATACCGCTTAAAGTGAAACCAGAGTTGGAAAATATTGTTTTGAAATTGGCAGCGAAAGCCATGACGATGAGAATACTCCCACTCACGGTTGACAATCTTGAAGGCAATATCCTGCAAATAGAAAACTTAGGGAGTTAATTAATAAAATCAAGGCTGATAAAGGTTTCAAATGAAAAACAATGCAACTTGACATAAAGTTTTTAGGGCAACCATGGCTTACAAAAAATAGTTCTGTCTGGTTGCCCAAGTTACTGTTTGACGATTGGGCAGAATAAAACAAAGGATTGTTTCTGCTTAATCAGGAGCCGGCATTTGCAAAGCCGTTTGGAAATGGTCTGGAAAGACTTGTTTCCCAGGGCCCTTTTTGCCCTTTTTGAAAACTTTTTGCCGCTACGAGTTTTTTCGGGTTTACTTCATATCGCTCAGACTAACTGCCCCTTGGTCTTCGACAATGGGGCGAAACTAAAAAATGCAGAAAGGGGAAGTTGAAAACATTTTGGCGAGGCAGCAACCTCGCCCCATGCCCACAACAAACTCTTAAAAGACGGTTGGCTCCATTTTTAAAACACATCCAAGGAAAAAAGGGGGGCCGTGTCCCCCCACTCAATCCACCCCTGTCACTTGTCTTGATGGGCAAGTTGTCTGTAAATTATGAAAAAAGTAAAACTCAAACAAACATGCTACTGCCAGGGCAAGCAAAATTCAAGTTATTTTTAAGTCCTGGCAACCCTTGAACTTGAGAAGTCTGTTTTTTAACACAAATCTTAAGAAGTAAAAATGCAAGAAAACAAACTGTACAGTCATACAAAAGGTTGAATACAAACTGGGTGATAGGTGTTGAGCGACCCTTTGTTTGCCGTAATTTTCTCCACAGCTTAGAGATGATTTCAAAAGAAACCTATTGAGTACATCAGTCACTACCAGAGATGCAAATAAGGTTGTGAATGATCATGTTAATAGTCCATTCAATTATTTAGTATACTTTACCTCATAAGGGGGCCCTGCGTGAAATCTGAGGAGGGCAAAGTCTTTTGAATCTCCTGGGCTTTGTTCCTGTAAGAGAGAACGCATTTATCGATGACAAATGAAGCATTCCACTAAGAAATGGAAATAACATTCTTAATTTTGAATATTAACTGTATAATCACTCAGCCATAGCCTCCATTATGTAACACAGAGACAAGACTTAAAAAGATTTCATTCACTTGGACCACATTGTTCACATTCTTCCCTAAAACATTGTTTTCACCAAAGTGAGAAGGTCGAAGATAGGAACTAATCATTCCTTGATTTGCAAAAATTGAACAATATTGCTGAAAAATTTCAGAATTTCTAATTTGAAACTGGGAATGAAAACCAACTGCTATGGATTTAAACAGAGTGGTGCACCTGTTTTGACAGTAAACAGTGTACAAAAACCATCAAAAAGGCATTATTATGACACTTACATGTATTAAAATCTGCATAAACAGCATATGATTATTTTAAATAATTATAACTTAAGTGACTTACCAAAAAATATTCTGGTGCTTCACTTTTGTTGATAAGATCAGGATAAAAAATCTATAAGAAAAAGAAATTTGATTTTAAAAAACATTCACAGGAGATATGATAGTTAATGGAAGTTATTCTACAAACACCACATTTACTGTAATAATTTACGCAAAATGCTCACTGACATCTACTAAATATAAGTTCTACCATGTTATCGATTGAGGCCTTATACATGTGCCACGAGGCACAAAGAAGCTAGGTAACAGGATGTTATCGATTCCCCAACAGGCATGAGGAAAATGTAAACTACATTAAAACATTTCGGTAGACAGGGATGCTTGCCCTCTTGCTTAGGGCAGTAAATTATAGATTTTGGTCCCATTTTGAGTGTTCAAGATAGAACACCAGATATTAGAAAATCTGCACATGAAAAAATTTTAAAAAAAGGATGATGTTCTTTGTTGGTGCCCTAGATCAACGAGGCATGATAAACGGTATCTTTTAGGGGTCAAAAAAAGCTTCCCAACAATGCACTATGGCCTATGGCTTTGTTGTTTTCTCAGTTCCATTTTGGTACATAAGTAATTTCTCAACAAAGTGAATATTGCAACAAAGGGTACCCTCTTGTAATTCAAGCAAGTAAGGCTTTTATTTTAACTCCTGAGATATTGTTACTCCTCTCAGAATGGGAGTCCAAGTCCAAGTTAACCCCTAAAAAATTATTGCACTGGACGGTATATAGCATTCATGAATTCCTGTTAAAAAGATTTGCCTTGACAAATAGTTAATCTTGAACCATGATCACTAAGTTCTATAATCAACTGCATTAAACTTGACATTATTGATTGAAAAACACGCAAAGAAAATCTCTACTTGTAATTTCCTAACATATTGGCAGAAATTTTTATTGAATAAGAGAAAGATATAAAAAGGTTAAGCAACTTACATTAAACTTATATCCTTGAACTATCTTAGGTGGTGGATTGTCACTATCATAATGTGTCTGATTGTATTTATTCCACTCATATCCCTACAGAAAACAGAGAAAAAAGTATAATTATGTACCAATTTTATTAAGCTGTCAAAGTGAAGAAAAGACAAGAAATAGAGGGTCAAGTGCTACATTTTAATACAAGCCTACAAAGGAGAAGTACTGGTATGAATAATTTCAAACCCAGCATGGTAATAAACTATGACTATTTTTGTGACACATTCTCAGTTTAGTCTCAAAGCTAAACTTTAGTTCAACCAGCTATGCTTAAATTAAATCAAGACTGTTGTTTATTTAAATTTGACCGCAAAATAAAATAAAATTTTTAAGGGTTTGAGTTGAAATTGAAATGATTATTGAAATTAATTTATTGAAAATGAAATTATTTTATAAACTTTTACTGCGCACTAAGTTAGCGATTTCGCGGTTTCCTAGGTCTGTATTGTCTGACCAGAAGTAGAGGTTAAGTCTGTCATTAGCATTAATAGCAAATTAAAAACATTTAACTCAAACTTACAGTGTGCACTCTGTTAAAGAAGCGTGGTTTTCTAGGTCGATACTTGTCTGCCCAGAGGTAAGTCTGTCAGGAAGAAACAATTAATTTTTCCATATTTTCATGGTGTTCATTATACATGCAAATAATGATAATGATACCGCACCAATATTATCTTTAACTACAACTTCTTAAAGCTGATTTCCAGTCCGTACTGCGCAGACTCGGGGTTTGTTTTCGTTTTTGTTTTGAATTCGTTGAAACGTTACACTTCGGTGACAGCATACATGAAGTTTTTTTAGTCCGCCATTACAGTTTGTTTCATTCAAGAATTTCCTATGAGCTGAAACGTCGGTTTGAAATAGCGTCAAGGTTCTTCTACTCGCTATTATTTGTTCTGCAAGGATATCTGGCGTTAATAATGAAGAAAAAGGTAAGTTTGTCGCGGAATTTTTAGTTTTGCTTGTAAACATTCCTTTCGTGTGGGCTCACATAAACATTGCAGCCGCGCAGAGACTGGAATTCATCTTTAACAATGCTTAGAGAACAACTGACCATATACTTAAATGTAAATCACAAGTGAGTATAATAGCAAATGACCAAACTAGGGGATATATAGCATTTTATATAAGGCAGTCAAGTTTCGTCTTGCACTTGTCTTCAAGATTCTTAGGCTCCAGATTGTCTTCTCTCTTTTATTATTTAATAAGTAATTTCTGATGGCTGAGCTCTGATGTTCATTAAATAAATGTGTTGGTACAAGTGTCAGCATGTGACCTGACATAGCTTGAATTGCACAAGCCACATTTTGAATAAAATGATAAACAACACTTTGTTGGTTGATCAGGACTAGTGGATCCTTTTTCTCTCGGATCTTAACATCATCCTCAACTTTTTTACTAGGTTTTTTATTTTACTGCCCAAGTCTTCTGACGCTGTCAGCCGACCTTATATCTTTAAAGGGTAGGTCAATGTTGGTAGTTCACTCCGTTTTGGGGGATGAAGATGAGGTACATGTAGCTCAATGTGAACTTGACGATCTCCTGGTTGGTATTTCTGCAAGCAACATGTAGGCTGTATGGGCAATAGGGGTTTGTAGACAGACACAATAATTGAAAAAAGCTAAGACCTATGTAGAAAGCACAAACCTTATGTGTAACAGGTACAAGGACATTAAATGATTCCTCATCAGGCCCCATGCCTTTGCTGGCTTCTGTTGCAACCATCCCTGCTGACACCATGCACTTGTCCTTAAGTAACAAAAAAAGAAAACATCAAATAAAAATTTTACTATGTTTAAAGAATGTTAAGTTAAATGTAGAAAAAAAAAATTTACCGCCGCCTGGTTAGCTCAGTTGGTAGAGCACGGGACTGCTGTGCGGGAGGTCGTGGGTTCGAACCCCAGACCGGACCAACACTCAGGGTCTTAAAATAACTGAGGAGATTTTGTGCTGCCTTTGAAATTACATCTGCAAATGGTTAGACATTCTAGTCTTCTCGGAAAAGGACGATAAACCGTAGGTCCCGTCTCCTGTATCTTCAGTCTTATAACAGGGGACGTTAAAGAACCCACACACTATTCGAAAAGAGTAGGGCACGAAGCTCCCGGTGTTGTGGTCTGGTGTACAGCGCATTTGAACATATAAAAAAAAAAAAAAAAAAAAAAAAAAAAACCAACATACACATGAAAAATGCGCTATATAAATTCATTATCATTATCATTAAATAAGAACATGACAATGCAATCCTGTTTATATTATTAGGTAGGCTCTATTTTAGCACCTCCTAATCCTGGGCTTGCATTCATATGATGAAAATTTAATTTGGTTGCAGCCAGGATGTTGTCCATGTTACACATGACCAGATTGTGCAGATTACACTTAAACCAACACAAACATTAAGTAGATGGGACAAGCCATTTATATGGAAGAACTGTTATTCAATTTCTAAGAATTTCCATTTCTCTGAGTACTGAGCTCTCAGCATTGCACTCAGATCTTGCCATCTGGTTCAGCCCATTTTTTTATTTGAACACAAAAACAAATTAACAGGAGATTTAGGAATGAGATGGTATGTCAAGACAAACTGGGTCGGCCTTCTTACTGGGCTGAAGAAACTAAGAAGAAACTAAGGTAAGACCTTAGACCTACCTTAGAAGTTCAACTAAGATAAGATTTCAGTAGCAAATAAGAAACTTACCACAGCTGCTGTCCCTCCACTTAAGACTTCCTGTCTCAACATTTCCTACAAAACAATTTTAATGTCACTAAATGCAATGCAGTAATTCCACTGTTATTCAGTTGAAAGAACTTAATAATTGTGTACATGTAGTATGTGCGTTATCAACCCTCCAAGTTACCGGTAAGACAATTTTAGTCACCATGGTGACAAAAATTTGGAGCTGGCAACTAAATTGGAACTGAAGTCGCCAGCCTGGTAACTAAAACTGAGAAGAAGGATTGAAAACATGAGTTTAATTTAGCAACTAAAATTTTTCACTGGAGACCAAACTTGAGCAGTCAGTGGCCAAATGGCTACTAAGGAAAAAATAAGCTTGTTAAAATAATAAGCTTGGAGGGTTGGTTATATTATATCTTAATGGCAAGTCTTAAGGCCTTTTGGGATAAAAATATAAGTTCAAATTTATATATAATTGTATCAAAAGTACTCACAAGCTGTTCCCAATCCTCAGTTGGATCAACAACCATTCCCTACAAAGTATAACAAAATGAACTTAATATTAAGCTCTTTTTTAATGATGTATTGTTAACAGTTAGTACATGTATTTACAATGTGAACTTGTTTTCTACAACAGCACTGAACAAACTTTTTTCCTTTATTTACAAGACAGAATAAAAAGTGTTTCTTATTAACCTCTTCGACGTCATTAAACTTCAACATTCTGGGACTGTAATTTCCTGCGTCATATGATGCATAACCTGACGATTAAGCAGAATCACACAAAATGAGATTTGTACAAACATGAACTAGCTAGAGGAAAAAAAATTTGGGCAACTGTGAACATGGTTTAATAGCACAGCTGCTTTTAGGACCTAAGGTAGATCATTTATTTTAATATAATTACAGTAGTCTGATAATTTGCCAATCAAAATTATAGCTTGTCTCCACAGCTCATGAGAATACAACAAAAAACAAACTACCAGTAATCATCTATCAGCCTGGAAATGAATCATATTGCTTCAAATTTGTCTGAGTTTCAAAGCAAAGTTATTATTAGAGGAAATCCAAAAAATGAGTTATCAAATTAATTTTTGTCCACATATTCAACTTTTTATACTCTTGCTTTATGGCACAAAAATATGCTTTCTGGCAGCTTGCAATAATTTAATTGCCAAGAGTGATTAACAAAATTATTTAATAATAATTTCTTCTTTCAATTTCAATAACTAAAATTGGTAACTAGATTATATTTTCTTGATATTAACAATAAATTCTTAGAGCAGCATTTAAGATCAAATTTTCACCCCTTGAAATTTTAGGTGTTTCATAGAGTATTTAACGAAAGATTCAAAATGGCGTTTTCCGTTTTCAAAATCTTTTTTAGTTCCAGAGATTTAGCAAAAAAACGTAAAATCAAATAGAGGATTGATGACGTCATCTACTCACCCTATCACAAATTGAGTTTTCTCATCATTTTTCTCCGACCGAAACTTGGCAACTCTCTCAGGTGAACCAAAATTACTGCAACTAACTCTTTTCCATCCCCACCAATTTAATTTTTCATTCGGAAAAACCAGTACGCCTGCCTAATCCATTCATATGCTTGCCAAGCACGCATGTAAAGTATCATCGGCAAAATTGAAAGAAATGCCAATGGCCAAAAACCTTTAGCATCGAGGGATCTGGAACTAGTTTGTTGCCATGGCAACAAATTGTTAAGTTCATATTGTGAAACAAACTAGCAAAGTGTTAGAAAAAATCAGGGTGATAATGCTGAGATATCACTATCTTATATTTGATCAAATTTGGTTGAGTCTATGACGTCACAACTTTGCTAATTTGTATATTTTAAAAACTTGAATATCTCTGGAAAGAAAAGAGATATTTGAAAAATAACGGCATTTTCTGCTCATATAGAGTTCTTGATGATATGTTAAAACGGCCACGAAAGGAAACAGTCGAATTTCATCGCAGTAGCACTTTAAAGAAATCATTTTTAAAGGTAATCGGTTTGGGAAACGTAATGTTTTTGAAAATGAACCTTCTTCTGTAAGATCCTGTTCTGTGTAAACACTAGCTTCTGTCTCCTCTTCTTCATCAGGTTTGGTTTCACTCTGTTCTTCAGTTTCATCCCCCTCAGGTGGATCGTCGTGAGAGACAGATGGTTCGTCTCTAGACTCTGATTTGTCTTCCCTTACGTCAGGCTCCGATTCACTTTCTGATTCATCTGATGACTGTTTAGCCATTTCTGATTTCTGGAGAAAGAAAAGAATTTCATTATATAAAAAGTTGCAAAGGACCATTACTGTAAAAGTACAGTCTAAACCTACATATTAAGGAAAATGAGTTTGGTGGATGCAGCATGAGTAGTAATTTTGAACACTTTGCACCTCTTTTATTACTTGACCAGTGAATTTTCTTAGCTTACCTGTTTCTTCAGTTCATCTAGCTTTTTCCTTAGCATAGCTTGGTGAAATTCCCTCAACCTGGCTTTAGCCATGTAAGCTTTTAGCTGATGCAGTAGTGTTTCCCAGTAACCTGAAACAGATTAATTTCTTTAATTTACTTTTGCTGTTTTCATAGCATTGAGCTTGCAACAAAAAGTATTTCCTATTCCTTCTTGGATGGGATACAAGTCCATTGCAGGTTACCAGGGGTTTCAAAATGTTTTGAAGTAGGCATCAGCAACTGAAGAGAAGGCAGCTGTTACAATGCCAGGCTAGTTTGTTTTAAGCTGATTGCTATGGCCTCAGTAACTGGCAACATACATGTATAATCAAATAGCTGGTGCAACTCCGGCAGTCACCGGCTTGTTTTGAAAACCCTGCCTGTTACCCCGAGCATTAAATATGCAGGCACACATTTATACAACTGGGTGTAGAGATTGAAGCACTGTGAAAGAAAAAGCCTAAATAGATTGACATCCGTGCGAGGTGTGCGAGGCAAGGCAGCGAGGCATGTAGGCTAACCGAAGTGCTATTTAGGCTAACTAAAGCGCCTAGCATTTATTTGTTTTTCTGTTTCTTTCGATGTTATATTGTTTACATTTTGAATGTATTTGAATGTACTTATTTTTGCTTTTTGCTTTCGTGTATATAGTTTTTTCTTTTTTTTTATTTATCACTTGTATTGTATGTTATGTTTGTTTATTCAATAAAGCATTAAAAAAAAAATTAGGCTAACTGAAGTACTGCTATTTAGGCTAACCGAAGTGCTACTTAGGCTAATTGAAATGGATTGCAGGCTGCCTCACTGCCTGGCACTTTGTGACTACCCAAGTAAGTGCCTTGTCGAAAAACATATCACAGTGACCCCAGCCAGAGCCCAGACCGCCAGATCCAGAGTCAAGTGCACTACCCATTAGGCCACCATGCCTCTCACACATGCTAGTTACAAGAGATGGTTACCTATGTCCACTGCATCTCCACTAGCAATCTTCTGAGTGATCTGCTTATGTAATGCTATTAGTTG
Organism: Oculina patagonica; assembly: GCF_052425735.1. Taxonomy (NCBI): domain Eukaryota; kingdom Metazoa; phylum Cnidaria; class Anthozoa; order Scleractinia; family Oculinidae; genus Oculina; species Oculina patagonica. The sequence continues at coordinate 19,854,724 of NC_135758.1, read as the reverse complement.
ACTGTAAGTTTTGGCATTAAAAATGCCTGCTACGTCTTGATTGACAGATGCATTGATACTCTCCCGTCGATCCATTTGGTCTGTAATGAGAATAATAAGGATATCTTAATAATAAAAAGCTTTCTGCATCACCTAAAACCTGAAAAGGGATTTCTGGTATTTGCACTACATTATGATAAACTTCAACACGTCATAGAAGATGAGGTTGAGCAAACTGTTCAGTATACCTGCCAACTTTTTTTGGTTCAAAGGCGTGAGATTTTTATCCTGAGAGTGCCAGGATTTCCGAAGACGATACGACAATGTCTGAAGTTTTCCGAAGACGTTCCAAACATCTCCCGATCCCAGTACGTGGACGTGTTTTGCTAAACACGACCTTGTTCCCAATGCTTTTTTGCATCAAAACTCTGTCATTTCGGGGAAGGTATCGCCATTTACCCATTTTACATCAGGTGTTTTATTTTCTCACACCGGTTTGAGATTACAGTTTTTGGAAAATGTGTAGTTTTTGGTTGTAATAACTCACATTTTTCGACTAGGCGTGAGAAATTGGTTCGTAAGCGTGAGTTGGCATGAGATCGAAGTTTTCAACTCGTAGGCGTGAGAGTTGGCAGGTATACTGTTGTGCTTTGTCATAGCCTACAAAACTTGTAGCCATACCCACCACTCAAAGAAAAGGGGGAGTCAGTCTACATTGTATTTGCCAGGTTTTCCAAAGAGCTGCACATTTTAAATGACTGTAATGAGGGCATTAACTATAATCCAATTATGGTGGTACCAATCAGTCTCTTTGTATCATTGATAAGAAGGTGATTTTAGCTTACCACTGTATCTGGGATCTTCCTTTTTCAATTTCTGCAGCTCATCTCTACAAACGATTGTCATATCCTGCAAAGATTTATTTTAAACAATTTAATATGCATTTCCAATTCTGACCAAAGGAAGCAGTTGCTTATTATTACTTGCAACTTTCAAATTACCAGTAAATGTAAAGATTTATCATTTGCTTACCGGTAGTTTGTAAAATTAAAGCTTCTACAAGGTGAATAGCAAAGTAAATTAAAGTTTTTATTCAGTACATTGATTGATCAAGACTCTAGGCGATTGCACAGTACACGTATGTACCTATTAATAGTGTCAATTAATATGATTCGTTAACACGTGATGTGTTAATCAATAATCGCACAGTTCTTTGATGATTAAGGTGTAAAAAAAGACTGAGAAATCTGCAATTGCTAATCATGTTAGAGATGGAAACAGCATATTTTGTTGAAACAAATGGAAAGAACTAACTAAAGCCATTCAGTTTTACAAAACCTAAAGATAACAGCTCAGGAGCAATAAGAGCAAATCCTTGAATATTAATATTTTGCAAGGGCAAGAACAAAAATAATGCTGGCAAGTGTTTAAGTTAAGTACATTTGAAATTTTGCAGGTGACTACAGACCAATTACATGTACGTTTCAGCAAGAAATCAATTGACCAGGACGAGAAACAAGCCAAAGCACTCAATGAAAAATTTTTTAGCAACAGTTTAAGCCAAATCTCAACATTGATCCATGATCGAAATATAAATCTTTGAACTAAGTAAGTCCACCGGTGTATAATATGCAATAAAATAATTATGAAGAAATCAGATTTTTTTTAAAATGACTCGTAGTTAATAATCAAAAGTGGTTTTTTTTAAGTTACTGTACCTTCCAAAATTCTGCATTTTTCCCCTCTTCTAACTCCATGTAGACCTTGATGTCTACTAGCAAATCTTCCAGGTCATCTATTGTAAGTCCCTGTTTCAGAGGGAAAAATATATTATACACAAACCTTCAAAATGAAGGTGCAGCTTTAATCTACAGCAAAAACTGTAAATTTATGTGGGTTCTTAATATCTAAAGAATAACTGATGTCCCTGAATAATAAACATATGACATTGTTGCGGGGATCATTGCTTTAATGACAACGAGTTGTTCCAGAAAATATCCATACCACCTGTTTTAACTATCTCACCCCTCTGGAAATTCCACTTATTACAAGGTTCATACTTTACTAAAAGATTTTCAATTTGAAGACCCACTACCCTTCAAAATTTCCAATGAACATCTGTGGGGTGGGTAAAGATATTTTCTGGAATTGCACACGACACCTTGCCACTGGTGTTATTGAACTTTTATTGACTGTTACCTGCTGACTTAAGGCCTGGCGCACGCTACTGGTGCTCAGTGCTGTACATTTGACTTTAAAATGCTGTAGTTAAGCTGTCCAAATTGAGATTTTGTTAAGATTTGAACACAACTTTAAACTATCAAAGATATTTCTTCTGGAAGACTTATTTTCTTTTTAAAGTGTATCTTGACGAAAAATAATTAAAAAAAAACACTGTTGAAAACGGCTTTTTTTGACATGGCGCGTAACATTTATGGGTCTAACATAGGCACATTTAGGATTTCTCGACTTTAATAAGGAATACAGTAATAAAACTTCATAGAGAGAATCTTTAACCTATGTACATTCTGAATCTTGAAAAAAAGCTCACCTTATAAAAAGCTGAGGACCTTTTTTTCACCTGATCACTTTTGCGACCCACAAGATGATGTATTCGTTTTCACCGAAACGTGCATTCTAAAACTCGCTTGTTCTTTCTATCCACTTATCTTTGTGTTTCAAAAACACCATATCTCTAATTGACATAGAATCGGCTTTTTGTCAGTCATAGCTTTGCTGAGATAATACAATCCCTTTTCAAAATAATTCTAGATTTTCGATGTTAGACCATCGTTTCCTAACCACAAAAACGCTCTTTTCCGTGCTAAAACCGTGCCTAAACTGTGCATAAACTGTGCCCAAACTGTGCCTAAAGTGTGCATAAACTGTGCCCAAACCGTGCATAAACTGTGCCTAAACTGTATCAGAATCGTGCCTAGACTGTGCCTGAACTGTACCAAAACCTAAATCGTGCAAGAGAAAATTTCCCGACAAGAGTTCTGGCCCGAAATCAAATTTCAGTTGTCAAGAAAAGGTAAGGTTTGTATTTACATTGACTGTGTAACTTTAAAGTAAATTTCTATATTAAAATGAAAGTGATCAGATTAGAAAACTACATAGAAAAAAGTCAAAAGATACAAATAAATTGCTTACCTTAGAGTTTATTTATTTACTAAAGATCTACAACTTGCAATTGCGGGTAGATGTGCCCATCCTTCACGAAAAAAAAAGAAAGCTCACTATGAAAGGATGAAAGATTACTTTCTTTGTAACTGGTTGTTTTATGCATCCAAAAGTTATACGTTAAGTGAAGGTATTAGATCAAACCATCTGAAGTCAAATTGAAGCGCAAATATCGAGCGATACTTGATCTTTTTTAAACGTTGTAAAAACTGATAAGTTATGCTTGTTCTATTGAAATAAATGTTGTTGCAATCAGAAGTCTCAAAGTCTCAACTAAAAAGCTTGCCTAAATCATGAACCAAAGGAAAACAGGGCGATATTCCTCTCTGCTTCAACAGAATGAACCGGTCGGTATAAAACGCAGACCATGCAAACTGCAGACTGCAGACTGCAGACCGTGCAGACCGTGCAGACGGTGCAGACCGTGCAGACTGAGTAATTTTTTTCCTTCTTTTTTCACATTGTGTTTCACAAAACTTTTCACGAACGGTTTCCGAAGTTCGTTTGAAATTCGCGAAGTTCGCTACGAACTTTAGGGGGAATTTCATTAAGTAGTTGTCAATCAAATTACGAACTTCGAAACGAAATTGTGAATTTTACGTGCAGCGAAAGGTTGAGGAGTTCGCAAGTTGAGAAGAAGTTCGTCCAGTTTGTTTAATTTGGTGAAATGAATCCGTTCACGGTACAGCAAAAAGCAATCCCAAGTCCAGTAAGGCAGGACATCAACGGACTAAAAAGCAAGGCTGCCCTGAAAATGGTTTGTGAATGTTACAACTGAGTTTTCCCAATGTCACCCGACACCCGACTAAAAATAGATTACAAGTTCTGCCGTGTGCAGTTTTGAAGGAAAAATTTCAACAGATAAACCGGTTTACATATAAAAATACTGTTTGTGTGTGCTGTAAAAATCTTCTAAAGAGAAAAAAACGTTTTCCTTCTTGAATACGCATCAGTTTGGAAAATCTGCGGAAAACCAGAACTTTTCAATTCCGTGTTGTTATACTTCTGTGTTTACACAACACGCAAGTCACGCCATATTTCTGTTCGTGATAAACTCTGTTCCTCTGAAATAATTTATATTTGCAAAAAAAATAAGCTTTGGTTAAAAAATTTTTTACTAATAAACAACACTTGCTTTGGAACATTTGAAATGTGTATTTATTTACGAATTACTTATATTTTATTATTAAGGACAGTGTAAAAAATTTTGGGGGATTTCTCAAGAAAACCCTCTATTCCCAATGCATAACTACCAACTGAAGCATTTGTTTACGTTATAAAATTGAACTAGAAACCTGAACTTAACAAATAAACTGCTATATCCGACCAGTTCGTTTTACCTATAACTTAAAATGTTCCAATGTTTACAGTGTAACGCGCTCTCTGACAGTAGAAGAAAACTCAACAAGCTGGAAGCTAAATAAAATAATCCTTGACCTTGAAGCCAACTTTAGATGATTTCCTGCCTTCCTGGACTTGAAATTGCCTTTCCTTGTACCGTGAACGGATTCATTTCACCAAATTAAACAAACAGGACGAACTTCTTCTCAACTTGCGAACTCCTCAACCTTTCGCTGCACGTAAAATTCACAATTTCGTTTCGAAGTTCGTAATTTGATTGACAACTACTTAATGAAATTCCCCCTAAAGTTCGTAGCGAACTTCGCGAATTTCAAACGAACTTCGGAAACCGTTCGTGAAAAGTTTTGTGAAACACAATGTGAAAAAAGAAGAAAAAAAAATTACTCAGTCTGCACGGTCTGCACCGTCTGCACGGTCTGCACGGTCTGCAGTCTGCAGTCTGCAGTCTGCATGGTCTGCGTTTTATACCGACCGAGAATGAACCACACCAGCCGGACTTTCTCAAGGATTATACTTTCAACCGTGAGAACCAAAGTTTCTGATTGGCCAGTCTGTAATTGCATTAAAGTTAAGTCAACAAAGTCTGTCAACACAGACACTTCGTCTAGGGCTCGTCTAGCTAGCATGCAAATGCAGTTCTACGATTTCGTTGTTGTGCTAAACAAGTTTTCCAGTTAAATGTACAATTATGTAACAGAAATTGTGATGGTAGTTCAATGCTGTTAACGAGGTAAAAAGCCATCAGCTGATAACAAGTTTTAATGGTCTGAAAAATGGAAATCACCAAGTACCTATCCTGTTGGCTTGTATATTCAGTACAAGCTGCTTGTCACGCAATGAAATATTTGCTAGCAAGATCATGAATTGAAGCAATCGTGAGTCTGATAGCACGTACAAACATTCTTTATTTTTTTGCCACTTTCACAACCTGTTCCAAGGTGTTAGAAAAAAATTTTCTTTCAGCGAAAAAGAAGAAAAATCGAAACGCATTCTTAACGCTATCGTCTTCGACATTTTACCAATTAAAATGCACTGAGAAAATCTTTAAGTTCGTTATTGTAGTACATTCACAATGCATTAAAATCTGGCGTAAAACCGTGCCTAAATCGTGCCTAAATCGTGCCTGAACCGTTCCTAAATCGTACCTGAACCGTGCCTAAATCGTGCCTGAACCGTGCGTAAGTTGTGCATGAACTGTGCCTAAACTGTGCCCAAGCTGTGCCTAAATTGTTTTTTTATGCACACAAACCGTGCAATTCGCCGAAGCACGAATATCGTGCACTGGGACGATGTTACGGTCGTGTACACCAGTAGCGTGCGCCAGGCCTTAAACTGTCTATAACATTACAATGGGTACTTCACAGCCGGTCAATTTTCAAACTAAACTGGTCACTACTTTAATTTTTTAAAGGCATTTGTCAGAAACATTTTAATTATTATTTTACTCAACACTGCTTACCACTAAAATTGTGTATGGCTCATGCATTTGAATTTCCAAGTCATTATCATCTGTGCTGACATACTGAGCAAGTAGATCAATGGGTTTAGCTGAAAGTAAGAAAATGAAACAATGGGAAATTCACTACAGATGCTTATTCTGAAAATACTAGTCAGAGGAGGTTTCACTATGAAAAAAATAAAAAATATATATACAGACCTCTGCCATCCTGGATTCGAATCTTTGAACGCAGCTTTGCTTGCTCCAAGTGAAACTGTATATGCAAAGAGAACAAACAAAAATCAGGCATACATTGGAAGTAAAAATGATTGAAGAATAAATAATGATGTTATTAAGATTAATAAGCAGTTGTACCTTATCCTCCTGTTCTTCCCATTCTTTGAAAGAATTTGCTTCTTTTTCTCTTTGAAGAGTTTCCTAAAATGTGAGTTTAAAAAAAAATTAAAACAGGGGAGGACACAAATTTATATGTCATAACACAGCCAATCATTCATGGGACTTGGTTAAAGCTGTTTCAGTCCTGCAAATTGGTTGAGCTAAATTAAATTGCTTCAGTAATCAGCGTAATATTACAAATTAAATGATTTCAACATTTGTTATTATAATTTTATATTTTGTATCCTACCCTTTCCTCTTCTCTCATTTGCTTTTCATGTTCTCTTTCCTACAAAGTTAAAATAGAAACCAGGTAGGTTACATGTATCATTCAGTTAACAAGGAATCTGTACTGTAACAGTAGAATAATCTTGACAAAAAAATTGTGTGGTGCATTCAAGTAAACTTGAAATGTATTTTTTTCTCTGATACATGAAAGTGTAAGAAAAGTTGCTTTGCACTGTATCTCCATTTGCGGTCTGCCCCCAATCAATGTATGCAGTTAGTTCTTGTGATACATGACATGTTTGCCATGAATACTTACAATCCTTCTCTTTTTCACTTTTTCCAATTCTCTCTGTAAAACAGAATAAAATGAAAATTTTATAACAACGAAAAAATCTTGTTAATTGACTTGGTCCTTCAGCAAATGAAATAAATGTTTCTACCATCATACATGTAAGGTTAAGTCTGAGTCTGGGCCATTTTCTGTAGCATGAAGGGACAGAAGTGTTTCTACTCCTCCCTGGATGGGATCTTTGTCCATTGCAAGTGTTACCCCCTGCATTAAATTCGACAGTACCCATTTATACATGTAAACCCTAATACTGTATTTGACACCTACAAATTATTTAAGGCTAATGCAATTTAGGCAAAGTTATATACCTGCCAACTTTTTCTGGGTTTAAGACGTGAGATATTTATCGTGAGGGTGACAGGATTTCCAAAGACGATACGACAATGTTCGAAGTTTTCCGAAGACGTCTGAAGTATTCTGAAGACGTTCCGAACATATCCCGATCTCAGTGCGTGGATGTGTTTTGCTAAACGCGAACTCGTTCCCGATGCTTTTCTCTGTCAAAACTCTGCAATTTCGGGGAAAGTATCGCCATTTACTCATTTTACATGGGGTTTTCGTTTCTCACAGTGGTTTGAGTTAACTTTTTTTTGGAAAGTGTGTCGTTTGTGGTTGTAATAACTCAGACACATTTTTCGGCTAGGCGTGAGAAATTGGTTCGTAAGCGTGAGTTGGCGTGAGATCGAAGTTTTCAACTCGCAGGCGTGAGACTCACGCCCAAGGCATGAGAGTTGGCAGGTATAAAGTTAACCTTGAGCCAATGTTCTGGGTCACTTAACATGCTGTCTTTGCGGATCAATAGCTTTAATAATTCTCGCTGATCGTTGCAGATCACCAGAGCGAATTGTAGCAGATTCTTGCTCTTACCCTTCCCGCCCTTGTGGTTTGTGCGTGTGGGTAAGTATAGGGTTAGGTAAGAATTGTCCACTGAAGCCTATTCAGTGAGATGGTGCCAGTTGGCGGCCACTTCAGGAGGCGGTTCCCACTTGCAGGGTTGCCATGGATACCTCTCTGCTGTGCCTGAATTGCCCGGTCCCAGTTTCCAAGCTCATCTATTGGCGATGAATTTAAATTTCATGTAACTACATATGATACTCTGTTGTTGCAAGTAATGTTATCTTCTCCTTGTGCACAGTTCACTGACAAATGATAAACATTTTACTTATAATAACCTTTAACCCTTACTTTTGCTTCTTGCTGTCTCATTTTTTCTCTTCTTCTCATTTCTTCTTCCTTTAAGTGCTGTTCTCCATCCTTTTCTCTCTTCTGTGAAAGTATTATAAAATGGAAACTTAACAAAAAATATTGTTGACACAAACAACCTTTCTTTAAACAGCTGTGCTTTGTTAACATTCCAAAATACATGGATTATTTAATGAATTGAACATAAACTTAGATATAGCCTGTACCAACAGCATGTACATAGGAAACATCACATTATGTTGTGAAGAAATAATTCAACATGACACGAGCGTGGGACAAAGAAAAAAATCTGAGTCCCCGACGGGAATCGAACCCATGGCCTCCCAGATACCGGCTGGGCGCTCTAACCAACTGAGCTACGAGAGACTCGTTGTGAGCTGGGCCATTTACTAGGTTGATATATGACACGCGTCCTGCATACTGCTAGGATCAGCAATGTCGAAATCATCAAATGTGTAGTAAATAATAAAGATGGTAAATTTCAAGCTCGGTGATAAATAGTGAAGAAATTATTCAACATGAAACGAGCGTGGGACAAAGAAAAAATCTGAGTCCCGACGGGAATCGAACCCATGGCCTCCCAGATACCGGTTGGGCACTCTAACCAACTGAGCTACGAGAGACTCGTTGTGAGCTGGGCCATTTACTAGGTTGATATATGACACGCGTCCTGCATACTGCTAGGATCAGCAATGTCGAAATCATCAAATGTGTAGTAAATAATAAAGATGGTAAATTTCAAGCTCGGTGATAAATAGTGAAGAAATTATTCAACATGACACGAGCGTGGGACAAATCACATTATGTTTTTAGCTAAACTTGGTCACTGAATAGTGTGAATGTGAATAGTTCAAGAAAAGCTGTCTGACAAAAAACTCATTAATGCAACCACATTGTATCATTTTAGCCATCTTTATTTTGACTTGAAGAAAAGATCAATGAGTCATATTCTTATTAAAGAACTACAACTAACCATCCATTGATATAAGCAGATTTGTGTGCCTCAACATTTGATGGTCACCTTGAAAAGTTCCACCGTACTTTATTGAGGAAATATATAGGACATTATCAGGGGCCGCCAATATTCTCCCTTCACCCTTGCCTTTTAAATTACTGTATGTACACATAAATACTTGACTGTCTAGTTACGTACTAAATAACCGTTCAATCTTACTGTACCTTTTGCCAGACAAATGTTTCAAGCAGATGAGCATCACCAAATGGATTATCAGTGTTTGTATATTCCTGCGATAACATTAAAATAAAATGGCTCAGAAAATAAAATGGGAATTTATTTATTAATAACAAAATAAACTGACGACAATCTTGTGATGTCATGGAGAAAAATATAATTTAATTTTATAAATTAAATGTATAATATTTAAACTGCAGTCAGTGTACAGAATGTCAATAAAGCAATGAAATAATGTTGCAAATAAAAACATGACCAACGCTTCAATGCAGTGGAACATTGCCTCCTTCCTGGACGGGATACTAGTTCTTCCCCCTCAATTACAGCAAGGCGCCCAAAAGTGTGACCACTTTTAATTTATTCACATTCTTTCGTGCAGATTTAATCCAATCAAAAGCCGTGGATAGCTTGCAGTTGACTTCTGATTGGATTAAATCTGCACGAAAGAATGTGAATAAATTAAAAGTGGTCACACTTTTGGGCGCCTTGCTGTAATCATCTTCCCTTGAATAATTGAAGGGCTCGGTGGAAAAAAGGCAGAAGTGATTTTTAGCTCAAAATGAACATTACCAAAACAACTTGAATTTAGCATGTGGGTTTGTTTATGTCAGTGAAACATTGCCCTGGTATTTTTGTCCCTCCCCAGCCAGTGAAAATAAATACAGTACACTGTTGAACTTATGTAAAAAAATCGCACATGGCATTTTATTCTGTCACGCAATCAAAAAATAAATTCGAAACCATTCAACTACAGAAGCTATGAATTTCAATTTCATAGACGATAGTGAATTTTGATGTTAGAATTTTATCACGTAACATGAAAACCAAGAATACTATTATAAACAAAACATCAGTTATTATCTCTGTAGTTACCAGATATTCATCATCCCATCCCATTTCTTTTCTTTTCTTTCTCTCCTTTGCTTCCTGTAAGAACAAAACAGTATTTAATTTAATTTTTTTTTACCCTGAAGATTACTTTAGATTCTAGGTTGTAGGAAACATTTGGCTTTCTGAAGCCTTGTAAACAGGCTATAAAAATGAACAAAAGTGAATAATAAAATGTAAATGTCCTATATTTAGACATTATTTTTAGTGTGCAGCATACGTAAAATGTACAATATACAGTAGGTTTCTCTTTTTACTTCTCATCTGCATTTAATTTTGATTTATTCTATAGGCTGGTCAAAATATAGCAAAACTTATAAAACTGTACAGCAATAAGTACTTCATATGAAAAATTTGTTGTTATAAGATTTCTTACACCACTATATTTCATTACCTTTTTTGCAAGTCTCCTAGCCCGTTTCTCCTCAGGCGTTTCTAATGCTTTCAATAATTCTTTTTCCTTTCTACAAGATCAATATATAGTGCATGGATCAGAGTTTTCATTAAGAATTGTAATAGCAGGAGAATAGTGTATAGTAACTGGAGAATGATTTTTAAAGGTTCCGCATCTTTATAAAAAAATAGTTTCAGGCCTTTGAAATTTAGTCGGAGAATTCTACGTAGTAGAAGGAGAATTCTCCGATCTCCGATGCCTAATGAACACCCTGATGGATCCTTTATTTTCTGCTTTAATATCTCAATTTTGTATATTAAAATTGTGTTATGATTGATACAATGATAGCTGGACAACCTCACACAACCATCTGAAGAGTGGATAACTTCTGTACTAAAAAGGCTCAGCCTGTAGAGTAACTCAGAACTTGACGAGATCTTCATGTGCAGTGGCATTTCAACTGGGATTTATGGTCTCAGAATATTGGGGGGGGAGGGGGGGGGGGCTGTTAAAAGCCAACAGTTTAAAGGAAAGTATGAACTCAAGCAAACTTGAATTTCCAGCAGTGTGCGAATTCCAGACCTAGACCAATGCACTCCATGGCAGTAGGACCTTCTCAAAGCTAGATGTGGGTTCTAGTGAAGATCTCCTTATGCCGTGTTCACACTTAGTGCCCAAGCACTGGTACCTGAGCACTGGAAAAATTTAGGGTCGTGTTTACACACAGAAAACCAAAGTACTCAAGTACCATTAAGTGCCCGAGTACAAGGTCGAGACCGTATATTCCGGCACAGGCACCGTGCCCGAATTATGGCGTGGGTACTTGAAAAAATAGTATGTTCACATTAGTGCCCAACGAGAATCGTACTCGGGCACCATGCCCAGGTACCGAATGTGAACACTAGCCTTGGAATGGACTACCATATTTTGACGTGTCACAGAGGTTTTTGGTTTGCACATTTACAAATGAAACGTACGCATGCCTGTGACATACTCTGCAGAATAAAAAAATAGACTTAATTTTCTGCAAAGTGTCTCATGGCTAAATTGCAGAATACCCCGCAAATGAGATTCACCGAGTCGGAACTCTTTGAAGAACAAGGCAAGAAACAACTGCAATTGCTCCCGTCTCATCTCATGCATGAACTTTACCTTGTAAGAAAACAGATGTCACTGCTACTTTGGAATACAATAACCAAACGTGGATTACACTTTGAAGACTATGGCACTTACTTTTTCTTTCCTTTGTCATCTTCTCTATCGGGAATCTTCTTTTTTTCCACTGATGGTTTTGCTCGTGAACGGTCCACGGGCGAAGATGGCCGATCTCGATGTTTACGTCTCGGAGAGCGCGAACGCGAGCGACTTCTGCGTCTTCGACTCGGAGAACGAGATCTACTTCTACTTCTATGCCTGTGCTTTTTCCTGTCACTTCCAGGCATGTTTGCGTTGCGTCTAGAGGAGATAAACGATCAACACAGTCCTTCCTACAGTTCTTTCATGTTCGCTTTGACTGAACGTTCTTCTTGCGTCAAAGTACTGGTACAGCGGTGTTACTAAACAATTTATCCATACATGAAGTACCTACCCAGTCCCTACCCAATGACTTCTTTCCAAAATGGCGGCCGCCGTGAAACTTTTAAGGTCAAGAAATATCTTCTTTTCAGGTATGTTTCCTCCTCTTTTTAGGCGACTGTTGTTATTTTTTGCATTTATGAGAAAAGCATTGGTAATGTGTGCGTACGTATAGTAGTTTTGTGCCTAGAGGTAGAGGGCCCTGCAGGAAAAGTTACGACGTTCCCCCTGGCTACACATTTCACGGAATGAGACCTGAAGGTTTTCCCGCTCGGTTCTCCTCCCGTCAGAATGTCGAAATTTTTTTATAGGTTGTGAGGTGCGACGCAGTACTAGTGGTGTGATAGAGTTTGATATCAACTATGAAAGAGTACGAAAATTAGGATAACATAAGGGAGTTTCAGCCAAAGCTGGCCAAAGGAAAATGGGTTCTATGATCAGACCTGTTGGAAACTACAACAGTTGTAGAGCCGGAGAATTTTGGTTCCATCTCATGAAAACTCTATTATCTCTCTCAATAGACCATATTCGTATTCTCGGTATTGCACTGGAACTCCCTTGGAATGGCGGTGTCTGACATTTGCAGAATGCAGACTGCAGAATGCAGAATGCAGAATGCAGACTAAGAGAATATATTGTCTTACCTTTACCATTATTGAAAGCTAACCGTAAACAGGTTAACCGGAGTGTATAGTAGGCTAACCGGAGTGCGTACTAGGCTAACCGGAGTGAACCAAGTGGTAAATAATGTCTAAAAAGACAGATCTCTTGTCGGGAACTATGTCAGCGTGAGTTTTGCAGTGTCCCCTTGGGTGCTGCAGCGACAAAGTTGCCGAGAAGCGAACTGGTTTTAGACTTTAAAAAATTCTTTAGATGTTTCGCAGGGCATGTTCCCTTCGCAAAATGTTTTCTGTGCCTCATTAAATATTCATCAATCAATCTATCGATTCGTGTGAACGAAAACCTCAGAAGTTTATCTTGTTTTCGCGGGATTTTGTAGATGTGTGATGATGTGAGGAGTGGAGATAGAAGTGAGAGCAAGCCGGCGGCACTTAACTGAAAGCAAAACTAGTATAATGTGACAACACGAGCAAACATATTCAATCAACAATCAGTCTTTATTTCACTTTCACCTCAAATTACAGCTAACGGTAACAGATTAAAATAGTCTTGCCCGAAACAACAAAAATTAGCTAACCGCAAGCAGACTGCAGTGAAAGCTAGCTGCAAGCAAACTGGCGTGAAAGCTTACTGCATTAAAAGGGCGATCTAAAGGTTGAGGCTGACTCTGATCCTAAACTTAACTTGAAACCCTAATCCCTTGGGGTTAGGGTTAAGCTTTTTTTTTTTTGCGTTAGGGCTAGGCTTTTGCGTTAGGGCTAAGTCTGTAACCCTAATCTGAAACTCTAACCCCGACCCTAAGGCCTTGGGGTTACCTTTTGCGTTAGGGCTAGGACTGTAACCCTAAAAATTTAGCTGACTTCATTGTTTTGAGAAACAAAAGGTTTCCTTTGTTGATCGTTTGTAAAAGAAAAGTAAAAAAGACGCCACGCCAGCAAAAACCTTGTCTTTTTGCATGTGTAATTTTTCAAAAACGAAACAAAGACCAGTGAAATGAAAGACAGGACTGTGTTAAACACACGTCAACAACCCTGCATGCGCAATTTGGAGCTGTTTCGATAATGTTCGAATTAGCCAGGAATTCCAGGGGCTGTTCTTTCCCGCAGGTCTTCAATTGTATTTTTTTTATATTCCCCTTAAAGTTTAGGAGCCAAGCAAAATGTAGCAAAGTAGAAGCAAGTTCAGCTTTGCCCCCCCCCCCCCCCTGCTACTCTGGCGACTAAAGTTCTTGTGCTGGCAATCAAATCTGAAAACTTAGGCGCCACCTGGCCCCATGGTTTTTCCTGAAAGTTGAGCCCTGCAATACCAAGAATGCGAATATGGTATATTAGGTTAGAGTCCCTACAGGGTACCCAAATCTGACCCATTTTTGGACCCCATTCTGCTCCCCCACCCCCCTCTCTTACGCAGAGACTCCATCAGTGCTTTTCACCTCTCCTCATTTCCTAGCAGTACGAAAAATAAAAAAAAGACCTCTGTGGAGTCAGTGAAAACAACCACCCCCCCCCCCACCCCCATAAGGGTTAGGGCTGATTAAAGTATAGAGGTAGGGATATTTGTAGGATTCAAGTTGAGGGCTAAGTTTTAGGGTTTTAGGGTTGGCCCAGGGTTAGGATGGTTCTAAAAGGTGGTCCAGCTTGGGAGTCAATGTTTTATACTGATCTCCTAAAAAAAAAAAAAAAATTTTGTTTTTTCCCCCTCCCTCCTCCCCTCCTTTTGTATTTTTTTAAAAAAAATATTTTTTTTTTTATTAAAAAAAAATAAAAAAAATTTTTCTTTTATAAAATTACCCCCTTTTCACTTTTTTTTTTTTTATACACACCCGCCCAAGCGCGTGTATACCAGAAAAAAAAAAGAAAGGGAAAATCCATAATATACCACTCGAAAGCGTTGCATAACTAGTATGTACGAAAGTGTGAAAACACCAAATCAGTTATTGACAAAATATCAATAATAAACAGCAAGTTGTTTGTACTGTTCAGTAAGCTTGTAGCAAATGCAAGGAGTGAAAGAAACCACCACTTGAGTTTTAATACTACAAAGCAAACACAAAGAGATAAATGGTTGAACAATTAAGTATTGATTTACTGTGAAAATAGTTATTTCAACCTATCAGGAACCAAAGAGATATTGCTCTGACCTGAGATTCCCTTTGTGGGATGTTGCATGTCCACCTGTCCTTACTATAATAATATACTAGTTACCCAGGCCAAAGCCTGAGTAGTAGCGCCGGGGGGGGGGGGGGGGGTTTTTGGGGTTCCTCAC
The DNA here is from genome assembly GCF_052425735.1 of Oculina patagonica. Taxonomy (NCBI): domain Eukaryota; kingdom Metazoa; phylum Cnidaria; class Anthozoa; order Scleractinia; family Oculinidae; genus Oculina; species Oculina patagonica. The sequence continues at coordinate 19,839,651 of NC_135758.1, read as the reverse complement.
CCAAAAAAAAAAAAACCAACCAAACAAAAAACATAAGGAGCCCCCTCCAGGATTACCCCAATGACAGCTCTTAAGGGATTCTTGGTGTAGTTTGGTTGCCTTTATTTATTAAGTTCTTGACACGAATCTGTAAACAAAGCTGCTTATTTTGTCCAGTATTGACCAGTGGTCCTCTGTGCATGAACGTAACCTCTTTTTTGCAATTTTGTTAATTATTTGTTTTAGATACAACAAGTCTGGTGGTACAGCATGGATGTAAAGCACAGTTTTTCTCAAGAAGTAAACCCCTCATGGTAAGAGTACATTACATTCAGCTATGGAGTTGTGATTTATATGCAAAATGACAATTGTTATTGTTGTAATGTAGCTTTTAAAATAGTAATTTTTAAAGTTTTAAATTGTTATGCACTAATATATAGATAATTAGATTCTTAGATTTTTTAGATTTTTAACTTTTGAGATTGTTAGTTTTATTTTACCTTTCCTTTTGTTTTATTATTTCATTTGTTTTCTTATTTGTGGGTTCCTGTAAAGAAGCTTTTAGCTAAGTGGAGTGCCATGTTAAATAAAGTTCTTATCTATCTTCTTATCTTATGAATGTTTTATTCCTTTTCCACACTATACAATGAGCCCTTTGTATTTACTGGAAAAACTGGTTGTTTTTGTCAGTGGGAAATTATTTTTATCTGAATAATTGAAATATCACTGCGTCATCTGCTTCATCCCAAATTTGGTGACCAAGTTTGTTGTTTGCAATTTGTTAGTACCCAGCTCCTGTGTCTAATGGTACCCCCTGTGCCATATTCCATTTTGTTTGTGGAAAAGTTACATACTATTTATATAAAAAAAAAAAAAAAATCAAATTAATCATTTTTTACAAAAAACACAAAGACGAAGAAAAAAAAATATTTTCCCCCCCCCCCCCTTATTATTTTTTTTTTTTGAGGGTGGCGCGACAGGCGTTTTTTTTTAAAAAAAAAAAAAAAAAAAAAAAAAAAAAAAAGGGGGGGGGGGTTAAAAAAATGAACTCTGTTGGTTAAAAAAATGGAAAATTGCTAAGTGTTTCAACAGTTTTGTCCAAGATTGTAGTTCATTAAATATAAGATTCTTGCCAGTTTTCATTACAAGTGTAAAGTGCTCTGTGACAGAACCAATGATTACAGGTGGATAGAGCTGCTACAAGAGTCGTTTATCCAATCACACAACAAAGAAAATATAGCCACTACCAAATTTTGTTTTCTGAATAAACAGCCCAGAACACAGACCATTAGCCCACAATGTCTTCATGTTTTCTACTTAATACTACATGTAATAATAATAAAAAATTATTATTATTTGTTATGTATTTTCATAAATGATTTTTTCTTTACAACAGAGGGTGTTATATAGATGCATGAGCAATTCTACTGTCATTGAGAAAACAAATGATGAAGTGAACATGACTGCTGAGGATATCAATGAGGGACCAGTTATCGATCTAGGACAACTAGATCCAGTAAGTATACACTCAGGCAAACAGCTTGGAGATTAAGTATGTAATACTCTTAGAAAGCAAATATTGTGTATGTCTGCCATAAAACTATTTGTTGAGTTAATACCTTGATACACCTGACCTCTTTTTCTGGGTCAATGACGTGAGATTTTTATCCTGAAAGTGCCAGCATTTCTGAAGACAATACGACCATGTGTTGTAGTGTTCCGAAGATGTTTTGAACACATCCCGATCCCAGTCCATGGACGTGTTTTGCCAAACACGACCTCATTCCCAATTTTTTCTTGTCAAAACTCAGAGGATTAAAGTATCATCATTTACTCATTTTACATGGAGTTTTTCGTTTCTCATGTGGTTTGAGTTTACATATTTTTGGAAAGTGTGTGTGGGTATGGTTGTAATAACTCACATTTTTCGACTAGACGTGATAAGATAAGATAAGATAAGAAACTTTATTTAAGTGTCAAAAAACCTTATAGCCTGGGAAAAACACCATACTAATAAGGGGACACTGCTAAAAAACTAAAAACTACACTAATACTAATATTATAAATACAATAAAAATATATAAAAGTCATATAAAAATGTTATTATAATCTATCATATAGAAAAATGTTAAAATCTTTAACTAATTGTTTAAAAAAAAGAAAAAAGAAAAATGACTTGACTTGAGAGGCATTATGTGCAGCATAGGATGCTGCCCTTACAGCCGGTGTCCATTACGCGAGTTATATCCCTTTTGCGAATACAGTTTGTAAAAGCCTGCAGTGTCTTGGCTGATCTGTCAGCCGTAGAAAGTTTGCCCCATAGTTTGGGTCCTACATAACGCAAAGAGAGAAATTGTGAGAAATTGGTTCATAAGGGTGAGTTGGCTTGAGATCGAGATTACACCTGGCAGGCGTGAGACGCACGCCTAAGGTGTGAGAGTTGGCAGGTATACCTTGATCAGTAGTTCAGTTCAATCAAAAAGGAGATAAAAATACATATAATAGATGTCACATCTTGAAGAAATTTTTATCTTTCTATGCCATAGCGGCTGCCATCCTTGTTTACTTCCAGTTAGTGACTTGTTTCTTGGCGTGTGTGTGTTTTTTTTTGCACGTGAGAAAACTGTTTTCTTTTTTAGGTTTCCTTCAAACAAGTAGCTTTGTTTAAGCAGATGAACTTCTCTATATATTATATTTCTAATTTAGAACTTTTTTTGGTATTATTTGACAGGCAAGTCACACAGAGTCTAATATTGGCCAGTTTTACACAGTCCCTGATGAAATTTCAACCAAAGTTCTCTCATATTTCTTTACAAAGAGATTTCAATCAGAGGTACATGTAACTACTGTTATGTCACAGATAAAAACATTTGTACTGTGTAAATTAACAGTTAAGTAGCTTTTCACTTGTTGCTACCTAAACAATAAAGCCCTTTGAGAAATTGAGAAATATTTCAGGTGCCTCATATTCTAGACAAATTGAATCGACAGGACATGTATATGAGATGTCAACTGGAGAGGATGTTTTAAGTATCACCTAACTTTAAATTACAATCATGATGAAAATATGGCAAAGAAACCCACAAACATAAAACGTTAATGCTATCCTCACTGAAAAGTTACTAATTAAAACTGAAATAAAAATCACACTATCCCTGAATTAGGTTAATCATGCTTTACAGCTTTGAACAATGAAATTCTGTTGTTTTTTCTTCTAGTGTCAAATGACAGGAAGCACAAGTTTAATGATCAGAAGGCCTGCATTAGAGGTCCTACAACATCTCAAAGGGTTATCACAAGATGCAACTCCACCCCCTAAATTTATTTTCTGTATCCTTTAAATCCATTTTTTTTTACCTTTAGATGTTATTATGACCTTATGGTGTATGTGTGGACATATACATGTACATAGAGGATTCCTTAAGGGAATGATTGAGTGAGTGAGCAAGGGAATGAGCGAGCAAGAAAGTTAGCATGGGAGTGAGTGATTTTCTTGATTCCACTGATCACTCTGTTGATTATGATCCAGTGAATACTAGATTGTAGGAGTTACAAGCAGAAACAGAAGAATGGGTAATTGTGAAGAACAGCTCCCGCTAACCGACTGTCGGTCGACTGTTGGTCGTTTGTCGGTCGTCTGTCGGTCGTTTTGTAGTAAGTACCGTTGTACAATGAAATACAATGTTTATAAGTCTTATCTGTGTTAATCGCTTTCTGCATCGGGTTTACTTCTGTGTTTACTGCTCAGTTTTACAGTAAAATTTCTGTTTTGGGAAACTGTCAGTAACCTGTCGGTGGGCTGTCAGTGGCCTGTCGGTAGTCTGTTGGTAACCTGTCGGCCGACAGTTGACCAACAACTGGTCGGTTAGCGGGAGCTGTTCTTCACAATTACCGAAGAATGACCGAATGACAATGCTTCCTTTCTGCTTGTGACTCCGCCATTCTAGTTTTTACTAGGTCAAAAATGACAGAGTCATAAGCGGAATCAGAAACTCTTTACTACTTCTTTGGTTTGATTTTCACCAAAAACGAAGAATGCTCTGTACTTCTGTTTACAACTCTGATGCTGTCATTAATGAAAACCAGCCTTCAGCCATTTCATGTTATTGAAAGTGCTGCCATTGTCGACCACTTAGCCTGCTGATTGTGTTATTTAAGGCAAAGGGATTAATTCCCAGCTGCTTGACTTGTTTGAGGTTCATTCCTTAACATGAAATGTAATCAGATGGTGATGATGGACGTGGTAAATCTCTTTCACTTGCTCACATTCTTCACTATTGTTATTCTTCTGGATGGTTTATTCTACCTGTACCAAGTGGTAAGGTTTTTTTTTTATAATCAGTTCTTGTATTCCAAAATTGGAAAGAATAGATTAGATAATAATTTAACAATGTTGAGCTACATCGTAAGTATGATTTTAATTGCAGTGTTCAGCTGGGTGCATGGAAAATCTGAACTACAAGTATCAGCACAACATGCAGACAGATTTGACCAACCAGAGCAGGCATCTGCGTGGCTTCAAATGTGCCGATCAATTAATAGCAAGTTTCTTACTGAGGTAAGTTACGTGGTAAAATGTTTGAATATAGAAGAATCGTCCGGGTAAGAGTAGTTCCAGGGCACAAAATAACGGCTGGTGTTGGTGACTGACATTTTGGCAAGTCAAAAGTTGTTTTCAGTCGATGATGTTATGAGGCTGCACCCGCGCAAATGATTGGTTAGTTAAGCCATGATGTTATATTTATATATAATATTTAAAAAACTGGTATGAAAAAAAAAAAAAAAAAAAAAAAAAAAAAAAAAAAAAAAAAAAAAAAAAAAAAAAAATAAAAAAAAAATAAAAAAAAAAAAAAGTTATTATAAAAAAAAAAAAAGAAAAAAAAAAAAAAAAGAGAAGAAACCAGAGAACGCTTCGTTCTGCAAGGTTTGAGGGTGCTACGACTTGTGAGGGAATATAAACGTAGTTATATACAATCTCCTCACGCCGAGGCAAAAAAAAATGAAGAGGGCTATTTACATCCTGAAGTTTACAGACATTGGCTGTAAGACTTGTGTTAACTTTGTCAACAGTAATTGGTCACCAGTTTCAATCCGTCTATTGGTAGTTCATGGCCAGTGCTTACTATAGAGTACTAAAACAACTCTTTGTACTTTGTTTTAACTTTCTTTTTATTTTTTGGCTATATCATCCAGGTCAAGACAAGTAAGCAATACCTCTTTGGTAAGCGAGACGGAACGAAACAAGGAGAGCCATTAGGAAAAGTTATAGATATGGTAACAATCAATATTATTACCTTACTTGCTGTCATGTTCGTTCAGTCTGCTAGCGAGTACTGAACACATTCATGGAGATTGTTTAGTAAATATTACTTGTTTCCAAACAAAAAAAATGCAGCAGCCAATGAAAAGTCGAGGTAAAAATATGCAGCCAGTGCAAAGCACGGGAAAACATTGGTTGAAGAACGAGAACTTGGTGATATAGCCCATTTTAATTGAGAGTCCAGTGAACCAATCAAAACTCATAGCAAATACATGTAGCTGTCACGAAGCGCGGGAGCTAGTCACGATTGGTTTTGGTTTTACTTCTGATTGGTTGAGAAAATCAAAGCGGCACAAGTTTTTTAAACCAATCACTAAGCGTAGTAAAGAAAAACCAAAGCAAATACGAATCATTATTATTTTAGAGGGGGGGGGCCGGTTTTCACTTGACTGTCGAAAGTAAATTGCAGTTTTCTTTTGGTTGACTTGCATTAGAAAGCTCAGTGATTTGGCTTTAAAAATCTCGAACGCCACTTGGCGTCTCAGCCATGGTATCATGAACTAAAACCAAAACCAGTCGTGACTCGCTCGCCCACGTTATTCCACGCTTCGTGCCAGCTACATGTAATTTGCTTCGAGGGATTTTGATTGGTTTACTGGATTGTCTGTGGTCCAGGGCTTTGTGATTGGCCGGAGTAATTACGGAAGACTTAGGGATTTTTTGGTTTTATGAGCATTGCCTCAATTCGAAAATCCTGGTCAGAGACATTAGCGGGTACCCCCCCCCCTGGGGCTTATGCAACCACTATTGCCACTAATACCGAGGACAAAGGCATTAAATAAACGAATTTTTGTAGTTATTTTGCTTACGAATCTCGTTGTGATCTAGATCGTTCAAGTTTGTTTATTTCTGTCAAAATTGTACCTCAAATGAATATGTAAAGGCAGCGTTCAATTTCAATCAGAAATATGAAAAATTTGCTGTCATAGCTCACGTTCTCCAAAATGTGCAGAATTTGGCAATTTGACATTGTTTTGCAGAGGGCGGCTAAGAAATGTTAAAAAATTTAAAACGCACGTGCAGACCTCTTGTACTGCTCATTAAACCTTTTGTCTGACTAAAAAAGTATGTGAGATAACCATTTGTCCTTTAGAAACGTTCCTCTGTAAAAGCAGTATTTTGTATAGTAATTTTATCTACAAGCAGGGGATCCAAAAAATTACTGGTCTTACTGGCTTTAATAATGTATTTATTTTTTAGGGTCTTAGAAGAGCTAACTATGCCACAGATGCCGTGGGTGTGTTACTCAAGGAAATTAAAAATAATCCCAGGTTGGTGTCATAATGTTTATAAACCTTTTAAATCCGTGGACTAATTTTCTAGCTTGTGACCACTTAAATAAATGAGCCTTTGAGTACTGAGAACTTTGAAGTGGTGCTATTTTTTATTAGCTTGCAAAGCTTAAAGCTTATATTTCTCAGCTAGGCGGGCTGGCTGCAACATAAGATTAGCAAACATTTCCAATTTTGATTGCCATCATGAGTCTCGCACTTTATATGATTTATCCATTTCGATATTGCCATCGTTAGCTTCTTCACATTTTCCATTTAAATTTCTCAAGTTTATACTACAAAGACAACGTTAGCGACCTGCCTGGCTAAACGGAGACGCAAGTGGACGCAAGTTGAAAACGTGCGTTTACTTGCGTCTCCGTTTGGCCAGCACTTGCGTGCACTTGCGTTGACTTGCGTTCACTTTGGTCGAGATCAAATTTGCACCCAAGTTAACGCATTTTTTTCACCGTTTGGCCACCCATCGCAAGTCAACGCATTTTTTGCAGTTTACTTCAAATACTGAATTGTACCTCGTAGCATTTTAAATGACTTTTTGCAAACTTGCGTGAACATGCGACTAAACTTGCCTGTCCATTTGGCCACCCAACGCAAGTCCGTCCGCAAGTTGAACTTGCCACTGCTTGCGTCCACTTGCGTTACCGTTTTGCCAGGGCTGAACGAATACGAGATTGAATACGACTGAGTACGACTTTCGAACTTAAATCCAGTTACTTTCCCAGAGCCGTCCTCGTTCCTCCCTGTCGCTGCATAGAAGACTATCGGTACGAGATTTGTGTGAAATCTCAAAATCGATTGCACAGGCACTACGAATTAAAAAGTCGTTCTCGTACTCCATCTCGTGCTCATACGCCGAACTAGGCCCCCGATCAGGCAGCCAGTACTCTTACTTTGTTTAATTTCATCTCTGTATCAATGTTTTCATGTAAGTGCAAGAGTACATTAGAGTACATTTGTTGTTGTTGTTGATCTCCTACTACTACTTAAACAGTCTGATAGTTGATGATAGTGCATGATTGTTGGTGTTCAAACGCGCGTGATAGTTGTGACTATCATCAACTATCATCAACTATCATGACCGTTTGATCGGGCCTTAATTGACAACGACCGCAATTAGTAGCCATAACCCCTTCAAGACTGAGTTTAGCTGTGCAAAGTGAAGTTCCGTGGCACAGTTTGAAGAGGGACAATTGACTGCGAGATCAAAGCTTCAAATCCCCCTTCACTATTTCAGTGGGACCGTCTTCCTGTATTTCCCGCCATAAGTTGCGGCATCCGCAAAAGATTGCAGTTTTTTTCCCCGCCGATCACCTTCTTACTGAAAATCTTTTGTGGGCACTTTCTTAATACACAACAAGAAAGCTTTACACAGCAAGCCTGTATACATTATTTGTTCTCTTACAGTTTGCGAGTCTTGTATGCTGTCAACGAGTTTAATGGATTTTTCTTGAAAACCACATTCAAGGATGCTAAACAAAAATGGGTAAGGAAGAAAAATTATATTTTTTTTTCTTGATAACACGTATGATATTTCGTTGAACTAAGAAGTATCCAATTAGGGGTACTGTACTTAGACAGTCACTAAATTTACCAGAATCTTTTCCTCTTGTGGGACCTGAATCAAACAATGGTACCTAATTTCAGTAGCGATAGACATTGTCCTGGTTTTCAAAATCACAACAAGTTTGCCGCCACTTTGTTGGATAGGTTAACACATCGGATATTACAGTGCTTATAAAAAATCCATTCAACTGTCATATATTTCCATGAGAATAATATAATTTTCTAGCGACTTTCTTCTTGGAAACTCAAGATAGCTCAGAGCTACCTTCTTGCACATTGCCCTTCAAACTCATTCCGGCGAGATTCAAGGCATTAAAAGCTGGGAGTGGTTTTCGCGTTTAACCGCTTTGTGCTTTGGGTTCAAGATTTAAAAATAATTGTGTTCTATATATCGATTGCTTTCTGGTGAGAAAACAAGAACCATGTATTCGATAACAAATTCTTGGAGTTGAAGTCGAAGTTCGACCTGCCCCAAGTCGATAGTTCCCCCTCCGCCGACTGCTTACAATTGAAGGATCCGTCAAGATAGCGAAAATGAAGAAATAAACGTTTTTTGAAATTTCAGATAAGACCCAAGAGATTGAGTTTAGTACACCACTTTACAGAACTGTTACATCCGGAGGATGGTTTGGTAAGTAACATAAAATGTTTGTTGTTGTTCAGTTTATTGTTTTATTAATATTCAATTTTACTTTGGTGTCAAGTACCATTATACTCAGATAGGAAGTTATGTGTGTCTTTTTGTTTACAAAAGTCTTTTTCCATCGTAGAACATCAAACATCAAATATAAGGGGAAAGCTGTACAGTAGAGGTTGTTATGGGAGGGTTTTCTCTTTTTCAGTTCACATTTATTTATTATTCCATGGGGGTGCGGGGGGAGGGGGATAGGTTTATCGGAAGTTCATTTACAGTACTTTACTTTTTTTTGTAGAAAAACGGAGCAATGGTGTTTGCGTTATCACGCACAGGAATGTTGAGAAGCTACATCGAATCTTATGAAGTATCAGCTCTGCTAGGAGAGGTGAGTAGAAAATACCTTGGTTCCTGTAAACTAGTCCATAGTACGGTCACGGTCACGTGAAAAAACCCCCCCCCGGACCCCTATTTTTATTCCCCCACAAAAAATACATAATTTTAATTAGGGCTAGGGTCATTGTTGTCACCTGTTATATATTTTTTTAAGAAACAAAGAAATAACTCGTTCCGAGAGGTAGTGGGCGACCCTCACGTGATGGTGTAGATAGAGAGGCAGTCTTGCAAAATTTCACACGAAGGCTCACTACCCTTTGAGTGAACAGTAGAACAAACAAAAGCAACAATACCCCTAGCCCTAAAAAACAATAGCAACTGCTACACTAGAGAACCAGGAGAATAACAAGCTTACGAGAGCTGCTACACTACTTAGAGAGAGCGCCTGTTCCTGCCATTTATCGAGTAGAGTTGAACATCTCAGCAATGGCCACCCAGAGGCAGGATTAACTGACTTTTTATAAATATAGCAGGGGCTGTGGCCGTTGTAGAGAGTTTTCAGTAAAAGCCACGTGTATGGATTGACACGCGGTCGGGACCTGAAATCCTGACAGTTGTAGGTTCCACCGTCCTTACTGTTCTTCTAAATTAAGCAGGCAAAGGGACTGTGTCACGGCTGAGGTTTGACTATTTCATTAAGTTTTGCCAAATACTTGCAGCTATGAAATTCAATGTAAGCGAAGACATTACTTTTATGCATCTCAATGACAAAACCGTAGCTTCATTACAAACAAATATGTCTCCCAGGGGTTATAATTAAAAGTTACAAACTAACGAGATTATCGTTGAAAACTGTTTAGCCTAACATTTTTTCAAAAACCCACTCTGTTTTAATCTTCTTCAATTTTTGTCCATCCAAACCTTTTCTTGTAAATGCTGTACTACTGAAATGTTACTTCGTTGTTTTAATGTTTATTTTTTATTTCACTCAATTGGCCATTTTCTTGTGTCTAAATTTGGCTAAAAACCGACACACAGGTACTTTAGCTTCTCGAATCTTTATAAAAGAAGATGATAGTATTCCATAAATTTGTTCGACAGAGAGGTTTATCGGCGGTGCAGCCTTCCACAAACATCGAGGTCCCCCGTTACTCTAAAGAAGAACTTGATTCGTGCCTTCAGTTTTACAAGAAAAGAGGAGTGTTAACAAAAGGTAATACATGTAATTCGCATGGATCGTACTTATTATTTTTTTGATTGCTAACGATTTTTACCGTGGAATTAAGCTTATAATTAACGACAACGAATTTCACCCATTACAGATTAAGTGATGTAGAGTTCTTTTTTTCTCGGTAGTCTGTGTTAAATTTTCAGTCTGCTGTAGAAATCTGTTCTTACCGATTTATTATTATGTCCAATGCTGTCTAAATGTTGAAGTTAAATTTACCCAAGGAGTTACTACAAGGTGCTCGTTTGCTCCTGCTACTGTATATGACAGAATAACATACTTTTCATTTTGGGAAGTTGTAATTTCCTCGTGTTTCTCTTTATTTCATTTCAGAGTTAAATTCTCAGCTAACAAAGGAGATCGCCTTTCTTTCTGATTACGAGCCACCGATTATAAGTGCCTTGTGTAGGCGAAGCTGAATTATTTTCCGCTGTTTCAAGAAAAAATTGTAAATAAATTTATTTTGAAACTTGAACGCTCTCTTGTATCTTACATGTAATTATTCTGGGAGGAATTCTTTTGAGTACAGTAGGTATCCTATTAAATAAGTTCTATGAAAATACTTTGTCATACTATGGGTGCGTTCATTTGAGAAGATCCGGATCAGGATCAATGATCCAATATCAGTCGGATCGTGGTGCATCAAAGGAACTGCATTCAAGTTGAACAAAGTGTTATTAAATTGACGATTGTCTACTAATTAGAACGTGCAACTTTACACGTAATCCGGGAATGCTTTGCACACCGCCACTAAGATTAGAGTTGAATTCCAATTAGAAAACTGCAAAGAACTTGCACTGTAAAAGCAACTTGTTTTTCGCAATTTTATGCACTACTTTCTTCTTTGGCCGTGGTTTCAATGTAATTTTATTTATTTGTTTAACCACTGACTTGTGAAATATATTGTTATTGCGAATTATTCCGATATTAGATTTGTAAATGTAATTTTCTCCTTCTGCAATAAGTAAGCAGCAGGAAAACTGAACAAAATCATCATATTGTTTTAAAAAGACATGTAACGTTCCTTTAATCAACTTATTTATCCTTTTTCTAGTTGGGCGTGAAATAATTTTATATTGGCCTTCCCTTGAAACCAGCGGGTGGTATCTCTCTTATACGCACAAACATAAACACACATTACATACATGCATATATGTAACACTGAAGTGTCCTCTTCGGAATGCAATCATTTGCTTCCCATCTTCGAGAGGAAAAACTCTCTTATACTCTATTTTCAAATTGCGTGACCCTTGTTTGAGTTTCCACTTAAAAAAAATATATAATAATTCCATAAACTTCATCACCCAGTTTGCAGGTGATAAAACTTGGTTTGCTCTTCCGGTTTCAGTTTATTTTGATAAATATGAACCTCGCCACAATAAGCTCAATTTGCGGGCTCTTATCTCGAAATTCCAATTACTTACGCAAATGCAAGAAATAAAACAATTGATTTCACTGAAATGAGATTCATAGAGGCTGCAACAGTTGTAAACACGATTTTGTTATGGTTATGATTTATTGCAGAAAAATATCTATGCTGTATTCGAATTGGTTGGAAATAGTTGGTCGGCTTTCTAAAATTAGTATATTTGTTGTACTGTAGCCCACTTGGACGCCGAATCTCGTCATTATATGTAGTTTTAATTATACGTATCCCTAGGCGACCCTTTCACATGTTAATAAGGATATGAAGTTTTTTCAGGGAAATTTACATCTCGAGTAGGCGATGGGATAAGTGTGCGAAAGCCCCCGGGTAACTCTGACATATTTAACGTTGTTGCTACATCTAGAGAGGTAAATAAGCGAATTTGTGAGAACATAACGTTTAAAATATGCGACAACTCAGGTGTGAAGACAGACAGTTTACTTACAATACAGACTACGCATGTTAATTAAAGAGCGACCTTGGTATATATCTCGAATCGATCAAAAACCAATCTTCTGTTGACCATTGGTTATCCAGCTTATTTTATCAGGGAAGTATAATCTTTGGATAGTTTTGCTTCTGGCGCTTTCGCAGAGAACACCAAAAAACAAGGTAAGAAAAAAAGAAGCTTACTTTGTCGGCTTTCTTGCGGCAAACTTTTGAAAGTAACTGCATGGTGAACACATGGACTAACTTTATAAGCGTTTGCTTCTTAAACGCAGGTCTAAAAATCAGCTGGAGCTCAAAGAAAAACGGCCAGATAAGACGATGCTAACCCGCCGTTTGAACGCAAGATGGTGTTATCTGTCGGGTCTTCTGCTCGCCTTGACATTAGCAGCGATGGATTTCCAGTGTAAGTAAAAAAGTTAAATGAACTTGTGTGATACAGTGCAACGCATAAGATCTAAAATGTACATCCTCGTTAACATGCTGTGCCGGATGGCTGATAACCAGTTGTATATATATATATACCCCTTGCTTTTCTCAAATTTGCGGTTTGATCGAATCTTTAGCACGCCGACTAACTCGGTTTATGAGATGCACAAAACTCATGGTCGTTTATAGCTGTCAAGCGAGAGTGCAGTTTATTCGCTAAATCATACACTCAAAATTGAAGTGCTTTATTTGCCATATATTTAAGATAACGTTTGTAATGAGATTTGTCTTAAACAGGTAACTGGTCTCAAATGTAATTTGTAGTTCTGTCGTTGACTCGGTACCCTTACCGAAATTGGAAAAGCGTTTCGTACGAGCGTAAATTTGCTGCTCGAAAGCCACAAAAACAGTTTCTGCCAAATAGATAGCGATATACAAGTGCTATGACGCTCATCTCTTGTCGGTCAACGGCCTCCGTTCTCCTTAGCCGCGTTCATTTTTCCGCGATCTCATAGCTGTTGTTAGGCGCTTTGATGTTATAAAACTTTCGACCTACGTTTTCGCGAACTCAAAACATTACAGTTTTGTAACTTAAAATCGTTCCTTTGGGACAGCAAAGGTGCCAAACTCGATCTCGTATTGAAAGTGTATAAGAGGGTGCATGAAAGTGGAAATGCAAAGACAAAAGTTATTATTTACCACAAAAATGAATTCTTGTGGCTACGAGTTCGCAACTAGAATCGACAACTAACAACCAAACTATTTTGGTTTGCGTATAGTGTTTATTATACAGTTTAAACGTTGTTGTCCTTTTCAATGTAAAATCATTAAAACAGTACCATACTTGACTATTGTCACGTCAAAAATCTAACGTTTATTGTGCAACTTGCGAACAATCTCATTTTTAAGGTAGTCATATAGCAATGTTTGAATAACCTTTTCGCTTCGCCTGAACAGTAACTGAATCTTTCTTACACTGCTTTCAAGAGCGGGTTGCACGGGGGTGTAACTATTAAAAGAATCCGTTAATTACATATATTGCCTCTGGTCTGTTGTCCTATGTTATTAATGGGATTTCTTTAATTGCTCTGATTGCTGCGGTATGGCCCTTGAGGCAAGAGCGCTCTTTCGGGCGCTTTCTCTTTTGCGTGCATCTTTCATCGATCTGTTACAGCCTCCAACCAATAACTAAAAATGTGTCAGCCTTAATTTTCATCATTTTCCCGTTTATTTACTCAATGTTTGCACAATTTTAATCGTACATTAATTTGCCTTGCGGCCCTACTTTGAGGGTGCAATTCAACCGAAGCTTTTCCCGATCTGATGTGACGCACTTAAAAGGTCGCTAAGAAACTAAAATCTTCCGAAGTATTTAGCACTAAGTTGTTTTCAAACTCCTTCTGCGAATTTAATCAAAACCCGGTGAAATTAGTTTTGTGCTAGTATTTAACATGCAAATTGTTATAGGCGCATTAGAAATTTTAAAATGCTTTGATTTTCGATCAATCTATTGGGGTCGGCTTTTTTGTTGGAATTTCTTATTAAAGAAGGTGATGGAAAGAGAGTTAAAAAATTTTCGTTTACGCGTAGTTTTTAGTTGGGTATTTTTTAATTTTGAATCCATTCAATCAAAACGTCAGTAAAACATAGTTAGCTTAAAATTAAGGCGCAATTGCGAAGAGTGAAGAAAATGTTCATTCTTTTTACAAGTCAGGTGCTCACGATAGTCAAGGGAAAAACAATGGGTGATATTTACGAAGACCTCTCCATGGTGGACTTCGCCGAGGGAACTAGATTTCTAATTAACAAACATGTGGATTCGCAGCAAATTGCCCGGTTTTTTTTTCAATTGTCATGCAGTTCACGTATGCAGTGTGAATTTTTTTGTCCACAACCACAACCTTCTTGCTTTCTCCACTTGCGGTGTATGTTTTCGAGTATAAATTTGCGTCAGCAACCACTTGTTAAGTCACAACTTAAAACAAAAAAAGTCTTTTCAGTGGTTGAACTAAATTTGCCTGTTTATGCTTGAGTGGAAGTATGATTTAAAGTATAACGGATTGACTATTTTAGAGCTTCTGCATTTGGATGTCGTTTTCGTTTTCACATCATGTTGGAAAAAAGTCTGATTTGGTTGAAGAAGGAAAGGTGTCACCCAAAGATAATTTTCTCATTCGCCCGTTGAGATATTAAAACCGAAATTGGGCTGAAGCAGTTAGTCTCGACATGGAACAAAAGGATCAGTGCTTAGTGTTTGAATGTAAAACTCTGAAGCGAACTGAGAAGGAAACCTCATTTTCAGATTAGAAATAAATTATGACCCGCTGCCAAGAGCATAGCGGGCCAGACTCGAAACTCGACGGCAGTCTAAATGGTGTCAGTAAAGTTTCGAAATAACACCGCTTTTCAGATCCCTCTTACTCTAGAGGTTTCCAAAAAAGGTTCCTTTCGACAATAGCTACACGTGTGGTGATAAGAAGAGTATAGAGAGATCCCATGCAGCGACAAAATTAGCATGCAAAAGGGTTTTTAAAGACTTACGAAAAGACTCGAAAAAAAGTATGATGCTGTTGAAACCATGCAATCAAAGATGGGATTGTATCAGAAAATAAGGTGCTGCTTTAGAACAAATTTTAAGGTCCCAAAAAAGCACGCGTCCTTAGTCGAGACCGGTAACGTTTCCTTTGAGGATTAAAGGGAACAGGATTATTTTTTCAGTGGCTCAAAATAGACTCTAATCCTTCTAGATTTTTCGTCTGGTGGTCCTGTTGTGAATTTTGGTAACCTTTACACCAATTCCCCTGATCGTGTACGTTTTTCTTGTCAAAGGGGTGACCATTCCTTTGTTCTTGAATGATGTCGAAGTCTGAGAGAATCCACTAATGCCTTCGGATCTTTGCAGTGATTTCGATGTATGAAAACATTAATGATGAGTTTCTTAAGCCTTTTTTAAGCCGACGAAACTAATCAACCTTTTCCTTATGTCATCTCGGGGACGTTTTATATTTTGATTTTTAACTGAATAATTTTTCAATAAACTCAACCACGTTCCGTACATTTGCATCTAGAATGGCATCATATACACCACAATACACTAATATATCGCTTTCGTGACGTTACAGTGATATCATTATTACAAACAAAAACAAACAGAATAAAATACAATTACCCTGTTTCACGAGAGACCTTCCATCAATGTAAACTGTAATTTAATTTATAAAGCGAGGAATTAGCAATGAACCATTTTAGAGTTTTCTTTTGTAGATGAAGTAGCTCGATGTTTGTTTTAATTTTGTTTGTATTTTTCTCTTGTAGGTTGTTATGCTCAATTAAACCGGACAAAAATTGAACAAAGTCTGATAAAGGCTCTGTTTAAAGATTATGACTCGGAAGGAAGACCGGTTTTGAACCTGTCAAAACCCGTTTTGGTAAAGTTTGGAATAGCTTACAGCAATCTTCACAGTTTGGTATGTATAAACCAAGTGATACAATTACTATTTTTCCTTCTTTCTTCTTCCGACGTACCTCAGATCATTAAAAATAGTCTGCGCGGTTTTGTTCAAGGTATACAGCTTACAATGGAGTTAAAAGTTACAATTCACTTTCCTCTGAGACCGAAAGCTCTAAGACACGTAATTTTTAGGAGGGGGGGAAAAAAAAAAAATTTAATTTTTATAGATGTAGTGTTTTTTTTTGTTTTAAATATTGAAAAAATTATTATAAATATTTAGTATATAATAAAAGAAAGGAAAGAGTTTTTGGCGCGCGCTGATTGGCTACTTTTAAGTAATATCAAAGGATATTTGATGTTTAAAAACATCAAATATCCTTTGATATTAGCATTGTAAATTGTTTAAATCATTTTGTTTTCACTTCATGTAAATTGGTTCAGAAAAACCTTCTTTTTAAGGATGAGCTAATAAAGTATTGTGCTGTACAAAACCTCGCAAACTATTTTTAATCCGTATTTTAATTATTTCGAGTCAAACTTTATCCCCCATCTCCGTTGTTGTGTTTCTTTGGCGGATTCTTCGTATTGTATTTTTTTTTTTTTTCGTTTATCATTTATTCATAAGCAAATAAGTCTTTTTGTAATCAAGGTAAAGTCTTGTGTCCCGTTTTTCGATTATATAGTTTTTCTTTCTGCATTTTTGTATATTTTTGTTTTTAAAATTATCGTGTAGTCTGTTTTTCAATTCTGTCAATAAATTCAATCTATTCAAGTTATCTTTATCAAATCTCACTGAAGGAAATTTCTCAGCCATCTGTCTTCGTGCTGGCTCATTTTGACGGAAACGATGGCTCCACTGTTCAATTATTTGGCTACCAACTGCTGCGTTTATCTTCTTATAGCGGCTATCGCGCTGTTTGCTGAATAAAGGAAAAATGTTGTTATCTAATATAGTTTTTTGCAGTTGTATTGATTGTTTACTTCCAATATTGAAATGTATGTATGTTGAATAAAGGGAAATATTGTTATCTATTTTATATTTGTTTTGCAGTTGTATTAATTGTATACTTCCAATGTTGGAAATCAAATTTTAGACCAAATGTTAGCTTTTATAATATAACTTCGCGAAAATAACGCGCGAAACGAGTGTTTGTCAGCTCACAGTATTTGTCCTCTAGGAGAGAGTTTTGCATGTACTCATGTAAACAGCTATAGGCTTTCAGTGGTCCTCTTATTGCCCTTATTCCTTTGGACCGTCAAAAAGCGCCAAAAACAGCTCAAAGATATAAGATTTAGGCAAAAAAAATCGTTGGATAAAAACAAAAACTCATATCGGTTCCTGATAAAAAATACTGCGAGACTTGTACAGCGAAACAAGGCCAAAATGTCTTAAAGGACACCTGTATTTAAATTTGATGCTTTTTGGTCTAACTAAACAATTTTCGCATCGAGCCTAAAGCAACGCCCGCCCAGGAGGAGATTCCTGTATTTTGTTGGCAATATAAATGAAAGTTATGTTTTTAAAAATTTATTAACCGAGGATAAGAAAATAAGAACATCTTCGCCTTAATTAATTGAGGGCGTTTCACGAGCCTTCCCACGGCAGAGATATTACCACCGCAAAGACTAAATTACTTTCGAAAATAATTGGAAAACCGCCCTATTTGTGAAAAAGAAAGCAATAAACATTAAAAACAAGGAAAATAAGAAATAAAGGAGGTTTTGCTCAAAACTGTAAAAAATAAATTTTTTTTCGCTTTATTTATGGTGAAGGAGTTTCATTAGAACAAAAATTCGAACATGTCGAATGCTACATTAAAACAAGGCATTTGCAAAATTTCAAAAATTCGTTCGAAATCGTCAGTTTCATGTTTAAAATGTTTTGTTTTTTATGAGTTTATTTTATCAATCCAACTTCCTCACTAAAATGTTCGCTCTCCTCGTTATATAGTTCGCTAGCATTCCTTAGGGAGTGGGGGGATATATTTTTCAGGGTAGTTAAGACGCTTGAATTCTGTAAAGTAGGTAATTAAAGTGCGCAAACTTGGTTTGTCTCAACAGGTTTTGTCTTGAATTGTAGCTCTGGTTTTGTTGTTTTAAAACGTATCTAGATGCTTCGGTTTTTGTGGTAGTTTTGATTTTGAGAACTACTAGTTGCATTATTTTGATTTCTAGTCGAATGTATCTGCACTAAAGGGTTATCTCCTCAAAGCTTCTTCTTTTTATTTCTTTGTCGCAGGACGAAAAGAATCAAGTTTTAACAAGCAACGTTTGGATAAGACAGGTAAGTCAATATCTCTACACCCTCAGTTACATGAGGTTTTCCATGCTTTGCACTGGTTTAATAAATTTTCCCGCGTTTAGCGCCAGTCAGTTGCACGCTTTTCTGTACTTGACACTGACCAGCTACATAGGTTTTCATGTTCCGAGCTTTTCTCACGCTTAGCACGGGTTTACATACGTGAATTTTCTCCGCACTTAGCACCCGATCACGTGAATTTTCCCGCGCTTAGCACCGGTCAGGCGACTGTGGCTATGTTTACACGGGACCGGTCCGGAACGGATCCGGTCCCCGGATAGACCTTCTGTTTACATGGGACCGTTCTGGGACCGGAACGGAACCAAAACTAGACCTGCAAAATAGCAGGTCCAGTTTTGGAACGGTTCCAGAACTGTCCCGTGTAAACAGAAGCCGATCCGGTCCAGTCCGGTCCGGAACGGTTCCGGACCGACCGGTCCCGTGTAAACGTAGCCTGTTTCCGCGCTTAACTTAACACTCATTAACATTTATACTTAGCACGTGATTACTATGGCTGAAGGTGCATGTAAGTGGTTTACTGTTGTTGCGTTTTGTGTAGTTATTTCAAAATGCTAGTTTCTTTGTTTTGTCTACAGCAATGGCATGACCCGTGGCTAATCTGGGAACCTTCAAAGTACAGTGGTCTCAGCTCTATCAACATAAGTCCCAACTTGGTGTGGAAACCAGATATTGTTCTGCACAACAAGTAAGTTATATTCCATAGCCATGCCACTTTAATGTGTTGTACTTCAGAAATTTAATATTTGAAACTAAACAAAATTCATCCCGCTTCCAGATGAAAGGGGGGGAGAGGGGGATAGGAAAAAAAAAAAAAAAATTAAAATTGGCAAAAGAGAAAAAAAAAAAAGAAAAAAATAAAATTTTTTAAGGCCGGAAATCCAAAAAACCAAAAAAAGCCTGTTTCTAAAGTCTTGGTCCTACTTACTAAAACAGTGCGCATTCTATTTAGAAGATTATTCATCCCTCCCTTGCCCGCTTGCCCCCTCCCTCCCTCCTTCCCTCCCTCCCCCCTGCCCTCTCCCTACCTGTCTGCCTCCCTTCTTTCCTTCCTATCTCCCTATTTTTATTCCACTTCGTACCTCCTTCCCTCGCAACCTCTCCTCTCTCTCCCTGTCCCCTAACTCACTCCCTTTCTCCTTCTCCTCAATTGATACAGCACATTATTCAATTGAATGGTGACCAAACATAATATCGGTTTTTAGTTTAGATTGCGCCTTCTTTACAAAAACCACTACAATGTGTTCACTCATAGCGTTTTGTATTTCTGTTTAAAGCGTCAATGAAGAAGGCGATCATGGTGAACAGTATCTGTTTGACACCAAGGTCATCATCAGCAGTGACGGCACGGTCACGTGGCTTTCACCCAATCTAATCAAGAGCTCGTGCAAAATCAACGTCAAGTATTTCCCTTGGGACATGCAGACCTGCTACCTCAAGTTCGGCTCGTGGACTTTCCATGGGTTGAAATTGGACTTGGCTTTCTACGGGGACCAGGCAGGAGCGGACTTGAGCGCGTTCACGCACAATGGAGAATGGGACCTGTTGTCAGCCGATGCAAAGAAAAACGTGGTGCACTATGGGTGCTGTCCCGAACCATACCCAGATCTCACGTTCGAAATAAAAATTAAACGGCGAACCTTGTTCTACATCAACAATTTGATTGTCCCTTGCGTTGTCCTGGCGCTTCTCACGGCCACGGCTTTCTTATTTCCGCCGGAAACGGGCGAGAGGATTTCTCTTATGATCACCATTCTGTTGGGAATGACGGTGTTTATGATTGTAGTGATTGAAGCTATACCGTCGACATCAGAGGTGACCCCTCTCATCAGCACCTACTTCTCTGTGGTCATGATAGAGATTTCCCTGGGTCTCCTGTGCACCTGCATAAGTCTCAACATTGAACACCATCATCCGAAAATCGAACTGACTGGGTGGTTTAGGTATGTCCTATTTGAGGTACTGGGGCCCATTTTGAGCAGCGGTTCTGTGAAGAGGCTGAAAAAGAAACAACTCAAAAATAAAGAAATTAAACCGAGCGATTGTTACGTGAAAGAGAACCAAGTCATGCCCGAAGAGGATAAAATAACTGTCACAGACATAACATCACGTGAAGATGTTAATAAGAACACTGCTAACGTGGGAGAGAAGGAACTCAAAGTCGCGGGGATGGACAAAGTCTCAATGTTTATCGATCGAGCTTTGGCAGAAGATAAAAGGAAACTGGAGTGGCATGTTGCTGTAAATGTTATTGATAACTTTTTCTTCGTTCTCTTTATTATAACCATCATTATTTCTTCGCTGGTGGTTCTGATTCAACCAAAAGCAGAAGCAGAAAGCTGAAAACCGGTTGTTATTTATAAGTCAGTGTCGCAAAAGGAGGTGTTGAGATAACAACGTGCGACGAAAGGAAAATCTCAAAATACTTGGTTGCCGACTTACGCATTGTCATTTGTTTGTAACGTTTTCCGCCAACACGTAGCTACACGTACTGTCTTTCAATGCGATTTGAAGATAAGATTCGATGCTGTTTAAAAATACGTCGCTCAGTTGTAAACCTTCGTGTGTGCTGTTAGTATAAGACGACAAATCTCCGTTTAAAAACTCTCCACTTTTAATTTTTTTTGAATGATTTTTTTTTTAAATTTTACGATTACTGTTCATACTTTATGTTGGTGGATGGAAGACAAAACTTACGAAAATATCCCATTTTCTATTTAAAATAGAAAAGAGGTTTACTTGTTGGCGAGGCCTAAAGAGAGAAATGTCATTTATTAGGCAATAAAATGTCGTTTTGCTGATCAGTAACAATTAAATGACAGCTAGTAAAAGGAATGACATAATGTATAAACTTCTTCTAACGCAAGGAGTAACTTTAACATCACACTCTCGACTTGATGTCTAGTCTACAATCAGCAAGTATTTATTTTGCAGTGGAGGCAGCGGAGTTAGAGAGTGTACGTTTTAGTATGAGTGTAGTTTTTGTATGAGAGTACATTTTAGTTCTTTTTTAGTAGGGGTTGGGTGAGATGAGGGCTGAGCTGGGGGCATTTTGTGCCTAAAAAACTTGCGAAAATGTGGTGGCTCTCCATTAATTTAGTTCCTTCTTACAGCCCTCAATTCCTGCCCCAGCAATCAACTCCTTCTCCCCTCACCTCCCCCCTCACTTCTTAGATAAGAAAAAGCGCATCTTCCCATCTATGCGAAAGTAAAAAAACCTTGTAGTGATGAATTTTAACGAAACGATGTCCCAAGGCGATCAGCATAATGGTTCTCATTACCGCGTTTTATATAGTTTCTGTAATTCTCGTTGAGAAAATCACGATCTTATCAAGACCGTTTTCCGGCCCACATAGTAAGGTCGTTTTTTAGAAATCATAACAAAGTTATATTAAGAGAAATTAGTCCTTGGGAAAAGTCAAGATAATTAGTATGTATTGGTGTGTATTTCACTCGTGCAGCACGAGCGAAACAAAAATAAGTAAATATTTACAGAAAACTATCCGACTTTTGTAATAAGAACTTTTAACAAAGAAGAGTTTAAAGTGTGACGGACTATATATCCATAGCGCATGTTGCCATCATAGATGGTTTACATGGCAACTAAATACTTATACAGACAACACACCACATATCGTCGTTTCGAGTGTTTTTAGTAATACTTTCTACTAAGTTAATATTTAAGACCGCTAAATTATAATATTTATTTAGTAAAGTTATTTATTTTCTTTGGTTAGCGTAGATTAAAATACTCTTCATTGCTTTTCGCACTCCTGTCATTGTCGACGTTCAGAAACAACATTTTCTTTACATAATCAAGTCCTTAATTTCCATTCATTTTCTTTCTAGGAGGAATGGTTATTGTTACACCCATTCTTTTCATTTTAATTTCAAAATATAAAATATAATGTGAAAAGTGCCTCATTTAAAGACATCGAAGTTAAGATAACAAAATTGAAATAAAGGTAACGAAAAGAAACTAGATGTTGAAGTATCTCTTAAACGTCATATGATATGATATGGGGGCTGTTAGATCTTCGATATCCGTATAAGTTTAAAGAAGTTCTGTACAAACACATGCGTAACCTTTATTTTATTCCGGATTTTACAGAGTAGCGTTGCAGTTAATATCTCCAAATGAGTTGGGAAGAAGCAGTAAAAAAACATAACAAATACTTCCCTAAGCCTATCGAGCGAGAAGCGATAAAAGAAGCGAGAGAAACTAGGGAACGAGACGCGCGCCATCCACCCCCCCTCCCCCCCTCCCCCTCTCTCTCCTGTAACTTATCTCTCATTCCACTTTTGTTCAAGTGAAGCATAGAAATGCTTTTTTCGGGCCACTTTCGAGGAAATAAGTTTCTACCTAAAAAAAACTGTCTTCTTCTGTTTAATACTTTTAAAAGCAATTCACAGTAAGCCCACTGGCTTTTACAAAATTTTGATCACATAACCAGTGCGGCGCGTAACCAGAACTGGATATATGATTTCCTGTAATCTGATTGGCTCACTCACTGACCAAAACATTGTTCTGACCGCGAAAGGACTAAGCTCTAGTGGGTTGGTAAGCAAATATGGCGTCGGCCCTCGAGCTTCATGAAAGAATATAATAGCAATAGAATCCCGATTTAACCCACGTTGTATTGAACCTCGGTAAAACTCAAACCAGTGGTTGGTTTCCTTGGATTTACGTTACGTATTTAAACGCTTCAATTTAACGCACGCTTACTCGAATCAATTTTCGTTTCCTCTTGAGTTCGATAAATCAAGATTCCACCGCCGCACTGCGCTGAACTAATCAATAGTACAAAGGATTTTTTTGCACGAGATCTCGTTCTCAAGTTTGCCACATACAAAGATAATTCAGCCTTAAAAATGAGGCTGTTTCAAGTGAAGTCTGATGCAAGTGAATATATTTTTTCATCAGGCTTTTATGACAGTTGAAGTATTGACCAGTATTGTAGTACACTTTCGTTTTCATTTCCGATCATTTTAAATCTTCCTCCTGTTTAATGTGTACTAGCGGGAATTAAATCAAACTCGACTCTTAGTGCATACAATCTAGATCGTTTAGGTCTTTTCTGTGTCATATGCAATGTTCTAATTATCACTAAAAACATCTAGTCTTTATTGAAAATGTTCCAGGTACATTATGTACAAAAGTTCTAATACTTCAGTTGTTCAGGATTATCCTGATTACAATTGTATATTGAGAAAAGTTCACACTTAGGTGATAAATGTAAATATTAGTATCATTTGGTTTCAAAAATGTTCTGCCACTACAGTTTTCAATCCTGGCACAAAATCCAGTATCCAGTATTATTTGGATTTTGACAGTCCTATATCAGGGTATCTTTCTTTGATGCTGCCTCAGGAACTTCAATCACTTTTCTGTTTATACTCAAAATTTTGCAGTGTTTGTATTTTGTGTGAAAGCAGGGTTGAAACAAGCATTTAGGGTAACTTGAAAATAGCATTCAACACCACTCATTCAAAAGTTATTTTATTATGTTCCTTGATCATATCATAACTTCCTTTTTTCCTCTTTTAAAGCTTTCTTGCCAAGACCTGGAAAAAATGGTATAATTTTAGCAAATGCAATGAGAGCAGCTCAACTCATATAATTATTTATTTCCTTTTACATATATTAGCTATCACTGAGAGGTGAAAATGATTCTGTCAGCATTTGCATACTGCCAAGTCTGTGGATTGCAGCTAGTTTAAGACTCCCAAACAATATTCTACCACATATTTCTCCCACATATGATCTCCACAACCACTAAGATTTCAGGATATGAGGTCAAAGCCTGAATTGAAAAGATGATAGCCTCATTTGTTGAATCAAGCTTTCACTATATTTCAGTGCTAAATACCATGTGACCCCCCCCCCCCCCCAATATTTTTTGGACAGCAAGAGATAATAAAATTTGTGAACAATTTTTATTGACATTTATACCATGGGTATATATATATATACAAGGTAAAAAAGATTTAGTCAGCAGTCCAGTTTCTCCCCATACCCTAATCATGTCCACCTTAATTGTGAAGTGGCAAGTTTCACTTTTTATCTTTTTTCATCCATAATAAAAAAATCTGTTCTTTTCAGCAATGATTCAAAAGATAAATTAAGGATCATATGGTTGATAGCTAAGCAGTTAAATTAGGGGAGATCAGCTTTGGATATAAGGTTATTATAATTACCATAGATGCTCTCAAATTTGAAATTCTTAATTTTTAGTGCAAGAAATGCTAACATGAATTTAAAATTTAGTCAGTCACCCTAAACTTGACAAGCAAGATATACCCATGAGCAATTACCGGTACGTAAATACTACAAAAATACCAGAGATGAAAATAAATATTATATGAGGCTTACAAGTCAATGAGTCATGAGTGCATGATTCAAAATAAAGTCTGCGTCCAAGCCTAGTGGCCCATACAGCCAGAGCTTATTCCGGTTTCTGTAGCATTTAGCGACTAGGAGTATTCTACACCCTATGGATGGGATGCTAGTCCATCACAAGGATACCCCTGACAGTAAATTCACCAGTAACCATTTATACATCTGGGTGGGAGAGGCATGTTTCTTGCCCAAGAACAAAATGTAGTTCCCTGGCCTGGCCCCCGAACCTGGACTGCTTAATCTAGAATCCAGCATGCTAGCCATTAATGGGCCACTGCACCTCCCACAAATAATAAATTATATAAGAGAAGTTAATTTGAAAAAGCCAGTGCAATCATAACTAACAAATAAAACCAAACCACATGCAAATGATTTGGAGTGCTTCTAAGGTAATTTGTACTCAGGCAAAAATTATTGTGGTTCAATATGTTATAACTAACTTTGTGTGAAAATCACTTTTTTACTGATTTGACTCATTGAC
Organism: Oculina patagonica; assembly: GCF_052425735.1. Taxonomy (NCBI): domain Eukaryota; kingdom Metazoa; phylum Cnidaria; class Anthozoa; order Scleractinia; family Oculinidae; genus Oculina; species Oculina patagonica. The sequence continues at coordinate 19,814,348 of NC_135758.1, read as the reverse complement.
TCAGACTCATCTGACTCATAAAACAGGGGTAAAAACAGGGGACAGGGGACAATTCCTGACCGCAATGTCCAGACCCATGCAGCACAGACAAAATAACTTGCAAACTGGTTGAACAAAAAAAACACAGCAATAACAAGAGTTTCTTAATTTGTATGCAGAGTTGTTTTATTTTCTGCTGTGACAAAGACAATTAACTTTTTGCATTGTTTTCAGCCAGGTATAAGCTTACTATTGTTTTTACCCATGGGTCTGATACATGTACAAATAAAAACCTACCTTATTTTCATCGACCAGTAAAAGATGAAATTGATGCTTTTGACCATAGTTAGTTAGTCAAAAAACTCCAAAATTTCGTCTCAAACCGCTGTCTTAAAGCAGTTCTGGACCACCATTCACTTTGATAAGGTTTTCTTACAAAACCGGCATCTTTTCTTCACGAAAGCGATGTGCTTTTCCAACAGACTGCAAAAGAACATTAAACGAACATGGCATAAGCAGTCCAGTCGATGTATCACTTTACAAATAACGCACATGGCGCGACACAAAGTTGTATCTTCAAAACCACAGCACTATGTGAATAAGTCTTGCACTACAACGAAAATAGTACGAAATCAAAGCAAATTGTATACAGATTCTTAAAATAATTTTTCCAAAGATGGACAAAATTGCTACGCACCTTTTATCTTTAGATGTTTGATCCTTGGTCAAGCTGCCTCATGCTATCGAATGCTCCAAAAATCAATATTTTTTCCCTTAGAACTCAAAGAACACGTGAAAAGACGCCATTTTCTCACACTCGTCTGTTACCTTGTTGTTCAAACGCTAAGTTCCCAAAGTACTGTGGGACATGGGCACTTCAGCGCGTATACAGGACCTAAAAACTCTACCACTATACTGTCCCATGAAGCGGGCGCCATTTTGAAAAAAATATGACGTCATCAGATATCCAGTTCTGGTTACGCGCTGCACTGATAACGCGCGCTTTCATCGGACAACTTGCACGTGAGTCTATACACAGGCTTCCCAAGCTCAAAAGTCGTCTTTTTGATGTGTTTTTGAGAGCCCTTCGGGCGGCTGACTCTACATACGTGGTGTATGCGACGGCTTGTGTATATAGAGAAATGTATGGGAAAATCACGGATTCTCTAAAATCGGGTAAATAACTATCTATTTTGAAATAAAGTTTACCTACCTCAAATGTGTCGCTTACTTGTGTCTCTTGCCGAATTTGAAGCCATTCCGACGCCATTTAGCGAAGTTATTCGAAGTCGTTGTCTCCCCTTCTAAAAAGAGGGTCATGAAGGGGTAAAATGGGAACTGGGATTTGCCTATTTTTACTGGGATTTGCATATGTTTTTACTAGGAAAACGGGATTTAGGTCACTGGGACTGGGATTCACAACCAGAAAATGGGAATGGGAAGCACATCAGTACACGAAAAAAACATATATTTCAGGCTCAATAATATTCCTCAAGGCATAGTTACAATGTTGAAAACTCTGAAACGAAACCAACGCCTGCATGCAAGTGTCTTTCAAGTGGCTGTCAATTTTCCTGTCAGTGATTTAGTTACTCAGCGGAACAGCTATGACTGAGCATGCTCAAACTAGCGTAATCCAATATGGGCCAAACACATCCTCGTACCCAGGGTCTTCGTTCCCTTTGAACAGTGGTCTGGAAACGAGCGAGCCTGGAAGGTTCTGCTTGGAAGTCCAACAATATCGGACTTCCGGTTGAATTGCGCATGCTTAGCTTTAAAAACCATGACTCAACGATCTTCTTGGTGTTTACTCCCGGCCATTTTATTGTTTTTAAAACCAATCAAAATCAATCTTGCAACGGAGCTTTTGAGAATCGCTCGTGTCGTCAAGATTGCGCAGTATGAAACGAAGACTCGAGGGACGTGATTGGACGAAACATGTGACGGCAATTCCTCTACTAACCTAGTAACACACGTGGAAAATTGTGAATAAGACATTCCTCTGAACTGCTCACTCAAAGAACTGGAGAAAACGTTAATACGGATGTGTTGAGTTAAGAATTTCAGAAAACGAAAGGGATTTACCGATTTCAACTGGCAGAAATAAAAACAGGATTTAGGACAATTAAAACATCACAGTTACTGAACGTATAGTGCGGTTGAGCCTTGATTTTTCATGCAATGGGATTTACCAAAAATTGCACTGCTGGGACTGGGATTTGAGCAAAAAATAGGCTGGGAAATGGGATTTAGGCAAAATTTTGGCTGGGAAATGGGATTTAGAACCCCCCCCTTCAGGACCCTCTAAAAAGAAGGGGAGACAACGACTTCGAATAACTTCGCTAAATGGCGTCGGAATGGCTTCAAATTCGGCAAGAGACACAAGTAAGCGACACATTTGAGGTAGGTAAACTTTATTTCAAAATAGATAGTTATTTACCCGATTTTAGAGAATCCGTGATTTTCCCATACATTTCTCTATATACACAAGCCGTCGCATACACCACGTATGTAGAGTCAGCCGCCCGAAGGGCTCTCAAAAACACATCAAAAAGACGACTTTTGAGCTTGGGAAGCCTGTGGTCTATATAAACACGGTAATGTCGAAACGCGTATTTATAAAAGAAATAGAAATGGCTGGTTTGTGTTTACCGAGCAGAAGCAACACTTGAGTGAGTTTGGGAGAATTCGAAAAAATTTTCATTTCTCCCAAACTCCGAACGGTCACGTGCAACAACTGAGGCGCGCGGCTTCGCACTGGTCACGCAACGCTCCAAAGCTGCGAATGAGGTTTCAACATGGCGTTCAAGCGTTTTCGTACGCTGTCTCTACTTTCCAGTTTAATGGCTGTGTTCTTGTCTGTTGTCCACGCAAATGCATCTGCTTCACCTCCACACATATTATTTGTTGTTGTCGATGACCTCGGCTGGAGTGACGTTGGATTTCACGGCTCAAAAATCCAAACTCCAAACATTGACAAGCTGGCCTCGCAAGGTGTCGTGCTCGACAACTATTACGTTCAACCAGTTTGTACACCTACTAGAGCCGCTTTGATGACAGGAAGATATCCAATCCACACTGGTGAGTTTACCACTGAACTACTGCCAATAACTATGGGAGGGTAATCTTATAAACTACTGCTGCTTTCATGATAAGGTCGGTTCCGCCCCCCGATGAGGGGGCAGTACAGTACAGTACAGATAACCCAATGCAAGCTGCGAATGTGTTGACCTTTGTATTGTTACGTAATTAAAGCGATTTGCATATTAAAGAAGAATTTGTGTAATAAGGCCGAAAATTACGAACAATACTCTTGAATTGTAATAAATATCTCTCACCTTACCAGGGCCGTGGGCAGGATCTTGCATGGGTGGGTGCGAGCGCCAGAGGCCTGAGCTTCCTTGGGGAGTCCGGGGTATTCTCCCTCGGGAAAGTTAGCTAAATCAAGTTGTTTAAGTCCACATTTCCAGCATTCATATTAGCCAAACTTCATTTTATCCCTCACTTCCAGATTAGCCAGACCTTTGTGGCCCGTGAGTGGGTGCAAATGCACCCATCGCAACCCCCTGCCTACCACCCTGCTAACTTCTGTGTTGTTCTCTCTGTGTGTGGGTTTTTTTAATAGGGAATTGAACGGAGTGATCTCTTAGAGTTTCGGCTCCAATGGTTATTCCTCCAACTGTTGGAACTGAAACTCCAAGAAATGGCACCGTGTCTACCAAAAAACTGCACAACCCACACAAAAAACTACACAGGAGTTCAGGAGGGTCATGGCTCCAGGTGGTCAGTCCAGTCAGTCTCGGTGTATCAAGAAGCTCTAAGAAGAGATCCAGGAAGCTTGACTGCTCAGTACAACTTTTTTTAAAACAGTTTTTCAAGGTTGTTGCTAAGGCCGGCTGCCGGCTCATTTCACCAGCTAAAGGAGAACTTAAATCTGGCTAAAATTTCACAAGAATACAAAATTGTTGGTGAGCTGGCTTAGCATTTTCTTGGCTACATCCCTGGTTTTTGGCTCAAAGCTGTACAATGATTGTAACCCTTTGCCATATACTTGTAGGTATGCAGCATTTAGTGCTGCTTGCAGAAAGCCCTTATGGGTTGCCACTCAACTTCACACTTTTACCCCAGAAGCTCAAAGAATCAGGTAAATATAAGTAACTGCACATTTAAATAACATAGGAATTCTAATCTCACTCAATGGTTACGTCTTAGCTGCTGTCAATTATCTAAGCATCATTTTGGAAGGTAACGAAGATGATCGGTGATCAGTCAGATGTTTAGTTGTTAATCAATTATTAAGGCTGGAAGATCCTGGATTAACATCTTTTTTATAATTTCTACCATGAACTGTAACTTAATTAATTTTGTATATTTTGTTATTTCTTCCGCACATTCTAACTTATTAATAACCAAAAGTAAAAAGTTGTGTTACTTGAACCCAATTATGGATAGTTCATTCTGTATCTGGCTCTGGGTAGATTCAGTTTATTAACAGTCAGATTTTATGATTTCTTCTTTTGGAAGGTTATGCAACTCATATGGTTGGAAAATGGCATATTGGCTTTTACAAGTGGCCCTATACACCTACATACCGTGGGTTTGATTCATTTTATGGTTATTACAATGCATTAGAAGACCACTTCACTCATAAAGTCGTGAATATATTAGACTTCCATGACAACAAAGAGCCAGTAAGGGACCTAAATGGGACATATGGTACATTTGCTTTTGCAGAGGTATTTTGAACATACATGGGCTTGCATTATATGTATTATATGCTTCATTATTAGGATACATTGTAATTGTATATTTAAATATGCTCTTTCATAATTAAAGCTGATTTCAAGTCCATACTGTGCAGTCTCGAGGTTTGTTTTCATTTTTGTTTTGAATTCGAATTAGTCCGCCATTAGGGTTCGTTTTGTTCAAGAATTCCTGATAAGCTGAAACATCAGTTAAAAATAGCACCGGGGTTCTTCTACTTGTCATTACTGTTTTGTAAAGATATCAGCCATCAATAATCATTGGAAAAGGTAAGTTTGAACAGGAATTTTTATTTTTGGTTATAAACATTACTTCGTGCGAGACTCACATTGCAGGTGGAGATTGCACAGTACAGACTGAAAATCATCTTTAAGTGTAGGTCTACTTAGTATGACATGTATGGCATGACGGGTGGGGGTGGGGGTGAGGTTGAGGGCTGAGGGTTATGGGTGGGGGTGGGTGTGAGGGTGAGGGGAGAGGGGTGGGATGGGTGTAGCTTTAATTATATAGGGTGGGGGTGAGCTCTAAATTTGCAGGAGATTGTAACATTGGTATTAATTACAGTCGTGCCAAAAGAAGAGTACCCCCCTAGAGTACATTAATGAATTGATTATTTGAAATTTAAATCTGTTAGTCAATTTCAATAATGCATTCATCTTATTAAAAATATAACTTGGACAGATCAATGTTCAAATTAAAATTTGGTTTCTGATCGATTGTTCTTTTTTAGTTTTAAGATTTTGATGTTGCTGTTCCAGGTTTAGGGTTAAGTTAGAGTTCTCAATCCATACTATTATACTCATTCTTGTGCTTTCAAAAACCTCTGTTTCACACCTTAATGTTTTCCTAACTGTAGCGAGCAAAGGACATTATCAAGACACATAATGCGTCAGAACCCTTGTTCTTGTATATGGCATTCCAAAATGCTCATTATCCAGTGCAGGCACCCCAAAAGTATGTAGATAAGTACAGTTTCATTGAGGATGAACAGCGCAGAACATTTGCGGGTATGGTGGACATTATGGACGAAGCTGTTGGCAACATCACAGATGCCATGAAGGATGCTGGGTATGAGAAACAGTCTCACCTCTTTTATACAGACACATTCGTGAAGATAAACACATTTGATAATGTCTTCATCATCCTTAAGGTCTCTAATAACTCTAATTTGTTTCTCTATTTCAAAATGCTATCATTAAGGGGTCAAATAAAGCTTGAGCCACACCCAGATTGGTCTAACCTCTTTTATACAGACACATTCATGAAGATAAACACATTTGATAACGATGTCTTCATCAATCTTAAGATCACTAATAACGCTTTTTTGTTTGTCTATTTAAGAATGTTATCGTTTAGGGGTCAAATAAAGCTTGAGCCACACCCAGATTGGTTTCCTTTAGGGGAATAGTTCAAATTTTCTGATAAGCATCTCTACCCCATGAGCATGAAGTCTCAAAGGGCAGTTTTTCTTATGCTCTTGATTCTAATTTTTCAGGCTATGGGACAACACCTTAATGGTTTTTACAACTGATAATGGAGGATGGCATACCTATGGTGGATTTAACTGGCCGCTCCGTGGAGAAAAACTTACTTTATGGGAGGGAGGGGTGAGAGGAGTCAGTTTTGTTCATGGGAACATGCTTGGTAGAACAGGAGTCAAATGTGAAGGCCTGTTGCATGTTACAGACTGGTATCCAACATTGGTAAACCTTGCAGGTACTATAAATTGTGTTTAACTACTTTTGAATGTCGTGTTCCTAACAACAAGCAAAATATCTCTATTAAAGCAATCAAGATTGCTGTTTTGGAAAATACATTTGATCCTGGGGGAAAAACTCTCATATAAAATGGGTGGGGATGCTCGTTGCCTCAATTTGGGATGTAAATTTTAGGTTTTAGGTCTCAGTTAGGGTGTTCTGGGCAAAACACCAATATTTTAGCCATCAAGGTCTTGTTTAGGGACTTGCAAGCAAAGGAATAACTATATGCTTTTAGGGATAAAAAAAGCTTGAGCCACACCCAGATTGGTCTCTTTTAGGGTTTCTTTCTAAAATTTCTGATGAGCATCCCTGTGATGACTATTCGGCATAATGGTGGAATGACGGAATTTCACTAGTATGCTTTCATGTGGTTGGCTTCACCCCGGTTTGCTTGCAGTAAGCCTTACTCCAGTTTGCTTGCAGTTAGCTTTAACTGTTTTTGTTGGTAAGGGCATTATACTATCACAGTTTCGTCATTCTGCCATTCCACCAAATAGGGTCTGGTCACCCGCATCCCTGCACCTTTTGTATGGGAACCCCTGTGGGATTTCCTTCAGTATTACTGTGCCTGAGTAGCCTGAGTTATTAGCTACTATGCCACAGGGACTCCAGCTGGCATGGTAAGCATGTGAAGATTGCTTTAAAGTTGAATTTCTATTCCACACAGGTGGTACTCTTGATCATGAATCGTCACCCCTGGACGGTATGGATGTATGGAACACCATTTCGCATGGTGAGCCATCACCAAGGAAAGAGATCCTTCTCAATATCGACCCGATCCCAAGTGAAGATGATAATCTGGGTATCACTCTCTTTGAAGGAATTGCTTTGAGAGTGGGTGACATGAAGCTTCTCTTGAAAGTACCAAATTCTACTTGGTTTAAGCCTCCAGAACTTGGCGGAGAACCACACAAGAAACAAGGTGTACCTAATGGAAAAGTTGAACAGCTGGCTGGGTTACCAACTGGAACCAAGGTATTAAGAAACTTTATTTCAGGGCATGAGCTAGTCACCAGCATTATAATTATATAGAGATTTGGTATCTATCAGTAAGCTATCTGTTACATGGCATGGACGCATCTGTGTTATTGAGATGTCCATAAGGAGTAGTTCAACTATAATTGAGAATTGTTGGACATATCACATGTAGCTGTCAGCCAATTTTGCCATTGTTGCTATTGTGGCGATCAGTTCAAATTAATTTAGCACCCGTATAAACTTGGCCTTGTTGTTAGCGCACTGGACTCTGGATCAAGTGGTCTGGGTTTGAGCCCTGACCAGGGTCACTACATTGTGTTCTTGGGCAAGACACTACTTTCACACTACTTTCTCTCCACGCAGGTGTATAAATGGGTACCGCCGAATTTAATGCTGGGGGTAACCCTGCAAGGGACTAGCATCCCATCCAGGGGAGAGTAGAAATACTCCTAGTGGCTTAATGTAGTGGCTCGATGCAGACTTTACCTACCTTCCTAAACTTGTACACACAAAACAGCAATCAATATAATTTCTGTTATTTACGATTATTTATCTACTACATTTTGCTCAGTAAATAATCTTGAAACTAGGCAATAATATTCCACTCATTTATTCACCAGGAGATTGGAGACGTTGTTGAAGTTGCTCTTTACAACATTACCGCTGACCCGACAGAACATGAAGACCTCAGCGAGAAGCTTCCAGACGTGGTGAAGGCATTGCAAGAGAGGGTGCAGTACTACATGAAGGGGGTAGTGCCTCCACTGAACAAACCACTTGATCCTAAGGCATTTCTTAAAGCAATAGAGGAAGGTGTCTGGACTCCCTGGGAAGAGTAAAGGTTCCTTTGGCCTGAGTTTAGAGCATTAGATTATGTTATTGAGAATAATTTGTTTATAACCTTTTAGGCTAAGCTTTCTAAATCATGATAGTCATTAATATATTGATATGGGGTGAAATGGAGAATTAACATGTAACAGGCGAGCTGCACTGTTGAGCTTGTACTACATGCACCTTGCTTTGTATGCATATAATTTGTAAGAATAAAATTTTGCAACTTTTTATAAAAAAAAAGATAATTATTACACATGCGTGTGAATAAGTGTGGCACTTTAACTTTATCACTGGGGAAAACCCTGAAACAGGATTAGAATTCCCTCAATTAGAGAGGTTGCCCAAAGGCTCACTTAATTTCTAAAGGTGGCCTCCATTAAAATTGCCTTGTAAATGTCATTTTCTCGAGATTCTGTTCAGTGTGGTGAAAGGCAACTTGATGCGTCTGTTATCCAGTTTGTTACCTATACGTGTCCCACTTATTTAATTCTTGGTTAGCTTTAGCTAATCCCATCAACTGCTCTTTTATCTGTAAGCTGTTTACTATCTGCAGTCTTGCTACACAATGACTTTGCAGTGGAGTGAAAACCTGATGCGTACTTAACAGGAAGGCTCGGTTTTCAAGCGAAAACGGATAAGTGTGAATAGTGCCTCAGGTTCTAGAGCAAGGTCCTGCGTAATTGTTAAGACTGAATAAACTTAATTTTAAACTACGTTCTTACGCTCATTACCTACGAAAAGTGAGTTCGGCTGATGGAAAGAACAGCGTTTGTAAGTTGGAATTAGTTTCTTGTGTTGTAAGCCGCGGTAAAGAATCCCTCCACGCTGCACTCAACCCAGAACATGCCAACGAAACCAATGAATATGAAGAGAAACATTGTTCTGAAACGAGTTTGAGCACAACTTTTAAAGCTTCGCGTAGATCTCAGCCTAGGACACCGAAACATGACTAGCGTGGGAGCTGAAGATTTTACGGAAAAGTGGACAGAAGGCTTTATCCTGCAACCTGCTTTTAAAATGATGACTTCGTCAGCACCCACTCTCCACTCTCACGGTATGGCAAGCGTACCAAGCCGAACCTCTCTGATAAGAAGAACAGGGAGGGGGGAGGGGTTTCAGGCGGGGAGGACATACTGGGGTGGTGCCCCTAGGACCTGTTTACGACAAATTCCCTTTATTTCGCTGCCCGTTTATAAAGGCAAGACGCCTTATTCCTTTTAGCCTCCTTAGAAGGTTTGTTTTCAAACTGAGGCAAACATATGCTAAAAGTTTTTTTATTTTTAATTTTATTTTTGTCTCATTCTCCTTTTCTTGCCGTAGGGGTCAGCTTACTGTTTTCACTTGTTTTGTTTTTAATTAGAGGTCAATCCAGGTTCACATGCTATTTTCAAGACTTAAATTTAAAGTAAATCATATATCTTTCCGTCTCTTTTGTTTCGTACCGAACGCCTTGTTTACTCTTATAACAACAGCTCCACGCATGCCCTGTTCAACTTTTTCAGCGAAAAATCTCTAGAGAGATAATTTTTTTTAACTTTTGGGTCTGTTCTGCCGCGCCTACTCTAATAAAGAAAGAGCCCATGTAAATTTTTACATATTATAATGATATCTAAGATAGTTTTGTCAACCAGGAAAGCCGGCATAAAAAATAAACGGCATGCAATGCATGCAGAGGCGATGACGTTTCCCAAGGGGGTCTAAAATTTGTCAAAAAATTGACGTATACTAAAAACACAGTAGCTGACAACTTCTGTATTAAATGATTCCTTAGCAAAAAATTGCGTTACCTTATAGCGTGACATCCGATATTCGATACTTCAAGCTTCCGACATGCGAAGGTCAAAAGCTGTTTCGTATTTGTTTACACAGATCGACCACACCAATTGTATTAAAAAATCATAACGTCCACTGAATTTATTAGAACTCATCAAATAGCCGTTTATACTTTGTATTAGTCCTTTCCAACCTTCTAGGAGTATATTTAGCTTCGTGTTTTTCGTGGTGATTTCTTGTTAACTTGATCTCTGCTTGCTAAACATCCTGTAGCTATCCCATTCGGTTCTATTCATCTAACCTGAGATCTTGCCCTCCCTCCCTACTTATCACTAAACAGGTCAACTGAACACGAAACACTAACTATTTGCTGCGCCTATATGCAAATGAATTTCTGGTTTGACAAATATCTTTTAATACTAGTATGGGTTCATTTGATACCCCACGTGGGATTCCTAAAAAACATCATCACAAGTGTTTGTATAAAAGCAAGTAGATAGTGTTTCGTGTTCAGTTGACTTGTTAATGTTGAGTTGAAGTGGCTTTCTACCATGAAGTATACACCAGTTGAGTCTTTGACCAGTTACGCCCTTTATAAACTTGAGAATTGCGTGATTGTGAAAGAGACCGCGACGCCAACATTTGTAAATTCAAAATGGCCTTCATTGCGCTAGCTCTACTTTGCAGTTTAATAGCTGTATTCTTGTCTGTTGCCCCTGCAAATGCTTCTGCGTCACCTCCACACATATTATTTGTCGTTGTTGATGACCTTGGCTGGAGTGACGTTGGATTTCACGGCTCAAAAATCCAAACTCCAAACATTGACAAACTGGCCTCGGAAGGTGTAGTGCTTGACAACTATTACGTTCTTCCGATTTGTACTCCTACGAGAAGCGCTTTGATGACAGGAAGGTATCCAATCCACACTGGTGAGTTCAACACTGAACTAATTTATTCCTGCTTATAACTATGACAGGGGTTAGCTTATAAACTATACTGTCCATGAAGGTCGGGTTCCGCCCCCTGATGAGGGGGGCAGTGCCCCGTCTTTTAACCCTTTCGCTGCGGGCCATTTTTCCACCCCTCTGCGGGCCAAAATTCTTAAATACGCATTTATGTATTTTTAAATACATTAAAATGTTCTAAACAGGTCTAAGGTACAGAAATAAAAAATACATTTAAAACTCACAATTTCTTTTGAAGCACGTGAAACATGATCTGAGATATCTGAGCTTTCGGACTTGTCCAATTAATGTTCATCATTTTCGGCGAATTCATCGCCAGAAATATCTTCCTTTACACCTAAATCCTCTTACAATCTATCTAGAACTTTGCTTACAGTATATCTAATTGCTTGCGAGTTTCAAACGAAAAATAACAAAACAATTTAATAAGCAGTTCATCCAAGAAACACCCGGGGACTCCCATATGGGGGCAGCACAGGCAGCACAAGCTCACTATATGAAATATTTATGAAACGTACGCGAACGTGACTTTTGCCTTTGAGCGGTGTTGTGTTACAAAGATGCGATTTATAAGGGTTTGTATGGGAACTCAAAGATTTTGTTTCAAATGGAATTAAATGTTATGTTCTGCGAATAAAATCAACTTACCCTGTTGCCTTGTTGTCTTCTTTGTTGTTTGCTTGCGTCTCAGGCCTTTTTTAATTGTTTCAGCAAGTTAGTGCTGATTTGGTCAAGAGAAAATGCCTCACCTTTAGACATTGTTTTTTATGGGTTAAGTTAGATATTGTTTTTTATGGGTTAAGTTGTCTTCCACTAATTTCAGAACAGTTTAGACCAAAAGCTTGCGAAATCTTCGTGACATAGTCCCTTATGTCACGAACTTTTGGTCTAAACCAGTGTAAACTGTTCTGAAATTAGTGGAAGACAACTTAACCCAAAGAGACTATGTCACGAAGATTTCGCAAACTTTTGGTCTAAACTGTTCTGAAATTAGTGGAAGACAACTTAACCCATAAAAAACAATATCTTTGAACATCTTAAGGAATATACTACCTTAATTTGCTGATGGAAATCAAGGTACCGCCATTAATATAGATTTTTTGAAGACGCGCGGAAACAATTTGAAAGCTTTTGCCTAACGTTTTCAAATTGTAAGCAAATGGAAGGAAAATTAACGCGGAAAAAAGAATATATAAAGAAGGAAAAAAGAACTTGTTTAGACAACGGGAACAAGTTTACTTTAACACAAAGGAATCTGACCACCTCGAGCGTTCTTCACAGTTTCAGTGATCCGGCAGATTTCCACGCTAATAAATTATTCCTTTTCCTAAGAGTCAAGACGTCTGGACTGTATCGAGAAATTGGGGCCAGAATAATGGAAATTAAGGTCATGGAAATTAACGCTCCACCTAATTAACGGCGAGGAAACTAACGTTAACAAAAATTAACGTGGCTTAAATTAACGCAAAGTTTTAAAATTCGCGATAATTTCATGAAGCGTTAATTTCCTATAATAAGGCATATACATAATGTAAGTTTTTTAATATAGATATGTAATATTTTATTGTAAATAACTTGTAAAGCGCTATTAGTTAGAAATAGAAATAGCGCTATGTAAATAAAGTGTTATTATTATTATTATTATTATTATTATTATTATTTATTTATTATTATTATCATTATTATTTCCATTATAAACGTAGTACAGCCGTTGGGATTGCGGACAATGGCGAAGTGAAGGTGGGCAGAATCGATGGCCTAAAAATCTCAACTTTTCTTGAATTAGATGCATTCGCCTTCGTCAAATGCAATAAATTCCACCCCTGAATAAGGGCCCCCTGGAATAACCAAAACGTCTAATTTAGTAAGCTCCATGGTACTTTTTTGAGTAAATATGGTACTTACATGTAAGTGCAACAGTATTTTCCCTTTCATGTACTTGCAGGTTTGCAACATTTAGTACTGTTTCCAGCAAGCCCTTATGGATTGCCCCTCAACTTTGCCACTTTACCACAGAAACTTAAAGAATCAGGTACATATAGATAAATTAGACTGTATATGTTGTAGTTTGAAACGAATTTTTGGTCAAAATGATTTTAAACTAGTTAGATTTGTATTTTCCTCAATTTGTTGTAGATTTATTGGATCATGTTCACTGTAGGTTGTCTCGACCGATATATATGTCGGTCGATATATCAGTCGAGAGTCGGTCGATACTCGGCCGATATAACTGTCGAGAGTCGGTCGACACTCGGTCGATGTTCGGTCAATAGTTTGTCGATATATCGGTCAAGATGTGTGTATGTTGGCCGATAAAGCTATTAGTTCACTGTTACTTCAGCGATACCTTGCCAACACTTCGCCGATACTTCGCCGATACTTTACCTAGTATCGGTCGATAATCGGTCGACAGTCTACCGATAATCAGTCGATAGTCAGTCTGTTGATATGACGGTCAAGATGTATGTCGACCTATACAGTTTTCAGTCCGGTTTTCAATAACACTAAATAATAGAAAAAATATGTGAATATTGAACGGTTTGTTCAAAAACACAACGACGATCGAAATCTCCCAGCTTCTGGTCGGTTTGTTAAGGAGGCTCGATGTAGTTTTTTTAGCCGAAGGGTGGTTGTTTTGAAAATTAAAATTATCTAGGAAGCCAATGTTCGATTTTTGCCAAAATACACCATAATGATCAAATATGACCAAATTTTAATTTTTTACTCGTCACTTTGTCACAAAGGTTACCATAGCAACCATTGACGTTTTCTTTTGTTCTCAAACAAGCTTGATTTTCTCGAAATCTAGACTGACACTTGATATTCATTTTTTGATATGTTCAAGTACAGTAAATTTACTACCTGTGCTCAAAATTTTAGGAAAATCTGTAAGAGCGTTTTAGAGTAAATCAAGAATGAAGCTTTTGGTATTTTCTTATAATTTCTTACAATCGGCAGTCGATATATTTTAACAAATTAAAGCAAAAAGTATTTCGCTTTTAGTTAATGGTCTTTGATGGTGTAAGTATTTATATTTCAGTGAGAGAAACTGTGCTCAAAAAATACGAAACAATTTTAAGGCGCCTATTTTATATTAAAACGGTGTTTTTCTGAAAATTTCATTCTTGATTTACTTGAAAACGCTCTTACAGATTTTTCTAAAATTTCGTCAACAGTTAGTCAATCTACTAAACTTTAACATATCAAAAAATAAACACCAAGTGTCAGTCTAGATTTCGAGAAAATCAAGCTTGTTTGAGAACAAAAGAAAACGTCAATCGTTGCTATGGTAACCGTTGTGCTAAGTGACGGGTAAAAAATTAAAATTTGGTCACATTTGATCATTATGGTGTATTTTGGCAAAAATCGAACATTGGCTTCCTAGGTAATTTTAATTTTCAAAACAACCACCCCTAGTCTAAAAAAACTACATCGAGCCTCCTTAACTGCGAGTCTTCCTTGGGCTATAAAAAAACAATGCGTCAGCAAGTTCGAATGGCTGCTCAGGAATAAAAACCTGTTGCCTTATTAACCACAGATGGATAGGAGACTCGTGTTACTACTACAATAACTATTAGTGACAAAAGTACGTGTAGTAAGAGCACCAGCTTTTTAGAAAATGTCAAAAAATATACCAGTTTAGAATCTATTCCAAAACTGATGAAATGTAACTAGAAACTTATCTCTGATACTCTCAGCTCCCCTATTTATTGGCTGTCTCAAATTTTTGCAAGCATGGGGACGGCTTTATCGTCGTAAGAATTGGCCATAAAGTTCTGCTAAGAACCTTTTTTAAATTAGCAAGACCTGTCTCGAAAGCTCAAATGGCTCCCTTCGTCAGTTGCTTTTATTGCTGCACTCATGGGGTTGAGAGAAGGATATGACCCGTGTTCACCCATAGTGCCTGGGCACTGGAACCTGAGCACCGGCAAAAAATAGCGTCGTGTTCACACGCAGAAAACCAAAGTACCCAAGAACCATTAGTGCCAGTCTGCCTTGTACTTGGGCACGGGCACCGTGCCGTAATTGTGGCGTGTTCACTAGAAAAACTGGTATGTTCATATTAGTGCCTAGCAAGAACTGTACACTGGCACTGTGCCCAGGAACCAAGTGTGAACACAGCCATTAGACTGATTAGAGCGGTTTTCACTTGAGTGTCGAAGGTAAATTGCGTTTTCTTTGGTTTTGCATTACTACGCTTAGTGATTGGCTTAAAAATCTCGCGCCAACTTTCTCAGCTAATCAAAACTAAAACCAAAACCAATCGTGACTCGCTCGCACACGTTTTCCCGCGCTTCGTACCAGCTACATGTATTTGCTTCGAGTTTTGATTGGTTCACTGGATTTTCTGTGTATTCTGTGATTGGCCAGAGTGATTACTTTGGTTTTGGTTTTACGACACTCAATTGAAAACTGCTCTAAGTCCAAATAGTATAGATTACTTGTGCCTAAATTGTAATTTTAGGAATGGTAAGGAATTTTTAAGACAATTCACTCAATGACTTTAAAACTGGCCCACAGTGGCTTTGAAGGACTTTCAAATTGGTCCATATACCACCTGTACAATATCACATGAAATGGTTCTTCAGTGGCTAGTTTATTCCATCTTTGAGGAGTCAAGTGATTCAGTGTTTTTACATATTCCAATTACTGGTAATTGTTCTTTTTTTTCTATTTACAGTGCGGACACTCGAACCATGAACGCCACGGCTTTATTTTCACTTTATTTGCACTTTATTTTCACTTATTTTGTAGTTATTTTTGACATTTTTCCAGAACTAACCAATCACAGCCGCGAGTCGAACAACGGTTTTTCTGTATGATTGACAGCTTATCTCCACATGAATCTCTTGCACGCAAGCCATTTATAGCCCCATCGTGGGAAAACACGACTGTTGCTGTTAAATGAAGAGGGCAACATCGAGACTCTTCCGAACTGAAACCTTCAGAGGTTCACTTATGGTTTAAGTATCGATCTTTAGGTCTTAAACTGGAACGTCTCTCGACATAATTCGGAAATACTAGAGGCCGGCTTAGGCCATGTTCGCTGTAGCCTATGTGAAATCCAAAGACATCGAAGCCTTCTTTCCGTCTACAGACTGTAAGCCGAAAACGCGTGAGTATTATATTGGAAGCCGGCATATGATTTGCCAGACTCATACTTTAAGTACTAAACTGTACTGAGTGATTTGTATAACTCATCTCTCTGATGATTTCCATTACAAAGCAGATTTAAACAGTATAAATCTAATCGTACGGTTACGTTGTGTACGAAATGTTGTTTGACGTTTACCGTCGAAATAAATATTAAATAGCTTGCGTTTCATTTGTTTCTTGTCCTTTATTGAATAAGGAAGAAATATTTCCGTCAGAAACCGCCATTATGATAGTTTCACTGGTTGAACATCCCGCTGTATATTGTAAGAAGCAGACCGCGGAAAATTCTGGATTAATGTACCGCCGTTGTGTAAAAACACGCGCCAGTTTGAAAATAATGTTGAAAAAATGTCTCGGCTGTTTCTTCGACTTGCAGCTGTGATTGGCTAGTTCTGGAAAAATGTAAAAAATTACTACAAAATAAGTGAAAATAAAGTACAAATAAAGCGAAAATAAAGTACAAATAAAGCGAAAATAAAGCCATGGCGTTCATGGTTCGAGTGCCCTTACTGTAAAGGCTATGTAACTCATATGGTTGGTAAATGGCATCTGGGCTATTACAAGTGGCCCTACATACCTACATATCGTGAGTTTGATACATTTTATGGTTATTACAGTGGAGCAGAAGACCACTTCAGTCATAAAAAATTTAATATAACAGACTTCCGTGACAACAAAGAGCCAGTAAGAGACCTTGATGGAAAATTGGTACATTTGCATTTGCAGAGGTACGTATTTTGAACATACATGTCCACAGAGTCATGGATTATGGATTATGAATTATCCATTTTTATTCTTACTATTTTGCTTGTTAAAGCAAAATAGTAAGAATAGTGGGGGCCTAATTTCACTCTCAAAACCAAATTCTTGGGGTAAACTCTCAAGGGACTGTTTTAATTTCTCAAGGAAATACTTTTTACTGTGGGTGATAAAAACGTCACTTAAAGGGAATACGAATGCATGGACACTTCCCATCCCGAATTGTTATCTATTGAAAGCAAGATAAATACATGTACAGTTGAGCAATGCGGACAGGGACAGGGAAGCTAGAGTGTCCCTGTTAAGGAGATGTTTGTATAACAGAGGTAGAATTTATACAAATTTTGGTCTCTTTTGGACGAAGTGAACTGTCTGTAATAGGGAAGGGACGTATACAAAACATGGACCCGGGTCCATAGACCACCCCCGTGGACCCGGTCCATGGACCACCTTGTGGACCTGGTCCATGGACCACCCCTGTGGACCACCCCCAATTTTCGAAAGAAAATCAAAGTGTAGAATGGAGACAGGGTATGAATTGAAGGCAGGTACTAAAACACAAAACAACGAAATGAAACCACTTAAACGAAATGACCAAAACAAGCTAAACCACCAAAACGAAACCGCCGAAACAACTGAAACAGCTGAAACGAGTGACAAAGACAACAAGACAAAATCACCGAAACAAGCAAAACCTTTACCAGCTAACCGTAAACAAACTAACCGGAGTCCTAGTTAGGCTAACCGTATATTCAGGCTATAAACCGGAGAGCACCTTCCATGCCTTCCACTCCGATTGGCCACTCCAGTTAGCCTAGCTTAGCGCCAGTGCTCGAAATTAGCGGTTGTCCGGTCGTCCGATACGACTAAAAGTTCGTACGGGCAACCAGTTTTTTTAGAAATTTTAAGGCCTAGTTGCCCGAGAAAAAACCGCCGGACAACCAAAGAACTTACATTTCCGTGATCACCCAACACTCAACAGAATATCAATAAACCAAAGAAAATGTAAGTTTAAACATGAAAATAGCTCTCTTCTAATCGATGGAATCCATCACAATTCTTAGGAAAAGGAAAGCAAAGGTTGAAACAGTTAATTGGGCGTTTGTCGAGTGCAATAAGCCGAGATAAGCTTGCCGTGTTGTCTTTAATAAACACGTACAAACCTCGTTGAAATATTTTGACGCGTGTTGAAAGTGACGGCTAGTTAATCACGCATGCAGATTTGCATGACTTCAAAATTCAAAATATCTTGGCGCTTTGGAATGCATTTCTTGCCTTTATCTTAAGTGAAATTTAATTCTGAGCAAAGTTTAATTCAAGTTTCTTTCATATATCAAACTAAAGTTCAGAATTTTTGGCTTTTTTAAGCGAACAGATTTGTGACCCACGTGTAATTGAGACGCATCTTGTCTGGCTGTTGTCTGGGAATAATTTATATTTTAGCTGTTTTGAGTTTGGTGTGTTTTTGCATGTGAAGGGATTTGTAAAATGACTATATCGCTTCTGAAAGTACAAATAAGATTTTCATTTTGATTTTCTTTCGAAAATTAGGGGTGGTCCACAGGGGTGGTCCATGGACCGGGTCCACAAGGTGGTCCATGGACCGGGTCCACAGGGGTGGTCCATGGACCCGGGTCCATGTTTTGTATACGTCCAATAGGGAAGTGACTGTGTTATAGAGTGTTTGTAAGATTTTCAGATTTTCAGATTTTTATTATTTCACACTATTTACAAAAATTTAACAATATTAACACTATTTACAGAAAATGCAATAATTAAAATAAGGAAAATATACAGTACATACAAAACCAAAATAAAATGTGCTCAGTGACCAAAGAAGCATATGCTATCGTGTTGGTCACTGACACGTTCAAAAAAACAGACAAGACACATAAATTACTAGAAATAATAGAATATGAATAACTAACGTATGCAGAATAAATATGTTAAAAGATGAATAAATCATACTAAATATAAGCTGATATGCAGAAAACAACGAAATTATGCACAAGAGTAGGATTGGTTATTTAAGAGATAAAGTTTATAGTGCTTGTAAAAGGAAGTAAGGAAAGGTTTGAACGTTTAATTAGATCCAAGGGTAGCGATAGGTTAGGTTTCTCATACTACAGTATTAGTCATTCTTGTACTTTCAAAAACCTCTGTTTCACACCTTAATGTCTTCCTAATTGTAGCGAGCACAGGACATTATCAAGAAACACAATGCGTCAACTCCCCTGTTCTTGTATATGGCATTCCAAAATGTCCATTCTCCAGTCCAGGCACCTCAAAAGTATGTAGACAAGTACAGTTTTATTAAGGATGAAACTCGCAGAACTTATGCTGGTATGGCGGACATTATGGATGAAGCTGTTGGCAACATCACAGATGCCATGAAAGATGCTGGGTATGAAATTCTGACAAACAACTTTTTACTTGACTCTTAAAACACTTGAATGGGTGAGGGCAAGATTAACACTTCGATTTTTTGGCTAAATTGAACTTTGTCAAAACAGCTCCAAATTTCGCATGCAGGTTTGTTTATGCATGAAAACGTTGTCCTGTAATTTATATCGCTGATGCTCTCTTTTTTAAAAAATACAGTTACACATGCAAAAAAGCAAGTTTACTTGCTGGCGGGGCCTTAACGAATTTCTTTGACAAACAGTAAACAAAGGAAACCTTTGGTTCTTCAAAACAATGAAACCAGTGAAAGTTTTAGGGTTTAACCTATAACTCTAAAAAGCTTAACTTTAACGCAAAAGCTTAACTTTAACGCAAAAGCTTAACCCTAACGCAAAGGCTCAACCCTAACACAAAAGCTAACCCTAACCCCAAGGGTTAAGGTTAAGGTTTGACTTTAGGGTTCGAGGTTAAGGTTAGGGTTATTACAGTAAAGAGTTATGGTAATTGACCATAGATTCCAAATCTCTTAGTTTATTTTTTAAACATGCAAGGTCGCATCATCTGGTGGCATCCTGCTTCGATTTTGTCTTTCGCAGGCAAATGTATTCAATCAATCAGTCTCATACCACTCAATCTTTATTTCACTTTCACCTCAAATTACAGGTAACGGTAACAAATTAAAATACTAGTCTTGCATTTCAGCGTTCGTGTCTATTTAACAATGCTATCTTTAAGAGGTCAAAAAAAGCTTGAGCCCCACTCAGATTGGTCTCCTTTAGATGATTCCGGTTATTTTCTTGATTAGCATGTCAGCCCTAAGCATAGGAAACCCTTGGGTAGTTTTTTTTTTTGAACTCTTGATTTTGACTTTTCATGCAGGCTATGGGATGACACCTTAATGATTTTTACAACTGATAATGGAGGATCGCATACCTATGGTGGATTTAACTGGCCACTCCGTGGAGAGAAGTGGACTTTATGGGAGGGAGGGGTGAGAGGAGTCAGTTTTGTTCATGGGAACATGCTTGGTAGAACAGGAGTCAAGTGTGAAGGACTGTTGCATGTTACAGACTGGTATCCAACATTGGTAAATCTTGCAGGTACTGTAAGATGTGTTTAATACTTTTGCCCCCATAATTTTGAGCAAACTAGACTGCTGTTTTGGCAAATACATGTTTTTGCATTATTACTCAAAGGCATCACTGTGCCTGAGTTGTCGTCCATACCATAAGGACTTTAGGTTGTCAAGGCTGCCAGCACTCAAACACTTTGTCTCAATTGGAAGATAAGCCTTTGTGAAGACTGCGTTAAAGGAGAAGTTCATTCTAAAATGGCAATTTTTTCTTCAAGGCAACAAAAACTATAAGGTAATTCCAAGATTTGTTAGTCATCAAAATTTCAGCTTCCAAAGAGTATTCAAACCCTATGAAATCCTTGTCTGACGAAGTCCTAAAATTAAGAACCGGCCTCCGCCATCTTGGAGTAACTTAGCAGCCTGGCGTTGTATGTGTGACGTCAAATAGCTCATATATTTTGTAGCACAAACTAAGCTCCAAGAGATGGTAAAAATTGAGCTCTTTGACGCCACACATGTAATTACATCGTCAGGCTGCTAAGCCAGTTACTCCAAGATGGCGGCAGCTGGTTCTCGATTTTTGGACAACTTCAGACAAGGATTTCATAGGGTTTGAATACTCTTTGGAAGCTACAATTTTGGTGACTAATGCATCAGTCAATTGAAACCCCGGCCCCCCGACCCCCGGGACTTACCGGGGAATTTAACATTAGTCAAGTGTTAAAACCCGGCTAATTACCCCGCCCTAGGGGCCAAGACGTCTGTTAAAAGCCCCGCATAGCGGGGACATCCTAACCATATAAAATAACAACTCAAGAGCGATATTCAGGAAAAACCGGGAAAAAATCTTGATTTCGTTCTAGAAGTTAAAAATCCTATTTCTTTCATTTGTTGTCCATATATAGCTATAAGGTGGGAAAGAAACCTGATGTAGTTTGTTTCCGCCAAAAGCCTTTTACTTTGAGAAAACTAAGAAATCATTTTTCGTAGTCAGAGTCACAATTGCAAAATTTCTAACCCGAAATAAGCTATTATGAACACACCTATCGGAAGACCCATAATATCGGGTGTGATTGCCTTACAGAACTTATTTCAGCTTTTGTTGACCATCTACTTCAGCCAGATAGCACGGAAACAAGCTTCGTGCGTCACACACTTTAATAACTTCAATGAGAAGATTACACTGCCTAAACAGTCTAAAAAAGCCTCCCTTGTCTCATTAACACTGTATGCGAAGCATACAAAGAATTTCATCAAGGAAACCCTCCCGAGCCTAACAGGTTTTAAAGAGAGATACTCAGTCTGATCTTTCAAGAAAACTCGTTCAAATTCAATGAAAAAGATTATCTTTCAACCCATCGAACAGCCATGGGCACGAAAATCACCAAAATAGAAAACGAAATACTCCGACAAAGTAGCAATAAACCTATCCTTTGGAAACGATCCATCGACGACGTCTTTTCAATGTGAGACACAAGAAGAAACAAAATAGAAGAATTTCTTCTAAAGGCAAACAGCTTTCACCCTTCGATAAAATTCACGACTGAAATATCAGAAACAGAAACTACTTTCTTGGAGACGATAGCGTACAAAGGTGGTGATTCCACAAGGAGTCTATCCTTGACGCGCGAACACATTACAAACCTACAGAGCCGTTTCAATACACGAATTTCTATTCGTGCCATCTGCCAGGCGTCACGAAAGGCTTTATCAAGGGAGAAGCGTTAAGACATTTTAGAACAAATTCCTCACAACGTACATTTGAGAAAAAACATTAGTCCTTCATGTTAAATCCCGGCTGTCGTCCCCGCTTCAAGTGATTGCGTGCTGTTAAATCACCGCTCCACGGCCCCGGTCTACTGACATTTTGTTAAATCCACCGCCCACCGGGGCCAACGCGCCGTTAAAAGTGCGTTAAATCCCGGCTTTGGACGCGTTAAATCCCCGGTAAGTCCCGGGGGTCGGGGGGCCGGGGTTTCAATTGACTAATGCATAACGTATCTTTGTATTTACCTTTTTTCTTGGTGCAAAAAAAGTGCCATTTTGGAATGACTCTCCCCTTAAAAGTTGAATTCTTATTCCACACAGGTGGTACTCTTGATCATGATCCATCACCCCTGGATGGTATGGATGTATGGAACACCATTTCCCATGGTAAGCCTTCACCAAGGAAAGAGATCCTTCTCAATATTGACCCGATTCCAAGTGAAGATGACAATCTAGGTACCACTATCTATGAAGGAATTGCTTTGAGAGTGGGTGACATGAAGCTTCTCTTGAATGTACCAAATTCCACTTGGTTTAAGCCTCCAGAACTTGGTGGAGAACCAGACAAGAAACAAGGCATACCTCACGAAAAAGATGAACAGCTGGCTGGGTTAGCAGCTCCAACCAAGGTATGGTAACTATAGTGTGGTGTATGGACCAGTAGGCTTGAAGATAGACTTATCCTGCCATAAAAGTGCAGGGGCGGATGCAGGGGGGGGGGGGGGTGGATAGGGTGGATATCCACCCCCCATTTTTCAGTAAAAAAAAATTCGAAATGTCACTTTATTTGAAATAGAAAATAAAGAAAGAAAGAAAAATTAGCTCTCGCTCATGTCTGGTTGTTGTTACGCCACGTTTCGCCGTCTGCCGCCACTTAGGGTTAGGGTTACGGTTAGGGTTAGGGTTAGGCCCTAATGGTCTGCCATCCACCCCCCCTTTTGAAATCCTGGATCCGCCCCTGAAGTGTAGAGATTTTGTTTCTATAGGAGCTATCTGTAGCATGGCATAGAGGCACCTGTATTATGGAGATAATACTGTAATTATACCGTAAGAATAATTGTACCTTAATATAAAAAAGATAATTTTAACACATCATGTGTCAATAAGGAGTAGTTCAACTGTATCTACAACATTTTGCTCAGAAAATTTATTCACCAGGAGGCTGGAGATGTTATAGATGTTGCTCTTTACAACGTTACTGCTGACCCGAAAGAACATGAAGACCTCAGTGAGAAGCTTCCAGACGTGGTGAAGGCATTAAAAGAGAGAGTGCAGTACTACATGAAGGGGGTAGTACCTCCACTGAACAAACCACTTGATTCTAAAGCATTTATTAAAGCTGAATCAGAAGGTGTCTGGACTCCCTGGGAAGAGTAAAGTTCCCTGTGGCCTGTGTTTAGAGCATTAGATTATGTTATTGAGGATAATTAGTTTATACCTTAGCTTTCTAAATCATGATAGTCATTAATATATTGATATTGCCTTAATGGGGTGAGATCAGAAGCATATATGCTTCTGGGTGAGATGGATATGCAACATCTGCAACAAGCGAGCTGCGCTGTTAAGCTTGTTCTACATGTAAGCTGATTCATATTCATATGCACCTTTTTATAGAAAAGGTAGTTATTATACATGCATGTGAAAAAGTGTGATACTTGACTTTAACACTGAGGAACCCTGAAACAGGTTTTAAAATTCCTCGATTATAGAGGTTGCCCAGCTGGCCTACTTAATGTCCTAAGGTGGCCTTCATTAGAATTGCCTTGATTCTATTCAGTGCAGTGAAGGGCAACTTGATACTTCAGTTACCCAGTTATCTACATGTCCCACTAAAATATATCACAACGAAAAGTTAACACTGGTCTGTACTTCACATTAGTTTGATCTACACTTCCACTCAGCACTTTTTCTTTACTTTTTAATCATGACTTGATGGATGTTTTTAATCATGACTTGATGGATGTTTTTAATCATGACTTGATGGATGTTTTTAATCTTGACGTTTGTCATGTATAAATGATGTAGGTGTAGATGTTAGAGACAAGTCAAAAGGCAATGCGAACAGTACACAATATTTTAATACAAGTTTAGACTGTCCACTGCCTCTCGATTTTTCAACGTAAAAAAGCAAACGAAGCGAGCAAGCGAGCGCGAAGCGCGAGCGCGTAGGAGGAGGGGGCGTTTTGCGCTGGCGTCCAGTTCTCACGCTGTTCTCACCGCGCGCTCATCGATCGAAAAAAAAAAAAAACACGAAAAAATAGAGGGCTGTGAACAGTCTAATACAAGTTAGAAATAATATAATATTTTAATAATATATTATAATAATATAGCAATATTTTAATATAATAAAAATGGTTAGGTTTGGCATTTTTGACTTATATCCTTTGGAAAAACTTAAAGGTGTTATGGCGTTTGTAGTTTAGAACGTCTATGTTAGCAGCAACTGACTTGCCCTGTCTAGTCCTGTCTAGCAACTCACTCACTCACTATGGTGTCTAGCAACTCACTCACTACGGTGGCGCATTGACCATGCACTTTGTGTTGCTACCTAACTTGTTTTCTTGTATTTGTTTTATCAGTAAGTTTTTATATAGATATATGCAGCATAAATTTATATATATTTAACAAATAGATTCTTCCATTTTGCCATGCGTCTGTTCAGTTATAGATCACAAATGACGTCAAAATGTGGTATGAACAAAAACGGTGGGTCACTGATGTTCATACCAGATTTTGACGTCTTCTGTGATCTATAACTGAACAGACCCACGGCAAAATGGAATCTATTTGTTTTATACAATAACACAAGACTTCAGTACACTTGAGTGTGAGCAATGCCGCTACCGGTGAGCTAAAGTTGTTTTCTTTTCACGATAAAGTTTCCGTAACCACGAAGCTGTTAAACCGATTAAATAAACAGAAAATGGTAAATTGAAAGTCAATGAAAAAGCTAACCTTTATCAAGTTCCATTTGGAAAGTTGTTCAAATCTGTAAGCATTAACCTAAGCGTTTAAGAATGTCTGTCTCAGAAACCCAGGCAATATTAAAAAATGTCGGAAGAAGGGGGTCGGCCGATCTCCACCATATTTATGTTGCATAGAGGTCTTACCCAACTCGTAACCATGGTAACAATTTTTGATTGATTAGCTTTATTGTTTACGAGAACAGACCACCCCCCCAAAAATTGCCCAAATGGCGTGACAAAAGTTGTGATTTTAGGTCAACTTCAGCAGCGTGTATCTCTGGATATATTTAAGCAACAGATTTAATTTCACATCAGCGTAACACTTGTCCTTTGGTAGTTTAAATGCGTACTAAATTAAATGTTTTCTGTACATCGTTCACGATCTGCATGCAAACTAAGAAGCCATACTTCGCAACATTTTCAAAAATCGCAAAACTAGGCATTTTAAAATTACAGTTTCTCCAGGGTCCGGGAAGATACAGATATAAACCTAACTGCAAGTTACTCACCAAAGATAGGAAAACATTTTAGGCCAGTGTTGAAATTGGACCAGCGAATTTAAATTTTTTTAACGGTTCACTGTTTTACCGCTTTGGCTGATGTCATTTTCCAAGGCCACTACGGCTCCCTTGAAGCTGTCGATCTCATTAACCGGATTTCGCCGTTTAAGCGCCTCCGACAGGTGTAGAAACCTTAACGCTGTGGTTTCTTGCCATATTATTTATAGTTTCGCTGTAAATTGTCCTCGTTTCAAGCGAGAGCCAAGGAAACATGCCAGCGATTGCGTGACAGGAGTGGAATACGCAGCTTTGAGGGAGGCCATCGAACCAAAGCAAACTTGTCCACGTTGATTAACAGACTGATACCTTTTTCCTTCAATACTTGATCCTGGTCCAGAAAGGCTTTTAACTATCCCAATGTGGATTCAACTGGTCTTAATAAAGCTCGCCGCAAGTGATCCGTCACCGGCGCAAGTAGACAACAGACTCGTGGAAACATCGCTGATGTCTGTAGGTTTGAAAAACGTTCCGATATTCCCGCTGATATATGCCATCTTGAAGCTTAGTTGCGATCGGTTTATTTGTCAGACAAGGCCAAGGATGCAAGTTGCGGAGGCGAATATTATTTGCTTTCAGCTACGTATTGGCAAGATTTTGCATTCAGATAAAAACCTGATAAATCATAGCGCTTAGTAACCTGGCATGGATTTAAGAAATTGCGGGAATGGACTACCGGAATACCCCTGAAATCCGTGGAACGGGCGATCACGGAATTGAATGAGTTGGATTGCTTTCATTCGGAAACAAACAATTATTTAATACAATCGAACTTTAGTTCTTTTTTCTCGTTACAAACAATTTCGTTAATGTAAGTTGCAACCAATGACGC
This sequence comes from Oculina patagonica, assembly GCF_052425735.1. Taxonomy (NCBI): domain Eukaryota; kingdom Metazoa; phylum Cnidaria; class Anthozoa; order Scleractinia; family Oculinidae; genus Oculina; species Oculina patagonica. The sequence continues at coordinate 19,787,779 of NC_135758.1, read as the reverse complement.
AGTTTCAATCAGTGTGATTCACCACCTTTCAGTGTGCAATATTATTAATGAGTATTTCTTTCTTCTTGGCTAGCTAGAGCTGCAGGTTTCAGCGGGATAATTAATTTTTACACAAACTTCATTTTGCAAAGACAGTAAATAAATCTAGGGTTAATTAGTTAGGGTTTCTTAAAACATTGCATGACAAATAAAAAACCATAGTAGCAACAATAACGAATATATGTTCCACATAATTAAGTAGTTTGGTAGACATGGTGGTATGCAGATCACATGTATCCTGATATGTCGACGGCTAATTACTGTCTTGGAAATACCAGTGAAAAGAAACTCTCCCCTTTATGACGTTACATGTATTATTGTAAGTAAACTCGTCGACTAAATTATCTGAAGGATCGGCAACATTTCACCACTGCCACTGCAACATAAAAGGAACTATTATACCTCACCGAAGTTGAGGTAGACAGTTTTCTGATGCGAGTAGGGTGTAGATTATTTTAAACGACAACATAAAATAAAGCAGGAAGTGTAAATTGCACCTACATGTAAACACTTTCTACCTAACGAGAGAATTCAATAACATTATAATCTCATATTACGAAAAAAGGACCTTCTCGTCGCGATGGTAAACGGTTGCGAACGTTCGCTGAAAATTATATCAAGAACATTTGCCTGTGAGAATAATACTCATTCAGCGCTTCGACGCTGATATAGCTAAATGAATCTGTATATTCTTGAAACATAGTGTTTATGTTTAACACTGTAAAAAAAACCTTATTTGGTCTGAACCCGTCACAGTTCATAACAGTCCGCAAACTGGTTAACTTGTTGACACTAAATTTGTAACAGTTAAGTGTTTTTCAAAAACAAAAAACAAATGCGGATATGAATTATCCCTGACTAATTAAATGCTTTACAGAGCTTTGTTTCCCTTGACATACAGCTTAATATTAGATCTCTTTTACTACTGGGAACATGAGCAACTTTGAACAAGCCTAGAAATCGAGGAAACAAATGTCGCTTTCCTGTTTTTAGGGCCTTCAACACTTAGGTCAAAATGTTGACAAATGTCTTCCAAATCTTTGAGTTTGAACTTGGAATGAAGTTTGCCCCTTCTTTGCAAGTCACATATGTCTTCCCCCCAGTGCCAAGGCTTCCTCTCTTTCCCAGTCTTCTGCGTCTTCGTCATTGTCTGTCTGGCCTTCTTCATCTGATTCTTTTGCCTGGTCAGGTGGTTTCTTCCTCTGCTTTTTTCCCTCCCCCCGCCCCCCCGCCCCCCCCCCCCCCTTAATTTTTTATTTTTTTTTTCTGCGAGTCTGGAAAATAAGCTGCTAATCTGCTTTGCAGTGCGCCATTCCGCTGGTTTAAACCTGGCCATTCCACGAGTGTCCTTTGCAAATCGCATCTCACGTGAGACCTACCAAAGATAGCGCAGGGTTTGGAGGGATAAACGGTTTTGTAGACAACATTGTCATGCAGGGCACACTTTATAATGAAATAACGTAAAAGAGCGAAAGATCCATCGCTATTCTCCAGTCAGAAAAATATCGCTTGTCTATACCTAACAATAGACGTTTCTTGCAGCGACACGTGACGGCTTTACCCCCTGGCCAGTTTACTGTCAAAAGTTTCCTATGCCGTGAACATATTGTCATTTGTTCTATCTCTTGGTCGCTCAACACAAACAGGCCAGCTCTATTTAAGATGAGGTCCACTTCTGAAACACAGACACGCGCGTGCTGCCCTCGTGCTCCGCTTGCCCCAAGAAAACGCAAATATCCACTCACGTCTTTTCTACAACTTAGCAAGGTGACCGAAAAAGCATTTTTGTCTTCTTCTTTGACACCTCCGCATCTGGAGTGAGACGAGTCAACCAAAATGGAAATTGAGCAAGCCATTTCATTACTTCTCTATCTTCCCTAAAGCAAAATTGACTTTCAAACAAAAACTGTTTGCGTACTTGGTTAGTAGACCTGCAATGGGATGTAATCGAATTTTTTTACGTCGAACTTTCAAGTGCTGAAACAGGGACGAACGTTAACTTTTATAATTGCATCTCTTTTGTAAATACTGAATAATAATAATGATAATAATAATAATAATAATAATAATAATAATAATAATAATAAAAAATAATAAAACAACTTTATTTAACCACGGTAAAAAGTTTAGAGCTAAAAGCTTGTGGGGCCGTGTACAAATTAAAAATTTAAAAAGTCATATAAAAAGACATCCTAAAAATATTAAGAAGATAGAAAAAAATTCACTATTATAACAACAATTTAAAAATTCAATAAAATTTAAAAACATCATCGTTCAGAATGACAGTCTGCGTGGATAACGCCTCGAAGCTAATATTTTTAAGAATGCTCTTGCCTCTTATTATGTTAAAAAACGACTTAAAATTACTAGTTTTACCGTTGTTTTACTGAGCAACTGCTTGCGTGGCGCGAACATCAAAGCACTGGTTTTCTAATATTAAGTTTATGTCATCATGGGGATTGTCAGAATTTAAAGCGCCCTTTTATGTTAATGAACAGCAGAAGAGCCACAATTATTCTACAAACTTTAAGGTGAACGTTTTTAATGTGTCATTTCTAGGAAAAATATGTTATTCAAATTGTTAATACTGCACTTTGTTTGTTTTACCTTGTCTTGTTCCCACGATGAAATATACATGCTTTTCTTGCTGGAAATAATTGAATTAGCACTGATATCACGAAAGCTCAAAGCATTACTTTATGGCGAAGAAACATATTCCCTTTCCCTCGTGGAGGTTTAGCGTCTTTCAAGGAATTAGGTCGGTTTAATATTAGAAAACATATCAGTTCGCATAGACGGTAACTGTTACAAAAAACTAATATTTTAATTGTTTTCTTTCTGAGGATAACATGTCCTTAGTGTAACTGATATAATTCATAAATAATCAGAGTAGTATAGTACTATACATTAAAGCCTTTGCTCGAAAGCAGGGTATCGATGTCTAAGACACTAACTCGTGCCGAGACTTTGTACAAAAAAATTCATAGGTCTCATAGGGTTCTTCATAAAGCTTCATAATGAAGGGTATATTTGCAAATTGACAGTGATGAATGGCGAGCGAATCAAAACGGAAGGGGAAAATAATTGAGATGAACAATAAATCATAAATTGTTAACTATAAATTTGAAAATGGCAAAAAGTATTATATAAATCAGCATTTATCTTAATTAGTGTTACCTCACGCCCTTACCATCCTGCAAATCACGTCTCGTTGTCCACCCCCCGTCCCCCCCACCCCCTACTCCCCACCCTTCCTCCCACCCGACAATCTCGCTAGCCTCGGCGTCAATGCTGCCGTATCAGGCCAGTTCAGCCGCAAGAATTCGTGGTGAACCCAAGCTTCCGTGAAACCTTTGCCAATGGCTGAGCAAAGTTCATCCACTTCTTTTATACAAATCTGTTCCATGGATCGAAATTGTCCGACGTATTAACGAACTAAAACCAAGCTTCAAAGAGGCGGAACTCAGTTGAAATGTCCAAACATTTTACAAACGTGCGGCCGTCTGACGGGGAGATTCGACCATGTTATTTTATCCGTTGTGTACTGGATTTGGGACTCATCTTTGGAATGTCAGATATCTGTTTTTGAAAAAGGAGCACGTATTCAAGGAGAAGATGTCGACAATGTTTCTTTGGTTTGAAGGCCGAACTGAAAGCAACGTGTTCAATTTTTGTCACGCAATCTCTGGCATAACATTCCCTTCGCTCTCGCTTAGAACGAATACTTTGCAGCAAAATCAAGGATAATATGACAAGAAACCAAAGCCTTTTGATTTCTGCACCTGGCGAGGCGTTTAAACGGCGAAATCCGGATAATCAGATCGACAGCAGCTTGAGGGAGCCGTACACTGTATAGGACTGGCTTTGAAAATGAAATCAGCAAAAGCGGTAAAACAGTGAACCGTTAAAAAATTTAAATTCGCTGGTCCAATTTCAACACTGGCCTAAAATGTTTTCCTATCTTTGGTGAGTAACTTGCAGTTAGGTTTATATCTGTAACTTCCCGGACCTTGGAGAAACTGTAATTTAAAAATGCCTAGTTTTGCGATTTTTGAAAATGTTGCGAAGTATGGCTTCTAAGTTTGCATGCAGATCGTGAACGGTGTACAGAAAACATTTAATTTAGTACGCATTTAAACTACCAAACGACAAGTGTTACGCTGATGTGAAATTAAATCTGTTGCTTAAATATATCCAGAGATACACGCTGCTGAAGTTGACCTAAAATCACAACTTTTGTCACGCCATTTGGGCAATTTTTTGGGGGGTGGTCTGTTTTCGTAAACAATAAAGCCAATCAATCAAAAATTGTTACCATGGTTACTAGTTGGGTAAGACCTCCATACGCTGTAAATATGGTGGAGATCGGCCGACCCCCTTCTTCTGGCCCCTGCCTGGATCTCTGAGTCACAAGCTCTTAACCGCCATTCATTTGTTTCCCGTGGCGTCGTCCAACTGTACAACATCGGTCAAACACTTTCATACAGATTTCGATAATTTCCCGAATAATTCACTGTCTTCTTCAAGCTCACGGTCACTCTGAAGTAAAGTAGTGTTACTGTACGGTAAATTGAAAAGAGGTTCTACCAATAAAACAGAACTTCGTTGTTTTTGCTGACGAGTACTGAGACATTCAGACTGAAAAAATGGAGTCAGAATTTCCAATTCTTCGCTTAATTTTGATTTTGAAAATTAAGAAAATGAAACTCTAAACAAACGAGTGGGGAAAAAGGCAGAAGAGGAACTTGGTAAAAGATTTGAAGATCAAGGTCAGTCAACACAAGTACGTAAAGTACCTTGCAAGCATGGCTTCAACAGAGCGATAAATATAACCGGATTTTTGGCTGAATTTGGGTACGGTAAAATACCGGGGTTTTGTTCGTCTGCAACGCAGGCTAGCTACGCCCCTGCGAGAAAATATCGCTGTTCTGTAGAAGACCTTTAGCCACTGCACACTAATTATACCTAATCGTACCTTTTTGGTACGCTTCGGTAGCATATCAGGCTCGTTTGGTCTCGCCATGGGTATTTTGGCTCGACTGCGTCTCGCCAAAATACGAACCACGGCTCGACCAAACTCGCCTGATATGCTTCCGAAGCGTACCAAAAAGGTACGAATAGGTATAATTAGTGTGCAGTGGCTGAAGGTCTTCTACAGAACAGCGATATTTTCTCGCAGGGGGCGTAGCTAGCCTGCGTTGCTGACGAACAAAACCGTCTGCAACGCAGGCTAGGCCGTAGCCAGGTTTTTGAAGAGTCAGTAAATCGGCCAGTATTATAAAAGACTGCTTTTCGAAGGGGAGGAGGAGGTCCGCCAAGAAATTGTTTTTTTTTGTTTGGATCAGTAAAGGCTCTCGAAAATGCTTTCTCCACTTTCTGCACGTAGATTATAACATTTCATAGAAGTAATAGCGCCAGCTTTAACTCATGCCAAAATAAACGCACTTGTCTTTTACGGCGCATGCAATGTACGTTTGTGTCGTTTACGTCATCTTCCTAGTCTAGAAAGCTCCCGAGTTTTCACTTGGTAGATGAGCCTTGATCTCACTGCGAAAGGGTTGTTACCAAATATATAATGCGAAGGTACGTTACAAATTGCTTTTTTCATCTTGAAAGTGTTTCAGCCTGAGTTTTTGTTATCATACATTGTAAAAATACGAGTGGATCGAAAATTTTTTAGGTCCAGGCCTACGGGCCTATAAGCTGGCTACGCCCCTGTCTCATTTCTCCGCAGTTTCGCAAGAAGTTTAGACTGATTTGAAAATTAAATTCCCGGGAAGACAAGAAAAAGGAAATTTACCGTTAAAACGTAAAAATTACTGAATGGACAAATGAGCGTGCTTCACAACTGAGTTTAAAGCGAGTTGATATGTAGAAAAACAATTTGAAGGAAAATGAGTTATTAGAATTCAACTAAACCAATTTTTATGAGGTGATCGATAGTTGATGAGGCCAAATCTCGAGCTCATAATCTAATTGTTAATTAGTGTCCACAAACAAGGCCTCAGGTTCGAGTGGTCAGGCGTAATTGGCAAAACTGAACGAGCCCCTTTTAAAACCACGTTCTTACGCTCAAAACATGTTTAAAGTGAATTCGGCTGATGGAAAGAACAGCGTTTGAAATTAAAATTAGTTTTCATGGGTCGTGTGAGTTGTGGTAAAGAAACCCAGAATATGCCAACAAGACAAATCAGATAACGAATCAATGAATGTGACGAGAAGATAGTTTAAAAAAGTAGTGTTCCTTTTTGCAAAATGGCGCATTTACTAATAATCACATAAAGGTATATACAAGTAAATGGAAAATCTTACAAAAAAAACGTTTTCTTTTTTGCAAGACGGCGCATTTACTAGTAATAACAGATTTCATACTACTAAATTATCTTGCAAAGACCTGCAAAAAGCTCGATTTCTTTTTTGCAAGATTTCCATTTATTAGTAGAACATTTTGTAAAGTTGTATATTGGTTTACTTAATTTTCACTGGTTAAGCTTTTTGCAAAATAATTCATTTATTAATACTGAGATATTAGTTCTAGCAATTTTTTTAAAAAGTTTGCAATTATCTGATGACCCTAACTTTAGCTTTTGCGTACATATCAGCCAAGGTCACACAAGGACAGCAAAACATGACTACCGTGGAAGGTATTGAAAAACATTAGTATGTATTGAAAGACATTATCGGCTGACCTTGAATGGCTTTCCCTCACATGATCGGCATGGCGTCACAAATTACCACGTAACGCAAACAAAAACTGTGCTATATAGGTAATAATCAACAAAGAGACAGTTCATAAGCACTTGAAAGCTGCAAGACAGAGGTTGTAATAAAATTTATCAAGTATCATTTTTGGATGACGAAAAGAAACAACAGGAACCAATGAGATTTACCCTTTGTCAGTCCCCCCGGGGGGCACTTCCTTATTAGGGCTTACGGGGTCTTGTAGCCCGATAGGGTATGGTTTTTAGGCTTTTTTTGTCTTGAACGGGGTATATATTTCACCCCTTTTTATCTTAAACGGGGTATCTTTGCATGGACCAATGTCAAACAGGATAGGCTTATATGCCTGCAAACATATATTATAAAAACTTAGCCACAAGCCGAATTTTCACAAATTCTTCCATATTGCCTACTTACGTTGATTTCGGCATTGATATTTAGCTTAATTCACGATCACAACAAAGCCAGTGAGGTGATTGTTTATGTCTTAGATGGGATATCAAAAAATTGGCATTCTGTCTTTATAAACAGGGTAGGAAAATCAGAGGTTCGTGTCTTAAACATGTTAAACAGGGTCAGGGTATAGTGGGGCTGGGTCGCACCTCCCTACCCGAGATTATGTCGAGTACCCCACCCCCCCGGGCGTCAGTCCGCTTACAGCTTAAACTTACCGAGTTTCCTTTAAAACTTTTGACAAGTATTTTCGAAGACAAAACATCTCTTCCGAGTTATTAGGTCTTGCATTCGGCTGTCCTGTTTGCCTGAAGGTGTTACAGAAAAGTGGACAGAAGGTTTGAAAGCTGTTTCCAATATATCAATGCACCTGTTAAAGGCAAGACACCATAATTTGTAGCCCTGTTTCAGAGGGCAATCCAGGTACTTGCTGTTTTTAAGACTAAAGTTAAAAACAAATCATGCCGTTTCGTCTTTTTTGTAACGTGCCAAATCAAACGCCTTGTTACACTTGTAACAATAGTTCCACACGCGCCCTGCTCAATATTTTCGAAAAATCTCCAGACAGATTAATTGTATACACTTTTGGGCCTGTTCTGCGGCTAGTCCCAGTGAAGGCAGAATAAGGGATTGCCTTCTCCGTTCACTAATGAAGAAAGAGCCCATGCAAAATTTTTAACTGGTATAATGATGTTTAAGATATCTTTGAAGGAGGGTCCTAAGTCCCAATTTCCCACCCAAATTTTGCCCAAATCCCATTTCCCAGCCGGCTTATTGTTTTACCAAACTTTTCCCAAATCCTAGTCCCAGTTCCATTGTTTTTTGTTTGTGATTCCCAGTCCCAGTGACCCAAATCTCATTTTCCCAGTGAAAATTTTCCCAAATCCCAGTTCCCATTTTACCCCTTCAGGCCCCTCTTGTAGGCCAGAAAAGTCAGCATAAAAAGAAAGAGAATGGCGTGACAAACTAAATGAAAGTCTGCGTGGGAGGCTGAAGGACCCTGAAGGTCACTCACAGTATTTGCAAAAGGGTCATTTAACAAATCGACCACATTTTTCCATGGTCTACACTCTTATAGATCATAGAAATGACGTCAAAAAATGTTCAAAACTCAGTTTTGGACATTTTATGGCGTCATTTCTATGGTCTATAAAAGTGTAGACCATGGAAAAATGTGGTCGATTTGTTTTATACCATAACAAACTCGAACAAGTATTTATCAAAATACGAAAGCGATGCCTGACCGTGAAGAAACTTTGCCGGTGGGACGTAAAGATTCCGGTCCGACACGTATAAAAACGACAATGATACAAAAGAAGATGAACAAGAACTCAAAGAATAACAATTTTAATTACCTTTACCTCTCTCGTTGAGTGTGTGCCTATCGCTTGAGGCGAGCAAGATTATTTTTCTTTCTGAAGATCTTGTTAGCGCTCGTTCACTGAACATCGACAGTCCGCTGCCGGTTCGCTAGCACCGTTCTTCTCAGTTAGACCAAAAATTCAAAAGCCTGGTCAATTTTCTTTCGACAGATCACCTTAGTAGAAGTCCAATCCTGAATTCCGAAAACAAATACGCACTTGATTCAAACAAAACACGATGAAATTCGCTTTCCTTCATGGAGACCAAACTTACACATCTTTTAGCCCGCGCGTGTGCGTGGCGTGATTTGACGTCACTTTCATGGTCTATTTAACAATTATATAATAACCTGAATTCTACGCGCATTTTGATTGGTTCTTACTTATGATCTATCAGAGTACAGACACATGGATGACGCCACGCGGTGGTGTGACTCGCGCGCGTGATCAGAGTTCATACTCCAAATCAGAGTTGTCGACAAAGTTTTTCAAACTTGCGAGGCCACAACAAAGCAAAAAAGTTCAGCTTAATTACAAATCTTCAGTGAGAAACAATACGCCAAGCATCGTTCACCTTTCGAAGCATTTAACTGGGCGAAACAAGCTTGAAGAAGACAGTGAATTATTCGAGAAATTATCCGAAATCTGTATGAAAGTTTGACCGATGTTGTACAGTTGGACGACGCAGCTACGGGAAACAAACGAATTGCGGTTGAACGCTTCGGTTAATGCTTACAGATTTGAACAACTTTCCAAATCGGAATAAAGGTTAGTTTTTTCATTGACTTTCAATTGACCATTTTTCTGTTTATTCAATCGGATTAACAATGCTTCGTGTTAACGAAAACTTAATAGTGAAATCAAAACAACTTAGCTCATCGGTACGGCAGCATTGCTCACACAGAAGTGTGCTGAAGTCTTGTGTTATTATATAAAACAAATAGATCTCATTTTGCCGTGCGTCTGTTCAGTAATAGATCACAGAAGACGTCAAAATGTGGTATGAACATCAGTGACCCACTCGGCTAGCGCCTCGTGGGCCACTTCTCTGTTCATACCACATTTTGACGTCATCTGTGATCTATTACTGAACAGACGCACGGCAAAATGAAATCTATTTGTTAAATAGATTCCATTTTGCCGTGCGTCTGTTCAGTTATAGATCACAGATAACGTCAAAATGTGGTATGAACAAAAGAAGTGGCCCACGAGCCGAAGGCGAGTGGGTCACTGATGTTCATACCACATTTTGACGTCTTCTGTGATCTATAACTGAACAGACCCACGGCAAAATGGAATCTATTTGTTTTATATAATAAGACAAGACTTAAGAACACTTCAGTGTGAGCAATGCCGCCGTACCGATGAGCTAAGTTGTTTTGATTTCACTATTAAGATTTCGTTCACACGAAGCACTGTTAATCCGATTGAATACATGTAAACAGAAAAATGGTCAATTGAAAGTCAATGAAAAAACTAACCTTTATTCCGATTTGAAAAGTTCTTCAAATCTGTAAGCATTAACCGAAGCGTTCAACCGCAATTCGTTTGTTTCCCGTAGCTGCGTCGTCCAACTGTACAACATCGGTCAAACTTTCATACAGATTTCGGATAATTTCTCGAATAATCCACTGTCTTCTTCAAGCTTGTTTCGCCCAGTTAAATGCTTCGAAAGGTGAACGATGCTTGGCGTATTGTTTCTCACTGAAGATTTGTAATTAAGCTGAACTTTTTTGCTTTGTTGTGGCCTCGCAAGTTTGAAAAACTTTGCCGACAACTCTGATTTGGACTATGAACTCTGATCACGCGCGCGAGTCACACCACCGCGTGACGTCATCTATGTGTCTGTACTCTGATAGATCATAAGTAAGAACCAATCAAAATGCGCGTAGAATTCAGGTTATTATATAAACTCTCATCGACCATAACTTTGGACCAATCAGCGCGCGAGAATTCTCTCGGTTATGGTATAAAAGCTTATGACCGAATACCTGAAGAATGCATCGTCATTGTCATACGACTTACTACTTATTATTTATTCGGTCGCTTGTTCTTTTTCAATCAGTTTGCAAGACGTTAGCAGAAGCATTAAGCTTCGGTAGTATTAATCAGCATTTGCAAAGACAAAAAGCTGTGATTAATACTCGTTACTGTCCCGTTCGAGTTCGTTTTGTCCCGAACGATCCCGAACTCTCTACATTGGTTCCTAGGTCTCAGTTTTATCCGCGCGGTCAATTTTTTGCATAAAGGCGCCATTTGTAAATTCAAAATGGCTTCCATTGCGCTGTCTGTACTTTGCAGTTTAATCGCTGTTTACTTGTCTGTTGCCCCCGCAAATGCATCCGCTTCACCTCCACACATATTATTTGTTGTTGCTGACGACCTCGGCTGGAGTGACGTTGGATTTCACGGCTCGAAAATCCAAACTCCAAACATTGACAAACTGGCCTCGGAAGGTGTCGTGCTTGACAACTATTACGTTCTTCCGATTTGTACTCCTACGAGAAGCGCTTTGATGACAGGAAGGTATCCAATCCACACTGGTGAGTTTACCACAAAGCAATTTAAAACCGGCAGCTATGACTGGCCGACTGCAGTCGATCTGCGCGATATACTTAAGGTGGCTCCATACAGTTTTTTCTGGGCCATACCTACAATTTGCAATTGGCCTTTAAACGATCTTCCCTGACTCGGATCGATATGAAAATTACACCATATGTTGTTTTAAGATTGAAGTTTACTTTAATATATTTTAAAGTAATCGATATTTCCATGGCAACGATAAACAGAAAACTGCCAAATCAGTAAAACCTGATTTTTGCGTGAATCAGATTTGCCGCTTAAAAACTAATACCAGCATCTTAAACCATGATGTGCTGCAAATAAAATATTCAAGAATTAAAAAATTCTGTATGTTTGATTTCGAATAAAGCGCAAAAATGTTTCAGATTGTACTTTTTGCGTAGCGATAATAAATGAGCTGAGACACAAACACTACGTAGACGAAGTAATCTCAAATAACGCCAAAATGTGTATTAAAGTAATCTTTCGAAGTCGTGAAAGTTTTGTAGAGTTTCCACAACGCGATTATGAGAATTTGTTTTTTTCTTAAGACCACTCATATTGTAATTTTCGGATAATTTTCGGTTTTAAGCGCTTGTTGAAAAATCTATAAAATGGCTCGATAGATTTTCTTTAAACTTCCAGCACGAAAGCTCAATTATGTTAAGAATTTTATCGCAAAGTTTTATTAGCATTGATTCACTGGAACGTTTTCAAACTAAACGATAAAGTAGGTCTTCGAGAAAATGAAAATCTTGCGTTACAATTCAAGGATTATAAAAACATGCAAAAGATAATTCATAATGCCAAGGAAACAATAGAAGCTCGATTGTGTTAAGATTTCAATCGCAAAGTTTTATTATCGTTTATTCACTGGAACCTTTTTACATTTAACGATAAAGTAGGCCTTCGAATGGACGTAAATCTTGCGTTACAAATCACGCTTTGCAAATTATGCTAAATAATTCAATTCTACTACATTCCACCGAGATTAGGTATTATGAATACATTCCGTTTGAATTCATTTCGTTGAAGTCTTCTCAGGTTCTATTGTTTCCTTGGCATTATGAATTATCTTCCTTGAATTGTAACGCAAGATTTTCATTTTCTCGAAGGCCTACTTTATCGTTTAGTTTGAAAACGTTCCAGTGAATCAATGCTAATAAAACTTTGCGATAAAATTCTTAACATAATCGAGCTTTCGTGCTGGAAGTTTAAAGAAAATCTATCGAGCCATTTTATAGATTTTTCAACAAGCGCTTAAAACCGAAAATTATCTGAAAACTACAATATGAGTGGTCGTAAGAAAAAAACAAATTCTCATAATCGCGTTTTGGAAACTCAACAAAACTTTCACGACTTCGAAAGATTACTTTAATACACACTTTGGCGTTATTTGAGATTACTTCCTCTACGTAGTGTTTGTGTCTCGGCTCATTTATTATCACTACACCAAAAGTACAATCTGAAACATTTTTGTGATTTATTCGAAATCAAACATACAGAATTTTTTAATTCTTGAATATTTTATTTGCAGTACATCATAGTTTAAGATGCTGGTATTAGTTTTTAAGCGGCAAATCTGATTCACGCGAAAATCAGGTTTTACTATATTAGCGGTTTTCTGTTTATCGTTGCTATGGAAATATCGATTACTTTAAAATATATATCAAAGTAAACTTCAATCTAAAATCAATATATGGTGTAATTTTCATATCGATCCGAGTCAGGGAAGAGTCAGGGAAGATCGTTTAAAGGCCAATTGCAAATTGAAGGTATGGCCCAGAAAAAACTGTATCGAGCCACCTTAATATCAGGATATAGAGGCAGCGGTGCCGCCCCCTTAGCCCCCGTCGTTTGATGGTTAAAACACTACTTTGAACCATGCCAACAGATTTTTCAAAGTTTGCCAAAATTTAAATGCTGATTAGACGAAAATGCGTCAAAAACAAAAACTTTCACTGAGTAATTTTTAAGCTACTAGCCTCAAAAGGTTAAAAATAGGGTACATTTTACCTCCTTTGATGTTGCCATGGCAACAAATTTGTTTATTGGTTAAACCTATTTAAACATTTGTATTAAAAGTTATACTTCAACAACACTGATGTAGGTGCCATAGAATGCCCAAAACAGGAAATTATGTTTAAACATAATATAGACCAATTTCGATATATTGAAATTCTTACGTGACGTCAAGGCTAATAGGGGATTAAAATAAAACAAATCACATCAAGGCTTAGGGATGAATAGATAATTTAATAGTGTTTTAGTCCCCTAAGCCTCTGTGTCACGTTAGAATTTTGATATACATTGAAAATGGTCTATAATACCAGCCACAGTAAGTTCAACAGACGAGTATTTTCCCTTTCATGTACTTGCAGGTTTGCAACATTTAGTACTGTTTCCAGCAAGCCCTTATGGATTGCCACTCAACTTTACCACTTTACCACAGAAACTCAAAGAATCAGGTGAATAAATTAATTTATTGGGAGTATGAAAAAAAGTGGCTAAAAATGGTATTGTGTCATTTTCCAAAAAGTTATACTTCTGTTGTTAATAATCATTGTAGTTTCATGTACAGTTCTGTGCAAAAGTAATGCAATCAAATTATATGGCCTTACACCCCTAAGTCTCCTATCCATCTATGGTAAGGTAAGTCCGCGTCCAAGCCTAGTGGCCCACACCGCTGGAGCTTATCCCAGTTTCTGTAGCATTGATAGACAAGGAGTATTTCTACTTCCTCCTAGATAGGGTGCCAGTCCATCTTAGGGTTACCCCCCAGTATCATTTCGCCAGTACCCATTTATACATCTGGGTGGAGAGAGGCACTATGAGAGTAAAGTGTCTTGCCCAAGAACACAACACAATGACCTCAGCCAGGGCTCTAACCCAGACCACTCGATCCAGAGTCCAGCACAATAACCATTAGGCAGCCACGCCTCACTCTATGGTAAAGCAACAGATTTGTGTTCCTGAGAAGCCATTAAGTCCAAATAATCTAGATTACTGTTGTCTGAACTAAATTCATTAAATCTATTAATTAGGAATGTGAGGGAATTTTTACAACAATTTACCCAATGACTCCAGCTCTAAAACTGGCCAAAACTGGGCTTGAGGCCAGGGACTTTGGTCCTTATATTACTTGTAACATTATCACTTTTCATATCAGAGTCTTCACATGTACAGTGTAATGGTTCCTCAATGGCTCTAGAGGTTATTCCATCTTTGAGGAATCAACTGATTCAGTGTATTAACATTCTAATTAATGTTCTTTTTTTCCATTTAAAGGCTATGCAACTCATGTGGTTGGTAAATGGCACCTGGGCTATAACAAGTGGGCCTACACACCTACATATCGTGGGTTTGATACATTTTATGGCTTTTATAATGGAGCAGAAGACCACTACAGTCATAAGGTATTCAAAATACTAGACTTTCGCGACAACAAAGAGCCAGTAAGAGACCTGGATGGAAAATATGGTACATTTGCATTTGCAGAGGTATTTTGAACAGACATGTTCACAGAAATGTATAATTATAAATAACTATGAGTATATCGGTACTTTGTCATGTTCAGTTGAGTGCCTTTAATACGGACACTGAAGGGGCAGGGAAGAACTGATTTAAAAGATAAGCTTTCATTTTGCATTTAAAAATAATAAGGGATTCACTTAATTTAAAATGAGGTTGCAGCGCATTCCATAAAGTTACAGTTCTGTAATAAAAAGATCGTTGTCCCAACTTGGTCTTAAAAAGCGGTATGTTAAGCTGCGAAGAAGATCTGGTTTCCCGACCACTGATGTTCCCTCTGGAGACAAGATTAGATCGAAGATAGTTTGGTACTTGACCTGTCTGTGCCCGAGCCAAGTGGCCCATACAGCCAGAGCTTATCCCGGTTTCCGTAGCATTAAGCGACTAGGAGTATTGCTAGTCCCCCCTGGATGGGATGCTAGTCCATCGCAGGGTTACCCCCCAGCAGTAAATTCGCCGGTACCCATTTATACACCTGGATGGAGAGAGGCACTGTGAGAGTAAAGTGTCTTGCCCAAGAACACAACGCAGCGCCCTGGCCAGGACTCGAACCCGGGCCGTTCGACTCGGAGTCGAGCGCGCTAACCATTAGGCCATCGCGCCTCCCACTTGATCTGTCATAGATTTAAAAGCTAAGATAGTGTCTCTTATATACCTGATTGAAGAATCGTTGACCCATGAAAGGCATAAACCATGAACGATGCGACCCAAATGTTAACTGGGAAATCGGAAAAAGTACTCTTTGCCTGTGACAGAATAAACATGATAATAAGACAGGTTGCATAAATCATGCTCTTAAGACTCTCAAAGAAAGAAAAAAAATCTTGATTGTCATTACTAAGCTTACCAATGCTATCTACCCAGAATCCCATTCAGTCGTATCATACATGATTTATACTATTCACAGGGTCAACGTTTCTTCAATTAGGTGTATACAGGTGGGACTCAACTAGGATCCATCTCAGGTTTTTCAGGGCTGGAGTTACATGATCATACTTCCTTGTCCCGGAAACTTTGCGAGCAGCGAAGTTCTGTACCCCTTGTAGTTTGCGTATATTAAACAGAAGTATTTGACCAAACGGACAAGCAATAATACAACTTACTAAACACTAGAGAATTAATTATTGTAACAAGTATGTCTTTCTTAAATACATGTTAAACTCGACTTATTTGCCCTAAGGCATAGACAAGACGATACTGTTTTAATTGTGTGGTCATTGAATGAAAGTTTACTATCAAACACTACCCCCAGGTCCTTAACAGAGGTAGAGTTCATATAAATATTGGTCTTTTTAAAAGCAAGTGAATTGTCTGTTATAGGGAGGTGCCCCTATTATAGTATTTGTAAGAAAAGGTTTGACTGTACATGCTAGGTTCGCTTAGACCCTGAAATATCTGTACCTTTCAATAGCAAGCAAACCCCTTCAATTTCACAACTAACAATTTTATTTTTGCTGCTATCAATCATGAGAATAATTACAAAGGACTATCAAAAAACCTTGAAAGAAAGCAAGACCCTCCCCTCAGCCCACAGAGTTGACCTTTTGAACCCCTTAAAGTAAACTTCTCTTTCCAGAGAGGTCTGCTAAGACGATCATAGGCAGCACAAAAAACAACCACTGATAGAACTGAGTTCATGTGTTATGTCAAAGGTGCAGTAACAGCCTGACTGAACAAACTTAAAAGTGGGAATTTGTGAGTTAAAATAATTTGAAGTCGCAAAAATAATTATTCTGACTCAATATTCTTCCTGTGCTAATTGTCTAATGCCCCGTTCTCTCTAGATATGGTGCGTACTTGAAGGAAATCATGGTAGTTGTATACATCGAAACATGCACGAGACTTGGCAAAGATGAATACAACTACCATGATTCCCTGCAGGCATGTACCATAGAGGGAATCAGGCATTGTGAGGTAACTTTGTTTCTTTTCTTCATAATAAATGGAGGAAAACAGTTTACTTCCAATCTTAAAATACTTGGTTACAATACTGTAACAATGCATCATCATGATATACATACAGCTAGGCTTTTATAGGCCAAAAGAAATCTAGAGATCCACAGAACTTTGGTTTAGATTTATTAGGTAAGCGCAAGCATGTGGATTTAGGGTTACACGAGGGTGAGGATTCTTATACTTTCAAAACATCTGTATCACTGACAACTTAATAATTTCATAATTCTAGCGAGCAGAGGACATCATCAAGACACACAATGCATCAAAACCCTTGTTCTTGTATATGGCATTCCAAAATGTCCACGAGCCAGTCCAAGCACCTCAAAAGTATGTAGACAAATACAGTTTTATTGAGGATGAACAGCGCAGAACTTATGCTGGAATGGTGGACATCATGGACGAAGCTATTGGCAACATCACAGATGCCATGAAGGATGCTGGGTATGAAAGCAAATAATCATGTATTCCACACAATTTTTTTAATGGGATGATTGCTGTTGGTTCATTCATGCAGGATCATGTGACTTTTGAAAAAAAAAATAAGGCTTTAAATTTTATCAATAATAAAAGAACTAAGTTTTACTTAATTTTGATGTTTTCATAATATTATTCACTCCACAATCATAATGGATTCAGGGGCTTTGCAAATTCCCATGTTTCATTTCTCTCCACTAAAATGTCAAATTTTTATTTACCTTTTACCTGGCTTTATGTGACTTGCAAATATATTAATAAAGGGCATGACATACAGTGGATTTGTCTAGATTTCTCCCAGGGAAATAAAAATTGGTTAGAAAAATCCGTAGTTTAAGAAATCGGGAGTAAAACTGAAGTGTTCAAGTTAGTAAAGGGAAAACAAGGGAAGCGACTTTTGGCTTGAGTTATAGGGAGGTTGGAGAAATTGAGTGTTCAGAAATCAAGATTAGGATGTACATTATTTTATAGGTGTCAAATAACAGACTTGTACATCCCTGGAGCCCTGAGGGTTACTCTGAAAAAAAGAAGAAAACATGAAAAGGTGTTTCAATAAAGGTGCAAGTTAAAACACCCCAAAAGATTCCCCACCTTTTCCAAACTCCCCCAAAATATGTAGATGCTAATGAGTGAGGAAACTCGTTTGCATTGTCTTGTTTTACTTGTTCAGAAGTACAGGAAGCCAATCACAATAGTACCATAATTTAAAGCAAAGGCCATTTATTTTTTTTTAAGTTCTTGATTCTGACTTTTCAGGCTGTGGGACAACACCCTAATGATTTTTACAACAGATAATGGAGGATGGCATAACTATGGTGGATTCAACTGGCCACTCAGAGGAGAGAAGACTACTTTATGGGAGGGAGGGGTTAGAGGAGTCAGTTTTGTTCATGGGAACATGCTTGGTAGAAGAGGAGTCAAGTGTGAAGGATTGTTGCATGTTACAGACTGGTATCCAACATTGGTAAACCTTGCAGGTACTATTGTGTTGTACTGTCTTTGAACATGTCTTGTTTTCCAAGCAGCAATCAACTTGCTCCAATACATGAAGAGTGTTTTCATTATTTTTCAATGGCCCAGCAAAGTTGTTAGTTACTGTACCATGTGCCTGTAGACCTTATACGGTTAGTCTACATGAGCACTACGTACATGAGCACTACATGAGCACTCAGTGTTTTAATGGCATGTTGATGAGGCATGATAGCCCAATACTTTGTGTGCTGAACTCCAGATTGAGCAGTCAGGGTTCAAGCACTGGTCAGGATTACTGCATTGTGTTCTTGGAAAAGAGAAGTAATTTAGACTTATTGATAGTGCCTCTTTGCATCCAGGTGTATGAATGAGTACCAGCAAATTAATTTTAATACTGGGGGTAACCTTAAGCTTGTGAGGGGGAGTAAGAATATGTCCAATCATTTCATACTTCAGAAACCGGAGATAAGCACTGGCCTAATAGGCCAATAGGCTTGAATGTGGACTTAACCTCAGTTTCAATGGAAGGTTAGCCTGCATGGCAGACATTAAAAGTTAAGACAGAAGGCAATTCTGGAACAATCACAAAGTGTGAGGAGAGTATGATAAAAGGGCAGGTGGAAACACCTGTAATGGCAACATTTTGATTGCTCAGATATCTGTTATTTAATTTCTTGTGTAAGAAATAATGAACGAAATATTGACCTTAGACACTAATGTAATGAAAGCTTGTATACATAAACAAATTAAAAAAAAAAACACACTGAGTTCCACGATTCAGTGATTAATGCAAAACAAAGGCTTTACAAAGCTATTTATGGCTTTCAGTTTGGTCATTTCTCTCCAGGATGACAACTCAAGGCCAACAATGTATTACTGCTTGGTAAAAAAAGGCCCATTTACATCTTCCTTTCATGTATATGAAACGATGCTAGTGTTATGATCATTCTAGTACTAGGATCATCTGAGCGCCATATGTTTTTAGCTTTCAGTTTACATGTGAAGGGTTGCATTTGGTCCTAATGCTAGGATCATTCTATCTGAGATGAGGGATGATCCTAGTGCAAGGATGATCCTAGCATTAGGGCCAAATGCAACCCTTCACATTTAAACTGAAAGATAAAAACGTATGGCGCTCAGAAGATCCTAGCACTAGGATCATTCCATTTTACATAAAATGAGGATGATCCTAGTACTAGGATCATTCCACATGAAAGGAAGATTATCCTGGTGGTAGGATCATCCTCTTTCCATGTAAATGAGCCCTAAGTAGTTGATTTTCTTTTCCAAACAGGTGGTACTGACATGTATGATGATGCACCAACACCCATAGATGGTATGGATGTATGGAACACCATTTCCCATGGCGAAACGTCACCAAGGAAGGAAATACTTCTTAATATTGACATGAACACCAGCAGCGCTGATGGTTTGAGCACTACAAGATATGAAGGAATTGCTTTCAGAATGGGTGACATGAAGCTTCTCATGAATGTACCAAATTCTACTTGGTTTAAGCCTCCAGAACTTGGTGGAGAACCAGACAAGGAACACAACTGGTTACCAACTGCAAGCAAGGTAAAGTATCTGTGTGCTACAATCCTAGACAAAAGTCTAATAGGACACTTAACCAATTCGATGAAAAATTGACATTGTATTGACCTCCCCCTCCCCACCCCCAATCCAGTGTTGGTTTCTATCCATCATACCATGGGACAATATGTCAACATTGTTTTGGGGGGAAAGGGGGGCTCGGAAAATTAAACAATGAGTTCTTAATGCAAAGGGATGGTCACTGAGCACTATTTCTTTAAGTGTCCCAAGGATTTTTGGCTAAGATTGTAGAACGGTTTTCAATATAGTCAGGGTTTTCATTAAGAATTGTAATAGCAGGAGAATAGTGTGAAGTAACCAGAGAATGATTTTTAAAGGTTGCGCATCTTTATAAAAAAATAGTTAGCTGGAGAGTTCTACGTAGTAGAAGGAGAATTCTCCGATCTCCGATGCCCAATGAACACCCTGATAGTGTTGTAAAACTTTAAAACCAGAGTAATTACAAGAGCCAATCACAGCAAACGTTATATCAGCCAATAGGAACTCGAAGCAAATTCATGCAATGGGAGCTATTAAGTGCATAAAAACGCATATTGCCAAGGTGCAGTTTGTTTTATTTTTGCATTTGTTTTACTGAGAACATGGTGCAATTTTTTATACCAATTTCAGAGCATAGTAAATCAAAACCAAAGCAATGAAGCTTGAATGGTTACCTTCAACATTCAATTGAAAATAGGAGAAGTTGGCAAGCATGGCCGAGTGGTTTAGGGCACTGGTGTTGTATTCCGGAGGTACCTGCCACTAGCTGGAGTTGTTCTCGGTAGTCCCGAGTTCAAATCCTCGGTCATGCTTTGTATATAGCCAACTGGTCTGCCTCCTTCCAGTTGGAATTTTTAACCATGTTATGTTCATTTAAAATATCTGTTTCCTCTGTTTCAGTGGCATACCTGTAAACTAGCTATCTTGAAGTTAAGTGCATGACCACTAAAAACAACATTTACATTTATATTTTTTTGGCTTAAAAGTCATGTAAGTTTTAAATCCTGAGGATGTGGTGAATAAAATACTTACATTATACTTTGATTTTAAAAATTGACACCAAACATGGGGAACTAGGTGTCTGTATTAGAGGTGCCCTTTTAGAAGAGCTTTGACTGTATTCAATCAAAGTTTCCTTCGAGCCACCTCATGGTATACCACCTCATGGTAATTATTCTATGAACCTTTGCCTCTTTTCGAACTAAAAAGGTGTTTTATTTGTAAGGTGTTAAGTAATTCCACAATGATTAATTAACTTTTTTGTTCCAAATGCAACAGTAAGTAGTTGCTCATTTGGGACTGATTAGCAGAGCCCACCTCGTTCCCAGGGCCTTTTCTCCCAGCCCCCACCTCCTCACACCTTTCTTGCTCGGGGGGAGGGGGGAGGAGGGGGGAGGAGGGGGGGGGGTTTGACCCGGGGAACAAGGTTATAGTAGAGCCATCGCGCAAGAGAATCATGTCACGGAGAGAAATGAGGGATTAATCAAAGCGTCACCTATATGAAAACAGCACTATCGGAACATCTGAAACAGATACCTTTTTCAACATTATTATTTGAAATTATCAATGAAAAGCTGTTTTGGTCAGTCCCCTTTTTCACTTTGTTACTCTTAGAAGTATTTTGTCCAGAAACAAAAGGGGTAAAGTGAATTGAACTTATAAATATAAACATCATTTAAGTTGCTTTTGTTAGCATTTTGTTACATGACAGCGTGACATAAACAACATGATACAGGGTAGACTAATAAAGGTATGGTTGTTGGTTGTTGAGAGAGATGACAGAAATAAACTTGTTCTAACCTTTATTGTGAGTTATAAACATGTTGCTATTTTTACTTGACACGACTTCTTCTATTGCAGTATTTGATAATTAATTATAACGTAATGAATTACAAAAAGTAACATTTTAAGCGAAAATGAAAACAGCTCCTTGTAACAAAACAATCGACTTCAGTCAATACAATTGACAATGTTATTTACTTTCTTTTGGTCTCAAGGTTGAACTCATAAAACTTAGTTTCAGTGAATTATTATTTTTTACTTGAATTCTGCTAGAAACAATCTGTTATTGAACTGGAACAGCTAGGCAACTCAGTAACTCCTCATAAGTCAACACAATTAACAATGTTATTTTTTTTAACTTAGTTAAAGTAGTTCTACTCGAAATTTTGCAAAAAAGGGAATTTCAGTAACAATCTGTCATCGCACATTGAACTAGAACAGCTAGGCAACTCAACTTCTGACGACAAAACTGTTGACATAAGTCAATTGAATTGACAAATATGTTAGCTTCTTTCGGTTCCGTGGTAAAACTACAAACTTAGCTTGAGCACATCATACTTCGAACTGGAACAGCTAGGCATTAAACTCCTCATAACAAAACTATCGACTTCAGTCAATGCAATTGACAGTGTTAGGTTTCGGCCTGAGGTGAAATTATAGCTTCGTTTAATATAAAGTAGTTCGGCGATCAGTTCTGTTAAACCTTAATTTCAGAAAGAATTTGTAATTGCACATTGTACTTCAGTTTCAAATTTTCTAGCACTAGCAGTTTCTTAGTAATCTCACCTTCTCCAAGTGAGTTAATACCACCGTCAAGGATAATCAATAATCCGCCTAACAGTTTGTCCATCTTCTTCGGCAGTCACAATCTTTTCCATTATGCCTCATTGCAATGGGAAAGTCGCATTTTTTTCACTCGAGCATTCTTTAGCACATTTTCTGTTGGTTCGTGAGGTCTTCAAAAGTGTATTTTGGTCAAAGATGTAGCGAAAGGAACAAAAATCCGCCTTGACAATTTTAGCGTCGGGCTCGACAGAACGACAACAGACGACATTTTGAAAACATGTTCCACCCCATCCCCCCACATATACGAACATAATCTTGACAATAGAACGACTTTGTGGACAAAACAAAATCTAGTAGGGGAGACAGGGAAAACCGTGTTTGATTTACTTTAATGGAGTGGAATGGAGTGTCGTCCAACCCTCACTATACCTCATGATACCATGAGGTAAAAATGACATCACTTTCTTTTGGCCCTTTTAACAAATAAGTCCACCAATTCTATTGCTGCTTTTGTGAATTTGGTAATTATAAATAATACCTTTTGTTACTGTTCAAGGACTGTGAAACTACCCCACGGTTACCTCATATTAACATTGACAGATTAATTTTGCGGTTTCAACTTGTATTCTACTGAACAATGATTGACAGACCTCTTAATAACTGTATCTCTTCTGTCTACCCACCATAGCTTCTTTTGCTCAACAATCCCAAAATATTTATCAATTTATTCACCAGGACACTGCAACAGTTGCATTGTACAACATTACCGCTGACCCAACAGAACATGAAGACTTAAGCGAGAAGTTTCCAGACGTGGTGAAGGCAATGCAAGAGAGAGTACAGTATTACATGAAGGGGGCAGTGCCTCCACTGAACAAGCCACAGGATCCTAAGGCATTACTTAAAGCAGTAGAGGAAGGTGTTTGGACTCCCTGGGAAGAGTGAAGACCCCCCTGGGAAGAGTGAAGACCCTCCCTAGCATAGATGTATTTGATTATGTGAGTGAGAACAATATTGATTTACATGCACAAATTTTCTAAGACATGGTTGTAAGTAGCGTATTCTTATAATTATGAAAATGAGATTATCTGGTGTGATGTGGCTAGAAATTACACAAGTCAAAAGGCAACTTAAATAGAAATGGTAAGTTTTTGCCATTCTTTACTTGTAGCGGGAAAAGGTCAGGCTTTTAGCCAGGTGGGAGTTCAGGACTCCTGTGGACAGCCACTTTTCAGAGAAAATGAATTATAAATAACTTTATGCAGAGTTTTTTTTAGCAAATTTGGAATTAAGATACCTTTGCACTCATAACTGTAGAAAAACACCTTGCATGCTCTTTAGGCCTTCCTATGGGGACAAAGTCAGGCCTTATAATAATTTCGGGACTCCCATTTTTTTAAATCCTGGCTAAAAGCCTGGATAAGGTGCTATGTCATCTGAAGCCTAAATGGCAGTGGGTGATGGAAAACTTAGTGGAGTAATTTCAAAGATGCTTAGACAAAACCGCATCAGCTAGCTACTTTAAATGTCTATTTTCTCCTGACATCTCACATGTGTTTCTTAGTGTAACAGAACGTTTTAAATCAAGGTGCATAGCACATAAAGTTATAGTAGAGCAGTGTAGGGAGTAAGCAAAATTTTATTACCTGTACTTGCCAGTAGACTGGTTAATCAAATACCTTGACTAATGCCAATTCAGGATTGAAAGTAACCTATGTTCGCTGCGAGCTTGTGATATGACTTGACAAAAACAGTGTTAAGGAGAAAAGTCACATTCAACTGAGAACTTGGAAGCGGATGAAATTTTATTCTGTTTGGAACTTCTAAGCCAGGATGTCAAGATATGCAGTTTTAAATTACCAAATAATAAAAATAAAAATAGTTAAATACAGGTTTAAAGCAAGTGTTTAGTGCACATCACCCTGAGCAAAGCGAGAGGGTGACAAAACGTTGAAATCAACGACGAAAAAATAATATTGGCAAGGAATTTATTTAGCACAAAATTTAAGTGAATAGTATAAATTATTTAGTTCACAATATGTGTAGTAACTCGTTGTTTTAAAGTGCAGTTTGACTTGCTACACTGAGATTCACTTAAAGGGACTATATCACGGGGATTTTGCAGATTTTTTATCTGAACTGTTCTGAAATTAGTTGGTAGTCAACTTAACCCAAAATAAACATTATCTTTGAACATCCAAAGGAATATATAACCTTAATTTGTTGGCAAAAATCAAGCTACGGCTGTAAATATCGATATTTTGAAGACGCGCGAAAACAACTTGAAAGCGTTTGCCTAACTTTTTCAAATTGCAATCCGTTGCAATCCGTTTTCCATCAAGTGGGAGGCGCGGTGGCCTAATGGTTAGTGCGCTCGCCTCTGAGTCGAACGGCCCGGGTTCGAGGCCTGGCCGGGGCGCTGCGTTGTGTTCTTGGGCAAGACACTTTACTCTCACAGTGCCTCTCTCCACCCAGGTGTATAAATGGGTACCGGCGAATTTACTGCTGGGGGGTAACCCTGCGATGGACTAGCATCCCATCCAGGGGGGAGTAGCAATACTCCTAGTCGCTTAATGCTACGGAAACCGGGATAAGCTCTGGCTGTATGGGCCACTAGGCTCGAAGCAGACTTAAACTTAATCCGTTTCCATCCGAGCCATCCGCAGCCAAAGATGCTCGTTAACAGTTTCAGTGTTCTTATATAGCAATTTTAAATAAAAATGGACTATTATTTTTAGGTTTCTTGCGACACAAATATAAATTTTCAGAGTTCGAAAATCTGGTAAAATCCGTGACATAGTCCCTTTAAGATACATGCATACTCGCAAGGACTTTTAGAAAGTCTATAGATTATTTACTTTAGAACAAAGTACAAGTAGTTATAAGAAGTTTTAATCGAAGCAAAATGCCAATCAGCACCGGTGAAAATGTTAAGTGAATTGCAGGTAATTTACAAAATAAAATTGAATTGTTTCATGACTTGCATTTCTGTCTGTGTTTTTCTTGTACCCTTCTCCATATTTAGTTTTGATTATGAAGCTATTGAAATTGCATTGTCTTCCATTTTGAGTATAGCCGTCTTGTTTACAATAACGAATGTCCATTAACGACCTGTGATTACAAGCAACTAAACAGGATACTGCCAGACATGGCAGAGACGTTTAAATCAATCAGGAGATGAATTACATTTTGTACCCCCAACCCAATCTCCTTGTGTGCCCCACACCCCACCCCGGGCCATTTCAAGGAAAGACCGCTTGAACTTGAAAAATTTAATAATTTTTTCAAGTGTGCTGTTCAAATCCTTCAGCGTCTGTTGATTGGCGAAACTAGTCGGACAATCCTCGGGTACATTAACGAATACTTCAACTGGGACTTTATTCAACCCCTAAAAGCAAGACGCACAAAACTTCTACTAGTCGAGACAGTCAAAACATCAAGAAAACAGCCCTCAAGGAATAAGCGGGGAATCCTTTACACTGGGATTCGTCTATGAATGAGCAAGCGTTATTCCTTATCAGTTGACAAAGAATTGAGCTTTTTTTCAATTACATGCAAGAACAGGTGTTTCGACCTTCAGGTGTTGAACTTCGACAAACTTCTTCCTTATATTTATGCACATCGATGTTGGAGGGCTTCTTTAACACCTGTTCATTTTATATAAAAGCACAATCATAATATATGCTCCTGATAACAGAGAAAACCGTTGTCTTGGTATACAAAGATACGTGAATTTCTTTGTTGAGTTTCCTTTGATGATTTTGCTTGACTAAACAACAGTTAAAAAGGCAACAAGGAAACATTACTAGTGGTAATCACTCACTGACTGTCCATTATGCCCACTGGCATGTAAGGCACAAACAACGATCTGCAGAACAGGCGGTTTATTCTGCGGGTCGCGCGAAGCGCGAGGGCGAGCGACCCACAAAATGCAAAATATTAAAACTGCCTGTTTTGCAGACTAGTCTGTCTTGACTTGTCTTTGGCCAGCTTTTGGAGTTGATTGTGTTCTAGTTGTGGTTTAAGACCTGTAGTACTGGTGTCGCCATGTATTCTCGTGATGGATCCATTTTCCTTTCTGACTACACGGCCAAAGTAATAATCGACAGTATTTTTGTCTGTCGTGATCATAAAAATCGTAAATGGAATGTTCCTCGAGAGCCGTGAATATTTAAATGGCATTACTGTTAAACCAAACAAATTCGATGTTTTCGAACTATTATTTTGGATAACAATTTTATTTTTTCGCGTTGTACAGTCATTACTCATGAGACCTTTTATGGAGTTGTTTTAATCATCTAACACTTATTTGATTGTTAATTTGTTCTTGTATAATTTTAATAATATAATTTTTTGTGTGCGATTTGAAAAGTTTGCAATTATCTGATGACCTAACGTTAGCTTTTGCGTACATTTTGGCCAAGGTCACACAGGGAGACCGAAACATGACTACCGTGGAAGCTATTGAAAAACATAAGTCTGTATTGAAAGACATTATCGGCTGACCTTGAATGGCTTTCCCTCACATGATCGACATGACGTCACATGCACAAATTATCACGTAACGCGAACAAAAACTGTGCTATACAGCTTATAATCAACAGAAAGGGAGTTCATAAGCGGTTGAAAGCTGCAAGACAGAGGTTGTAACAAAATTTATTAACTATCATTTTTTGATGACGAAAAGAAACAACAGGAACCAATGAGATTCGACTCTGTCAGTCCGTTTTGCAATTGTCTTGGTATTTTTTTTATTAAAAACGTGCGGCTTACAGCTTAAACTTACCGAGTTTCCTATAAAACTTCTGACAATTTTCGAAGACAGAACATCTCTTCCGAGTTTTTAGGTCATGCATTCGGCTGATCTGTTTGCCTGAACGTGTTACAGAAAAGTGGACAGAGGGCCTTGCCCTGAAAGCTGTTTCCAGTAATATCAATGCATCTGTGTAAGGCAAGACACCTTAATTTGTAGCCCTGCTTGAGTGTGCAATCCAGGCACTGTTTTCAAGACTAAACAAATCATGCCGTTTCGTCTTTTTTGTAACGTACCGAATCGAACGCCTATCGAACAATAGCTCCACACGTGCCCTGTTTGAAATTATCAGCGAAAAATCTCCAGACAGATAATCTGTGAACTTTTGGGCCTGTGCTACGGCTAGTCCCCGTCAAGGAAGAATCTGACATACAGCTCAGCAAGGATCCCAAGCCGGCCTCCCCCTTCCCCTAATGACGAAAGATCCCATCCAAATTTTTAGGCCAGGAAAGTCAGCATAAAAAGAGGGAAGATGGCGTGACGAAGTAAATACAAGTCTGCGTAGGAGGCTGAAGGATCCTGAAGGTCACTTCAGCTTATTTGCAGAAGGGTCATAAGCTTATGACCAAATACCTAAAGAATGCATCGTCATTGTCATACGACTTACTACTTTTTATTTATTCGGTCGCTTGTTCTTTCTCAATCACTTTGCAAGGCGTTAGCACAAGCATTTAGCTTCGGTAGTAAGCAGCATTTGCAAAGGCAAAAAGCTGTGAAACTCTCGTCACTGTCCCGTTCGGGTCCGTTTTGTCCCGAACGATCCCGAACCCTCTACATTGGTTCCTAGGTCTCAGTTTTATCCGCGCGGTCATTTTTTTGCATAAAGGCGCCATTTGTAAATTCAAAATGGCCTCCATTGCGCTGTCTGTACTTTGCAGTTTAATGGCTGTATTCTTGTCTGTTGTTCCTGCAAATGCATCTGCTTCGCCTCCACACATATTATTTGTCGTTGTTGACGACCTTGGCTGGAGTGACGTTGGATTTCACGGCTCAAAAATCCAAACTCCAAACATTGACAAGCTGGCTTCGGAAGGTGTCGTGCTTGACAACTATTACGTTCTTCCGATTTGTACTCCTACGAGAAGCGCTTTGATGACAGGAAGGTATCCAATCCACACTGGTGAGTTCAACACTAGGCAATTTATACCTTTGACTTGCAGACTGAGTGCGAAAAACATTTTTCCATGTAATCTGCCTAATATATATATAGAGAGCGGTGCCGCCCCCTTTATGGGACCTTTAGGGGGTAGTACCCAGTCGTTTAATAGTATGCATTTTCAACGACCGTCATAAGTCATTCGACTTTACTGTATTTACCAGATGGAGGTATTGAATTATTCTTTTACAGCCCAGTAATATTTAACTATGATACTTCTCTGGAGCAACTTTACTCTTCAGAATACCAGGCTACTTTGAAGGGTTATTACCCGGGAGGGGGGGGGGGAGGGGGGGTACTCCCTACAATGGCCTATACGAGGAGGCTCCGCCCGAAAGGGGTACCTATTTCAGGCTTCAGGTATATAAAAGGGTAGGGATTTCACGAGTTTAAGTATATGAAAGGGTATGGAAATCTGTCATTTGGCTATTTAAAAGGGCCTTTAATTAAAATATTTCGAACAGACGCAATTTATGGCTGTATTATTTAAATTTATTAAGCGCTACATAAAAATGACAAGAAAACGTCCTATTAAGTCCACGCCATGTCTCTCAGGTATATGAGAGGGGTACCTTTTTTCAGTTAAAGGTATACGAAAGGGGTACAATTTCTGTCAAAAATAGAATATAAAAGGGTAAGGGGTTAGAACTTGGGGCGGAGCCTCCCCGTATAAAACTATTTTGAGTACCCCCCCGGGGGTTATTAATCTATTGCTCCCGTGGTCCCACAGAGGAGGTGAAACATGTATTTTTTAGCTAACCTCCACATCAACCATACAGTGGTATGATAATGTAATTTTCAATTACAGTTGAATCCCGATAACTGGAACCTTCTAAGGGAAATAAAAAATGGTTTGAATTATCTATTGGGAGTTCGAGTTAGCGAGGGTAAAATTAGTAAGAAAACAACTTGGAGGGTAATAATAAAAGGTTCAAGTTAGCGAGTGGTTCAAGTTATTGAGGGTTCGAGTTATCGGGATTCAACTGTACTGTTAATAATATATATAAACATCAAGCACCCCCCCCCCCCCCTTGTTGAAGCACCACCCCAAAATAGCACAGCACATCATACAGTGTAGAATCCCCCAAAAATAACATGGTGCTTATTTCAAAGCCATGTTGAATTATGTTGCGGCCGATTGGTCCGGGTTTAAAGTCTAAAAAGGTTAAAAATAGGGTACATTTTACCTCCTATGATGTTGCCATGGCCATGGCAACAAATTTTGATGTCAAAGAGACCTTAATTTACCTATTTAAACATTAATGTACTAAAAGTTATACCTCAACAATATTGGTGTAGCTGCGACAGAATGCTGAAAACAAGAATGTTTAAGCGTATTGGCCATTCCAGAGTCGTGCAGGAAACTAGGGCGCGTTTCAAATTTTAACCCAATCGATAAACTGACACCACCAAATGAAAGTTCAGGGTGAGATTGGTTATTTGTTGAAGTTTGATGTTTTTACGATGAACTGAGACGAAGTATGGTTCAAAATCCATACAAACATCTTAAACTTTGAGAGTGCGTCCCCCAAAACCATATAAACTCTTAAAATTTTTATCAGCTGTGACAGCTGTAAAATCCTGCCATGGACCTACTATTTGAAAGAAACTAAGATGAAAATCACTGTGTTTGGCTATTTTTAAGAGTATTACAGAAATCATAAAATATTTTAACCCTTTCACCATTCTATTTCCAGTACACAAACCCCCCCCCCCCCCCCCAACGGCGAATTTCTAGCTATGTCAAACTTTCCGTCTAGAAAAGCATAAAATGATTTTTTAAACAGGGTTTATGCACTTCAAATGGGCTTTTGTATTCCAAAAATTACAACACAAGTAAGAAAATCCAAGACAAAAACATCGTTTTAAATTAGAACATTTATTTCATTCAAAAAAGAGCGGAAAATTAATGGAAAGTTTGCACAACTCTTACCGCATTGCTCAACCGCACGAAAAACATGACTGTAGAAAACAGTAGGACAGTCTGAGTCCATACGGCTTTGATCTTGGCATCAGAGGTTCGAAGAGGTCTTCAATAACTCAAAACAATTCACCATTGACAATTATTTTGTGAAAATAATTCTTTCCAGGTTTTAAAACTGGCCTCAAAATTCAAACTCTTGGAAAGAGCATCTTCTTAGTCAATCAAACTATGGCGGAAAATGTTGATTCGCGCGTCTTCACTTCATGTTTTTGATGAGTTCTTTTCCCTCACTTCTCGTTTCAAGGACGCCATTTTGAAGTCTGACCATGTGGTTTCAATTTACAATACATTTATTTAATAGACCCCCCTCTAGGAGACTAGTTACTAGGTCTCTGATCTCAAATCTTAAGCGGTCAAATTCCTGGAAAAGCGGTTTAGTACGTTCCAGTGGGAAAATGGAATCCCGGTTTTCCGGTTTAGTGCGGTGAAAGGGTTAAGAGTTCACAGTCTCAAAATTAGAGACGTTTGTATGAATTTTGAATCATGTTTCAAGGTCCATAACTTCGTCTCTGTTCATTAGAAAAACATCAAACTTGGTCAAATGACCAATCTCAACGTGATCTTTCAGTTTATCAATTGTGAAACTTGCCCCAGTTCCCTGCACAACTCCAGAATGGCTTATAGACCAATTTCGATATATATTCAAATTTTTATGCAACGCCCAGGCTCATAGGGGATTGAAACAAAACAGATTACATCAAGGGTTAGGGATGAATAAATTATAATTTCTGTTTTAGTCCCCTAAAGGCCATGTTTACTACGCAACTTTTCCTGCAATTTGCAACGCAACAAATGTTGCGTTGCAGGTTGGGGGAAGAAATTGCACGCGTAGCACTCCATTTTCGCAACCTGCAAAAATATGCAACAAAATGCTGCGTTGCAAGTTGCAGAAAAAGTTGAACTATCCTCTACTTTTCGCAACATTGTGAGACAAGTTGCTGCTTGTAACATATCAAGTGCAACCTGCAACACAATTGTGTTGGAATCAGCCATCAGAGCGCGTCTTTTCGCTCGCAGGAGATTTCAAAGATGCATATGACGCTGAGATTTTAATTATTCAGCAGGCCTGTGGCAAGTTGCGAACAAAAATTACGCGTGTGGGACACCTCTGCAACTTGCAATATTTTGTAATTGTCTTAATTGTCATCATTGCGTTGCAAGTTGCAGGAAAAACTGTGTCGTGTAACATGGCCTTAAGCCTCGGCGTCATTTTATAATTTTGATTAGTGAAATTGGTCTATCTTCAGCCACATTAAGTCCAACAGTGTTTTCCTTTTCTTGTACTTGCAGGTTTGCAACATTTAGTTATTTTTCCAGCAGCCCCTTATGGATTGCCACTCAACTTTACCACTTTACCACAGAAGCTCAAAGAATCAGGTGAACATATTTATTGGGAGTATTAGAGATTAGGAGCTAGATGCATTTGGAATAGAAAAAGTGGTTAAAATTGGTTTTCTGTCGCTAATAGTCATAATGATTGTAGTTGCATGTAAATGTATATGGCCTAGCACTCCTGAATCTCCTATCCATCTATGGTAAAGCAACAGGTTTTTGTTCCTGACGCTGAGATTTTAATTATTCAGCAGGCCTGTGGCAAGTTGCGAACAAAAATTACGCGTGTGTGACACCTCTGCAACTTGCAATATTTTGTAATTGTCTTAAAATGGATTATTTGGACTTAAAAGTCCAAATAATCCATTTTACCAGTGTGTCTTAACAGGTCCAAATAATCCATTTTACCTGTGTCTTAACTGGAATCTAAATTTATTACCTATTAAAAAGAATGTGAGAGAATTTTTACGATGATTTACCCATTGACTCTTGAACCGGCCAAAACTGGGCTTGAGTAGTACCTTACTACTGCTACTACTACTAGGCCAGGGACTTTGGTCCTTATACTGGTCACTTGTACATTATCACTTTAATATCAGAGTCTTCACATGTAAGTGGCTCTTCAATGGCTTGTTTATTCCATTTTTGAGGCATCAACTGATTCAGTGTATTAACATTCCAATTAAATGTTCTTTTTTTCCGTTGAAAGGCTATGCAACTCACATGGTCGGTAAATGGCATCTTGGCTTTTACAAGTGGCCCTACACACCTACATATCGTGGGTTTGATACATTTTATGGTTATTACAATGGAGCAGAAGACCACTACAGTCATAAAATCTTGAATGTATTAGACTTCCGCGACAACAAAGAGCCAGTAAGGGACCTGGATGGGAAATATGGTACATTTGCATTTGCAGAGGTATTTTTAACATACATGTTCACAGACATATTATGAATTCAGTTATCCATTATTAGTATGCTTACAAGTACATACAGTCACGTGTACAGTTGAGCCTCCTTAATACTCCTTAAAGGTCAAATGAACCGAAACTTCAAAATGCCATTTTAACCAACCAAACACTAAAACTAACCATTATTAAGTAAAATTAAAGAAAACTTTTGCTCCTCGAGCCTTAACCTTAAAGGGCGAATTACATCAAAAAATAGAAAGATTTCTGAAGTCTTCACGAAAACATTTCTTGAATGACTTTGCACTGAAATGGAAGGAATGGAACCAATTTTGTGATGTTGCATGTATAATAAATTGGTGTTTTTGAAGATAACTGCAGACCAATTCCACAGGCTGCACTGGTTGTCAAAGTTCCAGGCAATATAGCGATTTCGCAAACCTCGATTCCTACATGCTAATGAGAATCTTTAAATGCTAATGAGAAAGAACAATAGAGACTCCTGAATTGTTTGCATACCAGCGTGAATACTACCTACCGGTATGTCTCACATTATATGCAAAACGACAGCAAACAAAACTTGTACTTGCTTGAGCTATATTTGAGCTTTAGCTATTTTATTCAAAAACGCACATCTCTGAACAACAACCAACAAACAATAAACTGAAAAACGGCCGAACAGAACAAAATAACTGCTAGAAATGTCACTAAACACATTTTTTTAAATTCTAAGGTGCTGTCTGCAGAATCGGTCTATGGTCCTCAGAAGAAACACCAATTATAGACCTTATGCAAAAATGGCTGTCACTCATTTCTTTTGTTTGGTCAAGTTTCTGAAAACGCTGAACAAACATAATAGTGGGAATTTTTGAGTTCAAATAATTTGAATGCAATAATAATTATTCTGACTGGGTATTCTTCCTGTGCTAATTGTGAGGTAACTTTGTTTGTTTACTTTATTTCTGTAAGTTGTCTTTTTTTGTTGTATTTTGTTTTATTTCATTGTTTGTAAAAAAAAAACTTTGTTTGTTTTCCTTAATATAATAAATGGAGGAAAACAGTTTAGTTTCAATCTTAAAATACTGATAACAATGCATCATAGCTAACTACTCAGACACTTATTAGTTAGTTATTATTAGTTATTAGTTACTTAGTCTATGATGATGATGATGATATAAGATACAGCTAGGTTTTTAAGGCCAAAAGAATCTAAAGATCCACAGAACTTTGGTTTAGATTTTGGGTTCATTGGGTAAGCATAAGCATTTGGGGTTAGAGTTAAGGGTTAGGTTTACATAAAGGTCAAGATTGCTACACTTATAAAAGTACATTTGTATCACAACTTTACAATTTCCTCATTGTAGCGAGCAGAGAACATCATCAAGACACACAATGCATCAAAACCCTTGTTCTTGTATATGGCATTCCAAAATGTCCATGAGCCAGTCCAAGCACCCCAAAAGTATACAGACAAGTACAGTTTTATAGAGGATGAACAGCGCAGAACTTATGCTGGTATGGTGGACATCACAGATGAAGCTGTTGGCAACATCACAGATGCTATGAAGGAAGCTGGGTAAGAATTTTCTATTTTGATTTAAGACTTCCAAATGTGCCAGTTTACAAGTCAGTGTATGAATTTTAAAGTTGAACTTTATTTTGAGCTTGTTCTTTTCCATTGATGAGTGAAGGATCACTTATTCCCACGTATAGCATTAAATTTTTTTTAATGGGATGATTGCTGTTGGTTTATTCTTCAGGGTTCGCAAGCGCCTTGAAAGTCCTTGAATCTCAAAATAAAAATTCAAGGCTTTGAAAGTCCTTGAAATTGGTTTCCGGTCCTTGAAAGTCCTTGATTTTTTTATTGAACGTCAAAAGGCTTCAAGGCAATGAGAAGACCGCCAAAATAAGCGTTTTTTTTTTTAGTTCTTCAGCAAGCACATCAACGGCACAACAGACTGGAAATCGTTGATTTGGGGTAAATTTCGTAAAAAAAAGTCCTTGAAATTTCCAAGAAAAGTCCTGGAAATGGCTGTTTTTTGCTAAAGCATACACTGGAGTTAATGTTTAGCTCAATTGAACCTTACGCTCCCGGTGGATGTGTTTTTCCGGCAATCTGTACCCCGCTCTTCGCTCTTTGAACCGTAAACACGTACTTGTATCCCCCCTCTATTTATACTGGCCAATGAAAGATAAGCTTGCACGCGTTCACAGATTGTCGGCCAATCAGATCCGCACAGCCTTCCCCTGTTTACTCTTGTGATCGCAGTCGATCTTCACTTGCAATTCAGTTAAGCTGCTGGACTCAAGCGTTTATTTCCCCACCCACCCTCCGCATTTACCTCATAGCTCTACTGTTGCCACTCTCAGACAAAGCATTTTCTTGTAGGCTACTAGTTTACATCTGCTCTATTTGTGATGTTATATCCAGTAAATCTATAGTTTAAAAAAAAGAAGCGATTATTGTAATACCATTTTAGTTGTTGTTGTTCATTGAAAAACGGTTTGGGGGATAAGTGTTGCTGGCGACAACCCTTCAGTCCCACACTGAAGCGATGCCTGGGTTGCCTTAGCTTGGGTGAGAAACGGTGGGCGCATCCACTTCCCCTCGCTACCATCCCTCCAGGAGCTTGGCATAGGTACACGCCACCCTGCCTCTGTGCCCCGTGACACCCATCTCACGGTCTTATATGCCACTCGCTGACACTAGCCCCGAGTACTGGCCTCGCGCATGGCAGGCAGCTCTCGGGTCCAGGACAACACTTATCTCCCCTACCTTTCTCCCACATAAACGGTGTCCTTTCGATTGTGCATGACATTAAGTCCTTGAAAAGTCCTTGAATTTTTGCCCTGAAAAAGTGTACGAACCCTGATTCTTGTATGGTCATGCGACTTTCAAAAAAATTAATATAGCGCTGATGAACTCATTTTTACTTTGTGATGCCTTGTTTATAATATCACTCCACAATTAATAATGGAACCAGAGAGTTTGCAAATTCCCATTGTTCCACTTAAATATCAAATTTTCATTTGCCTTATGTCTGGCTTCATGTGACTTGCATATAGGGCATATGACATACAGTGGAATCCAGATTTCTTAAACTCCCAAGGAAATGAAAATTGGTTCAAGTAAAGCAGGAATGAAATTGCAGTGTTCAACTGAGTGAAGGGAAAAAAAGGAAATTAAATGATTCCTGTGATTGGGAAGTTCAAGAAATCAAGCACTCAGAAATAGTGATTCGGATGTACAATATTTTATATGTATCAAATTATGACAGACTTGTACATCCGTGGAGCCCGGGGGGCTCCAGGGATGGAGCGCATGAAAAAGTGTTGAATGAAGCTGCAAGTAAACACCCCAAAAGATTCCTCACCTTTTCCAATTCCCACAAAATACATGGACGCTAATGAGTGAGGAAACTCGTACTGTAAGTGGTTATTGTTTTGTATTACTTGTTCAGAAGTACAGGTAGCCAATCACAGTAGTACCCTGATTTACAGTTAAGGCCAAGACAGTTCTTCTTAAACTCTTTATTCTGATTTTTCAGGCTGTGGGACAACACCTTAATGGTTTTTACTACAGATAATGGAGGATGGCATGACTACGGTGGATTCAACTGGCCACTCCGTGGAGAGAAGACTACTTTATGGGAGGGAGGGGTTAGAGGAGTCAGTTTTGTTCATGGGAACATGCTTGGTAGAACAGGAGTCAAGTGTGAAGGCCTGTTGCATGTTACAGACTGGTATCCAACATTGGTAAACCTTGCAGGTACTATTGTGTTGTACTGTCTTTGAACAGTCATGTCTTTTTCCAAACAACAATCAACTTGCCTCTATACAAGTAAACAAGACGGCTGTTGTTAAAACTATATTTAAAATCATACTAGGACCAGTGAAGAACTGTACTAGTTGAAGCTTTTTTTGTTATTTTTCAATGGCATCGCCCAGCAGAGTTGTTAGTTACTGCACCATCTGACTGTAGACCTGAGGAGGCCACTACATGAGCACTCAAACATTGCATGGACTATATTTCAAAAGCATTTCAATATGGCACATTGGCAGTTAGGCATGGTGACCCAGTGGTTTGTGTGCTAAACTCCACATTGAGTGGTTAGGGTTCAAGCAGTGGTCAGGATCATTGCATTGTGTACTTGGACAAGAGAAGTGCTTTTCTCTATAGGGCCTCTCTTCACCCCTGGAGGCGTATGAATGGGTTCCGACAATACTGGGGGTAACCTTGCAAAGGGAAGTTTAGGCACAATCACAATGTGCGAGGAGAGAGTATGATCAAAGGGCAGGAGGGAACACCAGTTATGACAATTCATTTGTTATGAATAGGCCATTTGCAAGTTATCGTTTGCCTCTATTTCAAAACGAGTCTACGTGCGAAACTATTCATACAATGTATGAAAATGAGTTTCACATACACATCCATTTTCATGCAAATCAAACTCGTTTTAATTTGAATGGTTTCGCACGTAGACTTGTTTTGAAACAGATCTAGAGGCAAACGGTAACTCAGAAATGGCCTATTGTGATTGGTTAGAATTTTATTACTTAAGGCCAATTAGGATTCGATCAACTGTTTTGATTGCTTATTCATTGTGTGACAGTGAGTTCCACGATTAATGCAAAACAAAGCTTATTTATGGCTTTTAGTTTGGCCATGCAGCACTGATGATCATTTCTAACTAAATATTATAACTGTTTCCCTTCAGAAAACAATTTAAGTTGATGTGAGTGAGTGAGAACTTTATTAAAGTGTCAAAACCTTAGAGCCTGGGAATAATACACCAACCTAATTAGGGGACACTGCTAAAATTAAAGAACTACACTAATACTAATATCAATACAATAAAAATATATATAAATGATATAAAAATGTTATTATAGTCTATGATATAAAAAAAGGTGGAAACTTTAACTAATAAACTCACCTCCGATAATTTATTACTGCTCAGTAAGTTGATTTCCTTTTTCAAACAGGTGGTACTTATGATGATGCAGCATCACCCATAGATGGTATGGATGTATGGAACACCATTTCCCATGGCGAGCCTTCACCAAGGAAGGAAATACTTCTTAATATTGACATGAACAGAAGCAACGCTGATGGTTTGAGCACCACTATCTATGAAGGAATTGCTTTCAGAATGGGTGACATGAAGCTTCTCATGAATGTACCAAATTCTACTTGGTTTAAGCCTCCAGAACTTGGAGGAGAACCAGACATGGAACACAACTGGTTGGCAACTGCAACCAAGGTAAAGTATCTGCTTGAAGGAGGCTGTCAGTACAACTAAGTATCTGTGATAGAATGTTTTCAAATAGAGTGTCGTAAAAGCAATTACAAGAGCCAATCACAGCAAATGTTATATGAGCCAAAAAAAACTCGAAGCAAATTCATGCACTAAAAGCTAAGCGCATGAAACAAATATTATCACGACAAGGTGCAGTACATGTAGGTTTTGGTTTTGCATTTGGTTGGTTAAGAACATGATGCAATTTTTTATACCAATCTCAGAGCATAGTAAATCAAAACCAAAGCAATGAAGCTTGAAGGGTTGCTTTCAACATTCAATTGAAAATAGGAGAAGTTGGCAAGCGTGGTCGAGTGGTTTAGGGTGCTGGTGTTGTAATCTGGAGGTCCCCGGTTCAAGGCCTGCCCCTGCCACTAGCTGGATTTGTTCTCGGTGGTCCCAAATTCAAATCCTCGGTCATGCTTTGTATATAGCCAACTGGTCTGCCTCCTGCCAGCTGGGATTTTTAACCATGTTATGTTTATTTAAAATATTTGTTTGCTCTGTTTTAGTGGCATGCCTGTAAACTTATGCTATCTCGAAGCTAAGTGCATGACCACTATAAACAGCATTTACATTGACATTTTTTTTGGCTTTAGAAGTCGTGTAAGTTTTAAATCCTGACAGTTAATTAGATGTGGTGAAAAAAATACTATTAGGTTTCCTTTTAGAAGAGCTTTAACTGTATTAAAAATGGCGTCACATTTTTGAACATATTTATTTTGGCCCTTTCAAGTCTTTTAACGATGAATAAGTCCACCAATTCTATTGCTGCTTTTGTGAATGTGGTGATTATAAATAATACCTTTTGATACTGTTCAAGGACTGTGAAACTACCCCATGGTATCCTCATATTAACATCGACAGGCTAATTTTGCGGTTTCAACTTACATCTACTGAACATTGATTGACAGACCTCTCAATAATTGTATCTCTTCTGTCTATTCACCATAGCTTCTTTTGCTCAACAATCCCAAAATATTTATCAATTTATTCACCAGGACACTGCAACAGTTGCATTGTACAACATTACTGCTGACCCAACAGAACGTGAAGACCTCAGTGAGAAGCTTCCAGACATGGTGAAGACATTGCAAGAGAGAGTGCAGTATTACATGAAAGGGGCAGTGCCTCCACTGAACAAGCCACGTGATCCTAAGGCATTTGTTAAAGCAATAACGGAAGGTGTTTGGACACCCTGGGAAGAGTAATGACCCTCTTGGCATAGATGTATTTCGAATTATGACTGTTTTAAAGACATTTGATTATGTGATTGAGAACAATATTGATTTACATGCACAAAGTTTCTATGACATGGTTATAAGTAGCATATTCTTATTATAATTAGGTGAAAATGAGATTATCTGGTACCACATGTGTGATGTGGCTAGAAATTACACAAGTCAAAAGGCAACTTATACAGTATAAAACATGTTATGGTAAGTTTTTGCCATCCTTAACTTGTAGCCATTGGGAAAAGGCCAAGCTTTTAGCCAGTTGGGAGTCCAGGAGTCCTGTGGATGGCCACTTTTCAGAGAAAATTAATATGAATAACTGTATAATTTTTTTTTAGCAAATTTGGAAATCGTTAGATACCTGCAGAAAAACACCTTGCATGCTCCTCAGGCCGTCCTATGGGGACAAAGTCAGGCCTTATAAAAATTTTGGGACTCCCATTTTTTAAATCCTGGCTAAAAGCCTAGATAAGGTGCTATGTCATCAGAAACCTGCAGTGGCAGTGGGTGAGGGAAAACAAAGTGGAATAATTTTAAAGATGCTTAGACAAAACCACATCAGCTAGCTACTTTAAATTTCTATTTTCTCCTCACATCTCACATGTGTTTCTTAGTATAACATAACGTTTTACATCAAGGTGCATGGCACATAGCATTATAGTAGACAGTGTAGAGAGTAAGAAAAATTTTATTACCTGTACTTGCCAGTAGACTGGTTAATCAACGTTTGCGTGTTGGAAGCTTTTTAAAATTCTGTAGTTTGAATGCCAGGTCTGTGAGAAACAAATCAGCGGACTTTGTTTCTTATGTTGAATCATCTGGAGCAGATATTTTTGCAGTAACTGAGACATGGCTTTCAGAAATGGATGATGCGTGCAGAGCTGAAATCACCCCGCCTGGGTACAAGCTGTTTGATCACACACGATCTGATCGAACTGGTGGCGGAACTGCTCTATTGATTAGAGAAAATTTACATGCAAGTCGTGTTAATGCTGGTGAGCGTACTTCTTTTGAGTTTTCTCATTGGATGGTCGAGTTCCAGTCACGGAAACTACAGATTATTATTATTTATCGTCCACCCTATTCGAGTAACCATCCTGTCACGACAAGCGTATTCTTTGCTGATTTTTCGAGTTTTTTGGAGAGTATCGTAATGTCGTCTGCGCCGTTACTGATAGCTGGCGATTTTAATATTCACGTTGACGTTCCGGGGAACGCAGACAGTGTTTGTCTAAAGGAGCTACTTAAG
Source organism: Oculina patagonica (assembly GCF_052425735.1). Taxonomy (NCBI): domain Eukaryota; kingdom Metazoa; phylum Cnidaria; class Anthozoa; order Scleractinia; family Oculinidae; genus Oculina; species Oculina patagonica. The sequence continues at coordinate 19,747,571 of NC_135758.1, read as the reverse complement.
TCGATGGGCCTTCAACAACATGTTAACGTGCCTACGCACGAGTCAGGACACACCCTGGATTTGATCATTACTCGACAGTGCGACTCCTTTTTGGCTAACATCCCTGTGGCTGACTGTCTATTTTCTGATCACTTAACTTTGATCTGCGATCTCACCCTGGACAAACCACCGCTCCCGAAGAAAAAAATTTCTTTCAGGAAAACTAATATGGTTGATGTTAACCTGTTATGTGATGAACTCTCTTTAACTTCGCTTTGTACAGACAGCCCTGATACTCTGAATGATCTTGTTAAACGTTACAACTCTACATTATCAGTGGCTCTTGATCGTCATGCTCCACTTGTCACTAAGTTTATCACAGTCCGGCCTTTGGTTCCTTGGTTTAGCGACGATATTAGGGAGTCAAGGAGGGAGAGACGGAGAGCTGAAAGAAAATGGCGTCGATCACGTTGTGTCCGCGATTTGTTTGTATTTAAAATGAAGAGGAACTTCACAACCTATCTGATGAATGAAGCCCGTCGTAAGTTTTACTCGGACTTTATTGCTGAGAATAGCTCCAATCAAAGGAACCTATTCTCGGCAACAAGGAAGTTGCTAAATCAAGGTCATGAAGTACCTTTTCCACCAACTAGTGACAAGCTGGTTTTAGCCAATGAAATGGGTAGCTTCTTTGTTGGAAAGATTGACGCCATCCATGCCAAATTGGACAGACTTGCTGATTGCTTGCATGATTCCCATTTTGACTATGTGAAAACGTCGCCAACCAGAACACTGGACAGCTTCATCCCTTTAACTGAAAGCGCAGTTAGTAAGTTGATTGGCTGTTCTCCGAAGAAGAGCTGTATGTTTGATCCGATGTCAACACCTATGGTAATCAGCTGTGCTAATGCGCTTTTACCAGTCATTACTAAAATGATCAATCTGTCTCTTAATTCTGGAGAATTTGCAGATGATTGGAAATGTGGGCTTGTTAATCCTATCTTGAAGAAACCTGGATTGGATCTGCTGTACAAAAATTACAGACCAGTTTGTAACTTACAATATGTATCCAAGTTGACTGAAAAAGTCGTCTTTAATCAAGTTTACGATCACATGGTTTCAAATGCTATCTTTCCCGTGCTTCAATCTTCTTACAGGCAATTCCATAGCACTGAAACTGCACTTATCAAGGTGATGAACGATATTTTGTTAAAGATGAATTCTCAACACGTCACATTGTTAATTTTGTTGGATCTGAGTGCTGCCTTTGACACCGTTGATCATCAACTACTTTTAGAGAGGCTATCTGACGAGGTTGGCATACGTGGGACTGCTCTGAATTGGTTTAGATCGTACTTGTCTGATAGAAGTCAGCGCGTCTCTGTACATGGGGTCCTTTCTCGTCCTTTTGACTTGAACTGCGGAGTACCTCAAGGCTCGTGCTTAGGGCCTCTGTTATTCATAATATATGTGTCCAAGCTGTTTAAGATCGTAGAACATTATCTTCCTGATGCTCATTGTTTCGCGGATGATACGCAGCTGTACCTGAGTTTTAAACCACTTGGTAACACCGCTCAAGCTGATGCTATACAAGCTATGGAAAAGTGCATTGACGCGGTGAGGAAATGGATGATTCACGATCGGTTGATGATCAATGATGACAAAACCGAGTTTTTGTTGATCGGCACACGACAACAGCTTGATAAACTAGATTCGTGTTCCATTACTGTGGGCGATAATCGCATCAGTCCAAGCCCATGTGTCAAAAACCTTGGCAGTCGTGGTTTGACAGCAACTTAAGCATGACTGATCATATAAACAAGGCTTGTAATGCGGCATTTTATCATTTGCATAATTTGAGACGTATTAAGAAATACCTATCGAGGGATTCTTTAATTACTTTGGTTCATGCTTTTATAACCAGCCGTCTTGACTATTGTAATGGTTTATTGTTTGGCTTACCAAAGGCGCAGATTGCTAAATTACAACGTGTACAAAATGCAGCAGCAAGACTTATTCTTGGCATCGGAAAGTTTTCTCACATTACACCGGCGCTTTACGAGCTGCACTGGTTGCCGGTTTCTTTGCGTATTGATTATAAGATTTTACTTTTGACTTTTAAATGTATTTATGGCCTGGCGCCAACTTATCTTAGCGATCTAATTAGGATAAAATCGAATTCATTATACAATCTTAGGTCTACTGGCATGCCCTTATTGGACCATCCCAAGGGAAAGATGCTGTCAACATTGGGAGCTAGATCATTTTCAGTGGCAGCTCCGAAACTTTGGAATGTTCTACCTGTGGAGCTTCGTCAAGCGACATCACTTGACTGTTTCAAATCTCAACTTAAAACTTATCTTTTTAAGAAGTATTTTTATAATCTATAACTTTATTTTTATTTTCATAAGATGTAAAGCGCTATTGATCAGAACATGAAAATATGCGCTATATAAATTAGCAAATTATTATTATTATTATTATACCTTGACTAATGCCAATTCAGGATTGAAAGTAACCTATGTTCGCTGCGAGCTTGTGATATGACTTGACAAAAACAGTGTTAAGGAGAAAAGTCACATTCAACTGAGAACTTGGAAGCGGATGGAATTTTATTCTGTTTGGAACTTCTAAGCCAGGATGTCAACATATGCAGTTTTAAATTACCAAATAATAAAAATAAAAAAAAGGTAAATACAGGTTTAAAGCACATAGTGTTTAGTGCACATCACCCTGAGCAAAGCGAGAGGGTGACAAAACGTTGAAATCAACGACGAAAAAATAATATTGGCAAGGAATTTATTTAGCACAAAATTTAAGTGAATAGTATAAATTATTTAGTTCACAATATGTGTAGTAACTAGTAGTGTTTATTAGCATTTTTATTGGTCAAATGTCGCATATGATGGCTATATGCATTAAAAAACAGTAATAAGAAAAAGGATTAACATTCCTGAATATTTTAAAAAAGAGTTAAAAGTTGGGCTCACTTACCCCCTCAAAACTGTATTAAGCCACCTTAAGATACATGCATACTCGCAAGGACTTTTAGAAAGTCTATAGATTATTTAGTTTAGAACAAAGTACAAGTAGTTATAAGAAGTTTTAATCGAAGCAAAATGCTAATCAGCACCGGTGAAAATGTTTTTTTTTTTACAAACATGAGTTAAGTGAATTGCAGGTAATTTACAAAATAAAATTGAATTGTTTCATGACTTGCATTTCTGTCTGTGTTTTTCTTGTAACTTTCTCCATATTAAGTTTTGATTATGAAGCTATTGAAATTGCATTGTCTTCCATTTTGAGTATAGCCGTCTTGTTTACAATAACGAATGTCCATTAATGACCTGTGTTTACAAACAACTAAACAGCATACTGCCAGATATGGTAGAGAAGTTAAAATCAGTCAGGAGATGAATTACATTTTGTACCCCCAACCCAATCTCCTTGTGTGCCCCACACCCCACCCCGGGCCATCTCAAGGAAAGACCGCTTAAACTTGATAAATTAAATAATTTTTTCAAGTGTGCTGTTCAAATCCTTCAGCGTTCGCAGGCTAAGGGCGATTGTTCATTTGCAAAACTAGCCGGACAATCCTCGGGTTCATTAACGAATACTTCAACTGGGACTTTATTCAACCCCTAAAAGCAAGACGCACAAAACGTCTACTAGTTGAGACATTCCAAAACATCAAGAAAACAGCCCTCAAAGAAAAGGCGGGGAATCCTTTACACTGGGATTCGTCTATGAAGGAGCAAGCGTTATTCTTTATCAGTTGACAAAGAATTGAGCCTTTTTTCAATTACATACAAGACTAGGTGTAATACTTCAACAAACTCTTCCCTTTTGCTTTTTACACCTCGATGTTAGAGGACTTCTCCAACACTTGTCTATTTTATGTGAAAGCAGGAACGTGGTATGCTCCTGATGAAAGAGAAATGAGTTGTCTTGGTATACAAGGAAACATGATTTTTTTTTCAGTTTTCTTTGATGATTTTACTTCCAGAGACGAAATGACTTGTTGTAACCACTCACTCACTACCCATTATGCCGACTGGCATGTGGGGCAGAAACAAAGGTCTTCCACTGCTGTCTTATCTATCATTGTCTGCAGAACAGGCGGTTTATTTTGCGGGTTTGCAGGCTAGTCTGTCTTGACCTGTCTTTGGCCAGCTTTTGGAGTGGATTATGTTCCAGTTGTGGCTTAGGACCTGAAGTACTGGCGTCGCCATGTATTCTTGGGCCTGTCACGCTTGAGCCTGCCTTCAGGTGTCCAGTGAAGTGCTGTCTTCGTGATGGATTCATTTTTCTTCCTGATGACATGGCCAGAGTAATAATCGACAGTATTTTCGTCTATCGTGATCATAAAAATCGTTAATGGAGTGCTCCTCGAGAGCCGTGAACATTTAAATGGCATTACTGTTCATGGTCGGCCAGGGGGGTTAGTGGTATACCACTTGATATACCTGAAAAACATGTACCCGTTACACCCAAAATTTTCCCTCAAAATCATACAAAATGCCAACATTTGGTCAAACGCGTTACACTTTATACCCATAAAGGGCCCATACTCCTAAAACCCTGGATAACCCTGACTGTTAAACCAAACATATTCGATGTTTTCGAGTTATTATTCAGTGAATAACAATTTTATTTTTTTTCGCGTTGTACATTCATTACTCATCATCAAACACTTACCTTAAGATTGCTATTGTTAGCGGCTACTAATTTGAACGATTTTAGCGAGTTGGACAAAAATCGCTAAATTTAGTACTCGCTAAAATTTGTCTCTGTCAAATTTAATATTTGTTAAATCTAAGTACCCTTCCCACAGCAAAGAGAAACAAAATTAAGCAAAGTCGACTTAACCAATGCTTTTAAAAATAGATGCCGGTAACTTTGTTCTTTCTGGCAATGCAAATGTTCGTCCAATTTCAAGTGAGTTTGTTCTTTTACTAACATTTATTTCCATCTTAGTTATATATTCATTAAAAACTGGTTTACACGATATCACTAACTTTTTAAATTTTTCGGAAAATCGCTAAATTAAATAGTCGCTTAATCTTCCTCTGAAAAAATCGCTAAAATTAGTAGCCGCTAAAAATGGTAACCTTAAGGTGTTTGATTGTTAATTAATCCTTGTATAATTTAATTTTTTTTGTGTGCGATTTAAAAGTAGGTACAATAAGCTAAACATTATGTTGAAGTGTTATCTTTTGTTAGCTAGTGCGCGTTCTTGTGTTGGAAGTCAAGGTTCCTACTAGGCAACTAACACAATCAGTCATTGTTTCGAAACTTGTTTGTATATTACGGACTAATTAGGTCCTGACCTTTTTGACCTTAGATTGGTTGACTAGGATTCCTTCCTGGAATAACTTGCTTTCTGACCTTTAGTTGTTTTTAGACACTTGTATTTGGCGATATTGTTTTAACAATGAAGCCCTAACCTTATGTTCTCACGATCTGCACGTGACAAGAACCTTGTAGCTATTGTACATTTTTAATTGCACAAATTAAGTACAAATTCTCTTTTGAATTCGGCTTGTACAGTAACTGTTGACACAATGTCCTAACCTCGTAAACAACTTAAATATTTAAATATGGAGTAGGCGGACCAGAGCTAAAGTAAGGGAACGCCTTTTCTTCTCTGAAATAAACTATAAAGTTGTTGTTTGAGCTATGCAAACGAGAATCTTTATTTTCAGTTTTTACTCTACATTCTTGTTATTTATTATTGATTTTGTAATGGAAATATGATGTTTGTAATTTTTATATTGCTCACGCTGTTTTGTTTTGACCAGATCTCGTACGGTCAATAGTGGAATTTTGAAGAGAAAAACTACCTTAGCACTGAGGGGAAGGAGGAGGGGGGGGGGGGGGGCGTTCTTAATCTTCTTAAAATAAGTTTTCTTGTTAACAATTTTATCATAAAATAAATGCCCTGTGGAAAAGTAAAACCAATAGGTCTTTTGCACCCTATATTTTATTCTTTTGTGTACATGGAAATTGCCATCCAAGCCTCGTTACAGGTTCCCAACAACAACAACAAGCTTTACTTGCATGACTATAAGTACATACAGTATTGCAAAAGCGTTAATATTAACTAAAGCAAAACTTATAACAATCATAATCACTGCATGTAATAGGAAAAGAACAATTATGTAAGTGTTACATTACTTTCATTCGATAGGAGATTATTTCGTAAAGATAATTTTTTGTGTTTTTAATAAATTCTTTTTGCGCATGCTACCGAGGCTCGGAGGGCAATTTGCATGAACACAAAAGATTAAAAGGTAAGCTGTTAAAGGCCTATTTAACGACTATGGCGCGTAGCACTCAAAGAAAATGATGCTGATCAAAAGAATTTTAAATGGAGTGTGAAGAGCAGCCAGATTAAAACGTATCGGGCTAATGTTAAGAGAGGAATTTAGTTCTTTTTTTTTCGCTTCGCTGTTAAAATATAGAAAATCCAACGTAGAAATATTCTTTTGGTAGGTTAGGCCCGGGCCAAACGTCGAACTTTACATGAAACGAACCAAACTGAGCGAATAAAGTTCATGATAAGTTCGACGTTTGACTCAGTTGAGTTCATCCGACTGAATTAAGATCGACCAACACGTTCTATTCGTCTGCTTCAGACAGATAGAACGTATGAAGATCGACTGTGGGACAAACGTCGATCTTTTCATGAAACAAACTTAATAAATAAATTTTAAATGTGTATGTTAATGTATTTTAGTCTCGAAATATTCGTTCTCGCTGCTCTGAATTTGGTTCGACGGTCGGTTTGACGAATTGTGTTCGACGTTTGACCCAACGGTCGAGCTTTACCTGTATGGGTCGAACAAAACTGCAACTTAGTTCGTCTCATGTAAAGTTCGAGGTTTGGCCTGGGTCTTAATGTTCCAGCTCATAAGCAATTACTAGTACCTTCTGTCTTGGTTCACTGGCCGTGAAATCATAACTGTAAATAACGGTATAACTGTTAATCCAACCTGCAGAAAGCTGTAATCCACCTGCGCGGTTTTGTAAGTAATTGATGTTTCTGAGCCAGGATTAACTTTATCCATGCAATAGAACTTACTGGAACGTTTGTTTTTGTTTTTAAAAAAAGCGTTTCTCTCGCGTGTAAATTGAAGTGCTTTGTTAAAATATTCTTTGGTTAGGACCAGTCACGTACTGAACTGTTCTTTGGTTACAGCCCCGGTGGTGGGACGCCGGTTACACAAGCATCCCGTCCTAAATACTACTGGTTATGTTTGCAATAGATCCCGGCCTTCCCGTAGCAAGCGTTCCCCCAAATTGGTATTCTTCCTCAGGTTTTTATAATAGGCTTCCCCAGGCCAAAAACCTTGTATCCCACTAATTACCCCCTACCGGTCCCAATACCGTGGTCCGTCGAGCCAGGTCTCGTAAGCCGGGTAGCGTTTGATTCAAAACCACCATGGCTAAATAAAGTATTTTGTGCATAATAATAATAAAATAGTATGCACTTCTGTTTCGTAACTGGTCGGAAAAAGTTGAAAAAACAAACAAACTGCAATACGGTAAAGATTTTATTTGCAAAACGTTTCACAACGGAACGAAAGCCGTGGATATTCAGTGATAAGAAATCCGTCCTTTATTTATTATTCGTATATGTTTTATTAGAATTTTAACTTTTGAGATGGTTAGAGTTCTTAGGTCAGAATGTATGACTTACTATTGACAAGGTAGATTAAGCCAGGACAACAAGCTATTGTTACTTTATTCGTCGCTCTTTTGAGAGGCTAGTGTTCGGTATTCAAGCATGCATTCATCAGTTTTGCAATTGGGATTAATTATCTGACCTTGGCAATGAGAAAGAGTACGTACCGCTTTTTCCATTGTTCGTGTCTCACACCTGATTAGCTTCAATAGCAATAACAGCACTGTCCACTGACTGAACACGCGCACATTTCCGTTCGCATCCGTACGTACATAAACTTGACATTGAGGCGTTTCCCTCTTCCCAACAAACAGAAGTATGGAGGCAATACATCCTTGGATTGCCGATGGCGGAAGCTTGCTTCCGCTTCTTCTGGTAATTCCCATTGCTTATTTCTGCTTTCTTATTTACGGAAGGCAAAGGCCGCTGAATTACCCTCCAGGTCCGTGGGGCCTTCCCATTTTTGGAAATCTACCTCAGCTTGGTTCAACGCCGCACATTGCGCTAACTAAGCTTAGCGAGGTTTATGGAGATGTCTTTTCCGTGAGGCTTGGTTCGCTGGAAGCTGTCGTTTTAAACAGCGAAGAACTGGTTAGAGAAGCCCTGTTGCAAACCTCTCGACAATTCTCCGATCGACCACCGTTGTTCGCGTTTACAATACGTGGAGTTCGAAAATTCAGTATCGCCTTCGGAGAATATTGCCCTGCTCAAGTTCTTAGGAAGAGATGCGCCTTGAAGGCAATTCATGAAATTGTGTTCAACAAAGTGGGACATTTCAGCAAAATTGTCCAAGATGCTTTCCTGGATTTCAAAGAAGAGCTTGACAAGAAAGAAGTGAAAACCTTCCAGCCCTCCACTGATCTCAAGTTGGTGGTCATCAAAATCATCTTCAACTTCACCTTTGGAGAGGGACCTTGTAATCACCTGCTCTCGGAGGAACTGCAAAAACTTGTAGTCGAATCTGCCGAGTTTACCGAAAGCAGCGCTGCTGCCACTTTAATAGATTTTGTTCCCTGGGTGAAACCTTTTGTTCGCAAGCAGATTGCGACAGTGGAACACTCAATTGACGAGCTGTTGAATTTTGTGGACAAGGTGTACACTTCTCGCAAACATGGTGCGAATGACTCTTCTATTGCCCTGTGCGTTACAAAGCTTTGGGAAAAAGCAAATAAGAAACCACACGAGGACACAAACATGAATTTAGACTTGGAAGGGCAGAACAGTCTCCCCAATGCATCGCTAAAAGGCAAGCCAGTCAACAACAGTGACGAGGAAATTGTCAAAATGATATCAGCTGATGTTTTTGGCGCTGGCCTGGAGACGGTCTCTAATGCCTTATGCTGGGCAATGGCCTACATTGTAAACAACCCGAAAATCCAGCAAAGTCTTCATAGAGAATTGGATAATGCTGTTGGTCGGCTTCGCCTTCCCACCATCCAAGATAAGCCAAACATGCCTCTTCTACAGGCTACAGTGCTGGAAGTCCTTCGTATTGCTTCCGTGTTACCAATAGCTTTACCGCATCAAACCTCAGAGGAAACAACACTTGGTGGCTACACGATCCCAAAGGCCACACTCGTCATTGTTAACCTGTGGGCAGTGAATCATGACCCTCGCGTGTTTGAAAATCCAAATGAGTTTAATCCATACCGATTCTTGAATGAGGACGGAGAGGTCTGCAAAGAGAAAAGCAAGTTCCAGCTGCCCTTTTCGATTGGCAGTCGTCGCTGCCTTGGAAGCACGTTAGCTAAAGCAGAGATCTTTCTGCTGTTAGCGTGTTTGTTGCAGCACTTTGAACTTTCCAGCACCAGTGGCGGTACTGTTGATTTGGAAAGTCATTTTGGACTCACTCTGCGTCCAAACACTTTCAGTATTTGTGCTCGTCCTCGCTGAAAAAGAAATACCTGGTGTAGCTATGTATCAGCGACACGCTTCATTGCAGTGGAGTCTCCAATTCCGGAAACTGATGTTGTGCAAATAAAAACTCTACTGTAACATCATTTTCTCAACTTTTTCCAAACAGTTAAGAAACAGATAGCATTTTAATACACGCTATTTTATTAGTATTATGTACATAATACTTAGTTTAGCCACGGCAGTTTTGAATCAAAAATTACAATGTTGCATGTATCTTTCCTTACAGCCCTGAATTTTTGTGGCTCGGTCAAGGTGATTATGCTTGAATGCCGTTTAGGCCAAATGTATTTGTCATGGTGCACAGTGACTGGAACATTGGCCAAAATTAATATTCGTAGAGAGCAGTAGATTAATTTTTTTTTTCGAGAAAACAGTATTTTTCACACAGCAAAACCCATCTTGTGATAGCGATCTCTGAATGCCTTAGGGCTGGAAACAAAGACTTTGACAACATTTATTAAACGTGTAAAATCTATGTTACACTGCACATCTTGCAACTGTAGATACTATTATTTTGCCTGCAGTTTTTTTCATTTGAAGGAAAAAATGCGTCCAAGTAAGAAGGATAAGATCACGAAAACGTAGTATTGTTAATTTAGGCCTCCATAGGTGGTGCACCAATCACGCGTAAGTAACAAACACTTGGAGTTGTTTGTTACGAATTTCACTTGTGTCGGTCAAGGTGAAGGTGCTTGCTTGACTGACTTTATATATCAAGCATATTTGAAATAGTCTAGAGTGTAGAATTTTCTAGCAAATGCATGATAGATGATGTATAGTGAAAGTCTCTTCTTGTGTTTTAAACAGAAGGCTCAGAAGGGGCCTCAATGCAAACAAAAAACTAAGTTTATTGCAGTGAGAAGCAGCCGATAACACCAACTGGAAAAGTAACTCAGATTTTATTAAATGAAATTGCCTTGGCTTTGAATTTAAGCTCAAGGTTTTCTTTCAACCTTGTAAACAATTTTAATTAATGCTTAAATCGATCGAGTAGGAAGTTTATTTTGTGTTATCATGGCGGAGACTAACTGATATTGTCTGATTGCCCACCTTTTCATATTATTTAGCTTGTTCTCAACCTGGGCAAAAAAAGAACTTTCAGGAAGTGAAAAAGGAACTGAAACTATGCCTTTCTGGAAAACATGTTCAGTCCAGTGAAAAATATATGCCGAGTTAAAAAGCACCGAATAAACGACCTTTTCATTTTGACCTTGTTTTCTTACTTGTTATGTAGTCAACTATTGTAACATTGTATTATTCTCACAATAGAGGCAGCGAGGACAGACCTTCTCAAGCGATTGTGTACAGATAACTGAACAATGCGTTAAGCTAATTGATTTTTCTATTATTTCATAGCACCCTATAGCGCCGTGGAGTATCTTATGGAAGCTACGCTTTGTTCGTCGCGAACAAGGGAGTCAAGTCATTGTTACTTTAGAAAAGTATGCCACTACGTCCGTCCCATTCACTCTTGATCAACATGTGTCACCCAAGACAACACAAGATTGATTGCGTTATTAAAGTGCGACTCAAGCGTTCAATAAGCACTTCATAGTGCTTACTTTTTAATAAACGGCTAGACATTGCAGATGAACTTCAGTTGCAATTTCACACAGTTTCAAAGTTTTGGCCCAATAAGGCGAAAAACATGCAACCATTTTCAGGTGTCAAGCTGTCAGGCTCTTTCGTTTAACGTGCCCGAGATAGACATGTGCTGAATTCGTCGATTTTGAGGGGTCTTTATTTGCATTTTTTTGCGACTTTTTACATTTCAGAAGTATGGACGTATAAAATGGGGAAATCAAAAGGAAATGCAAGCATAAGACGTTGCAAAATAGAAAGTCAACATGCAAACGATCTTTCCTTTGATATAGTACGAAATGTTGCTTAGCTCATACTACGAGACATCACTTAGATTGCCTGGACTGATTCTCCAAATCAAGATGAAATTGTTGCACAAAACTGCTGCTCTTGTTAATTCAGCATCCAAGGGACTAGGGTAATTTCAAGTTACGAGGGCTCAAAACAAACAAAAAATTAAAACAGTTGTTTGCACAGAAGATTTCATCAAAGTGCACAAAGAAAAGTCAAATTATCATAATTGATACACATTTAAAATTCTTTATTAGCGGTTAGCAGGATAATGTCACGAAAATGCTTGTTTACGAAAATTTACGCTGTATGGTCGCGTTAATTAGATACAAAGAGACATGCTTGTTTACGACAAGTTTGAAGCTCGAAAAGCAAGTTAAGGTCGGTCTATCCAACAGGACAACTCGGATTAATATTAATCCGCGGATTATAATAATAATAGATTATAATAGGATTATTATAATCCAGTAATAGATTATTATAATCCAGTAATAGATTATTATAATCCAGTAATATATTATTATAATCCAGTAATAGATTAAGGCACGGCAAAAAATTGGAAGGATTAGATTATTATTAATATTATAATCCGGATTAATATTAATCTCTATTATAATCCCGATTAAATTCCGTGAATGTTCGGATAACAGATATGTCTATTTGACTATCTGACAGATATGTATATGACAAACACACTGCAGACCTACAACACAGGGCTGAGAGGACATAAGTCACTAATCACATCCGTCACATGACGATCAATTTTGCATATGCTAAAGCTAGATTAGACGATGTTGTTGACCCTAGAATGAAAAGAAAAGGATCAAGCGCCTCTGGGTCAGCGAATCCGTGCCGTGGGCATGTTTTTACAAAAAAAAGAGACCTAACGACAGGGAGTCGTTACCAGCTGCGACGAAATAGCGACAATCCCAAACACACCAACTGTTTCGAGGTTCGGAGTCGGCATATCACAAGAATTTCTCCCGTCTCCTGGCGCCTTTTGTTGATGAAAATATTTTCTATGAACTAACATGGTAAGCATATTGTATATGATGTCAAGTTCACGAAAAACCTATTTCAGCTGTTTCAAACAATAAAGTATGTTTACATCAAGCTTCGTATCTATTCTTAGCTTAGTGCTTGAAGATGCAAAATGGAGTAGGGGAGATTCCGGTCGACCTGCAAGGGCGCACAAATGACGCGTGGGTCCAATAATTAAGATATCATAAGATATTGATAAGGCCGCCTTAGATCGTTAAATAATGTCAATCTTCGGAAGCTTTGGACTAGGATTGAGTTGTTGAGATTTATTATTAAGATTAATATTAATCCGATTAATATTAATCTTACACAAGATTAATATTAATCGGATTAATATTAATCTTAATAAATAAAATCTGCAGCAATACGTCTAAATGCTCCGAAGATTGACGTTATTTAACGATCTCATCTTATGATATGCTTAATTATTGGACCCACCTTGCAAACCAGATCTCCCTACTCCATTTTTGCATCTTCAAACGCAAGCTTAGAATAGATCTGAAGCTTGATGTAAACATACTTTATTGGTTTGAAACAACTGAAATACTTTTCGTAATTTGACATCATACAAAATATTAGTTCATAGAAAATATTTTCATCAACAAAAAATAGGCATTTTGAAGAATTCTTGTATGCCGACTCCCAGTGTGTTGGGATATATTCGTAGTAACGACTCCACTGTCGTTACCAGCTGCGACGAAATAGCGACAATCCCAAACACACCAACTGTTTCGAGGTTCGGAGTCGGCATATCACAAGAATTTCTCCCGTCTCCTGGCGCCTTTTGTTGATGAAAATATTTTCTATGAACTAACATGGTAAGCATATTGTATATGATGTCAAGTTCACGAAAAACCTATTTCAGCTGTTTCAAACAATAAAGTATGTTTACATCAAGCTTCGTATCTATTCTTAGCTTAGTGCTTGAAGATGCAAAATGGAGTAGGGGAGATTCCGGTCGACCTGCAAGGGCGCACAAATGACGCGTGGGTCCAATAATTAAGATATCATAAGATATTGATAAGGCCGCCTTAGATCGTTAAATAATGTCAATCTTCGGAAGCTTTGGACTAGGATTGAGTTGTTGAGATTTATTATTAAGATTAATATTAATCCGATTAATATTAATCTTACACAAGATTAATATTAATCCTAATGGATTAAGGCACGGCTCAAACCTCAGTAATAGATTATAATAATCTATTAGTGGATTATAATAATCTATTACTGGATTATAATAATCATTAGGATTAATATTAATCCGATTAATATTAATCCGAGTTGTCCTGATCCAAGGCCAAGGCACGCGTTTCAGAAGCTGTCTGTCTAAACAAATTGACTCAGTTGGGGTCTTTCCGGCATAACCTATCCCACAGAGAGCCGACCAGTGAAGAGATTTACAAAGGACAAGAGAGAAAGGACCTTGTTACCTTGCAAATAATTAGAATCGTAACTGCATGATCGGTTTTCTAGCTGCCAGTCTTAAACAGTCCTGATTTAGCGATTCGCTGGATGCTGTAGCATCAAGAAATCGATGCGGAGGGTAAAGGGAAGAGTATTGGTTGAGAGCCCTTTCTTGGACTATACGGGTAGACTCCACCCGAAAGGGGTAATTTTTCAGGCTGGAGGTATATAAAAGGATTCACAAAGTATAGGAAAGGGTAGGGAAAAAGTAATTTAGGCATCTTAAAGGGCATTTCAAAATATTTCGAATGGACACATCTAACAGTATTTCCACTGTATGTTTGTGAAAGAGGTACCATTTTCTTTCGAAGGTATATGAAAGGGATACCTTTTCTGTCAAAAATGGTAAAACAGAAAAAGGTGAGGGTTTGGACCTCGGAGCGGAGCCTTCCCGTGTAAAACGTTATTTAAATTGAGCAACTTCCCCGAGTTGAGAGTTTTCTTCAACTCCCATCTCATCATCAGCGCGAGGTCAAAAGAACGGACATCATCTGCCTGTCAAACGAACGAGAGTTGAAAAGAGCGCATGAGAGCTGGTGGTTAAATGAGAGCAAGTGTTTAAAGTCTCATCAACCATCACTGTCGTATGATGCACTCAGTCGCTCAGTTTTGGGTTTTAAAGATAGTAAATTGGCTGAGTATCCAAGAGCATAACCTCACCCGTTTAAGAGAGGTAGTTACTTAGAGAGGTTCGACTGCATTGGGCAGAATGCGTTTCTAAACTAAGTATTTTTTCCTTTGGTAGTCACCTTCCTCAAGACTTACGACCTGCATGCGCTTTTGTGGTATCATAAGAAGAAAATTGATGCTGATCACACTTGGGGCTTAGGGTTCCAACTAGTTAGTTCATGGTATTATCGGAGATTATAAACATCAAGTAATCAACAAAACCTTCAGTGGATCAATCCCTTTAATAAGGCGAGAAATCAAAGAGATTACAAAATTAAATGAAAGAAATGCGAGTTGCTTAAAATCACAAACTGCTACAAATGTTAGATAACGCAACGGATATAAGTAAAACAATCTTATAATTCGGTTTCATGTGAAGTTCGAAATCAGCCGAAAAATGAGGTGTTGCCTGATAACGCAAACAAACAGGGAACTTGATGGCTCTAAAACTTCTGCAAAATGAAAGGTAAGTCGTTTTGTGATGTCATTACTTACATCTGACAATTAGAAACTCACTTTATAAACAAATAAATGACATTACTTAAAAAAAAGTATATAAAAAATTAATTTCCTTTTCACGTACTTGTACCTGGCAATGTTGTAAGATTTCGCGGACCCTGTCAACTGATGAATATATCTGTTGGTGCCAGTAAAACTAATTAAAATGCTACCAAAAGAAAGAAAAAAAAGTGTCTGTAACATCTTGCTCTAATCCACCCTTACATAAATTGCATAATTCCGCAAAAAGGATAATCACAAGCCATACTTAACAATCAGCATGAAGTTGAAAGGGCTCGGAAAAGGTAACTTCAATGATCCCTATGTGTTTTGCAGTCTTTTCTTTTTACCTGGGCAACACTCTTAATCAAGATAAAACTTTGGAAAAGGTAGAAATATCTTCCAAATCGTTACCTTGGATTTCCCATGCTATGTTTCCTGCCATACAATAGCAAGCTCTCCTTCGGGGATTCTATGTAGAACCCCCGAATTCATACCTAGGGCGGAGAGCCCGCTCACACGCTTGAAACGTCAGCTTCCGAATTATCGCCGCGGTTATTTTAGCTGATCGACTTCAAGTTAACAATTAACTAAGTGTGCCGGTCACTTAACATTAACACTTATGAAGAACTTCCCTTAAACGTCTAACTGTTTCAATACAGCTCTCAGCATTCCATTCATAATTTCTATGATCAACATCATTTCCTCATCATGAGTGTCACGCAGCAAAATAATTTTTTGTGCTAAGTGTTTCACTTGCCTAACGACGCTACACAAATGTTTTATTTGCAACCAACGTTTATTCCACAAGTCAATGTCCCACGGATCGTTTCTCAGAGTTCTGTGTTGATTCTATCATTGGCCAATGACTTGAACGTTTTCCTTTCCTTCGTAGCGTGGAATCATCAGATAGAATATGATTACAGATAGACAAATAGCCAGGCCAGAAAGATAGAAGAAAAGCCTGTCAATCACAGAGGCGGCAAAATGCCACTTCTCTTTGATTCCCACATCGTCGTTTTTGTCCATCACTCTTCCGTTGATGTCGCTAATTTTGTCCGTCATTTCTTCCAGCCGTTCATCCAACAAGTCCTTTTCGCATTGTTGTCCCTGCACTCGACTGTCGTTTAAGGATTTGGTATCGCTTCCCCTACACCACAGTAATCGCTGACAAAGCTCACTCCTCATCTGAGCTTTTGACCTGGTCATGCTGCTGTTGTCTCGAGACTCCGACGAATTCGATCTTTTGCTCATCCCCAACAGCTTTGCGAGGCAACCCAAGATGAGCACTTCCACCCACGAGGGAATCTTCCTTTCCGGTTCACTGTAGTGGTAGAACCTTAGTGTGATCGACGTTCCCATTAAACAAAAGGACACCTCAAACAAAATCACGATGAAAAACTTGCTTATCAGCGGCACGACTTCTGATGTTTGGGGAATGTTCTCTGTGAAGATCAACATGTAAACAGTCAGTCCAAGCAGGAGTGTGATCACTAACGCGATTCTTTCTCCAGAACCTGGAGGCAACGAGAAGGAAAACACTGTCAAAGTAGCCAACAAAATACAGGGCAGAATCAAATTCTGAACGTAAAACAACGGTCGTCTTCGAATGTGGACAGTGAAAGTTATGTCAACGAAAGGATCTTTGCAGCAGCTGTATTTAACGACGTTTTTCGTGGCGTTCACGGAAACCAATGTCCATTGGCCATTTCGGGTGTACTTTTTCAAGTCAGCGGTGTTGCTCTTAAGAGCCAGGTCAAGGTACTGACTGTTGTAGGTCCAGGATCCGAACGTCAGTAAACATGTCTGCTCGTCAAACGGGAAGAACGTTATGTCAATCTTGCAGATGGATTTTATTTCCGTTGGTGCGAACCATTCGTTTCGACCATCGTGATGTAAGATAACTTTGGTGTCAAAGTTGTACATCTCCCCTCCAACGCCATTTATGCTGAAAGAGTACGACATAGCTTAACAAAGGGTCTATGAGATATAAGTAAGGTGTTTCTTTCTTTACAACCAATCGCATTCACGAATGAACGAGTGAATGAATGAATGAACCAGTGCTTCTGACTGACGTCTCCCTGACTTATGGTGGATTTCCACTGACGCGTAACTTTTTACGTGCGTGAAAAAAATTAGAGACAATGTATGAACGGCCTGCGTAAACGTGTACGCAAGCCGTTCACACATTGTCTCCGCTAATTTTTTTACGCACGTAAAAAATTACGCGTCAGTGGAAATCCACCTTAAAGGACAGATGATCAAGATGCTAAGAGTAATGCGGGTGGAAAAGTAGGTAATGCACCATGATCAAATGATGATCTGCGACGTTCACTGCTTGGAATTAAGAAGCGTGTCTATTATTAGCATCATTTCACATTCTACACGACCATCACCTTATTTCCCTTTCCATCGTATACATATATTGTCACAGAAAAAGGTGAAAGGAACAGACATGTCCAGGATTGAACGCTAATAAGATTGGCGTTCCTTATAACAGGCATCACAAAGTGTCCTCATTAATAAAAGCTCACCAAAACACACCAAATTTTGTCAAATATGAAGTAATATGGAAATGCCAAATAACACAGTCAAACACGAAGTACTTATTAAAAAATACTTGCGTTTAATCCTGGACATAAGTGACTAATCGATAGTTCAAACTTGGGAATTAACAGGGGTTGCAAAGACCAGAGATGTCCTTACTTGTTGTAGAGAAGAATATCAGGCTTCCATACAATTTTAGGGCTGACGTTGATGATTTTTATTCCACTAAACTCAGCTGGATCCCAGGCAAGTCTGTTGTTGGTCCAAAACTAATGGAAGAATAAAATATACTTGCTTTTGTATATGGGTAATCAAACTGCAGAGGGCGTTTAATTGCTAACGACAGCGAAAATTTTTTAAATTGACTTAAAAGTCAATTGCAAACATTGTATTATTTTTTCGTTTCGACCCATCCTTATGAAATTTTATTTTTCGCAAAATGTCCCTTCAGTAGTGACAAAATCAAAACTGAATCCCGCGAATTTAACAACAGTAATACTGATTGTGACGTCACCATGGAGACGATCCATAAATCTTGTTTTTTAATGTTTTCATCAAGGAATGTCACATCTTGTACGATGCTCGCGTAAAATTCATTGTGATCAGCGAGTGCGGTCAGTGGGGAGACATTCAAATCCTTGTGGTAAGATTTAGCTGGTAGAAGATGCAAAATAAGTACCTTATCAAGACAAGCCATTTTTTTTTAAAAAAAAAAACCAGAAGAAAGATACTGAGAAGAAAGTTGGATGTACTTAAAAGAACCTGCCAATAATAGAACTCCTTAGAACGATTTTCGAAATTCTGCCGCCTGAGCACAAGTGTTTTAAACTCACTTTAATTAGCATTTCCCTATATTATGGGTTTTTTCAGACTTTTGCCAATTTCTGCCAACAAGATCTGGTTTGGAAATAGTTCCCATTTCACAGCTGATACCTGCAGCAGCCTGACGACCTTAAAGTCAAGAACAGGTGCGTTGTCACCCCTATTCCATCACTTTGCTCGCTACTTCCTTTCAGCCATGTTGACGCGAGTCTCCCCGGTGACGCTTTGAGGCTTTCTTACTTAGTGAGAGTAAAATTCTCAAATTTGATCGGTTAATTTTTTCAGCTAGTATTTTAAAATTGTAATTCATAGAAATTGCAGAATGTCGACCTTTCTCGAATTATCGAGCGTCAAACTCCCGATTTTTCCCATACATTTACTTTAAATTTTTCTGCCAACAAGATCTGGTTTGGAAATAGTTCCCATTTCACAGCTGATACCTGCAGCAGCCTGACGACCTTAAAGTCAAGAATAGGTGCGTTTTCACCCCTATTCCATCACTTTGCTCGCTACTTCCATTCAGCCATGTTGACGCGAGTCTCCCCGGTGACGTCACAATAACGAAATTACGAAACAATTCCCGCTGTAGAGCCCATTGTGGTGCTTTTCGCGATGTTGAGGCTTCAAAATTAAAGGCACCACGTCTTTTTCGGACTAAAAGCTTTTTAAGTCATGTTAGGTACATTGTAATCTCGCATTTTAGCGTGTTTATTCCATCTCAAAACATTGGTTGATTAACACTTTAAATGATTTATTAAAGAGAGGGTTATAATAGAAAGGGGATGGGGGAGAGAGAGCTTATACTTCGTATACGCTCACACACACAAAAAAAAAAACAATAGGAAACTTTGTACTGTAGAAACAATACCTGTCTAACCCAAATGTTGCTCGTCATGATCTGGTCTTTGCTATCCTGTAAGAATCAACAAAACCTGGTCAAAAAGTGATAAGCTAGAAGATGCAAAAGGACAAAGCATGATCAGAAGCATAATCTGATTGACCCAGATACACTTTTCAAATCATTCCACAATTTGAGAAAGTGAGAAATACACAAACTACTTATTATCTTTTGCTCAAGAACGTGTTCTACAAAACAACTGACTGCTAAAATTGAGTTGTTTGTTGGAAATTAAATAGAATGTGACTTTGGGAATCATAGATGTTTGGAAAAGTTAGAATAAGATGACTGTAAAAGGGAAAATTACGGATCATGCAGCTTAAAAGTCAAGCCTACATGGTTTTAGTCCGTGCTACGTCTCAATGTTCCTCTGAAAGTATTATTCTGAGGTTACAATCACAATCACAATCACAATCACAATCTTTATTTAACGTGGTCTGCACGCTTAGCTAAAAAGCTAGTTTTCAGATGCGCCACGAAATAAAAATACAAAATAGAGAAATAAAAACTTCTTTGAAGTGTATAAAAATAGATTAAGCTATAATTTAGAATAACTATAAATTACAATATTGTCTAACTAAGATTAAAATATAAAAATTTAAAATTTACAAGTTAAAAAGAGAAATTTAAAATATTATTAAAAACAGTAAAATAGCAATAATAAAAATTGACAAACTACTCGGGACAAAGTCCCGTAAGATTTAATGTTCTTAGGTTCGTTTTAAAAGTCGTGTAAGTTTTTATTTTTCTTGTGTCGTCTGGTATAGAGTTCCACAGTTTCGATGCAGTATATCTCCACGATTAAAGGCCATATTTTGTTGAATTTACTTTCGGAAGGTCCACAATTGTGTTGCCTCTGAGGTTATAAGTGGAGCGTCTTGTTGTTATAAATTCACGCAAGCTTGCAGGACCGGCATCGCTAGCTAATATCTTAAAAACTGTGGACAATATTTTCGCTAACCGTTGTTCGCGGAGACTTGGGAGACCAATACGCTTTAATAGTTCTTCATAAGGCGTGGACTTTTCCCTGAAAACAAAACGGAGCGCTCGTTTGTTTACCATTTCCAACTTTTCAGCTGACTTTTTACTACAAAAGTGCCACGTTTCCGAACAGTAGTTAAAGTGCGGCAGTATGAAAGCCTTGTAAAGGTCTCTCCTAGTCTCAAAGGGCAACAGTTTCTGCATCCTTTTTAGTACAGCAATTTGTTGACTGACTTTTCTACATATTTTAGCGATGTGGTTTTCGAAATTCAATTTGTCATCAATTGTTACACCAAGAAGTTCCATTGTTTTGGATAAAGGAACTTGTGACTCGTCACATTTGAACGCCAGCTCGGCTCCTTTGTTTTTTCCTAACACCATCGCCTGGTATTTTGAACTGTTCCTTTTCATTCCGTTTTGCGCAAACCATTTATCAGCACTAGCAAGGTCAGCGTTAATGGTATTTTCAACTCTAGGAAGGACATTGTCAGCGTAAAAGATTTGTGTATCGTCAGCGTAAGTAGACAGCGTACTCTCCTTAATAACGTATGAAAGGTCATTCATAAAGATGTTGAATAGCAAGGGACCGAGAATAGATCCTTGAGGGACACCCTTAGATATTGTTTGCCAGTTGGAAAGTGTGTCCCCTAGTCTCACTCTTTGGAATCGATTCGATAAGTAATCTCTTATCAGGGCAGTTGTTGCTTCGTCAGCTCCGTATTCTTTCAGTTTCAAAACAATTAGTTCGTGAGGTAAGGTGTCAAAAGCCTTCGACAAATCGATAGAGACCAGCCCGATCGTTTTATTATTGTCAATTTCTTTCTTCCATTGTTCGGTTAAGCTTAGAAGTGCTGTGTCACAACCATGATATTTCCTATAAGCAAACACATATTTATGATAAATTCCTTCAAAATGTGGGCTTATTCGGTGATGCACAAGTAAACCTTACCTTCTATTTAAAATTATTTTGCCTTTTGTAGATAAGTACATTTTCGAGAATAAGTTAATTCATCCCTTCGGAAACATGAACCAGCCGCACCCTCAGAGGCATTCGGCTTCGTTGAAAAAAAAATCTGTCTCCTGATTGAAACTTAAGTTCTGCCTCAGTGACTTAAGCAGGTCGGAACAGATTAAATTTAAACCGAAACCGGTTCGAACTAATTGGAAAGTCGAAGAAGTTGTCCGACCCTACAAACGTCAGCATCTTTATTATTAACTACACACTTGATGATTTCGACATTGCTGATCCTAGCAGTATGCAGGACGCGTGTCACATATCAACCTAGTAAATGGCCCAGCTCACCACGAGTAGGCTCTTACCGATAGTGCTAGCAGTTTTTTTGGCATTATTTGGCTTCGCGAGCATTTTTTTGTACATTTTATCCCAAAAAGCACTGCTAGCATTATTTTGGATTTTCGACTGATTATTTGTATAATTTTGTATTAAAAAGCACAATCTGACTTTGTTTATGGCGTCCAAAGATGCATTTTGCCCTCATTTTAGTCAAAGGAGCCGAGGAGGCCTGGGAATAGGTTTGATAAGTCAGCGGTTGCCTTCTAGAAACTCAGTCCATGACACTCGTTCTAAGATGTCGTCATCCACGTTGTCATCGAGGCACAATGGAAGTCAGCCAGCCAAGGCAGAGATAGCTCGAGAGCGTACTCTGACTTCAAACATTGATCGTTACATTTTTTTGTTGAAAAATGTAACTGAAAATCTGAAGAATGTAATATTCTAAGATAAAAAAATCGGAAAAAAGTGAGCATTTTTTGTAACCCACGAGCACTTTTTTAAAAAAATTAGCATTATTTTAGCACTTTTTGGCAAAAAACGAGCACTTCTTTTAGCATTTAATGCTTTTTTACGAGCACTTTCGGTAAGAGCCTAACCATGAGTCTCTCGTAGCTCAGTTGGCTAAGGTACCCAACCGGTATCTGGGAGGCCATGGGTTCGATTCCCGTTGGGGACTCGAATTTTTCTTTGTCCCATGCTCGTGCCATTGTTGAGCAATTCATCTTCATTATTCGTCAGCAATTTATTTGGCGTCCAAACAATAAACTGTCATTCCAAAGAAAAAGAGCTGACAATAAAGTTTCATTCAAACTTTGCCTATTCAGGTTGTTTGTCTCAGGGAACCTAAATTTTGAAATAAAAATGATGAGTCCCTGTGAATGTATTCGTTTAGGAGCAGGAGGACCTTGTATGTACCCATAATCAAAAGCTATCCTCACAATATCAGCTTCCAGAAAAGTTATAATTTGAATCGTTCACATCCCGTTTAATTTCGCAAAGAAAAACAGGAACAATTCAATGTGTTTCACGATAAAAGCCCGTATTTTACTCGACACTGATTCAACTTGTTACTATAGCATCTGAGTGTTCTCAAGACCACAATTATATTAACGAGTACAAGTTAAGTTCACGTTTCCGGTGATTATATACACTTTCGAACTGAATAGGAATTGAATTAAATTTATAATTATTTTATAGAAAGAAGGTGATTGAAGGACTCAAAGATAAAAAAGATAGATCACCATCCTCGTTTACTTGCGAGCCAATCCGTAAAGAAAAAGCCGCATTTTTAATGTGACCAATCTGCGCGCATTAATTACGCGTAAAATTATGCGCAGTAGGGATGCGCAATGCAGTACCAATGTGGTTTGTTTAAAGACATACAAATCAGGGTCAAAAACTAACCATATGATAAAACATTTACTTTTTGTCTGCGTTCGTCGAGACGGACGGGAAAATCTTTCGGCAATCATCTCATGACCTCGAGCCAAAGATATTCCCGACCGGCCCGCCCACTAGGTCAACAAATACCCAAATATATGATAATCTCTCTAAAGCTCAGATGAAAGTACGCTAGTATTCTTCGGCTGATTTTGCTCTTAGCATGCTTAGTAATAACAACTATTGCGATCATGTCAGAGGTATACTAAGAAAAGTCCAACTGATGTTGTGTTTGGACTTAAATGGATTAGCTTTTGATATGTTTGTTGTTTTTTTTCTCGTGGTTTTCCGACTAAGCATCCGTTAAGGAGATTAAAATAACACAAAACACCGCAATGTACACTGACTCACATGCTTCACGATGATAAATCTAAACAGTAAGGTGATTTATCTGCAGTCGAAGGTGAACACTTCAAGCGATTCTCAATATGTCCCGTTTCTATTACGCACGCTACCAGCACAAAATCCAGACCTATAATTTCCCAGTTTAGGATAAATCACTTTCAATCCTCTCTTCACACACTGGAAACAAATTCATTTTTTTAACAACTAACTTACGATCTCATACATAATATTTACGATGCAGAAAATTTTGTTTTTTATTCCATTCTCCTAAGATAAGCTCGGGTATTTTAGATTTAGACAGTCTATACACCACCAACCCGCAAAATGGATTGTTTACTAAACTGATTAACTACTTATACTTGTTTATATACACATTGAGTTGTCCGAACTTTGATAAATAGCACCGGAAACTCAAGTTCACATGCCGAGGTACTTTATCGTCTTCATTGTCACGAATCGTACAAGACAATAAGGGCTATTTATTGCCGTACACGGAAAACAGCAAGATAGTTGCAACCTGTTCGCGGTGGACAACATTGTTTTTGCTAAAATTATGTTGGCAACACCTCTTATAAAGACACTGCAGCAGCCTGGACGACCTGGAAGTCAAGAAAGGTGCGTTTTCACGCTTTATTTTATTGGTATGATTATTCACTTTCTAGACTTGTTTTATTCATTTTATCGAGTCAATATATCATCAGAAATGATGAATGTGTAAATGAAAGCAATATAGGAAAAATCACTATTGTTGTTAGTAATAGGTCAGGTTTCCATGCAATTCTTGAAAGGGAGCGTTTCAGGAATCTTAGCAGTTTTTGTCTTTAGCTTTGGGCATTTTATGCATTGGAAGTATTCCAGGCGCGAGAATTTGAACATTGCAAATCAGGAAATGATAACGAAAAGTGCACGCAATACAGCAATTATAGTGAAATGATTTCCCGTTAAACGTTTTCCACTGGAAATTAAAAAAGAACTCTCTGCATTTATAGTTTTGACGCCTTAATTCAAAACAGTAATAAGCTAATTTGCAGTTGTCTTCTATTTTTATATTCTTGTTTAAATCAATGGACTCATTGTTACAGACACGTTTTCTGAATACAAGTTCAGCACGTAAGCTATGGCTTTCCATTTCAACGAAATTAACTAAAGATAATTATTATAACGAGAATTTAACTCTTCCTTGTCGAATTTTCTAGCGAGCTTAACTTATTCACTTTACTGTAGTTAATAGATAATCACTAAATCCTTTTAGCTGCTGTGCACAGTGTAAAATAAACTCATCAAATGCAATATTTGCCACAACAGACTTGCATTGGTGCTCCTTGCGTTGCTTGATATGAACTCGAGAGAGGGGACCTCAAGTAGCTGACACGTATATTTTAAACGCAACCAGACCGACCCACCTAGAGTGTATAGAGAAACTAGATTCTCCTATCAAGAGGAAACAGCTCAGAAAGTAAGTGTTTGATCACACCTTCACTTTGATCATGTTTCATTGTTATAACATGACTTTGCTGGAAAACAAGATGAAATGCCTGGGCAAGTACAGAAAATATAAATATCGAGAATAGCCATGCACAAGCTTTAATAAGATGGCATGTAGACATTGAGATGGATGACTTGATTTATAAATCAATAGCTGACATGAGAAAAGCCGTCTAGCCTTGCCCACATCAGCGCACTGACCTCAAACGTACGCTTTCTCGTTTGGTTCTTACACTCCGTCGATAGGTCGCTATTACACTCACACTTCCATGAATAAAATTACGCGATCACGTGTGAGTGGGTTTAATACTGATGTCTAATTTAGGTTCTCTCTCTCTACCGTGAAAGTATTGTGGAGAGAATGTTTATTTTTAGAAAACAAATTACTTGGTAACCACTAATTATGTGTCCATCACGTTGGTGTCGTAATTTAGTTCACCGACATGGTGGCCCAAAAAACATCAAAAGAACAAGGAGGCAAAGCTTTATAGTTTTCCATCGATATCATCAGCTTTCACATCAGAACTCTTTGAACATCCCCCTTTTAATTTTAAACAATATGCGAAAACTTAATTGTAACACAAATATGTTGGTTATGCAACGATTGACAAACACGCAGAACCAGACCATTGCCAAGCTTAAATCGTCTTATTCCGCAAAAGCCAAGTACAGTACTTGCATCAACATTCTCGTATACAGTTGTCGATAATGTTTAGAATACTGATGTAAAAGTTAATTCAGTTAATGCGTTAGAATCGATTATAGAGTGCCCGTATTGTTGATGACACGTGAAATCCATCTTTAAGCACCTATCTTATGTGACATTCACTGGCAGAACATTCGTGATGAGCGCTTGGCGCGTTTAGTTTGGACAACATGCAAGTACTAATCTAGGCTAAATAATGGGCTGGTCGGTTGTTTGGTAATACGGTAAAGCCCGCTGTTGTACCAAGTGACTCATCAGGCCGGAGCTTATCCCGGTTTCTGATGCTAGTCCATCGCAGGGTTACCCCCCAGCAGTAAGTTCGCCGGTACCCATTTATGCACCTTGGTGGAGAGAGGCACTATGAGAGTAAAGTGTTTTGCCTAAGGACACAACGCAGTGCGGTTGGTTTTTGATTCAATATGAATTTCGAGTTAAATGAAAATTCCACTCTAAGGCAAAACACACGACTCTCAACTCAAGCGCTTATACAGTCAACTCTCTCTTAATGGACACCTCATAAGACGGACACCTCCATAAGACGGACACCTGGTGATGGTCCCTGCCGTTTTTCAGTCATTTTACTGTAACCAAACTCCCTATAAGACGTACACCTCTCTAAGACGGACAACAGACAGTTTGAAATCATCAACGGACACTTAAGAAGTGCTTTTTAGCATGTTTTATTAGTAAAAACTTCAAACTCATTCGCTTAAGCAAAGTAGTCAGTGCCTTAACGATATGCCTATACAACTTACTAACCAAAAACAATGAAGCTTCTCTGCTTACGTGAAGCAGCGAAATCGATTGTAATGAAAAACAAGTCAATTTTCTGATATATTGATGTCCCATGAAGTTTTTTAAAGAAAGCGACTAAACAGACTCAAAACAGACGTGTATTCATTGTGCATAGGTAAGCTATCATCTCAAAACTGGTGTCATGTTTCCTCGACTCTCTACAAGACGGACACCTCTCTAAGACGGACAGTTGCGGCCGGTCCCGAAGGTGTCCGTCTTAGAGAGTTGACTGTAACTAACTCTTTTATGTTAAGCGGTAACAAACACGATGGACACGCTCTTAAATACTCGAAATACTTTAGACAAATCCTTCTTGAGCTACTTTATAGGCCAAGAACATCTCTGTCAGCAACAAGTCTTGCATGTTGCAGTAAATATCTGAACAGATTTTTTCGCAAAATTGATGATCATGAGTGAGTTACTTTTCAAAACATGTACTAGATAAGGCCTTCACTTCAATTGAGTTTTTAAGTGGAAATGTTTTGAAAAACGAAGCATACATTTTTGCAGTCTAATTTTAATTTTCGAGTTTCACAAAAACAATCCATCATGTCACACTATTCAAAACATGTAAACGATTGTTCTATGATCTTTTCTTGCTGAATAAGTTTAGGAAAATGGGAACTACCGTGTTATTTGATTTGCATTGAATAGCGTCACCCTTGAACCAATAGGGAACGGGTCTATTACTCGGAATCACACGTTACTGTAACCAGACATCTTTTACGGAGAACGACTCTTGCAAAAAATCAATCATTTGAGTACACAGCATAAAGGTAAAGTGTTCTGATAAGTTTATCTTGAGGACCTTGGATACAATCACGTAAAAGACGTGCACCTCGAATTTAATACCTGTGATTAAATGCTAAGGTAACAATAGGCTACAGACGTTCCGTCTCAAGTGAGACAAGACCCCACCTAAGCTTTTCCACTGGAAGCCAGAATTAAGCAATCAAAACGTTTATCTTTAAAAAACTCTCCTTTTTGCACGATTCTAAGATCAGATCAACTAGATACGTCGAACAACAGCTTGGCATCTTGTCAATAGACATTTGAAGACTCTCTCTTCCAACTGAACAATTAGTTCGCAGCAGGAAAAGCTTAGGGCAGGAATTTCAAACAATTGACATGCCATTAAAAAATATACCTCTTTGAAAAGAAGAGCATTTGAAGTGGATTTTTTTAATTTCAAGTGTTGTTTTGACACGTGACGAAAATTTTCCACAAAAGTTGTATTAGTCAGGTTTTTAAATTAGCCTCCTAAGGTTTACTTTTGTTAATTTTTCTTTTTTGAGACAAGAGAGAATGGAGTGGCAAACCTTTTTTTCTGAGCCTTGTTTATACAACCTTTCTTTAAATACGTTTCTTTGTTTACATTACTGCACCAAATTAAAGCACTAGTAAAATACAGCATTAATTATAGCTAGAAAACGTCTCAAAGCTTTGATTCACACCCAAAAGTTTGTCTTTGTAGCGCTTGACCGGGCTCGCAGCAAGTATACAGTAAAGATCACAACTTTCATAACTGCCTCTCAGGATGTAAGTAAACACTACTCGGGACTACTTCATGTCACATTGAAAAACAGGATTCAGCTTCTTAGCCATAAGGGTAACTTTATGAATTTGTAGGGGGTTAAACAACATTAAGTGATCAGCATGCATGTGAAGTAGCTTGAAGTGGTTGTATCATGATATTTTCCATGTTGAAGTGAAGATTAAAAAGGACAATAAACCGCGATAAAGAACTAAAGGTACTAATTCATGACAATCGAACCCTGCGTTGCCGACACACTCTTAACTGATACGGACATCGCTACTTCGTTGATCGCTATGAAGGGCAGCAGTTTTGGTCCCTGCATGCTGAACACCCACACAGTTTTTCTCAAATTGACCAGTCGCAGTGTCCATATTACAATGGTTCGACTGTAAATGCTATTGCATTAAATCCAATGCTTGATTTTAAGAAATATAAAAGGAACATTCCGGGCTAATCTTTATTTTTCATTGCACAGTAATGCATTTGAAGAACGTAAAATATGCAAGTAGCCGGCTAAAATTACGAGAGTGGACTACTCTTTAGGTGAAGAGCACTAGTGGTACCGATGAAATGAAGTGAAGTGGCTCACCATAAATTCAATGAATTAAACTGCGTGTGAAAATCCCTCATTAGGAGCACAGCCGATTATTGGGAGGGCCTTATCTAGATAATTCCTTCATGACTACACATGACAAAACTCCTCAGTTATTAGCATTAAAGAGCATAATGAATTTAATACACCTAGACGTTTAGTATCGAAGCATTTATACGAGACTATGAAAAAAAAAAACGTTCATCGGGAATAACAGAGATGCGTGGGAGTTATGAATTTATAACTGAAATAACTAGCAACTAACATTTCAGTGTGGCATACGGTACAAGATCTTGTTTGGCGATTATTGATATACATGTTTACACCTGGATATAGATGAGATCCAACTTGTTTCCCATCAATTGCCTTTCACGGTTACGAAATGAAACATATCTGACCCATTGCTTCTGATCATGCTACGACATAGAGACATTCCATACCATGTTTTACTTGTACCAATAAATTCGAAAGCAGCCTTGAAAAGCCGAGTATCGCCAATCGTAGGGGTGGTGATTTACCATTCGACACCCCTAATTGTAGTAAGTAAAGCAGTTGTAAGGTGTTCGCTCGCAAGATCGAAGACACCAAATGTAATACTGATGTCTTCTACTGGACGGCAATAAAGTACTTTTGAAACTCCTCGTGTTCCTCGTGCTCCTCTGCTCAGAGCGAGGAAAGCAAGTGTTTCTCTGTCAAAATACTTGCTTTAAGAAAAATGCGATAGGAGTTCTCCGCCATCAACGGATGACAAGATGGAGGCCTTTATCATTGTTGTCTACAAAGTGTATCGGATGAAAATGTTCTGCATAGCCAAACTCTAGAACTGTATTTTCGCAAAATAAAACTTCTCAATACGACAAAAAGCCAGCCACAAAACCAATGAATATGAATAGAATTTTGTTGAAGTATCAGTGATTTTAACAAGTCTTTTACTTCTTCACTCACTTTAATGAGCATGGTCTGTTTTCTTCCAAAATATCGATACACAGACAGGCGATAGAGAAACAAATCATCAAGACAAAAATAACAATGTACGATTAATTATTCCCCCATGTAGCCAGTAATAGAACAATATAGTGAGGAAACCACAAAAGGAAATGAGTTTTACGAGCGAGGTAGAGTTACTCACCAGATCGACGAGTTGACTGAACGCCATGTCAAAAGTAACGACAACAGGGTTAGAGCGGTTTTGTGCTGGCAGAATTTGTTTTTCTTGATGGTAGTTCTTCATGAGACGACGGACGAGTCTCAGTTCAGCATCTTGGCGTTTTTCCTTAGCTGTAGAGAAGATTTTAAGTGTTAATGAGTTTATTTTAGCATTATCTCAGTAGGAATAAGTCGAACATAAATAAAAGCCCAAAGAGTACGCGAGGTAATTTAAGAAGAACAAACATCTCAGCGGGTTTAGCCGGAAAGAACTGTGAGAAAAGGGAAATAATACTTTTACTGAAACCTAAATAAGTGTTTTCAATAAAAACTTATTATTTTTTGCTAAGCTTATAAGATGGTGTGAACACTAAAAATCTTTATCAAATTTGCAATTCTCTTTAATCGTCTCCTTTAAATAGTTTTTCAAATTACTCTTGGATTATCAATCTGTTAAGAAACCAAAATATATTACTTTTCTTAGAATAAATTTTAATTGCCCTTGTACTGAAGTTTCACTTCTTTTTGCATTGCATGCTTAACGAAGTCGTAGGCCTCAGCTAACTGACTTTTTTTTTACCGAGACTGAGATGAGAAAGGCTAGCATGCTTCTCATGCTCATATGGCGGGCAGACTTCCCAGCGTCTAATATCTTAACCTTGCACTATTCCCAGAAATATATATACTACTCGCACAGTCGGTGTAATACCAACAATGTGTTAAATGCGACAAAAACTATTAGAATGTTCTTCACTCTGCAGTTTAAGAGGGAGCCCTAATTTGTCGCAATTATTAAGGCACGGTCAAGGTGAGCGGCCATTAAACCACGTAACATCATGATGACAAATTACATAGTTCTCCATACCTAAGCAAACATGATTCAACTTTAGAAGAGTTCCGAAGAAAAATATACTGATGGCGAAGCGGCCTTTCATTCTGTCAGCACGGACAAATGCACAAATTCCTCTCGTTGATTGAAGAACTTTCTTGTAACTCGCTATTGGACTGGGCCGCTTGGGGCGCGACGCTAACAAAACGAGGCAAAACTAAAGAAGGCGACTGAAGTTTATGCTATTTTATCAATCGCGTGATCTTGTAATCGAATAAGAACCTGTAAAATGTTCTAATTTAAAGTGCACTTGGTGCAGTGGTGAAGCAGCGTAATCTAAAACTGTCGACAACATCTTGGCTGTGGTGATGACATCAGTCGACAAGAACAGATGCTGCCCATTACATTTGGCATAGTTAAGAAAATGACGTGCCTCTTATAAACCACGCGATATGTTGCAAGGACTTTGAAGCGAAAAGTACTGATTAAACCTGGACAGGAATTTTCAAATGGTGGGAATAGGCCATTAAAACTACGGTGAGTGTTCTAGAATCTATTTCAATGCCCTTTAAAATGTACAGCGAGGGATACGACGGCAAAGCTTAAATATCATCTCGGGGAAAGGTTCTTGATGCACCATGATTAGATACCGTAAGCCACGGTACGTTCTACGTACAGAAGACTTTTTAAATGAGGTCCTTCTTTGTGGGGTTGCTTGCATAATCATAGAGAAAACTTGATTAGAGAAAACGGAAATTCATTTCTTTTACTAATACACGGTGGGAACATTTGACCCGGGTTTCCGCATCCAAAAAAATAAAAATAAAACAGCAATCGTTCATTTTAGGAAATGAAATAAATCATTGCCCACTCGGAAAATTAAGAGTCGGGCAGACTTTCATTTAAAGCAAGTTATTTCTGTTGCTAACATAAGCAAAACGAACATGGCTTGGTAGACATATGATGATTCTCATCAGTAAACGCCGAATGTAATTAGGCAGCCATACAATTATCGGTAGTTACTACATTTTCGCCATCAACTAGCTATCGGCTTTGTTTATCGATCAGCTCTTGACCGAAGAAACCCCCCCCAAAAAACAAATGTCCAAATTAAACTTACAGAATATGTTGTTGACAAAAACTTTTGGTTTCAACGAAAGCAATCTTGTTTGTAATTATTCTGGTTTTTTTTTCGTAGTAAACATTAAAGTCTGTTTACTCGAAGACCGATTTTAAAACTGCCGAAAATGCGGGCGGTACGTTTAGTAACACAAGGAAACATAGATTAAAGGGTTCATCGTCATTTTAATATTGCTGTAGTATTATATATCCTGAGTGTTTGGTTACGAGTCAATTACTATTCATTACCTGCTAAATTGACTTTTTTGATAAATCTATTGATACGGAATATTCGGCGATTGCTTGGTTTCACTGAACTGCGCGCCTGTTTTCCCAGAGGAACATTTGAAGTGCGGCTTTCTTGAACTTCAAAAAGATGGCATTTGTTTTTCTTACAGAGACGTAATTAAACTGTGAAAAGCACACTAAGATAACAGGTTAAATAGCAATTTCTCACCTTATCGCGGAGTTCGCTTGACAAACGTTTTCAGTTAGACATCGACATTCATATTTGAAAGGTCAGTTAAGGCAACATTGTTAGGCTAGCTAAGATTTCCCAGCTGCTACAAAAGGTTGACACGGGGAATTTTTCCAATTATCTTTGTGGTGGTGCGTTTGTCCTTTGTCGGGCTGAACGGATATTATAGCATGGTCTTAAGTAATTCAAAAGGTTGCAAAGTTCAATTAACCAATTCCGATTACGCATGTTACTAATTCCGCATATTACTTTGCATTTCACCACTACTAAAAGTAAATTGTGGCCTTATCCGGTTTATTGGAGTACCTGCGGTGAATCTTTCTATCTTTAAATTTATCTCTTAGCCGTACCATCTGTGCTGTTGTATACAATTAAACTAAAAACTAAAAACGTTGGATATTGTCGATCTCCTCCAGGCTTGGCTTAACTTTGTATACTATTTCTTTTTCTGCTACATGGTTTTGGCCTTTGTTCTAGCCACAAGGTAAGGTGAGCGAATAGCAGACATTTTATTACAACACCATATACAATATGGTAATACTCTGATGGATTATGTTCACAAGAAGCCATCTTGTCAAGCTACAGTTGTACAGATAGGGGACAATCATACTGTAAGCAGAATAGTTTTCACGACGTTTACAATTCCTTTTTCGGAAGCCAAAACATCCTCACAAACATTCCTTTTGAATGCCTTGCCAAAGTACGTAGTTTTGTGTTTTTTTTTTTCAAAGGGAATTTCTGCAATTATACCTGCATTCCAAGCCGGGCCAGAAGAACTCGAAGTATAATTTTGTGCTCTCTTTTCCTCTTAGTTATCTTGTTCAATTTTGCTCAATTTTGCACTCCTCGATAAATCAGCCAAAATAATTCACTTGTCTCTCTATCGTTCGAAAATATTGTGTCAAACAAAATTACTATTTTGACCGTTTAATTAGATTTTAGGACATTTATGCATGTGACAGAATCGCCTGTGACGTAGTTTTACTGATGTGATTACATCAAACATATTTTATTGAAGGAACTGAAAAACCTCCGCCAAGAGAAACTGTTCGAAAACTTGAAATGTGAATGCTCGGTTTTTCATCAGAGAACGTTTTTGTCCCTTTCTTTCATGCAGGTTCGTTACTAGGATATAGTTCTTATTGATCAAGCGTGAGGTCCACACTCCACTCATCCTCTTCGCTCCTCCGACTGGAGCATAAGGCTACCCAGAAAGCGTGAGGTCCTATAATAACCTAATATGGTCCTAACAGTAACTAGCTCAAGATATCCCCCAACAGAAAATACCTTTAAGCGATTATAACCTTGCAGATGTAATCATTCCCTGTATATCCCATCTTCATCCTGGTCTTTTATACATGATAAGTTACAGGAGTAGTTTGTTAAGTACAGTAGCTGTTATTTAGAATGGCATATGTTTTTCGGATTTTTGACAATAATGCGAGGCTTGTCCCAACAATTTGGAAAGTTAGGTCAATTTTGGATAAATCGCACATCGAAAAAAAAAACGCGAAGGAATTTACTTGTACATTATCACATTAAATGGTAACTCAAATATGCATTATCACATCCTTGCTATTGACCTGCTCCTAGCTGCTTTAGTCGCAGCGCAGTTGGTGTCTGGATAGCATCTAGACTGGTATCACAAGGGTCGTGGGTTGAAATCGCGTTCAATCCTCAGATTTTTCTAGGCTTTATTTGTAAGTGTTTAGCTGTTTTACAGTTCACTGCATTGATTATTCGCAGTCCGCATATATTTACTTCAACTAAAAAGAGAGTCACTTTAGTGCAATTCGAGATAGTTTGATGCCATTTCTCATTCAATATCTTAACCAAATCGAAACCAAGTGGTATCACAATAGTTCAGTCTCTGTTCGCGTAATTAAAAGTAAACAAAAAAGGACATGTATAGGAAAAAAGTAACATTGTTTGTTTCCATTTCTGTTAGCTTCCAGAGCTTAGACTGTTGTTAGTTTTGGGCCCCATTAAAGAATCAAAAAGAAAATATTTTTAGCTGCTCGATCACCCTTGTACGTTTTTTTGTTTTTGAAAAAAAAAAAAATGTTTCTGTAGTCTCATATCCATTTGAGATCGCTTTGGGACCTTTAGTCTCCACATACAAAAGTTCGCATTGTGCAATGAGGAAAAAATCTATCAAAGGCAGCAACAATTTGTAACAACATGACCATACATTTTACATACTATTGTTAGCGGCTACTAATTTTAGCGATTTTAGCGAGTTGGGCAAAAATCGCTAAATTTAGTACTCGCTAAAATTTGTCTCGGTTAAATTTAATACTCGCTAAATTTAAGTACCTTCCCTCCACCCCAAAAGGAAACAAAATAAACATAGTCGACTTTGAAAATTCTTTTTAAAATAGATGCCGGTAACTTTGTTCTTTCTAGCAATGCAAATGTTCGTTCAATTTCAAGGGAGTTTGTTCTTTTACTGAACATTTATTTCCATCTCAGCTATATGTTCATTAAAAACAGGCTTACACAATATCACTTACTTTTAGAAAAAATCCGGCAAATCGCTAAATTAAATAGTCGCTAAATCTTGCTCTGAAAAAATCGCTAAAATAAATAGCCGCTAAAAATAGTAACTTTACGGTAGGTAGGACGGTAAGGGTGCTTACTTTCTACATGTAAGTTCTACTCTAGATTAACAAAAGCTGGTTGGTTCTTTACTGACCGAGTGAGACACTGCTGTACAAAATAAAAGATCCTTTGGATAAAATGCGATTCATTTGATTCCGGAGCTTTTGGCAACATCTTTGCACTTATAATTCAAAATAAAAGATCCTTTGGATAAAATGCGATTCATTTGATTCCGGAGCTTTTGGCAACATCTTTGCACTCATAATTATTAAAGGAGAGCAAGCACGTCATGGTACTAAACCGGATGCATTCGCTGAAATACTCGAAATACTTTAGGCAAATCCCTCTTGCGTTTCTTTTATGGAGGCAAAGAACTACTCTGTCATCAACAAATCTTAGATCTGAGGAAGTAATTACCTTGTAGATAATTCACACAAACAACAATCAATCGAGTCACACTAATCAAAAGCTGTAAAGGATTGTAATGTGATCTTTAAAGGAATTCCTTTCCTTTTGTGAGCTGGAAGACCGTCTTCAAGGCTGCCAATGTCGCTGGGCTACTGCCAAGTTAATCAAAGTCATCCGAAGAGAAACACCCTTCAGCGAAGAAGAACAGTCCGATCCACTCTGTTTCCAATCTGTTGCTATACCCATATTAAAAGCAAAACACCGTAAACAGTAGCGCCACAAAGAACGACGCCAATTCAAGTGTTACGCGCTAGCTAGGTCATGGATTTAATTACGCAAACGCGGTTGAACTTAAAAAACCTCCCTGAGATTTACGACCACGATAAAACTAAGCTATAGACATTCTGTCTAGAGAAGCTATTCGCTTTTAGATTGTGGACCAGAACAAAACGATCACAAAAGCTGTCATGAAAACGCGACACCGAAATCGCTTTTTTCTTTTCCGATACAGACACCGATAACAATCGAATACTTCAAACAACTGTTTCGCATTTTGTCAAAAGTTATTTGTTGAAGACCCTCATCCTACAATTGATCATTTTGTTCACAGCAGGTAGAGCTTAGTGAAGAAATTTCAGATAGCTGATACATCATTCTCTTTGAGCCGAAGAGCAAAGTTGCAAGATTCTTTTTAATTTCGACCTCTTTTTGGTACGAAACGCTGCGGGAATTTCTTTCAACATCTGAACATCTCAAACGGTATGCCACTCAGGGTTGTAGGTCAGTAAAAGAAAAAATGTTTCATTTCCCCAAAAATTAAACGTTAATTACAAAGGTTTGTTTACATAACCTTTCTTCCAAAAATTCGTTTTCAAAAATTCTGAAAATCTCTGGGACAACGGTATGCCACACGGGGTTGCATGTCGTCAGTTAATGAAAAAATGTTTCTTTTCCTTGACAATTAAACTTTAATTACTATAAAAGTTTGTTTATATAACCTTTTCACAAAAATTCTCCGGGTGTAGGTCAGTTAATGAAAAAATTGTTTCTTTTCCTTGACAAATAAACGTTTATTACCATAAAGGTTTGTTTATATAACCTTTTCTCAAAATTCTCTTTCAAAAAATTCCGAAAACTAAATGTTTATCAGCAAGGTTTGTTTATATAACTTTTTTTAAAAAAAGGTCTTTTGTTTGTCAGTCAGGGTTCAAGGTTAGTTTATTGCAAAATGAATTGGTTTTGTTTGTTGTTCTTCTCGACGAGACGGAATGAGCTAACTGAAGTTTGTTTATATAACGTTTTTCTGTTTTTTTTTTTAATGTTTGTGCTACAGCGTCAAAGAGCCTCAAAAGTTAAAAATATATAGAAATTAATTAGAGCTGGAAAATGTTACAAGTTACTCTTTTGAGTCCACCTGCTCAGTTTAAAGAGGAGTCAAGAATGGTCCCTCAAAATGTCGCAGTGCTCGCAATGCTCGCAAAATCTTAGTGGGTGCTCGTTTGCTCGTGCTCGCACATTTTTACAAGTGCTCGCATGCTTGGTTTTTAGTAGAGGTAGGTTTTTGAAAAGTGCTCGTTGCTCGCAAGGCTAATTTTTGTCAATGCTCGTGCTCGCAAAGAAAAACGCTGTGCTCGCATGCTCGCAAATGCTCGCAAAGACCATTTGATACCCCTTTAAAGGTCTACAGCTGTGGAGGGGGGCAGGGGAAGGAAAAAGGGGTAGGCCAGAGAGGGAGCCAGGGGGCGAGAGTAGGGGTGGGGGACCGACCAAAAAACCCGACAATAACAACAACTGCCAGAGCCATAGAGGAAGAAACGTGCACTGGGAAGGAACAACTGTGCAATGCTACACAATAACACAGAGATAGTGCCAGGAGCTGTCAAGGAAGCGGGTGGGAACCAGAGATAAAATGTACAGGAAGCGAGAGGGAAAAGATCAATAACTAATGCAAAGCTAATAAAACGAGTATTATTATATTATTATTATTTATTTTTTGTGATATCTCGGCTTGACAGATAAGCCTTCTTCAGGTCTAGATGTTATTGAATTATAGAATAAAACTTTTATATTAAAAAAGGAGTATTGCGGGCAAATACACAATACGAAGGAGTGGTGGGAAATGACGTACATCGTGACAAAGATATAGAGGATATTACATGGTTGCGCAGAGATATGAAATTTATCTTCGAGTGTTCAAATCGATATCTCACGAGTGAGCGCAGCGAACGAGTGGGATATCGATTTTGAACACGAGAAGATAAATTTCATATCTCCAAGCAACCATGTAATATTCTGTTTATTATATAAACCTACTAATTACGATGTTTTTGACGATTTTCCGAAGATTGCCGACCATTTTCCGAAGATTTCCGAAGATTTGCAAAATGTCGTCCGAAGGTCGTACGAATGTTTCCGAACATTTTCCGAACTTTTCCGAAAATTTCCGAAGATTGCCGAAGATTGCCGAGAAAGATCCGAAGATGTTTCGACTTAATATCGATTTACTTTGGCACTTCAATTCAGCATTGAAACAGGGCAAACTTGTCAGAAAATGTTTCGAAATCGATATCTTCACATGTGAAAATAACATGTTATTTTCACGTGTGAAGATATGATTTTTTCGCGCGAAAGATTTCCTGGTATTTCATTGATGTTTATATAATAAAAAAAAATATAGAATTAGGGACACATATAGACTAAAATTACATTACGTTTGTCCATGGGATCATGCCATAAGGTTCAAGGGTTCGGGCTTTATCTACAGTCATGCGCGTCAGTAGAATTACGGTAGCATGTCAGGGAATAAGTATATTTTGGAAAACAGCACGTTGTGGGTTTTAGTTTTGTCAACTGAACGTCGATGATAAGATTTTTATCAGCTATGTCACGAGCGTGAAACAATCGAAAAAACCCCCAAGGTCTTCAAGAGGGGACTCTGGAGTGATATCGTTCGATATCTCGTGATTTTCAAAGTTTGCACGTTCAGGTTTCGTCCAAAATAAATTGTTAAATTGAATCGTTGTGAATATAGAAACAGAGACAACTTTTCCCGGTTTGCACGTGAAATGGGTTTACTACAAGTAAACCCATAAGTTTAAGTTTGGAAAATTATTGAATGATAAACATAACATTACTCTGACTTTTGGCCTCGTTTAATTTGGAAAATAACCATTGCTATATCTAAACTCGAAGTGCAATTGACGTGTGAATTTGTATTAAAGCTACTCTCGTTTTACAGTGTCATAAAGTACACCGAATAGAGCAATTCAAAATATATTTAAAGATAAAGTTCGTGCTTTTTAAGAATAATCCATCCCAAATCATGCCCCCGCATCAGTTATTTTTGTGTTGTTATCTTTTCTGTCCTTTTTACGTCAGTTATCTTAATACGCCCACATATTAATAGGCCTCTCCCCACTAAAGTCGCCCAGCGAGCAGAACCTCACTTTAACTTCCCACAACAGGAAGAAGAGAAGATTTAAAGAGAAGGGCAATGCTTGTATAGGTGGTGATAATTATTTGGTTAATTGCCAAATTTTGACCACGTACTCACACAGTTGGTACGGTGATTCTAACAAAGCCATGCTGTTAAACTGCAGAGTTCTCTAACTTCGAGCCCACACAAGCATAAATTAACTGTCATACTGGCTTTTTATTAAGCAGAGTACCGACTTAACAAAAATACGATCAGCAAGCGGCCTTTCATTCGGTCAGCGAAATTAAGACAAAACTTCCAGTTGATCGAAGTAGTTGTACTTCTTGTGAAAATTTAATGAGGCCAAAACTGGAGAGGGAGCGACGGCTGTGGCCTTTTTGTGACCGCGTCAAACTGTAGAAGTAGCAGTCCGAATTTGAGCCCTGGCCAGGGCCGTTCTACTGTGTTTTTGAACAGTTCACCCAGGAATAGGAACTGTTAGAAAAACTAATAAAGTACTGAGGGGTTACACGCGATGGACTAGCAACTGTCCAGGCGGGAGTAGCAATCATTCCTATTCGATATATTCGCTTCATGATAAAGAAATCGAGACAGTGATCTTTCAATTCCGATCGATTGGGACAGAATCTGCTTTGTTCCTTTCGTGAGGTCTTGTCATCGAGTAAGTGCCCGTTAAAACTTGAGCTAATTATGCACGTGGAGAGGTTGCCCAGAAACGTAATCTCAGCATCATCTTGGGTGTTGCGATGACATCATCCGATAGTTACTTTCCATATTTGGAACAATATAAATCACGTCGTCGGTCGCAAAAACTACAAAGCGAACGATATTAAAGAAGTCGGCGGATAGGAACTAAACAAAGATCTTGCAGACCAACAAGAAACAAGGTGAGTGTTCTATAAACTGTTACACTGCTCTTTAAAATACGTTCCACAGCAAAAACGGCAGTTCAAACAACACCCATCTTGAAAACCTTCACTTATCGCAAAAGAGCTTAATTCAAAGTTTCCTGTCTGTTTGGAATTCGGGGCTTTCAGGATGGAAATGCTAGTTAAACTGACCGCCTAGGTCGCTCTTCTTCGACGCTAGACTTTCTTCAGAAGGTGTGGCAGTGATGTTCATCAAAGAGAAATTTCGATTACAATCAAATACATCTTTTATTCCGGCGTGCGTGGTTGACCTGGAGTTTTACATCATAAGAAAGTGAAGCTAAGGGGTTTGACGAAATGAAACATATGCAGTCAACATTCCAAATTCCAATTTGAAAACCAGCTAGAGATGATGTGGCTTACTCTCTACTGAAATATAGAAAATCTTATTTGGTTTTAGTCTTCCCTCGGATAATGACGGATTGAGATCCGTCATTTCTGTTGCTTGCGTATAAGCCAAAACAAATATAAATTGGCTGTCATTCTCTTGTTTATTAATACAGTGGAATCTCGATTTCTTGTGCCTTCGATTTTTAGAACCACCCGATAACTCGAACCAAGTACGGTTGAATCGCGATTTATCGAACCTCCCAGGCAAACGAAAATTGATTTAAGATATCGGGAGTCCGAGAAATCGGGGATAAAATTGCGGTGTTCAACTGAGTGAAGCAAATACAAGGGAAGCGCCTTCTGGTTCGAGGCATCCGGAAGGTTCGAAAAATCGATGGGTCCGAAAATTCGGCATTTCACTGTATGTTGCCACTGTTATGAATTCTGCCAGAGACACTACATGAGTATAAATTCGGAAATTTATTACACACGCTATTAAAGGCGCAACCACGTTGATCGGATAATTGCTTCACCATACGCCAAAATAGCAAATGTCCAAATTAATTAAAACGAATAGTTATATTGTCGACAAAAACGTCTGGTTTGAAGGCGATACTTCTGTCAACATTTAAAAAAATGTGTCTTTTTCTTGGCGACGAGAGTTTTTGATTTTGGTTAAAAGCAAGAAGAATTGGGATACTTCAGCTGTTATGTGCTAGGTTATACGAACAAGCGGATACCTAAAGCATAGAGATAAAAGGTTTTGTTCGTGCAGAACCGATTTCACATAAGGATTCACCGACACTTCATTTAATACTTTTCATTTCTCTTGAATTA
Organism: Oculina patagonica; assembly: GCF_052425735.1. Lineage (NCBI taxonomy): Eukaryota > Metazoa > Cnidaria > Anthozoa > Scleractinia > Oculinidae > Oculina > Oculina patagonica. The sequence continues at coordinate 19,706,889 of NC_135758.1, read as the reverse complement.
ATCATTGTAGGAGTCAGGTCACGCTTTCATTTACTGCCGCTTAAACGTCTGCTTTCAAGTGACAGGCAAACATAATAAGTAATGATAAATTAACTCTTTTACAAACAGACGTGGTCAAATATGAATGATTCAAGAACTTTCATAACGCTAAATTCACTCAAGTTCACTTGAAACTTGTAGAGCTGACGTTTTCTGTGCCGCTAGGAAACGTAACAGTAAACCGATAAGCGTACACAGAGATAACAGAGTAATTAAAGCACAGCAATTTCTCGTGTTATCGGAGTTTACTGTAGACAAAATATGAACAGGCTCCAGACATCGATACTCGTGTTAAGTTACCAATCGATTTTTAAGGGTTAAGTAAACATTTGCTCACTAAAGACTTCCCTTTATGCTGTTACGTTAACAAAGAGTTTCCATCTGTTGTGAAAAGGTGGCCGTTATGTGTACTTTTCCAATTAACGTTGTGATGAAGTGCGGGTCATCTTGCGGACTAAGAGGAATGCTGATGTAAAAAGGAGCAAAACTCCCTTAATTAATTCAGGGGGTTACATCCGTTCAATTGACTTATGCCGATTACGTGAATGACCAATACCACAGCTAGGCAGATTAACAAAACCCACATCCGTTTTATTGGATTGCTCTCTGGAGCATTATATCTTTCTTTATTCTGCTTTAACCTTGTAACCCCTGATGCAAATGCCGACAACAGCCCCCTCACGTCACACGATCTTAATCTATCCTTTTATATAACATGCTAAGACCAATGAAATTCAAGACGTGAACTACAAATTAAATGAAAAAAAGGAGAAAGAAAGAACGAAAGAAAACGAGATCTTGCCAGGTACGTAGCAGTTTGAAGAGTTGCAGACAAAGCCTAAAACAAATACAGGCTTTACGGATTTTAAGCACATGGCCTACTACAATTCCGGTGTAAGAGCTCCAGGGAGGAGCTTTGTTTATCACCCTGCTATGAAGCCACTGGCCATGGAGCATGTTCAGTCAAACTAATTTTCAAATTTTTCACTAATATTCAAGTAAAAAAACCGTTTGTGGACCTTAACATAAACAAAACAATTTTAACCATGTTTTACTAAACTGGCTAGCAACACGTTTTTATAAGCTTTAAACTAGGCATTATATGAGATGATTTTTAATGCATTTCACTGAACTTAGAGAATATAATTACAATTTTTCACTATGTTTTAATATTCAAGTAAATAAACCGTTTGTGGACCTTAACACAAACAAAACAATTTTAACCATGTTTTACTAAACTGGCTGGCATCACGTTTTTATAAGCTTTAAACGAACTTAGAGAATATAACGACATCAAGAACAGTTTCCAATTTTTCCAGTCCTGTTAACATGAACGTTAGATGAAAGTTAGATTTCGATCTTCATGTCACAAGCAAAAACCGTCGCGCTGTTAGGCGAATAAGATTTGGATCATCGAAGAAAGTTTTATGGTTTGGATTCATTATGTATTTAAGTTTTGAGACGAAGGATAAGGAATTTTGCAATTTTTCTAAATTCAAGAAATATTTTGTATTTTTTTGCCATGTTCGTGCCATCTGGCTCTACTTCTGATAAGAGCACCACTAGGTCTATACTCAGCGCAATCTTGTTCAGTCAATTCTGATCTAAGTCGATATAGTTCTGCGATTTCTTCTGATTCTTCTTTCGATCTGTTGGTTTCTAAGATTTGCATTAAACGTTGAATTCGACTCGCCGCGAAAGCTCCTTTTCAATATTTCTGCGCTCTCTGTTTTTACTCTGTAGATTACGTAACGCAGAAGCGTCTTATTTTTATTTTTATCATGTCCCAAGCCAGACCTTTGTCCGGTAGATAATTTTACTAGTCTTTGAACTGAGAAATCTTATCAATGAAGCTGTTATCTTTGAAAGAGAATTGTTAATTTTACAGAAACCCGGACCTCTCGGAACACAGTCTTGGGACTGGAGTGTTAGGGTTAGAGCAGAGTGCGCTTTTGGTGTTCGTGTCTAATACAAAAAGTTTAAGATCTTCAGAAATCATCCAACAGTCAAATCTGCATTGTACTTTAAGCACTTTGTCGCACCATGTGAATTGTCGTTGATTAGGATGTTGGCACCTCCAAACATACAGGAAGCTCAAAGAAGTGCATTTCTACTTACACTTATTACATTATTTCTCCTATTCACGTCAGAACCGGCAATTTTATCGCAAGGTTTTGCACGCAATTGAAATCGCCACCGACAATCATTCTTTGACCTGATTCATGAGCGATGTTTATAAGAATATTTAGAAATTCGAATAAAAATCTTTTTGATCTGATTGGTCTGATTGTAGATGTTGCACAGCTAAATAGCAGTATCGTGAACAGTTTAATACCGTTGCCGTTATCTGCAGTGATGTCATTTACAAGACTTACAAGAATGGGTAATTTGGGGTTGAATAGAATCATTACCCCTCTAAAATGATAAGTGCCGTGACTGTGATAAACATCACCTCCCCATTCTAACTTCCAAACAGTTTCAATTCTTTCCGTGGAGTTAGTTTCTTGCAGAAAAATTATGCCGAATTTTTAGTATGTAGCCACCAAGTTAGTAAACCCAGGTAGGCAACGTTTTATGGATCTTTATGCACAAACCAATTTAAAGGTGCGATTTCACCGAAATTTGGTGCAATTTGAAAATCCCATGAAGGTGTTGGTATCAACTGGAAATCCACTCATAGTGGCCTGGCCTTGCTTAAAGTCCTGAAAATTGTTAAAACGTGGTTTGGGTACAGACTGGTAGGAAAGAAGTGGCCTAAAACTTGAAAACGTCGGGCCTATACGTTCTCAAGTTTGACAGTTTTACCTGGATGAAAATTTCTTAAAAACCATTGATTGCGGTTAATTTACACCTTGGAGAATGATTTTATGCCTTTCTTTTGTTGTTCGAAGGCCATTTTGCTCAACAGTGAGTGCATCCTCGGAATTCTAGAATATTTCACACGAAAACTTAGAAGATTTCATGAGACACTGTCCCTTTAAACTATATTTTAATTTATAACAAGTTTGCCGCCGGCTTTGCAAGGGTCATTATAATATGGCATTTAAATGTTTTCTTTAAAATGCATTTCTGTTAAAGCTGTGTAAATAATACGTTGATGGGATGTATGAAGCAGGCAATGTACACTAAACATTACCTTTGTCGTATGGCCGATCGACAATGAGGGTTACATAAGCCGTAACCACCTTTTAAACACTTCGATTATCACCGATTCAGCGCCTTGCACTTGTGAATAACACTACAGAATGAAAGGCAAGCTTTGATCGTTTTGTAAGTATATGGAGTCCTTAATTTTCTGTCATTAACGGGAAAGCAGATGGCATCATTTTTAACCCGACAAAAAAACCCAGGCGTTTCGGACAGCATATGATCAGTTTACGTAAAGGAATATCAAAGAATACTCCGTGAAAACATTACTTTACAACGAACGGTTTCGGCAAGATGTCAGTTAGTGATACACGATGTCATTCATTATTGAGAGTAATAACAAATTCTCGATCTTTCAGAAATTTCAGAAAAAAGGGTGAACTGTACATGTAACTTTATAAACCATTTGACACTTTTCCGTCCGCTCAAGCAAGAGGCAGATGAAAAGTTGTGGATACATGAAATCTTTGGTCACATAATTTATTATTGCCATTCAGTTATCAACAATCAAGTAAAATATCTGGCCGAAAATGAAATGCAAAAACTATTACTCAGGGTTATATTTATTCATCAAGATCACAGCAGCACTTTGTGATTTGCCCAAGGGCAATGATTTTTTTTGCCTTAGCTACAACTTCGTCAGAATATCATTACAAATGCATGATATTCTTTCATTATGCAAAATTATTGGGAGATAATTATAAAATATGGAACTGTAATAATAGTATATAAAAATTAATAACTGTGGCTTTTCCGACTCAGTGGCTCATACCTACAACGAGATGCCACAATTAAAATCTATTTTGGAGAGACTTTCAATCGGTCATGCCTAAAGTCTAAAATTCCAGTCATAACTCCAATATTATCAGTACCTATTAGAAACCCGTTATCCATTGCTGTTCATCAAGTATAAGGTATTACCAAAGTACAAAGAAAACGGCTCGCACTTTAACTTAAGCTTCTCGCTTAAGCAAAAGGAGGATTACGAAGTCTGCCCACCAACCTCCATTAAATTGGTGTTTCTTCTTTTATCGCCTGTTCTTTGTTACCGGGCTGCATAAAGGACAGCGACCAGACCAGACGGCTAGGTCCTGTTTTTGCCATTTTGTTATCGAAGACTGTTTCTTTTGCCTTTTCAGTTTTTTTATGGGAACACAAGACGTAAAAAACTAGAATTTATTACTTATTTTCTTAATAATGTAGCGTTGCTGGTGTAAAACGAGTTATTACTTAACTCATATATTGATGTTTTTTAAAATGAGAATAATACGGGTTTTAACCTTTTGAGCTCAGTTTACACTGATTAAAAGTAAGATTCTCTAACGAATCAGAGAAAACGCGTTTTACTCTCGACCAATCAGGTGAAAACCAATCGATCATAGTTTGCCTTGCGCGAGGTTTTCGTCCGGTGGGTACATTCGTATACGAATGGCGAAGTTCGTACTTAACCTGGTTGTTTGTTATTGGTTTCCCCATGTCTAGCTTGATATCGGTCATTAATGCTGCTAAAAGGTACGTATTTCCAGAAGGGACTTTCTCTTTTGTGTGGCAATAATGCCTCGTTTTGCTTTGTTATGAAACGACTTGCTAATATCAGTCGTGTTTAGTACACGTTTTACCACAATGTTTGAAGTGTTTGATCACGCAGCTACATTTTAAGTCCTCATTAAATAAGTTGCGGTAAAATAATATGTCATCGGAGATCAAATTGACTCTTAAACCAGATTCAGTATAGTTCAGCAATCATTCGTAAAAAAACATTTTAAACGACAAGCCACAAGTAAGGATCATGTTTACCACGTCGGGTATTTTGGACATTTGTTTATCAAATATCTTCACCATAAGGCAATACAAGGACAAAATAACTATAAAATATAAATACATAATAATCAACACTTATAGGACCTATTAGTAAAACATCAATGCGACGACCAATAATCTTCTGGTTGTGTCTAAACAGATACAGTTGATAACATCGTAAAATAAGGTGCCTTCGGAAATGAAGCGATATTTTAAATGTTTTCAAACAGTTACTCGTTTACAATGTTAAAAGGTTGCTCGACACACCTGTTCGTGCCTAGAGCAGACGACATGAACAAAAGTAAGGTTTATGGTCTGATCGACATTTAATCAAATTTTAAGATGTTTGATGATTTGCACCAATAGAGTTCGAGCTGAATTGTCGTACGTTAATAGCAGGTTGTCCCTTGTTTTGTAATTATTTGCATTAACCAAGGCAACGACGTCGACTGTCGGCAAACTCACAATCCGATTAGTTTTGTACACTGAACACTTCCCACACAATTCAGTAAAAAAATTGTCTTCCCACGCAAAACAAAATTTCATAGAAAGATGCTTTCTCCCTACTTTTTACATTGGTATAATGTTTTCGTCTTAATGAATCATGATTTCCAACTATCAGTCGATAAAAATTTAACGACTGGCTGGCAGTCCTACTGTTAAATGTGAATGAAACTGAGTTGCAGCTAGCAAAACACAAGAGATCAGCAACACATGCTGTGTGCATCGACGACGAATTCACTACAAACTGCGTCACGGGATAACCATGCTTACAACGCGCGTGTCATTTGCCCAGCGCCTTATAAAGGAAACCCACTATGGAAGTGGAAGACTACATCGTGAAAGCGGAATTGAGAAATCCTGATTAAAATTTAAAACATCAGACATTTTATGTGTGGACCTCTCGACTATACAGTTCTCTTATATCTTCATCTGATTAGTCTAAAAAAATAATAACTACTCGATAAAACTGTAGCTTTGAAAAGCAGGTGGATACTTAAAAAGCCCCTACAAAACTCGAGAAAGGCTTAACGGGAAAAATAGAAAATGCTCTCAATTTTCCTACTCCTACAGTACTTATATGAATCGGTATCTAAATTGTCGTAAAAGTGACAATATAATAAACAATTACTCCAAGTCAGGCACGCTGCAGATGAGAAGAAAAATGGATTTTTGAATGGAAAGTTGTGCAACATACATGGTGGGCAGGCTTTTTATTTGTCCATATATAACATTGCGCCGAAAGCTAAAATGGATTAACTGAATAAATTGTAGTAGTAGCACGCAAGCAGCTGCAATGTTTTCGCTCAAAGGCAAGGTAATTAGATAGCTTAATTTCTTATTCTAAATGTGCTTTTTACAGAAAATTGGAATAAGCTAAAGACATATTTAGTCCAAAACAACCTCTATACTTTTCTCGTAGCCTAAGGGTACACCATCTACTGCGTTGGCTGAATATATAATGGAACAACCACCCTTTTTGGCAGTGTTCTTTTAACAAAGAATGAACTTCACCTTGCTGGTTCTCGTGGGGCTTTCTGTTTCTAAAGCAACTAAATTATCACAAGATGAAATAACGCCAACATTAAAAAAAATTCGAAATAATAGCCTAAAAATTGTGTACGTGCTGACATCATGGCTTACTTAAAAATAAAGACTTGAATAATGGGAGACTTTCGATCAAAAGCAGCCTAAAATTCCTTTTTTCAAACTAAACGCCAACTCAGATTTTAAACACATTTAAAATAGCTTAAGGGGCCTTTTACAGAGGAAGCTTAAGTTAGCTCAATTACGTTTGAACTGATTGTAAAGCTTTCGTCATACAATTCGCTTCCTTTGCCATATTCTTTTAACAGCGAATGAGCTTCACCTTGTAGAATCTTGTGTTGTGGGCTTAACGTCTGTTTCCGAGTCAGCTTAACAAGATAGACGAATCACAAGTGGTGATAATAAGGGCATAGTCAAATTCGTCCAAATATATTTCCAATTATCATATGAAATGCAAGGAACCAAATTGTATTTAAGAAGAATTTGTGTATGGGCCGATTAACATGACCCATCTACGACTTTCTCGCACGCGAGAAGCTTACGACAGTCCTACGCAATTCGTGTTGTAGTCATGGCGTTAGCGTGTCACATGCGATAATCGCAGGCAAAACCGTTCCGTTTAATACGCTCCTTTCATTGGCACCAGGGCTTAAATAAAGACTTGATAGTGGGACGCTTTTATCTCTCGCTTTCAAAACTTATTTTCTTCATGCATAGTAAATTCAAATCAAATTAACACTTTTAACAAGAAACTAGACAAAACCAAGTAATCAAATCATGATGTTTACAGTTTGAACTGGCCTTATACAAATACTGCAATATATTCAGTTGAATAATTGACAGATTAAAGTTATTTTTGGTGCACTCAGTCGTGGGTATCAATTAGGCTATCAGTTATCGACATGTTTTTGGCAAATCCCATTTAAACTTTTAATTCCGAAGCCAAAAAGACCAGTAAAGACAAAACAAGGGAAATTTAAGGAAATATATATCCTGCAATTTGTCACAAATATTACTTTTAAGATGAAGTTTCTGCTAATACTGAAAACAGTGTTAACTGGATTTGGGTTTTCCACGACAAACATTTACCTTCAAGTTGTTCGACGAGGTTTTGTTTTGTTCAAGTCGTAAATTCCTAATCTAGAGTATTATGAACGAATTCATCATGATTCAAACTTAAGTAAATATTCAATTTTTTAAATGGTAAAATCTTTCAATTTGTATTATTCCTTATTTATGTATCCATGCCATTTGCCTGGAATCTGCCATACTGGATTAATTCATTTCGTGAGAAAAGTCGCCGTAAAAATTATTATGGATTCTTTATTAACGAAAAAGATTTAACACAGAAAATGAGAATTCCCGGGATATTACCATTACGGAGTAATTAGACTTATCATTTTCCAATTTCCATATCCCTAGTAATTTTCTGAAAACATAGCTACATTTTTTTTTCTCGAATGCTCTTTAAGCCACTTTTAATCCTTTTACATATCATTCATCTGTAATGTTTTCTGACAGTCTGATGTCTCATTTTCTTTAGCCCCAAAGAAAGCTGCTTTGGATATTTTGAGAGCATAAACCAGTTTTTATATTTTAATTTCAAAGCCACCGATATTTGCATGTGGTTTATCTGTTGCGTGTTTTAATAAATAATCATTGTAAACAAAATATTAAGAGATTTCAAGGAATAATTATCATAGATTCAAACAATGAAAAATAATACAATATCTGTAGGAGTATAAAAAGAAATTACGCAAGTTGCATAGATTCCAAAATTTCTGCTCGAATTTTGGTTTGCATAAAGTAAATATATACTAACAAATTCCGATTTCGTTTAAAGGATTTTTCTCAAAATATGGGAAAACTGTTTTCAAATCCTCTCCCTTAACTTAACGATGTTTACATCTAAAATACACAAAACACTAGCTTATGTGGTATTTTTTATTTTTAATATTTTGGCGAAGGAGAAAAAAATATTATCACGATCATTGATATTGGATCAAACTTTCTAATAACCATGTTTCAGGCATTGTACATGCTTTATGTCTGCTGCATTTTCTGAACATGAATACGTAGATCGATTAGTAGTAGAGTTCAGCTGACAGTTTTTATTTATTACAGGGTGGTTTTTAGCAAATGTGAAAAATAGCCCTAGTAACCAATTATTAGCATTTTCGCATGTTCCACTTGTCGTTTAATCGCCTAGCAAACATACAGGCAATCGCACATATGTAACGATCGAATGGAGTATCATGTTTCTTTGTGAAGATGACTCTTCTTTAGGTCAAGATTGTGATCTTTACTCAATGACTCTTCAACCTGTTGACGGGCTGAAATCGCGCAGTGCATTTCTCGTTTTTCCCGGGAATAATTGATTAAAGAAATTGAATAAGCCGAAGAGCGGGAAGGACTGAGTGTTCAGAACAGTTCGGGATAATTCCAGCCAGAAGGTTAGTATATCTGCGATTTAGCCTGGTGTTTAGTGTTTGTTACAATTTTCCAACCGGAATGAGCTTCACGTTTATTTAACAGCTTTCGGCATCACGTTTCTTTTGGCGCTTAAAAAACAATAACAAAATCCGCTCGACGTTTCGTAAAATCTCAAAAATTAATGGAAATTTCAGTCACATAGAAGGTTCGAGAAGGCCTTTCACCAGTTCAATTGAGCAAACGGCTTAGAATCCTCAAGTTTGTATGTGGTGTCAGTACAAAGGGATGCGGATGAACAGCATGTTGCAACAAAAGGTGAACATTCGTTAAACTAATAGAATGGAGAGCGAAAATTTTATGCCAGCGGGACAACCAACCTACGACAAAAACGTGATATCACTTAAGCCATTACCTATCAGTTTTGTATTTTAGGTTAGTACTGGCGTTTTTTTGTGCCAAACGAAGGATAAAAGTTCTGATATCGGTTTCCACTAAATTTGTTATCAGGAATTGGACGCAATTAAATTAGCACTTTATGGAAAAGTGAGAATATTTATTTTAATTTAGCATAATCCGACTTCGCTGTTTCAATGAAAACAAGTTTATTTTTTCTTTCAAAATTTATCTAATTATTTGAGGGATGTTACTATACAAGAACAGATATCTTTTTTGCTCGTTTTTAGCTCCTTCGGCTCAACTAAACTAATTAAAACTTGGCTTCGCGTAAAAAGCGCTTGTTAGCCAAGTGTTTAATCAGTTATCCGCTAATGCGTCGGATGAATATCCATGCCATGAGCTGCGATTTAACAAGTGCAAGATGTGGATTGAAGGCGCAAAAACACTGGCAGAAGACATATCATATACAGGAGAGATTTTGACCCTCTAAAATGGTAGATGAAGATGTTTCAAACATTTTTTTTCTGTGAAGTATTTGTTTGTTTTACAACACCTGACTGTTGCAAGGGATCTCAGCCGAGTCAGGATCATTTTCAGCCATGTCTCTGCAGGAAGGGTAAACTGAAACAACAATACAAAATTAAATTTTAATTACTTTTCTGTGGTTCCTTCTGATCATATGCCAGCTTGTTTGTGAGAGCAGAATATAGATTTTGTCAGCTGCTTGTCAGATTTATTAGCAACTTTGCTATGGCTTAGCTTTGTTGACTGCCTTTAGCTTGTAAACAAGGGATGGGCCATGGTGTAATTTGTCAATCATGTAAGAAAAAACTCACAGACAGCATTCGATTCCCCCTCGAAAGACTTAACTCAGAAGCTTTCGTGAGAATATTTAATTACTTTTGTTTTGTTTTATTTTGCGTTGTTTTTAATCCATTTCTCAGTTAAAATTCAAAACAAATGGTTTATGTTCTTTATTAAACCTGAAGTTTCTAGTTCCCATATTCCTCAAGCTTTCGATATATCAAATATGCGTAACACACAAAAAACAAATTGTGTCTGCCTTCTGGCCGATTCACTAGTTCGGCCGATTCACGGAATGACCAAGACGAAAAGTACCAAACGGAAAATATGAAATTAAATATAAAAATCCACAATAATTAGCACTGAGCGGTATACCATAAAGGCTTTAGGATTAACAAGTATCATTTAGTTGCTAGAGTTTATGTTCTTCATGACAGGCGGTTTGTGTGGCTGTCGGCAAATTAGCCTTGGCTTGTATACTAGATTTTGCCAATTGTCGAAATTTTCAAGAATGTTCAAAATAATTTTATAATAGAACAAAATTAAAATTAAAACTGTTTGGCATATCGATTATGCTTGAACGACCGGTGACGCCAGTTACCTTATAACACTATTAGACATTTTCTAATTTCAATAAAATCTAATTGTCTCTTCGGGTCTCTTTGCAGGCCCGTTTACACGAAGGATTTTTGCGGCAATGGCAGTAGTGATTTAAAAGCGCCCATGTGAATTACTGACAATTCAGTTGTCAGAAGTTGTCAGAAGTTTTACGGGCGATTTAACCGTCCCTTAAATCGCTACCAAAATTACTGGAACAATAGTCTGTCTCAACGGGTCTTCAGTAGAGATCATTGATGTACAATTGTACAATGTACAATGTTCTTTCTTATGTACATCATGGTCGCGTCATCAAATAAAATCGGCCTTGCGTTTCACAAGAATTGCTTCATTAAATTAAAGGATCTCACAATGTACGCCTTCAAAAATACAGGGATTTTTTGTCAGCATAAGAACCTTATAATTCCTTTGATAGCAATCACGAACAATATTAACAATTGCTATGAACAAAAAGAAAAGTTTGATGGCATTTTGCCGTTAACCTTATAAAAGCTTTTAGGTTCCATTAAAGAAGGCTAAAACTGATAACACTTTCAAATCTCGCTTCAAAAGTAGCTGTGATACCTTTGCATGATTATGCTGGAACTTTCTTGAACGCTCGCTAAAGTTCCCGCAACCCATGTAAACAGCTCACAAACAGAAGCCGGTAACGCCATTGAAAACAAATTTTGCAAACAAAGACTGTTTTTGGCGGCTTTACAATTGACAAAAGAGCTATTTCACTGAGCTCCGGCTGCTTCTCGACCAATATTGCAACCGATATCAATACGAATATACACTTCAACCAGGCTTAACTCATGAATCCTTGTTTATTTGCAATTAATTCGGCGAATTAGGCTGCAGAATAGAGTAAACTGTATTCCACCACACTATATGGTTATAATTTACCGCGCTTTGTGGAATTAACTTGTATGTGTGAAAAGATTAGCTTATGTATAGACCACTTCAAAGAACAACTTCACTTAGACAAATGGAACACTGGTTACAGCTGATGAAATTTCCCGATTTTTGGTGTCTAAAATTAAACAAACTTTCGATCGTTTACTTAAATGTTTTGACATCTCGAGCCGAAGGTTGCACCTTTCGGTAACCCATTATCTAGCAGCGTTAATAACGGTGGTTTTAACTCATTTACACGCCTCCCTTTATGCCATGATTAATTAGAATTAAGCGAACCGTCACAAATTCAGTTCACTCCTTTCCGATTACCACACACATTTATAAATGCAATTTGTACTAAGGAGACTGCAAGAAGAATTTTTGGAAAAATACGAAGGGCAAGGTATCTTTATGGCATGATATAAGGTGTTTTTGTAGCGTAGTCTTAAAGAAATTCTTGTGATGTTCTTGTAATTAGCTCGTTGTCTAACATAAATGACCAACCACGCATGACATAGTGTCTGACGTAGCCTCGTATATAAATTTTGAACTCGCTTTTTTGCAGCCGTCGCTGAAAGGAAACTGACCGTGGCCGGAAGATGAAAATCGACTTTAGAAGAGTTTATTTGGGAGTGCTGATCATCCTACAGGTCTTTAAGGGTGGTTTCGCTCAAGGTAAACAAATCTTTTTGTTATGCCATTTCTTTCTCTAAACTACAGAGAATAGACAGTTTGTATTGTCCCTGTGTTTATGCTCTACGCATGTTTACGTATATTTTCCATTTAATCCGTTATAACTGAACGCTCAACTAAAACACTGAAACGAATCCTGATTCATGCGGAGACAGTGCTGAATAATGTATCAAAACAATTAAAGTTTATTTTATTTTCGAGCTGATTATCTAGTCTAAGTTATCTCAATCATGAATTCGACGGAAAGGAGAAAGTCAACAACAACTGTGACCAAGCTAACAAAGCAAGTCTGCCCGATAACTGCGGTGGAACCCGGGGAACTGTTACACCTGTGAAATTTCTTCGGTTAGGGGCCATGCCATTCGCGTGAATGGGATAAGAACAGCAGCAGAGCCTTAAAGATGTTATTTAAATATCTGAATAGCTTGACTTCTACTTAGTGTCCATTATGTTTTAAAAGGTCCCTGTTGGAGATTGTTTACACCGCTGGTTCAGTTTGTGGTATTTACACTTAATTTTGTATTATGCGCCGGCTCAGTGAGTCATGAGTTTAGTTATTGTCAAATGAAATTTTCTGCAAGAAGTTAAGAAAATAATTTTTTCTTGATCCTTTCCGTTTCCTGTTTGTTCGACAGCTTAGTTCGAAGTATGGCTTGGGAGAAGAACTATGTCATAGTGAACGTAGAATGGAAATGTGTCTTGGTATGATCTCGAGGCTTCTCGAGATTTACCAAGACATATTTGAGGAATGTGAAACCTACCAACTAGAAATTATATTTTGAACGTTTCCACTGAGAATGCGGAGGATACACACTGTACTAAAAAAATTCCAGCAATATTCCGAGACTACCATATTTTTTTGGCTACACTTGAAATTCACAACCATAATTATTCACCGCAAGGAGTAAACGACATATAATGTTCTCATTCAGTTGATTCATGAAGTGCAGGTGGCTTGTTAAGCATCCACTCAGTCTTCATTAAAGAAACCTAGCATCTTTTCTGAACTATTTTGAGTGGGAGCCGGAACATAGCCACTAGGCATCTATCCGTCTTCTTTTCGTTTAGGTGGTGATTTCAGTGAACCATGTTATGGCGGTGGATATTTCATGGCTACCTTTTTCGAATTCTTGACCCATGGTTGTTTAACTGGTCTACGCCCAGATGTAAACTAAACAAACTTGCTATTCAAGTTCTATTAACAATTCCTTCTTGTTAACAGCGGTAAACGACACGAAATCCTTCTCTGCAACCTGCGAAAAAGCTACCTTCGCTAGAGCGTGTTCCTTTTATGAACCGTTTACGAACTTTCAATTACATCTGTCAATTTCATTTCTTCAAATATTCATTCATTATTACTCAGAAATCGTCAGCTTCAGAATTTGCCATTATCATGTAGAATTCAAAGTTTATTCTGGCGTCTAACGAACTTATATGTTAAATAAAAGACTGGTATTTGTTTTGTAAGATTCGTAAGGACGAATTTGGTAGCCGGCTTTAAGAAATTTTAAGAGCACTTGGCTTCAAGAGGAGCAATTAACCTTGTCATTGTAACTGGATTAGTATAACTCGTTAATGGCAGGTTATAAATGTCAATGTTGTATACATGTTTATGTCGGCACCACATGTTTCTCTTGCTGGTATGTCTAGTGTACATTATCCCTAGCTAAAGAACGCACTCACAATAACAACTGTTTACTGAACTGCGTGAATTTTCATGCAAAGGACAACAACGCAGTACGAGGTCGTAAAATACTGACATTAGCATTCACGATACGTCTATAAACGTTTGCCTGTAAGGTTATCGAAGAAACTAATTGTCCACTTTAGCTTGCACTAGTATATAAGAATTACTCTAATTTTTTTAAGTACCAATAGTTCACATCACATCATTTTTTGTGGATACACATTTCGTGATCTCAAGGCTGGGTGAACATTTCGTGATATCAAAAATCACCCACCCACTTGATTACGTAAAAGCACAACAGGAGAGATCAATAAAATAAAAAAGATGTTATCACGTCTAAATCATGCTGCTTCTTAACTGGCATTATGATTCCATAACTTATGGCTTGTTACTGACTTAAGTTGTATTGTATAACGTCATATTAACGTTTATTATTTTTTAAATATCTAGGAAGCCATGCCAACGACTTCGAGCACTTACTGATGCGAGACCTTTTCAAAGACTACAACAAAGACTCCCGCCCTGTGTTTAACAAAAGCAAAGCAGTGGATGTTGAGTTGGACGTGGCCTTTAGTCAGCTAGTCGAATTGGTAAGAAATTTCAAACATTTATGTTTTCACATCTAGTTGTAATAACAGCAATTTAAAAAATAAGTGCTCAAACAAAATAGGCTTTTTACCAGTTGGACAAGCATTTTTGATAATTACACACAAACAGCAGTTTTTTATTGTTATCAAAGAATGGTCTTGAAGTCGGCGACTGACGAATACTTCGCCCCCAACTGTGGTTTTTAAAAGCATGAAAAAGGGATTGTCAATAAATATTTTTGAAGTGATCTTGATTGCATTTATAACATGCCAAAACAAAGCTTTAGAACAGTTGAAACTTTGAAAGAACAATGACAATTATATTTTGAAAATACCATGCATAGCGGTTTTATTGTGGAAAATAACTACAAAGATAATGATAGCATGATGATAAATTTATCAACAAGTGCACAAATAACAAAAACGAACATGTTGCACTTTAGATAGTTGTACAAACACCGCATAAAAGTTGGAATGAAAATGGACTCGAAAGAGATCCATTTGTCACTGGTACTGTGTACAGTTGATGAAATATGAGAAGCGTTGGCCATCTCATGGTACATGTAGTAACTTTAAAGCAAAGTTACAAAACAAGTGTGTTTTTTGTTTCGGTTGATGATGGCGTTTTGTTTTCGTTAATTTAAAGAAGTGCTTCGTAGTTGACAAATGATTGATAATGTTTATACCTCCAACCGTGTTATCCGAAATAACTCACAAACATGGTCACCGCGATGGCAGCAATATCTCTCAAATCTCAAATCTCAACTTATCAAGATGGAGCTTAGCAAAGACCTAGAAACGTCGAGCGATTGGTATACAATTATGCATATGCAATCCATTAGCAGCCCTGGAAAATCACTCGATTATGGGTACCCTGATAATTCGAACATAAATTATCCCAAATTTTTTTTCTGCTTTAATATTTTCGATTATTTTTATTTACACGCTATCAGGCATGACTACCTTTAGCGGTAACTGATTTATTGTGTTGAGTAACCACAAAGCGACGTAGGAATACAAATATAGTTACCAGAGTATTGGCAGAAAACGCCCACATAGTACTCGTCTCACAGAATTTATAAATTCGTTCAGTTATGTACGGGGCAGCGAGCCAGTTCCGGCCAAAAATGAGACCGTCTGACCGAAAAGTGATATATTTTGGGGCGAACGTTACGATCTTTTACAGAGATAGAAACGCCTTATTTGTTGAAAGAGCGCATCCATTTAGGCTCATCTTACTACTAAATGATTCTGCAAGTTAAATTTGACTTCTTCTAGAAAATGAGAAAATGAAAAAAAAAATGGATAAAGATTAGCTGAGATAACAAGGTAAACCATGTTTAATGGAGCTCAAAATCACAGGAATATCTAGTAATAAGCCTAACTTTTAGAAATATATGATTGTAGAGAACATCCATCAAATATATTGATGCGTGATTCAGTGTAACTTCCAGCAGAAACATTACCAAAACATTCAGTTTCTGATCATTAGTATTTTCATGATGCATGATAAATTCTCGAAAGTCAGTGTATTCGCTTTTTTCACGATCCCTTTCATTTTGTTTACCCCCAATTTTTGCATGCATTGTGATGATTGTACGTCATTGTTTCCCACGGGGCACAGGGGGGGGGGGGGGTAACAAGGTGTATTATGGGAACAGTAAAACAGCGAATACGAGAAATGTCCGATCCAGTAGGAAAATTTTCATGCTGACATGGTTAAGTATGGTTTTTGAAAAAAATTTTAAATCGCGTTTCAAATGAGTTTTGTTATCAAAATTTACAGGATGGCAAGGATCAAATTTTGTCAAGCAAGATATGGATTCGCCAGGTAAGACACATTATACGAAGATTAAAACAAGATTATCGAAAAACAAGCTGATTTTCAGTGAGTCATTCTTTTCTGTAGATCTAATAGAGCGTTTGCAATTTGACGTTTTGGACTTTGCTACAGAACTTCTTTACTAGTAACCGTAGCTAACCGTCATGTTATCCCTTGTAATTCGGCTGAGATTTGATTAATGACCACCCTTATTAGTAGCACTCTCACATGAATGGCTCACTACCCTTCTAGGTCTTCTAGAGAACAATAGAACAACCAACCAGAACAATGCCTTTTAGCTCCCAAAACAAGTGTGTAGCAACTGCTACACTAGGGGACCAGTAGAATTACAAGGTTACACCATTTCCTACACTACAAATTCACTTGACTTACACCCTTGAGTTTCCACTGGAACAAAGGTCGACCACCAGAGATCCCCAGTCATCCCCTGTCCTTGGCAACTCATTCTGAGTTGATTCCAGCTAAGTTCAGTTTGTTGTGCTTCAGCCTCAGTTGTTTCTACATGTTCATTTCGGCCTTCCTCGGTTCCTTTTTCCCTGATGTGTCCATCGAAGGGCATGCCTGGTCACATTAGCAAAAGGCTTGCTCCACCACTGTTATTAGTTCAACTACGAGAAAAAGAAAGAAGATTCTGGTTATTATGGTAAAATGACGTCACACTGAAAACCCGCCAATTGATCATTTCTATCATTCAAAAGAAATCCTTACTCGTGTTGCTGCCAAATTGTCAACAGGCGAGTTCTCAATTAAATCTAAAAAAACGTTTTTACTACAAAACCGCCAAATGGTGAATTTAGTTTCTGTTCTTTCTGTTATGCTCTATATAGTGAATTACAGAAACCTTTTGTTTCTCACTATTTCAGAAATGGAGCAATCCTTTCCTGTCATGGAAACCTGAAAATTACAATGGTATAAACGTCATTAACGTGGATCCCAAGTTGGTCTGGAAACCAGATCTTGTCTTGTACAACAAGTAAGTTGAGGAATCTTATAACTTTTAAGCTCCTGCTGTATTCATCTTTATATTCTCTAGGATATTAACTTCAAAGTTGGATCAATCTGCCACATCAATGTGTAAATGTCCAGACAACTCTGAAATGCAAATACAGTATGCTCTTATATGTTTGAAAAGATGACTTTATTTCTGTTTGCCAACCAGAAATCGATTTTTTCGTCAATATAATGGTAATGCAATTATTGTTGTGCATTTTTTGACCGTTCACACTTCTTTTGACATCAAATTTTCCATTTGCGTTTTCTCTTATTATCATCTCAAACAATTTAGTCGAATCCCCCTGAAAATGTCAAAGATCGCAAATTTCTTCAGCAATGGTAACTGGCTTAAGTTAAACCTGCGCTTCTTCAAGTTTTAGACTAGTTTGCATGATAGAATCGCATCCAAAGCTTTATAAATTGTCTTTTAAATTGGTTTGCCTGTTTCTTTCCTAGTATTGGTATTGGCCAGACTGGAGCAATATATAACTTTGACACCAAAGTCGTCATTGAACACGACGGAAAACACTCCTGGTACGCGCCAACTGAGATCAAAAGCATCTGTAAAATCGACATCACCCACTTTCCATTTGATGAGCAAAAATGTCCGCTCATCTTTGGTTCCTGGACCTACACCGGAACCCATTTGAATCTCACGAATAAAGCATCGACCGCGGATCTGACCAAGTACACGGTCAGCGGTGAATGGGAACTAGTCGCTGTACCATCCGCGCGCAACGTCGTCAAATATAGCTGCTGCCCAGACCCCTATATCGACGTCACGTACACGATTCATGTTCGTCGCAAAGTCCTCTTCTACCTGACCAATTTGATTTTGCCGTGCGTAGTACTAGCAGTGCTAACTGTCTTCTCGTTTAACCTGCCGCCTGAGTCTGGCGAGAGGATTTCCCTTGTCATAACAATTCTCTTGGGTCTAACCGTGTTCATGCTGGTATACACAGAAAACGTCCCACGTACTTCGGAAGTCATTCCGCTGATTGTGAAATACGCGTTTACAGTCATGTGCGAGGTTTCCTTCTCGCTGCTGATCACGTGTTTTGTGGTGAGGATTTACCACAAAGATCCCGCCAAACCCATGCCGGCGTTTTACCGTTACATCACATACCGGATACTCGCTCCAGTCCTCATGATGCATCCTGTGCCCGCGGGGAAACAAGACAGGCACCTCTGTAAGCAGCACCTCGAGCGAACGAAGGACAGCAATTACCGTCGCAGCAAACCTTATGTATACGTCAGTAAGCTGTTCGGCAGCTACCCCAAAGAGAACACCTGTAAAATGGAAATGGAGAGGCCTGGGGACGAGATCACTGACATTAGTTCAGGAATCTCTAGGCAGTCGGACACTATGAAGTGCCCTTCGTTAGACAAACTTGAAGACATCTCATATGGATTGCGCGCCATCATCGATCACTTAAAAGACATCAAAGCAAACGAGTTCAACAAAAATGACTGGCACTTCGCGGCCAGAGTGCTGGACACGTTTTTCTTTTGGGTCCTGGCCGTGGCATTTGTTATATCAACCACAATGTTTTACTTTACGATTCCATGATCCAAGCGCTTATAGCCAAAGAACATGCTCAGTAAACCAGACAAACTGGTTTTTATCGAGTCTTATGATAACTACAAGATTCGCGCAGCCTTTATTTTAATAAGTAAGAAAATGAACTAAAGGGATTTATTAAGGAGAGGCAAAAGAGACAAAAATATGCGCAACGTGCAGCCACTAAATAAGGGACGCAAGGTCTTAGTGGTGACGGGGAGGGTATTTACCCAGTAACAATCACAGAAATAGTAAGTGACCGAGTGACAATCAGAAGGTTCAGTATTCCACCTTCTTTGGTATCCTAGCCTACACTAAGGCTGGGTACCAGAAGAAAAAATTAGGCTCCAGAGGAAAAATGACATTTTTCACAAGTGTGATGTCAGTAGAAAATGGAAAGACTGAAGACGCATCACACGTATACAGTAGACGAAGAACTCATGTAACCACTTTATACCAGTGGTAACTTGTGGTACTTTCGTGATTTTAAGGTTTATTCCACAAGTGTTACATGTACAGTGAAAGAAAAGATTACGTTTTTCTCCGAAAATGAGTATAAAACTTATTAGAATTTAAATTTATAACAACAGAGATGTATTACATCGAATATCGGTGTTAGATGATCTAAGTAACCAAAAAGGTTAAAAAAAGGCTAGTCTCAAAGAAAACGCGTTATGTTGCTGCGTGTCAGCGACCAACTTCTTCACAGCTACACAATGTGGGTGCTGCGCGCAATGTAATTGGTCAGTTCCTTTTGCCCGCTGTTCCAGTAGACTTCATGGGAACTTCAGGAAGCTCACAACGGTTTCCAGCATTTTCCAGCTCTCATATACTTTAAAGGGTCAGTGCTAAAAATATTTATCAGTTACTGCTACAAATATGGTATCACACGAATGCCCAATCCCTGATAAACAAATTGTGGTTATTTTCTTAACGTCACTGGTAATCAAAGCAACGGTATAACCTGTTAAAAACAACCTTTATTTTGGCTTTAGATGCTTATAACTCAAAAACTAGCTCAGTGACCCCCATTTTTTTTATTGAATAAGGATCAGCATGTTAACAGCATGTTAACATAAAACATTTTGTAGCTAAATTTATACGGGCTGTTTCAGAGCCGCTTTAAATTTTCGAAAATTTAACACGACCTATCAAAGTATGAGAGCTGAAGGGCTGAGGGCTGGAACTGTTGTCAGCCTCTTTTTAAGTCGTTTTAGTAAGCAGTAGACTACTTATTTCTATGGTTTACCATCGCGATAAAACACACGGGATGTGGGACAAATTCCTTTTGTGCTCGGCTCAGAGTTCTTGTTTTGTTGAATCTTAAACCGATGGAAACGAGGCTTCTATTGCTTTATTGAACCATTTTGTAAAAAGTCAGATGTATTAGTTATAAACAAGTGAAAGAAGGTAGCAGGGCCTTAAACGGTTGTCAAGTAACCGGATTTATCATGAACTTTAACAACTGAGTACTAGAACGATAAAGGAGTGATAGCGCGTAGCAGATCTTACATTGCATTTAGACAGTTTCATAGTTTTTTTTCTGTTAAGTCTGTTTTATACTGTAGCGAAGTGTTTTTTTCACACATTCTAGATGATGACTTTATTTGTTGTTAATGGTTCATAGTCAACTTGACTTTCCCCACACGTCAAATTTCTAATAAAAATTAGTTGTCAAACAGCCAGTATTGTTCAGTAATTGTGGTCAATTATGGTTAGTTCATTTGTATTGATTCAAAAAGTAGTTTAATCGAAAAATTAAGTTAACTCCATGATCTAGTTTTCATCCCAAAGACCCAACTCGTACCTACATCTTTTTACTCGCATTTCTTTCTTTGATAAATTTGCTTTTATGGCCAAATAATTGCTACCTTTTAGGACGGTTTTCAAATAACTGTTGAAAAGCCAACACCAAAGTTATTTCTCTGGCCAATCAGAAAGAACACAGACAATTAAAACTCGAAGTAAATACGCGCGAAAACGTGTCTAAACGAGCCTTAATTGGTTTTGATTTTCTTTCTGATTGAATGAGAAAGTGGCCCGAGAATTTTAAATCAACCACTAAGATTAAGGAATGCAAACATCGAACAGTGCATGCAGAGTCTTTTCCTTGTTGTCACACGCGCGTAGCGTCCGACATTTCTCGGCCTTTCGTTCACTTTCACTGTTCCATTCTAGATGCCATGTGTAACGATATAGTCTGTAAAAGTGTCATTTCGGCCGTTTGCTGACGTTTTTATCCGCGCGGGGAAGGCGATTCCTATAAAAGCGTAATGGCCGTTTTTATGCTAGAGACGTTAAAGCTGTCGTAGACGTTAAAGCTGTCTCGAGACGACATTAACGTCTAGTATAAAAACGGTAAATGAGACAGACGCCTTTAACGTCTGATGGCTTTAACGTCTTTTCGTAGGCGTCTAAACGACGCTCTTATCGGACAGCTTTAACGTCTCAGACGTTAAAGCCGTCTAGTATAAAAACGGGACGTCGTGAACTGTAGAAAACAGTAAATAAGACAGACGCCTTTAACGTCTGATGGCTTTACGTCTTCGTGTCCAGTGTCCTCCGAGTGTCGAACCCAGTCTTTTTTTTATTTTTTTCTGAAAAGCTGTCTACTAAAGGCGTCCCGTTTTTATACCAGACGCCTTTAACGTCTTAGACGTTAAAGTCGTCTGACGACATTATCGTCTCTAGCATAAAAACAGCCAATAATAGGCAATTGGTGGCGGTCATAGCGAGTTGATGTTCAGTTATTGCTTGAAACATGCTTTTCAATATGGTGTTCCACAAGGGGTGAGGAACAGTTCTGGGACCCATTTTGTCCTCCTTTACACCTCAAAAAACGTTCCTTTCAGAAAAAAATATTTTATAACTTTTTACCTGTTACCTAGCTTCTTTGTGCCTCGTGGCACATAAGGCCTCCACAGATGCCTCCAATTTTCTCTGTTGGCTGCAGCGCTCTTGCCTCACCCCATGTACGCCATCCCGCACTGTTCCTCTCTCTCTCGCTGTTCTTCCCGGTGGTCTTGGCCTTCTTCTCCTCCTTTCCTTCAGGTGTCCATGTAGGGCTATGTTGGTACGGCTGCTCTGTCGTCGCAGGTATGCCCTTCTCCTCCTTAGCAACCTCGTCTCTGCCTTCTCAGGAGCTCCCCAGTGGTAACGTGATCTTGCCAGTTGGATCCTCCTGAGGCATTTGTTGTGAAACACATCTATTCTTGGTCATCTCCCATGTTCATCTTCCTGTCTCACATCCATACAGTAGCACCGGTACGGCTAAGGTTTTAAACAGTCTAAGCTTATAACTTTATAACTTTTTACCATTTTTTATTTTTCAATAGTGTTCCAATATTCTTTACTCTTATTCAAGTTAAGCGCCTTTTAACATTAAGGATCTGATACTGGCGCTATATAAATATTTTATTATGATATTATTATAATTAAGGTGCACGGTTCCTTGGTAGCCGAGGAATCTAATGCACAAGTACGCCAAGAAGACAACTAAAGATGACAAAACAGAAAACGTTGGAAGCTTATAGCGGGAATGCAGTTCGCGAACGGAGCAGTTCAACGGTGAGTATTTTCTCAAATCCCTAAACGAGAATCGTTGTCAAGTACAGTTCTCGATGGTATTACACAGACATATTGACTTGCGGTGGCAAAACATAAGGCATATTTAAACATAATTTCTTCGCTTGAATTTAATAAGTCGTTTAGCCTGCAAAAAAGCATTAGGCATAAATATAACTCCCTCGCCAGAATTATAACAGTCGTTTAGTCTGCAACAGCAGACGCTTCATTCAAACCCATTGCTCGCATTGTTTTCTCGGTAACAATGTTTTCGACTTCTCTTGAATGCTTAAAATAAATAAGAGATCAATTGTTTATTAGTAGCACTTCAGCAAAATAGAACGCTTTTTTTGTTTCTCAAGAATTTGTAGCACTTTCTTTGCGAGCGTTCTTCAACAGTTTGTTCTTGATGAGTTTGGATTTTTTAATTTTGCTCGCGCAATGCAAATGTTAAAAATATCCTTACAATCTAACTTGCGGTTCAAATGTAACCTTGAGGGCTTACTAAGGCGTTAATACTTCTTTTAGTAACCATTCAGAAGTCAGTGATTTGTATTTATTTATTCAGCTGACTTGTTGCTAGTTTTTTTCGGGTGAAATTTCGCCACAAGCTGCTTCTCGAGCAATTTTTATTTATCAGTAATTTTTGTCAGAGAAATAAATTTTTACACTTAACAAATATTTTCCTCTACATACATTGATATGTTTTATATAGATACAAAATCCAGTAAGATTAGCCGGCATTTCTTAGACACCTCAACTTAAATTCTCGAAAAAGACCGCGGATATCACCCAGCCAAAATAAATAAAAAATTCCCTCAAAAAAATCCCTTCATTGATCCGTCCGGCAACCCTTCCATCCTGGTGAAGTTACAGCTCCCCGAATTCACTGTTTTTCCCGCCACTCTTGAAATGCAAGTCAGTTTTTCTCAATTTTATTCGATAAAATTGTTTCGGTCCTAGCCGCAAATTGAGGGTTGTTTGTTCGAAAATGTTATGCAA
The DNA here is from genome assembly GCF_052425735.1 of Oculina patagonica. Taxonomy (NCBI): domain Eukaryota; kingdom Metazoa; phylum Cnidaria; class Anthozoa; order Scleractinia; family Oculinidae; genus Oculina; species Oculina patagonica. The sequence continues at coordinate 19,683,295 of NC_135758.1, read as the reverse complement.
AATGGGATTTTTCATGTTTATCACCGCTGTTTGTTTTATATTTTTTTTTTTACTTAACTTCCCAAAATTTACTTTAAAATTAGTACTAACACTTAAAGAAAGACAAACGCCGTAACTGGCGGTACTTACCTATATTTGTTGGGCGGCTGTTGTCACGAGTATTTTTTCCCCTGCCATGTGTCGAGGAGGTACCAGAAGGACCTTTATCTATTTTGGAAAGTAATATTAAGTCGCCATTATACGCAATGCCGGCAAGCAAATTCTCCTAACTGGTATTGCTGGTTTTCACTGTCACGCAATCAAAAAATAAATTCGAAACCATTCAACTACAGAAGCTACGAATTGCAGTGTACCGTTCGCGAGTTATTTGCCGAACCTTTCCACGCAAATTCATAAAGCTTAGTATGGAGATGCCATAACTGTGTCCTTCCGAGGGACACAAATATGGCCGCCGTGATGTCAGAAAAACCATCTGGAACTCAATTCTGCTTACAATAGCGGCAATCTTTGGCTCATGAGTTAGTACAGGTTCACATAAACACCACTTATTATATCTGAAATGTTCAATCTGCTGAACATGGAAAGGAAAGGCCTTTTTTTTTTTTAAAAAAAAAAAAACAGCTTTGTCATAGCACTCAGCTTGATATCACATACGACGGAGAACTCAAATATTCAAAATGCTCTGTTTAAAAAACGAATGACACTATCGATCTGGAAATTTACAAAAAGATATATTTTTAGTTTATCTTACGTCTGATGACAACGAAAATTTAGTAGGCCTAGTGAATTTTGATTTCAGAATTTTATGACGTAACATGAAAACTAACCATACACGCATTTCTTACAGTACTCGTTGAAGGAATTTGTTTTATACTGACCAATCAATATTCCTGTGTTAAAAAGGGTTGTATACAGGGGTGTTGTTTATCACGTGGCCAACCAAAACAAAATCCCATTAATTCAGCAACATAATTGGACTAGCTTTTCAAATAAGACGTGCTCACTAGTTCTTACCTAAGAGCCAAACCAGGAAAAAAAAGTGCAACAACAACAACAATAAAAGAAATGCCGACGTACACGTAAATGACCCTCTATAGGAGTTTTTGACGGTGTTTGGTCTAACTGGTATAAAAAGACTCCTAAAACCTTTTATTCACTGCATACCACGTCCTCAGAACAGAAACGAAATGACGGCTAAATATCACACGTGAACTCTTTTAATCGCTGTTCCAAGTGGACGCACTAACAAATTGCTTACTAACTTTGATCGAAAGAGCTCATAGGAGTAGAGCCACTCCCCTTGGATGGGATACTAGTCTCTCGCAGGTTTAATAGCCCCCAGCATATGCCAGGTTTCCATAATAGGCCGAGGGTACCCTGGCCTGATTTTAGTCCTGGGATTAGAAGATTGCCAAAAACACCTAAAATAACGTGGTCTTGCTTTTGTTAACTACTTTAAGAGTGGTTGTTACTTCAGTTTCGGAGATGATCACTACCAAAACTAAATTTTCGGTGGAAAATGATGGAATGACGATAATGTTGTTTCCGGGTGGTCGCTACTTAAAGGGGCGTGTCCCTATTAAGACTGACACGTTCCCTACATGTACTTCAATTCAGTGAGTGAAGTCACGACATGCCATCCCGGCATGCCATAATCTCTTATCTAATGTACCAGTGAAATGAAATGAATAACCTCACGATATTCATTTTAAGCTATAATCTTGTGGGATCGTGTGTCAGTAATGTCAAGTATTTTGGAAAAGTTATCAGTAAGCCACGATTTTGTAAATCAAATTGTCACGAAACAACGTTTTCAACTGTTTACACAGCTGTGATCCAGGTTGGACGAAAGGGCGTTATCAGTTACAGCAATCCAAAGTAATTAACAACGATGGAATAAAAAATGTGTTTTGCCAAATGCAATTATTCTATTCGTAAAGCTAAAACAAAGCTTGCAAATGAAACAGCCTGTCATCGCTCAGTCAGTCACTTCTATGCTATATATAGAGATGGCAAGCTTATCTGGACTGTTTATAATACAGACCAGAAATCTTCTTGTGTACACTGACTTCACCTGAATGTTTCTGTTGTTTAAGTTAACTTTCCGTACAAAACTTTTATTTTGTGCAAGAAAACCAAACCAAATTATATCTTCCTGCTGACGCAATGTTCTAGAACTCATCTGCTTGGCACAACTAAAGATCAAGATAAAATTTTCCTACAAAAGAATGTGAACTTTCACTCTCCAGTTTAGACGCATTGGATGAAGGTTGGAGACAAATGAATCTTCAATAATACTATGGGCTGTTGTTTTGTTCTGGACACTCGCGACTCATGGCGAGTTTACGTGGTCTACGGGACACTCCTCGTACTCTTTGGAGTTGTAACATCACAAGGTAGGCCAAGTATTAAACCAATTGTTCATTTGTAGCTTAGTTTTATTGCTCTGTTTCAATTGCGTTCGCCATTGCGTTCACGACTATTCATTAGTAGATGCTGTTTTTGAATTATTGTCTGCTTCTGTTCATTTTAACGAAGTTATATCTTTATTTGAATTAATATATGTTTAGTTAGTGCCAAAGTTTTGTTTAGTTCAATAACAGATCTTTCGCAGCCATTGAATCATCGCATAACAATTTGCACAGGTATCATTTCCAAATTCCTGAGCTTCTAAAAGACAACCTTCTTTACTTTTACGACTATTAGCAGGTATAACGCAAAAACTCTCAATATCTTAGTTAGCTCCTTTTGATGCTTGTATGGTTCTACCACGTTATAAGAAACATTACCTTTATTTAATTTTAAGCATTATCTTTATTTGATCACGCAACATATTGTAAAAGTGGCTGAAGTATGCATATCATATTCGAATGAGGAGTACAAAATTAATGTACAACAATAGTACATCACTTAAATAAAATGCCCTACGAGATATTTGTCAGTCAGCTTTATACTTTTTTCGAGCTTCGATGAACCGTAATTTGCGCAGTCAGAAGAAGTGTTACCATCATTTAGGATAACCTGTTTAAACCGGTCTCCTAGAGTATCATGGGATGTTTGGATGTTTGTCACGTATCGCAGGATATTTGACCTCTAAAACTGATAAGAGCTAAATTGACAAAATATTGTCCCAACAGACATCGCAATACGGAATAGACACCTCACTATTTTTTTTGTCTAAAAAAAAGTTTACCATAACGTCTTTGAATGATTAATGAACACCTGGACATCACTATGTCTAAGTACGGTACATTTCACATTCAACGGAGAAAGTTTTGGAATCGAAAAAAAAACCTATTGAAAATCGTGTTTTAGAAGAAGAGACAAAAAACTGTTGAAATACGTGTCACAATTTTGAATTGCATTGACACCCAAGTGATTTTTTGGCGCCAGGCAAACTTTACTTGCAGCCCTATTTTTACCAGCACTATCCAGTCCCTTACCTTGCCCTCAAAACTTTTCTTAACTGAGAGACGATAAGGAACCTACTGTCCTGTTATTTGACTTTTATAATAATTCATTCATTTCTTCTGTGTACATGTTTGTACGATGAGTATTTTCCCTATATTCTTTGCACTGTAATTAGTCATAATAGGGGTCATCAGGCATAGTTAGGCTTTTGTAAAGTTGTAGAAACTCCTTTAGCCAATGGCCCGGGCACATGTTCTCCCGAGAAATCCGTTGTAACCTTTAATTAAGTAATACCTTTTCAAGTCTTTTCTTTATAATAATAGTAATAATTGGCACTGGTCATGGCTGTTGAACATGGTTCGTTTCGCTTTGTTGTTTTTTGTTTACCTAGGTCATCACAGAGACGATTTCGAACATAAGTTGATTCATGACTTATTCCAAACTGGCTACAGCAAGGAAGCCTTACCAGTAATAAACAAATCAGAGGCCATTGAAGTTATGTTTGATTTGGCGTATAGTCAACTTATTTATCTGGTAAGATTACGGGCTCTTTTTCATACATATATCCGGTAAGTGGCTCTTTTCAATAAATATTTTATGTATCCAGACGGAAAAGAGACGAACAAACGAGACCAGTTCAACTTTATTAGACTTATTACTATGGTGGCTCTTACTTTCGAGTCCGTGTTTCAGTATTTATATTTTTCTATCTGAGCTAAGATATTCTGACAAATGTATAACGGCTAAGAAAACGTACTCTCCTTTACAGTCGTCTTTTGATTGGTCACGCGATGCTGCCACCAAACTGAGAGGCTAACAGCGTTGCGGCACGATCCAAAAAATGGTCGATTACGAGACTACAAAAAAACTTAATGAAGAACTACATTTTATTATGTGAAATTTTCTATTCTTTGTTTTGCCACCTAAACCGACTGACACCTACTCTGTAATAGTGAGGCTTGTACGTTAAGACATGCTCTCCCACTAAATTGTATCCATTACCAGATTAATTTCTTTTTTCAACAGGACAGCAAAAACCAAATACTATCAAGCAAAGTGTGGCTAAGACAGGTACAGTGTTCTTAAATATTTGTTAAGTATAATGAAATGAAAAAGAATAACCCAAAAGACTAGTGATTTATAACATAAATGTCCGAGATTGAAGTTGACCTTTTTAAGCCTAGCCTTATCCGATATCCGGAAAAAAATTTCCCAAACAATACCAATGTGAAAATTTTTGACCCCATATTCTTCTTGCAAAAAAAAAAAATCAAATCAGCCACTTCTTCCAAACAATAAAATTAATAGTAAAATTAAACAAACAGCCACTGTTCTGACTGATATGTTTATTTTTTCTTAGATGTGGACCAACCCATACCTAAGATGGGATCCTAAAGATTACGGAGGAATAGAATTCATCAACATTGACCCAAAATTGATTTGGAAACCAGACATCATTCTTTACAACAAGTGAGTTAAGACATGCTCTCCTACTAAATGAAATTTAAACTCGACAACCTTAAGGTGGCCCGCGGCTAATTCCGGGAGCGAAGGTGCTATTTTTTAAATCGAATTTTGGGCATGGAAACCTTAACCGATTTCTCTGATTTTTGGTAGTCGAAAAAGCAATTGTTTAAATTTAATAAAGCTGCAAAATTTGGAAAAAAAACAACAGTGAACACGAAATATAAGCACTTTTAAATTAACCTATTTTTTAATAAAACGCGAATATTTTCTAAACGCGAAGATAGATTTTTTTCTTATTGCTTTCAATACCTTCAAATTATCCAAGAATTCATGTGAGCAAGTTTCAACGAAATCGGCTGGGTAGAAATTGCTGCACAGTTGACTGTTAGATTTTAGCTTTAAAATATTATGCTTGTGTATTTTTGATAGTTGTTACAACAACGCTTGTGTAATGTTTTGATTGCATTGATTATTTGAAAGCTTAATACCAGCTAAAAAATGCTGAAAATTCTGAAAAGATCGGAAACTTTAGCAAAAGTTATAAGCAAATAAAAAAAGATGTTTACGGTGCGTAAAGTGTATTTTTTAAAATATTCATTGTTTTTCGAACTACAAAAAAATACCGATTTTTTTTCTTTTATTTTTATGTATGACAAAATCCAGCTGTACACAAACGTCCTTATCTAGTTTCGTGTGTGTAGACTGGAGTCAACTCGCCGAATTTAGTACGTGAAGATGGCTACCTCCGTCTTCCATTTTGAAGCGCTTTGGAAACCCTTGTGTTCCAGTAAATATTCAAACTTGCCGCATTCCCAAGATTTTTTAGCACCTTGAAATAAACGGGCGTTCATTTCCGGTGCTAAAAATCTGAGTGCGGCTGTTTGAATAATTTATGTTAGTTGAGGGGTTTCCAAAGCGCTTAAACTGAAGGACGAGAGGTAGCTTCTTGACAGCAATTTGACGAGTTTTATCGAGACTTCACGCTCGAAACTAGATGAGGGCGTTTGCTTATATGTTGGATTTTTGATATAAAAAAAAAGAAAAAAACGTCGAACGATGCACCAAACACTATGCCTCATTTCATTATAATTTTTTCGTTTCAGACAATTTTTAGGAGGTATTGGCTCTCAATGACAGAAGTGATCTTAGTATATAGCTTGTTGCAATAGCTGGCGAAATATACAAAAAAAATTATGAAATAAACAGTAACTGTGCAGAATTTCTACCACGTATGACTTGCTCACATGAACCTAGGCTTACTTGAAGTAATTGACCTTAATTAGAAAAAAATCTATCTTCGCGTTTTGAAAATATTCGCATATTTTCGAAAAAAGGTTTTCCAATGCTTATTTCTCGCGATGTTTATATTTTGGGCTTTAAAAGGTAAAGATTTATAAAATTTAAACATTTGTTATTACGACTACCAAACATCAAAGAAATCGGTTACGGTTTTCATCCCCATAAATCGATTTAAAAAATAGCACCTCCTCCCGGAATAGCCGCGGGCCACCTTAAATGGTAAAATAATTACACTAAAGTTAAAGATACTGTGAACTGGCCCTTATTTGTTAAACACTTGTTTTCCAAAAAAAAATTGTTTGATCCTAAGAGTCTACCCGGCTCATAAAAGGTCTAGTTCCTAGGTTGCAAATTCAGACTTAGGAAATGAAATGAAAACTGCAGAAAAACGTTTTCTGTCGAGTACATAATATTTCTCAAAGCCAGAAGACATCACTTCTATAACATCACGTAAATACTGTGGTATTATGGACATATTTAAATGTGTGAACATTTAAATATGTCAATGTGTGAACTGCGGTATTTTAAACGGGACACTAATAAATTTTATCTTTTTCTTGTTTTCAAGTATTGGCTTTGGTGAAACAGGTGCAATCTATAAATTTGACACAAAGGCAGTGCTGAAGTACAATGGGTATACAGAATGGTTTGCTCCGACAGAGATTCACAGCATCTGCAAGATTAATATTAATTATTTTCCATTTGATGAGCAGAGCTGTCCACTTGTATTCGGTTCCTGGACTTACACAGGTGAGAATGTGTTATCTTCAGGTGCAAGTTGTTTTCCATTTATATTTTAATAAATAAATAAAAGACATTGGTTTATGTTTGCAATTAGTATACATGTACTAGGGTGAGTTTAGGAGAAATTAAACCCTAGGGTCTGACTAACAAGGTCAGATTTTCAAAGAAAATAACTTAACGTAAATATTTCCACTCGATCGGCCACCACCTTGGTTTTATGACATTCCTTGACCTGCTGTTTTCATTCCGTGTGATACCATGTTGTTTTCTTCACTTACATTAATATAGCCAAACGTTAAGTTTAACTCCTTGAAAAGCCGCAACAAAGCTGCTCAACGCGTTAGTTCATTTCATTTTCTTTCCCCTATCGTCGAATGTTTCGCAGCAGAGATTTTAAACTTAGCGTCACAATGCTCCTCAGTGAAGTGACATACTGGGACTAAGGGTGTCCGAGCGAGCGCTTATGGGATTTGGGTTGGTGGGTGCTGGGAAGCGGTGTTGGGGGGAGGGCTGCAGGGGGAGCGGGGACAGCGCTATTTTTGAATTAGATGTTTGTCTTCAAACTCGGCGTCGGAGAAAACCCTAAGGGGTGCCCGTGAAGGAACACCGAAAACATCCGTTCGACTGTATTTGTTGTTGGTGTTCCCTAAAAAAAAACCAATAGAGCTCGCGCGGCCACTTAGGCTCCAGGCAGTCAATGCTTCAAGATTATTTATCACTATCATAATCATTCTTTTCAAAGTTAGCCAAGCTACGAATATATATCTACCTTTGCATCAGAATGTCATAAAAACTTTCACAAGAGCACAACTGCCTCGTTAACTTGTTTTCTTCACTTACATTTCAGGTAACAAGCTAAACCTCACCAAAAAGCGTGACTCTGCAGACTTATCCAAATACACGGTCAGTGGCGAGTGGGAATTATTAGAGGCATCTCTGAAGCGCAATGAAGAAATGTACAGTTGCTGCCTCCATCCCTTCATCGACATCACGTATACAATCCATGTCAAGCGAAGAGCACTCTTTTACACGATGAACCTGATTATTCCTTGCATTGTGTTGGCTGTCTTGACCTTTTTCTCGTTCTATCTGCCGCCGGAGTCAGGTGAGCGCATGGGCCTGGTCATAACCATCCTCCTGGGTTTGACAGTGTTTATGATGGTTTTCACTGACAACGTGCCGCGGACCTCGGAGGTGACTCCATTGATCGGCAAATACTCGGTCACAGTCCTGGTGCAGGTCACGGTGGCCCTTGTCATCACGTGCTCTATTCTGAGAGTTTATCACCGTGATCCAGAACGGAAGATGCCGACCTGGTTCCGCAAGCTCATCTTTGATATCTTAGGCCCCATGCTGCTAGCCATGCCTTCCCAGGAACGAGCCAAGTTGAAAAAAGACGACAAGGAGAAGAATTTTTACATGAGCAAAGTGCAAGGACTTCCGTACGAAATCCACCGCAGTCAGAATCATCTGATAGTTTCCATGCCAAAGATCGCAAGCCTAAAGAAAGGAGAAGCAGAAACCGACAGTAAGTGTTTCCGCACTCCAGTCATGGGATCTAACCTTTCGCTGACACCCTCGGATGAGCGAATGGAAGAGATTGTTTACGGTATGCGCGCTATAGTATCTCATTTGAAAGACACGCAAGAAACGGAAGAAAGGATCAACGACTGGCATCAGGCAGCCGCCGTGCTGGACATCGCGTTCTTCTGGATCACGGCGATTACCATCGTGGGATCCACACTGGCGTTCTATTTTATGATCCCCAACTAACTATGGGAGACTCTTTCCATGGGCATTTACCTCTTGACTGATTTTTATAGATGTAAAAGGCTTTACAAAAGAAAAGTGCTAGCCCTTGATGAAAACTCGATATATATCCAGTAGGCAACCTTGTAGTTGACGTACCGCACAAGCCCTGGAGAATTGAATATCGGTTGAACTTTAACACGCATGAGCACGGGGTTTGCAATTATATTTTGCATTTTTCAGTATTGCACTTTGCATGTTATAGTACAGGTAAACGCTATTTCATCTTCACTGAAAAAAACAACTCAAACGACACCCGATACCACGTAACGCGTTGCAGTGCAAATCGGGCAACATTTGCCTGCTCAAGATACCTGACAACACCTGTTGCGCAAACGACAAAATCGGTTGATGTGACTTAGTTGCAACAGTTGCAGGAAATAAAACTAAATGATTTTTTGTAACAGTTACAGCAACCTTTAAGGCTAGCAAAGAGTTTATCTTCTGCATAGCTGCGCAGTGTCAGTTTGGCTGTGCGAGTTTAGAGAGTTTCGGTATCAGAGAAACTGCATGGAAACAGATTATTTTTTTTTCCAAATATAAGATATAAGTTTGTAAAAGTGTAAGATCAAACACAGATCAAAAATCCTTGTCGCTTCTGATTTGATATTTCGTAGTCATTTCTTCTTTCTGTTTGCTTCAAGTCAAGTCATGTTTGACAATAAAACTTTGTATAGAAAATTTCCAAGAGAGTTATTATTATGTTCTATGGCACAATTTTCCAAATATAAGGAAAGATGAGAGAAGACGAAAAGGAGCTGAAGAAAACCACATCTAGCAAATGAAAGAGACGCAAGTAATAAATTACGGCAATGAAAAACAGCAATGATTTCTTACGTTTTGTGCCAAGACAAGTAACCTGAGATCATGCCCTCCCTCTAGCTTTCGAAAAAAGGAAAAAGAACGCCTGATCGCAGGTTACATGACAAGTGGCTAGTAAGTGCGGCCTTTTCCAAGGACTAGGCAACTATTTAGGCAACCTCTCCCCTTTCTCCTCTTCAATCATGTGAATGAAATTAAGCCGAGGGTTCCATTCATCGATACCGGGAGCCATTAAACAATCATTATGACTGGAGTATTCACGCACTCCCTACAGATGAAATGTTAGTTCAAAGCCTCGAAAATTTTGACTGGTTTATCAGGCTAAACGTTTTGTTTTTTTAAGAGTTTCATTGAACCTGCTGCGATAAATTGTTTAAGACTGGAATGAACTATTTAATAGAGGATTAGAACGTGTTATTCCGGACAACAAGAATGTCGTTCATCGCTTGGTTACTTGGCTGATATATTGCATAAATATTTTTAAACTGTACCGTCGAATTATTGGCAAAATACCCGGCGGAATCCTTGCTCATTCTCGTATTTGTTTAAGTCATTTGTCACGGAAACGCTAAATTAAGAAAAAGCTTTAATTAAGGTAGTTACTACCAAGCAACAGATCAATCACTATCTGCTCCCACAGTGAAACCTTCAGTCAACATGAGGTCAATTCATGTTCTTACTTTTGCCCTTGGGCAAAATGACCATTAAAAGGATAATTCTTTGAGCAGCAACTTCGTGTGGAGCTTTTTTTTACGACGACATCAGATTGACTTCATTCTTGTTAAATCTTAATAAAACAAATTAAGCGATTTTTACCGAAGTCCACTGGAGGTACAAAGGCCTCGACTCGAAACCTTTAAACGCTTATCTATAGGTAATTTGTTAGAGAAAACTGATTGAACTAATCCTCGCATCCCCAGTACAAAACGTGATTTTTTATGAAGTTTTGTGCCCATGCAACCAGAACCAAGAAGACTAATCATTTAACCTTTAAGCAAAAAAACATTTTAACATAAGTATTTAGTAAAATCGGCGAAGTGTGCCGCATTTGTAAACTACTGACACGTGACACGTTCAGCACAAAAATAGAGTAAACAAATTAACAATACATTTGTGTGTATGTGTTTTTTTTTTTCGAAGTAATAAATCAGTGCTTCGAGAGTCGAGAGGTTAGAGTTATTGTTTATTTTATTGCAGTTCTGTGCCTTCTTGGAAGAGCTGTAAGCAACCGGGAAGCTAAGTGAAAGGTGAAAAGGGATTAAAATTTCTGCATGTCTGAAATTGTTTTGTCCTTTTCATAAGGGGGACAGGGGGTATTACGGGCTATGCTTTGTATTTCTAGTTGTCGTGGGTCTTTGAAGATTTTGCTGCAAGGACACGGTAAACATTGCTAGGAACTTTAAACTGCTCCCCGGAACTACGTGCGGTATATCGCATGATATGCACCAATGTTTCTAAAACTACAACCAACAGTACCCAAAATCTTAAGCGCTTTGTTTGTGATTTGTGAATAACGGTCATTGGGATAAAAACAAGCTGGGATTAACATCTTTAATTAGCAGATGCACGACGAATAAAACAACAGTATCTGTATTCAAATGACCTTTCCACAAATAAAGACCATTGTGTGAATATATTCAATTAAATTTGTTTGGCTGAGTGATGCTGGTGAACTTGGACAAAAGGGACATTCCATTAAGGACAAAGCTACACTTAACAATTTCCTTCGTACAAAAGAACCTGTTCATTATATGTTTCTTCGTGTATAATCTTGGGGCAGTGAAAATTGCTTGTGAATTGTACGAACAAACAAGTCGTCAAGTGGCCATGCTATGCCCCCTGGGGAGATTTTTAACACAATATTAGGAAGGCGTAATGTTCAATTTGTTAGCAAGGACTCCAACACTGTAATGAAAATTGTAGAATGTGAAAACACCATAGCTTAGAAATTGCACCTTAAACAAAACTGTCTTGGCTTAAAATTAGCGATTTGTTCAAAGGCAGCGTAACTATGTAAACTTAAGAAACAAGTGTAAAAAATCCAGTAGCTTTGAATAAATCATCAACAAAAATATGCCCACTATTACATAAGCTGCTGCGAGACCGTTGTTTACAAGCTTTATTGGTAACAAAACCTGTCAAGAGTTATAAATTTGTTTCATTCCATTAAAATCTTCTTTTTGGGCGAAAAACAAACGAAACTACATATCCCCGCTGACAGCATATTCCACAATGCATCTCCTGCCGTTAGAGGGGTGCAAATTTACATACAAAAGAATGTGAACTGTCTCTGTGTCCTACTTAGACGCATTGGAAACACGTTGAAGCACAACATGCAATAACAAGATGGCCTTTGGTCTCGCTATGGACGTTCGTGGTACACGACGAGGTTTCATGATCCTCGGAACACTTCTTGTACTCTTTGGAGTTGTAACATCAAAAGGTACAGTAGGCTCATCATTATGGTTTATAAACAGCCCTTAATTTCATCTTGCTTTCTTCTTTGCGGTTTGCGGTTCGACAGGATGTTCGCGATTATCCAATGTTTTAAGGATGTTTTGGAGTTCTACGATCTATTGTTCATTTGAACGGTGTAATACATTGATCGTTAACTTGATCACTGTTTAGTTTGTGCTAATGTTTTGTTTAGTTGAATAACAGATGTTTCTCGACCATTAAATTGCATACTAATTCGCACCGACATCACTGTGGTTTCACATCACACTAAACAAAACCTCTATTAGTGACTTTCACTGACATTTTACTTGCTTAAGCCATTGGCTTTCATGAACACATCAGTTCGATCGTACCGCTCTCGCTAACATACATTGTAGATATAACATACATAACAATATAACATTTATTTCTTTTCACCCAAAGCCGTCATATTTTATTACGCGTTATGTTGTTAATTGGCTAACAAGATGACAAAATAAGGCTATTCAACTTTCACAAACACAGCGAGAAAAATTCAAAACAAATTTCGATCGCACTTAAGTAGCTGTTTAGCATTCTCATTCGTAACAGCTGCCTTGCACTAGGAAGTTTAAAGACACGTTTAATCAGTTTGAATATATTGTTAATATTAATGATTGTTACACCACTAAAATCGTTTGCACAATGGTGAATGTTCCAGACTCTGTCATCAAGCTGTTTTAATTTGTAAGATTCACAAACTTATAAGTAACAAGGTACATGTATTTATTATGTAATGGTGTAAGTCGCCATAGTATTTCTACTCCAGTAAGAGAATTTGACACTGACTTTTCTAATTTGTTTGGAGGGTTTTGTTGCTTCTTTGTCTTAATAGTCTCAAGCAGAACTTGCATCGTTTTATTTCCAATCGCCGTTTGTAACTTCCATGCTAATCAATGGAAGATGTAGTCTTTTGTAGGCTCACCAATAAAATATACTAGAATTTGATCTGTTACCAACTGTGTGATGCAGCAAGAGACCTGAAAGGAACGATCAGCTCTCATGCTTTCATTTAAGTATAAAGATTGGCGCATTGAGCTGAGTGAAATGAATTCAACTCGTGATCACTTATTGACGTTCTGGCAATGCATGTTTTTTGTGGCTCGTTAACTGATAGTTAGTTCGGTTTATTACAATCCATTAATGTTGTCGCTTGATCGTAGCAAACTATTATTATAAGGGTTTTTTTAATTTGTGGGTAATTTTGTGCATCGCTCTTATTCCGACATAAATCCTTCAAACGGGGCATTGAGTGCCATGCTATCAGTTTTTACCAATTCTGTTCATAAGAAATGGTCTATAAATCGAATAAACCTTAAAAACGTGGTTTGAGACGGTATAATAAAACTAAAATATCATTGAAACATTTATATAGAGAATTTAGTCGCCATCGGGAAAGAAGAAACGGATTTCGAAAATCGCAACTAATCAGTTTTGACAGTCGGGCCGAGATAAAACAACTTTTTTAAAATTTGTCGCAGTGTTCTTTTGAGCGATAATCGCCAAAAATAGTAAAACAAAAGATGTTGGGTCAAACTATAAGATTTTAATCTTGATAGTCTTGATAGTTTAGAATATACTGGACAGTTTAATTTAAGAACTGCTTCCTAATAAATACGCGATGGCATTCCTTTTCCAATCTTACACAAACTCAATTACAAACCATTTTCTGTTTCGCTGTATACACTTAAAAGACTTTCGAGCCTTATTTTTATTGCAGGTTAGTCCGTAAGCGAGCACTCTTCACTTGATGTTTCAATGTGATTACACTTCACAACTGCGCGCAGTCTGTGAGATTGGAGATGGAGCCAACTACTTTCAGTAAAATTTAAACAATACGAAACAAAAAAGTATATGCGCTAAGAACAATCTGCAATAATTTTCTACTGAAGAAATAGCTTTTTCTTTGGTTCTATAGTTCAGTACTACATGCATAACGTCATATGGTTTACGTTTTTGGTTCTTCAACTTGTACCGTAGCCAAATTCGGAATCACCCAATGATAAGCTCTATCTACTGTCCGCTATTTGTCTTTTACAGTTCTGTCTTTTCTTTTGTGTACATGTTTGTCATACTATAATTATAATTAATTATAGTATATATAGTATATGTGTCATACTATAATTAATTATACAGGGGTCAACAGGCGTAAGTCAGGCTTTTGTAAAGTTGTAGCTCATACAATAAGAGATATCTTTATCTGCTGGCCCTGGCACACGTTCCCCCAAGAAATCTGTATAAAATGCCCTCACAAACACTTTCAAGTCATTTTTGATATATTTGAACAGCTCCTAGGTACATTTACTTTGAAATTATGACAAGGCTTTCGCGATAGCTGTTAAGTGTTATAATAAAATATTGGCCCTTAGGTAATTGGCCATGGCCGTTGAACGTGATTTGTAATAACAACCTAAGGAACAGCGGATTAAATCTTGTGCAACCGTCTTACAACAATTGCCATTACCACAACTCGTTCACTTACAAGTTAACGCACTTATGGAATCAGCTCCCTTCTTACGTGAAACATTCTTCAAACTTGAGAGACTTTCAAAATAATTTGAAAACATTTGACTTTTTTTACTTAAAGACCAGCTGCAAGTGTAATTATTGTTTATCATTATTTTGTATTTAAGCGACTTATTTTTAGCATAAGTATCATTTTTAAAGATCTTAATCCAGGGCGTAACAGTTATAGTGTGGGTGGGTTAAAGCATTTGTACATTTTAATATTTTTACTAATAATTATAATAATTGTAATATACTTTTAAATTTTTAATTATTTTTATTATTTATTACTCATACTAGTTTCCATTGTTTTATACTCTATTTTAATTATTGTCATGCGCTTTTCACACGAGTCTCTGGCTCGGATAGAGAGGGCAACCTCATCCCGCGTCATGACATTAATACATTGATTGATTGGTTTGTTTATTTTACTTAGGTGGCCATAAAGAAGATTTCGAACATAAGTTAATTAATGACTTATTCCATTCTGGCTACAGCAAGGAGGCCTTACCAGTAATAAACAAATCAGAGGCCATTGAAGTCATGTTTGATATGGCGTATAGTCAACTTATATACCTGGTAAGGAATCTACGTTTAGGGGCTCAACTGAACCCTTTCAGAAAATGCGTCGTGGAACTAGCTTTAAAGTCTGTGAAGTGAAACCCTAGTGTATGGCCAATCAAGTCAGTGAAAACATGCATGCATTAAACAGTGTGCCGTGTGGTTGTAAATTTTGACCCTAATAAGTGTGTGGCTGTTCCATACAAGAGAGGAAGGAGATCAATATTCAAAGTATTGACATGTATCAGATGTATCACACAATTTGAAAATAACGCGAAAATATTGGTTTTTGTTACGGTTGAGAATCCACGGTGACTCAAGAGGCCAATGGTGCAACTTTGAACAAATTTGCAAAAAACTTTGAAAAACAAAGGTGTCCAACCAATAGTCAAGAAAAATGGGCTACGGATTGCGCCTTTGAAGCCCATGAACCAATAGACTGGAATGCAGCTTACCAGCTATCTTTCCAGTGTACCAAATCTACAAAACTAATTGTATTTCAATTCAAATTGCTGCATAGACGACTGGCGACTAATGATTTTCTTAAAAAAGTAGGAATAAAAGATAACGATCTCTGTAGTTTCTGCAAAACTGAGAAGGAAAGCCTAATTCATCTTTTCTGGTCCTGTAGAGTTGTCTCTACCTTCTGGCAAAACTTTAAGGAACTTCTTGTAAGCCAAAATCTTGCGCTGAGAACATACAACCTTTCTTTAAATATAGTTCTAGGCCTAAGGCCAGACACATCCAAAAATAAACAGAAACTTAATTTTAATTTTCTTGTGGCGAGATATTATATATGGTCCTGTAGGACACGCAACTTGTCCCCTGAAATGAAACATTTCTCTGTCTTTCTGGCATGTTACAACAGCCTCAAAACTGGAGCAGCGTCAAATGATAATCGTTAGAAATCTAAGTGGGTGATAATTATAATTAAACGTATTTAGCAACAAGCAACTGTTAAAAAAAAATGAAGAAAACCCTAAGGCTAACACTGTACGGAAATAATTGTATTGTAGGCACTTTGTTAGTATTGTAAGTAACGTGTATTGTATGTAAGTAGTCTCTTTAAATGTAACTTAATGTAGTGTAAGTAATGTAAGCAATTGTATTGTAAGTAATTATTTAGTAAGTGATGTAGGTAATTGTCCCGTAAGCAATGTAAGTAAGTGAACTGTAAGTTGTTTTTTTTCTGTGTTTTGCAATTAAAAAAAAAAAAAAAAAAAAAAAAAAAAACTTTGAACAAATTTCAAAAAGACGTTGTTATTGATGAAAAATACATTAAAAGAAAAGCTTTATAGCATCAGCAGTTAAGGTTTTAGAGTTTTGATAAAGCCACATATAGTAAAAGCTGTCAGAAAGTGATCTCTAAAGTACGCTGTGAAGGGTAAAATATATCAGGCAAAGAACATTAAAGAACGCGAAGATGTTTCCAAAAGATATTTTGAAATCTATATGACGGCTCAAAAAACTCGCTTCCTTTCACAGCTGTTATCTGGGTGGTCACGCATTGCTGTCTACAAACTAAGTGGCGAGCAGCGTTACGTGGAGATACAAAAAACGAATGCTAACGAGACTTCAAAACTGGGATGTAAAACTTCACTTTACAAATTAAATTTTCTCTTTTGAGATTTACGCTTATCCTAGCTCTATATTACTATATAATAGGACTTGTATCCATACCGCGTCATTATTTTGTTCCTAAAATACATGTAGTGGAAGCATGTTATTGTGCACTTGTTTTTTTGCAACAGGACAGCAAAAATCAAATACTATCCAGTAAAGTGTGGCTAAGACAGGTACAGTGTACTTACACTTGTTAAGTAAAATCCGTCACTCTACTTTATCATGCAAAACAACACAAAATACCACTAATGCACATGTACATGAAAAAAAAACATGATGTACAAGGATTTAGGTCTTACGATGCATTTACAAAAACAATGACAAAGAATAGCCCAAAAGACTAAGTGACAAAAAATAACAAAAAAGCCCAAGATTGTGATTGATCTTTTTAAGTCTAACCTTAACCCTTAAAAGGCAAACTCCCAAACAATATGAAGTGAGAAAATATATGACCCCTTATAATCCCTAACATATACCTTCCATATTTTTGTGACTGACCCAGGGGCCCCCATCCCATATTTTGCATGCAGTAAAAATTTAAAACAAGTCTACATGTGACACCTTCTAAACAATAAAATTAATAATACTAACAAAACTGTAGCAAATACTGCAAACCAATTTGTGTATTTCTCCTTAGATGTGGACTAATCCATACCTTAGATGGGATCCAAAAGATTACGGAGGAATAGAATTCATCAATATTGACCCAAAATTGATTTGGAAACCAGACATCATCCTTTACAACAAGTGAGTTTAGATTGGTTCACCAACTGCAGTTTATAAATGGCAGTGAAATGGCACTTAACTCATCAGCTTGAAATTTTAAATTGATTACCCCTGTCACATTATTATAATTGTTGAATTAAATAGTTAATCTTTTTCAAAATAAATCTATTCTTTTAATTCCAAGAGTTTACCTAGATTACAAAAAGCCAGTTTGAGGTCTTGTACCTAGGCTGCTGTTTAGAAATTACTTCAGGAAATAAAAACTACAAGAACATTTTTCTATCCAGACAAGCCTCAGTGGCTTATAATGTACACGTATACATTCATTCCTAATCATAATAATACTACAGAAAGCCAAAAGACATCACATCACCTAAGCAAAATACATGTAAGACCAGACACTATTACAGGTATGTATTATGCGTCAACACATTTTTTTATCTTTTTCTTGTTTTTAAGTATTGGCTTTGGTGAGACAGGTGCAATCTACAATTTTGACACAAAGGCAGTGCTGAAGTACAATGGGTATACAGAATGGTTTGCTCCGACAGAGATTCACAGCATCTGCAAGATTAATATTAATTATTTCCCCTTTGATGAGCAGAGCTGTCCACTTGTATTCGGTTCCTGGACTTACACAGGTGAGAATCCATTATCATTAGAAACAAGTGTTGTTTTCCATTTTATGTATGTAAAAAAAATTAAAAAAAAAAAACATTGGTTCATGTTTGCAATCAGAATACTAGGGTGAGTTTAGGAGAAATTAAACCCTCAGGGCCAAGTATTTGCATGTAAACGTAACTTAAGTTAGACCTGCAAAGGCTAAATCTACATTTAGAACTATGATGCACAAGAATCAAATCCCACAAGGAAATTTGTAATATAACAACTTCATCCTACAGAAACCAGAGCAGTTTTAAAACATCTCCTTTACAGTGGATTCATTAAGGGTAAGGTTTGGGGAAAGTGAGCATCCGGGTTTTGCACCCAGGCAAAGTATCAGCAAGGTCCTACCCTCTTTGGTACTCTTAAGTGCTTAAGACAGCTGAGTAAAGAAATGTTCACAGCCTGTCAATTGACCTGGTGCCTGACCCTTAATGAATACTCTGAGTTCTTGAGCTAAGTTACATAATTATTGTAACCCACATGCTGTTGTAAGAAGATGGTGGCCACTAATGTAATGGCTGGTGCCAGTCTTGAACTCCAGGGTTGCAGGGGATCTAGGGGAATTAGCATCACACTCAGGGGGGTAGTACATTGTAGCAATACTTCAAAATTTACAGACATGGAAACCGGATTTGAGTGCAGGCATACTTCACCATAATTTCATAAGGATTGCAAGCAATTTTATATGTCTGTTTTCCACTTTAAAAATAATGCAACATGACCCCTATAAAGTGCAACTTGTTGCACAAAGTGGTCATGTCATGTCTTGTTGCACAAAGTGGTCACAAAGTCATGTCTACTAACGTACAGGAGTAAAACGCGCAAAGACTTTACAACTTTATACAATGCAACAATGCTGCGAGACAAGTTAAAATAAAATGTTGCCCGTATTTAATACTGACGGGCATTTACGCTTACCTTCAATACATCCTGACTTTTGAGTGCTCCTTTTACCATAGATGCATGTTCAGGGCTTTGTACTCAAAGCATAGATTATAATGTCAGATTTCCTTTGAAACAACTAAACGAGTTATTTTCCCATTTTTAATAACCGGTATGCAATGCATACTAAGGCGAGGACGTTCCAGTAAAGTAAGTCAGTATGTTAAAATATCCAGACGAAGAACTGAGAAGAGACCTTTCGGGCTTCATTTTTTTGTTGTCCTATTTCAGACTGTGACATCACTCTTGAGAATCACTTCTTTCAAATTCAGAAAAATTTTCTTGGTGTTCAGATAGTTAAAAACAAGTTCTCTGGGGAGCATCATGTGATTTTGAAATGAGCAATTTACACTGACAAAGCCAAAAATGTCTATTGAGTGAAAATGCGAGTCCAAAAGATGTGTGATTTACAGCAAGGAGCCCAAATGTGTGACCACTTTTAATTAATTCACATTCTTTCGTGCAAGGAAAATTGTGAATACATTAAAAGTGGCCACCCTTTTGGGCTCCTCACTGTAAGTCGAAAGTTGAGACACTGAGTCATTTGCTATAAAGGGGGGAAAATGGGTTTGTCAGGTAAATAAAATTTTAAAATACAGTACTTTGTTTCCAGTGGTGTTTTTAGTTGTGCATTCCAAGGAAAGGTTAGTTTCTAACCAATGTTACTGTAATTAATAAAAGGCAAATTGTAAGCTGCTTTGATCACAAAATTGGCAATTTAATTCGTACAACTCTAATAAGATGTCTTTTATCATGACTTTTGACAATGGAAGGCAACATATTTTGTAACTTTACTAGACAGCGAGGAAACTTCCACAACTTTGGCAGGAATAAAATGTCTTGAAATAATGTATCTAGATTGCCTCTTGTTTCAATGTGGCTTAAAGTTGTCTGCACTGACTGTACAATCTGTAATGTAAAGTTTGTGCAGTAAGTCCAAAAACTTAATATCATTTAGAGGTAAAACATGCACGGCAAGGAAGTACAAGTTTCCAGGAAGTTAAGTTGATATAGTATCTTGATTTACTCTTGTTAAATTTAAATGGGGCTGAAAGTTGTTTGCACTTTCTGTACAATTTGTGATGCAAGTAAGTCCAATAAGTCCAACATCTTGATACAGTGTATGTGGAGTCTAGGAAGTAGAGTTGATACAGTGGTTTGCCAGAGATGAATTTGAATTGGAGAATCTTTCAGTAGCAAATCCAGAGATGTTTTACACAGTTTATTTTTTTAACTTAGGTGTTATTGCTACATGGTTTTCGCTGTGTTTTGTTTAAATATATCTGCCATTCATAGTGAGGATTGGGTTGTCTATATATTGCATAGAGGCAGAATAGAGGCCAATAACCAGTTCCAGTGAAAGCAGTTCCAATGCAATAGCCACATTCACACATTCACGCTGCTTCTTGACAAAGTGCAGATTAAACATATTGAAGCAATTAGGACAAAACACAGCTGTCAGTGGATTCTTTGAAAACTGTATTTTGGATGTTTTCTGTTGTTTTTTAATTCTATTCTGTAAACATAATAAAAGAAAGAATCAATTGTTAAAAATTTAATAATTGTTTAATAATTGTTTTACACATATTTGTTTAGACACCAAGACTTTTTCCTGAAACACATCTTTCTACATGTACACTATGCTTCTTAAATCATTTACTAGTTATTATGGCCTACAAAAATGTATATACTCTTTTTTGGTTGCTATTAAACCACACAGCTTTAAGGTCACTTTAGTGTGTCTTGAGAACACCAGTTTGGACTCTTGATTTATTTAGATTTGTATAAAATTAATGTGATCAATTGTAGTTCTGTTATAGTAAGTAAGTAAGTAACGTCTTTATTTATAGAGGGTAGCACTTTAATAGCTAAAAAGCTAACAAACTCGTGGCCCTCCTATTTACAAGTATTAAAAAAATCTAAGATACACAATAAAAAACCTACGATATACAATAATATATAAGAAACGAATTATCAGTGGTAAAGCCTGAAATAAGTTAAAACTTTGTTTGTATCCATATTTTACAATCATTTGTTTATATTTACTGCTGCTTTGCACACCATTATTAAAATCAATGTTGAAATCTGACCTAGTAGTATACGAAAACGTTCTGTTGACAGAAGGGATCGCGAATGAAGCTCTCTCGATGCTTAGTGATCTATAAATTCTAGCAAATTAAATATAACAACATCTAGCAGATATTTAGCCTTTTAAAATCGTTATTTCGATTCCATAAATACTTTGACCATTATGTTATTCAATAAAGTACATGTACAAACAAACTGATATAAATTTTTGATAGCTCACCTCAGCAGTTGTGGCAACATATTCTTCTGCACTTCTCCTCTTCAGTTAAAGCTCAGGTTACAATGTCGCCAGTAGTTCAGATCACAAATATATCAATTCTGATGTTTAATTAGCCGTGCTTATATTGCTTTCAATGCTTTATATCCAGTTCAACTTCAGTCTTGAAAGGCAAAGGTTTGGCCGAAACAGCACTCACCAGCTGACTCCCAGCTCGTAAACCACAATTTAGTTCGGTGTGTCGATAAGGTTTTTGTGTACTATGATATCTCAATATGTTTTTAAGTGAGCGCACAAAAATGTCACCTTCTAATCTTTCTTCGAGTCAAGGCTTCTGGCTGCGAAAAAGTCTCAAACCAAGATGGCGGATGCAAACAAATCTCAAGCCATATTCTTAGTTACCATTCCCCCTCGGTTCGAATCATCACATCGCCCATCGGGACCCCAAACCGCTTATCGCTTCATAACATAATGCTCGGGACTAACGTCCTCGCCTAATAACCGGCACGCAATGCATGCAAAGGCGGTGACGTTTCAGTATAGCAAGTCAGTATGTTTGAAGCCCAGACAGACTGGGAATAGACCTTTTGGGCTTTGTTTGTTTGTTGTCCCATTTCTGACTATGTGATGTTACCCTTGAGAATTACTTCACGATATTCAGAGAGTTAAAAGGAAATTCTCTAGGGAGCATCGTGTGATTTGTGATGGGCAATTGACACACAAAGCTAAAAAGGTCTATTGTTGTGAGTGAAAATGTGAGCCCAAAAAGCAAAAGATATCCAAGTAATTAAACACTGAAATAGACATCGTTGATTAAAGTTGATAGTTTAGAGACTGACTCATTTGCTATAAAAGGGGGAAAGGAGTTTGTCAAGTAAATAAAATTTTACAATAATTTCCTTTGGATGGTATTTTTTATTAAGTTGTGCATCCCAAGGTAAGGTTAGTTTCTAACCAATTTAAAAAAAACGCAAATATTGAGCTACTTTGATCACAAAATTGACATTTAAACTTGAACCATGCTAACTAAATGTCTTTCATTGTCACTTTGTTACATGGAATGCAACATAGTATGCAACTGTACTAGAAAGCCAGGAAGCTGTTACAACTTTGGCAGAAAAATACTGTCTTGAAATAATGCATCTTGATTAACTCTTGTTTAAATGCAGCTGATATTTGTCTTCACTGACTATACAATCTGTGATGCAGGATAAGACCAATAAGTCCAAAACATTGTTACTACATTTTAGAGGTAATACGACACTACAAGTGAAGTCCAGCAAGTAAGGTTGATACAGTATCTTGATGTACTCTTGTTTAAATGCTGCTGAAAGTTGTCTACACTGACTGTACAATCTGTGATGCAAGATATACAGTCCAATAAGATATGTTATCATTTGGAGGTGATACACACATACAGTACAAGTGGACTCCAGGAAGTAAAGTTGATACAGTGGTGAGCCAGTGAAGACCTCCGATTGAAGGGTCTTTTCATTGGTGAATCCGGAGATGTTTAACACAGTTTCTTTTCAACTTGAATGTTACCGCTACATGGTTGTTGCTGTGTGTTGTTTCAATATCTGTAGATAATAATGTAGATTGAAAGTGTTGGACATAACATGGCAATCAGTGGATTCTCTGAAGACTGTATCTTGTGCATTTTCTTGTTGTTTTACATTTCTGTTCTGTAAACATAATAAAAGAAAAAAAATAATTAAAAATATTAATAATTTTTTAACAATAACTAATACAATGCACGTGCAATATTATGAGGTAACATACATGTATTTATACCGGTAACTTACATATCACGACTACGTGTACATGTAGATGCAGGGATGTCGCTAACGGCCGGCTGCCAGCCAATTTCACCGGTTAAAAGACTACTTATGGTAAATACAGCTGAAATTTCACATGAAAACCAAGACTTAGATAAACTTTTAGTGCTACAAAGGCCATAAAAGCCAACTGGCTTGTTGATGAGCCGGCTTAGTGTTTTCTTAGCAACATCCCTGTTAGATGTCACATCGATCATTATTAACATACATGTGTAATTACATGGACCAGAACAACAAATAACTACATTGTGTACTGTTCGTATACTTACCTAATAAGTACAGTTGCAATATGGTGGGTTTGTGACCCAAAGGGTCACAAGGAGGGGTGTGTGACCCAAATGGTCACAAGGGACTCAAAGGAGCCGTTACACAAATTTATTTAGACACCAAGGCTGATGAACTACAACACCTTAAAATGTAACACAAGTAGATACTAAATTCATTTAAATTTTCTTTCTTTCTGAAACACATACTTTACATGTAATTTATGCTTCCTTAAGACCTAATAGTGATCATTACAAATTTCTCCTCACAATGTCAATACTAAATTAAGAGAAGAGGTTAGGAGAATTACACTGTAATAAAATGGTCACCAAAGGGAAATTGCTTTGAACTTTTAACAAATTCTCCAAACAATTGCTATACGAAAATGTATGGAGATCAGTCAGGAGAATTTGTATGTGGATGATGGGGCATAAAAGGTTAATCATTTACTAGTCATTATAGCCTACAAAAATGTACATGTTTCTACTCTTTTTTGGTTGCTATCCACACAGCTTTATGGTCACTAAAGTATGTCTCGAGAACACCAGTTTGGACTCTTGATTCATTTAGATTTGTATAAATGTGATCAATTGTAGTTCTGTTATCAGTGGTAAAGCTTGAAATAAGTTGTTTATATCCATATGTTACAATCATTTGATTATGTATACTGCTGTTTTGTACACCATCATTAAAATCAATGTTAAAATCACCAAGTATTATATGAAAACGTTCTGTTGACATAATGGAATGAAGTTCTCTCAATGCTTGAAGCAAATGTCTCATTGGCACTTTTGGTGATCTATAAATGCCAGCAATAACAACATCTGGCAGACATTCAACTTTAATAATTGTTATTTCAACTCCATGCATATTTTGACATTTAGGATATTCATCATAACACTGAGCTCTGGTATAAACTGCAGTTCCATAGAATGGTCTTTGTGTATGCAACTGCCTATCAAACAATGCATCGTTTCTAAACAAGGAGAAGTCATTAATTTCAAATTCGTCATTTTGGTCAAACACCCACAATCTAGTTTCAACAAAGATATTTATATCTGCTGCCTTAACATTGAAATCATTTTTCACATCTGATATGTGCTTGTGAAGAGAACGTGCATTAAGAAAGACTATCTTGACAAAATTCTCACCAATGTCTGCAAGGGATATTATAGACGGCTGAAGATAAGCTGCTGTTCGCAATCTCTGCATTTCATTCTTAACTTTGTTACTCACAGTTATCTTTTTTTCATTGAGATTCTTTATATGCAATCCATCAATGGTAGTAACTCTGCTTAATGCAACATAATGAATGTGAGGAATAGCTCTTCTTGAAGTAAGATCAACTACAACCTTGGTTTCAGTGTCACCCTGAGAACGGTGAATAGTTTTTCCTGCAGATTGCCGTAAAGGAAATTGTTTTCGAACGATCTGAGCAGCTTTACCTCTTCCTACAAAAAATGTTACACAAACAGGTTTTATTGGTGTCCAACTCTGCTGGATATTATCACTGTAAAGGCTTCTATTTTCATTCCGAGTTTTCTCTCCAACTTTAGCATGATCAAATTCAACCCAAACAATTCCATCAGGACAATCAGAATTTAGCAGACTAATAAATCTCACTAAACCTGCACTACCATTCGTAAGACCATCATCCAATCTGATGTTTTGACAGACCTCAATCCTTTCATTTTCTGCAATTGCAAGACAGGCTGCTAATTGCATAGTTTTTCGTGGATCATCTGGAACCTGTTTCAATAGCCGTGCCTTTAATTCCTCAGACTGAGCACCAATGACACTATCAACTGCCTTGACAATAAATTTTCTGCCAGCTGCAGAATTATAAACTGACTTGTTAAACTCATCAACTCTGTCATTTTGAATGAATAGGTGGGGAGCATGTCTGAGATAGTTCTGATCAGGATCTTCAACGATTCTTGCTCTCAGTATATTCAAGTCATTCTCAGTGTGAATACCCTCACGCAGCCGGTTAAGAATTTCTGCAAACTCGCGACTCTCTCTTTGACGCATAATTTCATGTAATTCAAACATCTGAAAATGTTTCTGCCACAGATTAGCTGCTAAAGGAGCATAATCATTCTCCAAATCTTCAAAAACATAGCCATCAAATACTGGTTGAAGTTGAAACAAATCTCCAACTGCTATAATACTCACTCCTCCAAAATCATTATCTGTACCTATGATATCTTGGAGTCTTTTGTTAATTTGAATATTAAACATGGAATTTCCTACCATTGATACTTCATCAATGAAAATTATCTTCAAACCAGCAAATTTACATCTCAAGGAATTCAAACGACTGGCATCAAGCTTCTTATAAATCTTTAAGGACTGGTTTGCTGGCACTGCTAATGCTGTATGGATTGTACTTCCTTGAATATTATAGGCAGCTTTACCAGTCGGAGCAACTAGAATAGCTGTAATTTGATGAAAATCAACACCAGCTCTTGTGTTTAAATATTTGTAAACTGCTTGAAACAGTACTTTAGTCAAGTGAGATTTTCCAACTCCAGCGCCACCAGAAAGAAACAAATAGAAGGGTTCACTGGTTGTCTTCACAAGGTGTAAAACATGGTAGAAAAAATTTAACTGCTCGACATTTAGAGAACGAACAGCTTCCCTATACTCTTCATCTGGCAATTCATCAAATGAGATATTATGTTCATAATTACTAGTAGTACTAGCAGGAATTCCCAGATCTCCAGAAAGATCATAGTTCCCTACTTCTTCTGTGTTGCATACATGTTGACATTCATTTTCTGCAAGGTGACTCAGTTCTACATGTTGTGTGTTTGGAGCTACACAATCCCACATATCATCAGTGCTTTCTATAGTTTGTACATCATCTAATGCTTGCTCTAGTTGTTCACTACATGGTGCATACTGAGCCATTTGGTCATTTATCTGTTTTTTCAATATCTGACACCTCTCCATGTAATTCTCACAGTCTCCTAGCAAATCAGTATTTTCATCTCTCCAAGCAGTAAATAACATTAGCAGCTCACGATAGTGCTTTTCAGGATGACTTTCTCTATTAAACCATACACTTCTTATTACCCTAGCTTTTGACCGCTTCTGAGGTTCTTTTTTGCCCTTCTTTGATGTCAGCTCATTGCTACATGTATCAGTAATGTCTTTACCAACATCATCTTCATTGTTATCATCATCAAATATTTCTAATGGCAAACCATCAACATCAGTATTTTTGGATTTTTGTAGATTTTTAAGGTTTGAATTCCTATTGTCATACCAAGCGGCCCAATCAGCTAATGTCACATTCTCTAGACAAGATGGCCTTTTAGTATACCTTTTTATCAAGCCACCTGATTCAATATCTTCAGACTCATCTTCTAGCTGCTGTATGTCATCCATCGATTTCAAAAGACACACTCTTTCATCTGGTAAAGCTGTATTGATAAACACCACTTCACGAGAGGAGCGTCGCATTGGTAACTGAAGTACGATATATACCGCCTCTTGTGCACTTATTTCAACATTGTTTAAGAATTTGTTACCGATGTCACGCACTTGCTGTTTAATACTCAAATTTCCTTCTCGAGCTTCCTCACATGCTTTTCTCAAAAGTTCACTCATACCTCTCTGTGCCTTTGATACGTAAGAAACAACATATGTTGCACAAGAGTAGATATCTAGGATAAATTGGACATCCATGTTTGCTCTCCATGCAAGCAAGCAGTGCTTGTTATAATTATTGATTCGAAGTTCGTTTGGCTTTCGTTTCAAAAAAATTGTTGCCCTACTTAGGGAAGATCGAATAGCCAGAATATATTCTTCTTCAGCGACCGCAAGTTCATTAAGAAGTTTTTCAAATGAAATATTCTCTCCTTCCCTCATAGTATTAAGTTTTTCATTGATTTCTTTCCAAGTAGCCTTGTGTTGATTCAAAAGACTTGTATTCTCAATGTCACTTAAAGGATACAATATTTGAGTGCTTTTCATTGGAGGCTGAGGAAAATTAAATCTGCACTGTTTTTGAAACTTCTTTTTACAGGTAAATGAATGTTTATGTTCTTGACGAGAAACTAATTCATCTAGTTCACAGCCACTTGCAGGTTTTGAACAAGAAATGATTTTATCAACAAATTCACAAACTTTTTCGTCTGAATCTTCACCAAACTTTGGTGCACCTTCAATCCATAAAAGCATATGAATGTGTGGCGAGCCACGTTGTTGAAATTCAACTCGATAAAACCAATCTGCTATTTTCCCCAGTGGTGCACAATCACTTTGCAAAAATTTTACAATTAGTTGCTGAACTTGGAAATCAAAATGCCTTGCACATGTGACGGGATCACTTTGAATTAACCTTGACTTTTCCTCCCATGACAAGGCATTTAATTCATCATCTCTGTATACTTGGTGATCAATTAATTCACCTAACATTCTTAACAGATGATTCCACTTTGTTTCAGCTGCAGAAAAGCTACAAAAAAGTGTCGCAGATCCAAGTTGCCTTATCATGGCAAATAGATCTCTCTTAGACTTCTCAAAGTATGGTGGGGAACCACGAAGAGCTCTTAGAAATCGGTACCCTTCATTCAAATGAACTAATTTGTCTAAAGCACCTTCTTTTTTTAACTCGCCTGCTGTTAGTCTCTTTCCATTTGTTTTATGCTTTCGCAATGCAATCTGGCACTTGCCTAAAATTATTTTCATTTGCAGCTTTTTCAGTTTAAAGAAAATATTTTCCATACACTGAGCAACTCTACGATCAGAACGCCTTAACTCTGATTTGCAAATGTCACTATAATACACAGGTACATTTCTTTCCTTATTATCTGCTCTTGCGTGACCACAGAATATACCAGGATATGCTAGCTCTTCGCAATATTGGTCTTTGAAAATACTAATTGGATGATTGCTTTCACCTGGTGCAAAGTTCAAAACCTTTTCACGTTCACAATCTTCTACAAAGTCCGGGGATGTTAACATTGTGTCCAAAGTACCAGCACACATTTCAGATTCATCCACTTCATTCCAAGGGTCATTTACCTCCATTTCAGTTGGACAGGAATCCTTACAAAGATCTCTACTACATAAATGCACATCTGTTGCACTAGATAAGCACCTTGATACATTCAAAGTTACTGGTATACCTACTAACGCTTTAAGAGAAATAGTGTTTGCTAATCCATACCCTTTCAAACATGTTTCTACAAGAACAACATTTTTGGGATCAAGCATTTTATATCTGAACAGTTTGACCACAACGGAAGTACTTACATTAGCTGTTGCTTCACTGAATTGAGAGGATGCATCATCTTCCATTGGTGGTAGATCATGTACAATGGCCATGTGTTCACTAAAAAGTGATTGCTCTTTTTCCCAGGCACTACACAAAGAACAAAAGAAAACCACTTCATTACTATTACAGTCATTTTTATGAAAAAATGGAATATAGTTACTCTCCTCACAACACTCAGTATCAGTTTCTACTCCATGATCATACAAAAGATGATTTTCTAAATTCATTGAGTCTATTAAAACTTGTTCACAGTCAAGGCAAATAAAAACTTTACCAAATTGAAATGAAAGCAATCGACTGTGTTCTGA
This sequence comes from Oculina patagonica, assembly GCF_052425735.1. Lineage (NCBI taxonomy): Eukaryota > Metazoa > Cnidaria > Anthozoa > Scleractinia > Oculinidae > Oculina > Oculina patagonica. Next base: position 19,654,243 of record NC_135758.1, on the reverse strand, counting down.
AAAAGATTGCACAGTGGTATTCAGTGACTTAATTGAAGCTATAGGTGTATTGTTTTCTGTAAGGTTGCTTGAACTGCTGCAAGCACTATCATTTGACATGTCATTTTCATTAGACCCTGCAAACAAACCATTCCAATCTGGGTCCAGTTTGATACTTTCTTTCTTGTAAAGTGCACCATTTTCAGTCAACCACTTAGCTGCTTCAAAAACTTTGGATGGTCTTATGTTTTGAGACAGGACATAGTTCTTGTATTTTAATTTTCTCTTAAGCTGCACTTTGATAGTGTCTGTTTCAGTTGATAGTCTTGGTAAGATATTCACAGTATTAACAACATCAGCAGGAACATTCACTATGTTGCCATGAATTTTATATTGCTTTCCCCTAGCTGCTTCGTGTATCTTTTGAAAGATCAATCGTGGTGATACAAGCCTCCACTCTAGTTCTGTTAAGTCTAAATGGTCAGGTTTATGTGGAAAACTCATTTTATTCTGGACTGCACATGGAGGCACTTTATTCTGCTTCAGGTGATTATAACATGTATGACAAACCCATTGAGCTGTACAACACTGTTCATCTTTTCTTATGCATCTTAATACAGCTTCGTTATTAAGTTTTAGTACAGTATCAGTTCTGACAAGACTATGTTTGTACCATAACTGCTCACAACATGTGCAAACAAACGTTGGCCCTGAAGCAACCAGTTCACGAAAAATAACAACCAATTCATCACAAGATTTTTGTGTTTTGTCATTATCACAACCCTTTTTGGCCTTGTAAGCTTCTCTTCTTTTAATCGACCTCTCCTCTTTTTGTTGTTTAGTTTCAGTTTCCTTTACTCTTTGTTTTAATTCCCTTTTTGTCTTTAATCTTTTTTCTCGTTGCTCTTTGGTTTCAGTTTCCTTGCTTTTCCTATATCGTTCTCTTCTCTCTTGCAACCTATTTTCTCTCTGCTGTTTGGTTTCAGTTTCCTTGCTTTTCCTATATCGTTCTCTTCTCTCTTTCAACCTATTTTCTCTCTGCTGTTCGGTTTCAGTTTCTCGTCTTTTTCTCATTAGTTCTCGATGCTTCTTTAATTTATCCTCTCTTTGTTCTTTGCTCTCAATTTTCTTTTTTTTAATTCTTTGTTCCTTGGGCTTTCTTAACCTATTTTCTCTCTGCTCTTTGGTTTCAATTGCTTTTTTTCTATCATACTGTTCTCTATACATTTGTGACATATTGTTCCTTTCACCACATGTTTCAGCTTCTTTCCTTGCAGTTTTCTTTTCTCTAAACATCAGCAAGCTTTCTTTGTGTTCTTCTGATTGTGCTTGTTTTCTCTTTCTGCTATTGTTAACTACATTTTCTTTTCTTATGTCTGATTCAAAATTGTGACATTGACTTTGACTGCATGATCCCTGGCACCCTACAGTGTTATCTGTTGTAGAAAATGGTACACTTAGAGCACTAGAACTTGTGTACCTGCAGTTTTGATTAACTGATAAATTTTCAACTTTCATACCCAACACTTCAAATGGCACTACATTCTTTTCTCTGTAGAAGTTTTGCAGATACTGCACCATTTCCTGTACACTAGTAAATTCCAACAGTACTGCTGTTCCATTTGCAGCAATGTTACCATGGATATCTCGTGAATGAGAATCAAAAATTCTATAATTACCTTTGTTGTCAATAATAATAGCAACCGTATTGATTTCAACAGTCAACAGAAAGGCATCATAGTCTTTTATTAACATATTTAGTACATGTTGCAATGGGAAAAAACAGTCTCTTACATCAGACATGTGTAAATCGCCAGCAAAACTGCTGCTAAAATTAATGGAAAAGTTTTCGTCATTTATGGACAATGCAGATGGAATCTCAGATAGCAACAATCTGTCTTTCCCTACTGACTTGCTAATATGAGAATAAAGCACATTGCCTTGAATCAAAACTTCATTTAGCTGATCTCTTGACCACGATGCATTATTTTTACAATTGTAAACAACTGCAGTTAGGCACATCGCTACGCATTGGTTGCCAGCATTTCTTCCAAACAGTGCAACATCACCTTGATTATAGTCAGCCGTGACAGTTTTTGACGAATTCACAACGTAAAAAGGGCCAGGATTCATCTCAACATCATTGGCAAGTCGAATCAACAAGGGAATATAGAAACGATAAAGACAAATTTGTGTAAACCAAAGCCTAGCGTAATAAGCCATTTGCCATGAACGGATTACTCTTTTTAATGTTGGCAGATATATCGCTTCCAGGTAAAACATAAACAACAGCATAGACCAGAATTTCCCTTTCATACGATCCGAGTATTCTTTGGCCTTCAAATGAACGTCATGTAACCCCACTGCTGCTCTATATTGCATTAAAGACACCATAACCTACGGTAGTTAATACACGTTCAAGCAAATAAAACTTAGATAGCTCACCTTTCTATCTTTTGCAATCTCAGCAGTTTTGATAGTAAACTTCTTCTGTACTGATCACGTCTTCAGTTAAGCTCAAATCACAATGTCGCCAGTAGTTAAGATGACAAATATTTCAATTCTGACAGTGTTTATATTGCTTTCAATGGTTATATTCAGTTCAACTTCAGTTATGACAGGACAGGGTCTGACCAAAACAGCTCACCGACACGTAGCGTAGAGCTCGATGCGTAAACCACAATTTATGTAGACCCTCGACCTATCTCGTGTGCGAGTATGTCGATTTAGCTGTATGTGTGCACTACGAGTTCTTTATGTGTTTGTAGGTGAGCGCAAAAATATAACAGCTACAAATCTTGAAGTCAAGGCTTCTCGCTACAAGAAAATACTCACAAGTTCACAATCGCGCGACCAAGATGGCGGACAGGCAAATACAAATACCTCACGTGACCTGTCACATGTGCTTTGTTACCAATCCTCTCTCCTCTCTCTGTTCTCTACGATATCGATACGATATTTGCCTTTTTTCTCGATATCGATATCGATATCGATATTATGACGTCCCTTTCGTACTGACGTCATTGGTATGTCACGTGATTTGTTTGACCATACAAAGGACAGTCCTGGCATTATAAATATTAGCCAGGAATGTTGATTTTTGGTCTTTTTGTTTCACTGTGGACTAGATCAAGTCAAGGCAATAGAAAAATGCAAATATTGACAAGAAAATCAATATTTGTTTGCGCAAAAGTGCATTTTTAAACCTCAGGTGCTGACCAGAAGACCGCAGGCTCAGGTCACGTGTTCAGTATCGAAAGTGCGATATTTTTCGAAAGTATCGATACTTTTCAAATTTGTCAAAATATCGATGTATCGAATATTTGGTATCGAGTATCGGCCCATCCTTAGTTCTCACACGAACGAACCCTCCATCGTGCCCTGGCATATAGGCGTCACCGCCTAAAAAGGCGCCGGGCGCGCGGCCCCCGCCGGGCGCCGCCCCCCCGGCCCCCCGGGCTGTCGGCGCCGGGGAATGAAATCCAAATTTTCCAATCGATCGGCCGCCATCTTGGTTTCATGCCATTCCTTGGCCATCTGTTTTTGCTCCGTGTGAAAACATGGCCAGATAAAAAGTTTCCCTCCTTCAAAAGCCGTGAAAAAAGATGTCCGTAGAGTTAGTTTCTTTCTTTCCATTCCTTGTAATCGCGTCTAAGCAGTAATTTTAAATTTAGCGCCACACTCAATGTAAACGCTCGACTCAATGCTTCTCAGCAGAGTGACAGACTGGGACCAAGGGTATCCGCGCGAGGACCTATGGGAATATTTGAGTTTGACGGGTAGGGTAGGGTCCCTGGGTCGGGTATGCGCAGCGCTATTTTTGAGAATGTTTGCCTTCAAATAACTTCCAGACCTCGGCCTCAGAGATTTCGCTAAGGAGTGCACCTGTCCGTAAACTGAAGTCGCACCGAAAAAAACACATTCCGCTGCATTGGAGGCAAGCGTGGCCGAGTGGTTTAGGGAGGCTGGTGTTGTAATCCGGAGATTCCTGGTTCAAAACCTGCCCCTTCCCCTGTTCTCGGTAAACCCGAGTGCATGACCACTATAAAAAACAACATTTACATTTTCAATTGGTTTGTTCCTCCCCCCCCCTCCCCCCACCCCCCCCCCCCCCCACCCAAAGAAAAAAAAAACCTTTAGAGCTCGCGCGGCCACTCAGAATATCTATCTATCTTCGTATCGGAGTGTGTTAAAACTTTTCACGTTTGATTTCTTTACTTGTATTTCAGGTAACAAGCTAAACCTCACCAAAAAGCGTGACTCTGCAGACTTATCCAAATACACGGTCAGTGGCGAGTGGGAATTATTAGACGCACCTCTGAAGCGCAATGTAGAACTGTACAGCTGTTGCCCCCATCCCTTCATTGACATCACGTACACGATCCATGTCAAGCGTAGAGTGCTCTTCTACATGATGAACCTGATTATTCCTTGCATTGTCCTGGCTGTCTTGACCGTTTTCTCGTTCTATCTGCCGCCGGAGTCAGGTGAGCGCATGGGCCTGGTCATTACCATCCTACTGGGTCTGACAGTGTTTATGATGGTTTTCACTGACAACGTGCCGCGGACCTCGGAGGTGACTCCACTGATCGGTAAATACGCGGTCACAGTCCTGGTGCAGGTCACGGTGGCCCTTGTCATCACGTGCTCTATTTTGAGAGTTTATCACCGTGATCCAGAAAGGAAGATGCCGACCTGGTTCCGCAAGCTCATCTTCGATATCTTAGGCCCCATGCTGCTAGCCATGCCTTCCCAGGAACGAGCCAAGTTGCAACAAGACGACAAGAACAAGAATTTTTACATGACTAAAGTGCAAGGACATCCATACGAAATCCACCGCAGTCAAAATCAGCTGGTAGTTTCCATGCCAAAGATCGCAAGCCCAAAGAAAGGCGAAACAGAAACGGAAAGCAAGTGTTTCCACACGTCAGTCATGGGATCGAACCTGTCGCTGACACCCTCGGATGAGCGAATGGAGGAGATTGTTTACGGCATGCGCGCTATAGTATCTCATTTGAAAGACACGCAAGAAACGGATGAAAGGATCAACGACTGGCATCACGCAGCCGCAGTGCTGGACATCGCTTTCTTTTGGATCACGGCGATTACCATCTTGGGATCGACACTGGCGTTCTACTTCATGATCCCCAACTAATTGTGGAAGACCCCTCGTATAGGCATGCTTCTCCTATCTGATATTTTATTGAAAAACAACGTTTTCTGAAAGAAAAGGGCTAACCCTTGATAAAAAGCAATGTACATCCAGGAGGCAAATTTGTAGTTTACGTTAACCCAAGCCCTGGAGAACATCAGTTAAACTGAAGCACAGCATTTACAATAACATTTTGCATGCTAGAGCACAGGTGAACGCTATTTCGCCTTTCACTGAAGAAATAACTGAAAAGGTGCTCATTATTTTTAAGGCCATGTTACGCGATGCAATGCAAAACATACGATACAACGTTGTGACGCATTTCGCAAACGACAACATCTGTTGATCATTAAGCTAGCGCTGCATTTGTTGCAGGTTCAAGTAAAACTAAACGCAACAGTCACCGCAACTCCTAGGCTAGAAATGAGTTTGTCCTTTGCATAGGTGCACAGTCTCAGTTTGGCGGCTCGCTGTGTGATTTTTAAGAGAGTTTCTGCTGTATCAGAGACGCTGCGTAGATATATGTAGCAGATTTTTTTTTTCAAGTATAATTATCTGAGCATATGTAATTAATTTAAGTAGCACAGATCAATACCCGTTGTCCCTTTCGATTTAATTTGAAATTTTGTAATCATTTCTCGTCAGTGTCAGTTTTTATGCTTGATAATTAAATTTCACAAAGAAAATTTTTTAAACGACTTGTTCTTGTACATGTGTTCCATGGCAAAACTTTCCAAAAAGAAAAAAAAGTTGAGACAGTGGAGGGGTGAAGTAAACGGTGGGAACAAGAAACAAGAGAGGAAGAAGTTGAAGAAAAACAAATCTGAGAGGCCAGATTGCGCAAACCATGATCTATCATAAGCGAGCAACACAAGGGTGTCTCGGGCAAGTGAAAGATGTGCAATAAATAAATTAAGGTAATAAAAAGCAGCAAAAAAGAATTGTTACCTTTTGGGCCAAGACTAGTGGCTAGTAAGTGCGGCCCTCCCCTTGAATAAGGCAACTTACATACACATATAATCCCCCCATATGAATACACTTAAGATTTTGAGACTAAGGGTTCTAAAAATCCAATCCCCGGAGCCTTTAGTCAATTATTATGGTTGGGGTATGGCAAAAGTGCTGTGGCAAAAAAATGTGCTGCTAAAAAACAAAAGAAGAGGGCAACAGGGAGGGCTTGACCTGATACCAGATCATAACGGTACTCTAGATGAAGAGGCCAGCGCACTTATTATTGCCAACCGAATCTCTCAGTATTTGATTAGAGGACATTAGCGAAGGGAACCGATCAAATTCCAATTTCTTCTAAAAGTAATAACACATTACTAACCAAACAGGTAATGAGAATAAAGAAAACGATCAACTGGGGCACTGTCTTAAATTACTGTCTGGAGCCCATCAATGTGGGCTCCTACTTTCACCTTTTCAGAATTAACATTAAAGGGTGTCTCTGAACCAGAGACGGATTTTTATAAAAGTTCATAGTGTTCACTTTGTCATTTGACGAAAATATGTCAAACTGAGAAATTTTATCGAGTTGTTCTAAAGTTATTATTAGCCTCGAAAGTTCAAAATAGGGAGCAATTAACCATGTTTGACATTGTCATGACAAACAATTCTGACGTCATATGCACCTCGCCTCATTGATAAATGAACGACAGGGTTTTACTAAAAAAATTGTTGTCAGCTTGATTGGACTAGCTGTAAAAAAATGTTTAAGACTTTCCTAAACTACTGTATAGAGGATTAGAATATGTTTTGCCGGACAACAGAAATGTTGTGCATCGCTAGTTCACTTGGCTCATATGTTGCATAAATAGGTTTAGATCAAAAACTGTGCCGTCGAATAATTGACAGCATGTTTGTCAATCTCATAATTGAAGACGATACTTTGTTTTGTCTACTTATATTAAAGTCCTTTCACTTGCTGTGACAAAATGAAATTTGCACTGCATAGTTAAAACAGTTATTTGTTTGTGCCTTTAGATCGAGCAGTTCTCGTGACGTGAGTGACACTGTCTTCAACTCGGCAGGGAAAAAATGAATGCAGGATAATTTAATTAATCTTCAGTTGTTATTTAAGCTTTTTCAAGTTTTATCAATAAAGATTGTGGTTGAGGGAAACAAAAACACAAAAGGGTTTCCAGAGGGTTTTTGTTCGTGAAGGAACGCGCCAAACAAAAGAATGCCAGAATCAATGACTCAAAGACATTGATGCTAAACTGTTAATTGGTCGACGCCGATTTTAGACCCGCTGTTAGGGCGCTAAAAATAACAATTACTCGAAATCAAAGCCATTTTAATGCCAAAGTGAGGTTATTTTGTAAACGCAAGCTAACCGTTTGAAAGTTCTGTTCCTTGAAGCTGTCATGATGTATCGTGGATTGATATTCGTCTTTAACATTGTGGCCTTTTACACAATCTGTCGAGGTAAGTGCATATCACCTGTGTCGACCTGGATTTAAAAACTTCTATTTTTCTACGTTAAGATTGTTTACAATTCAGAGCTCGTTAATTAGAAGGATTGTTTTGAACTTCGACTGCATCTGCTGCTAAGTCCAATTGACTTTGGCTAGCTTGCAACACATCTTTGACAGCGAAATATACTTGAAACTAGCCTCTAAACAACGATTCCGTATCTCAACGACAACAATTCTAGTAGATCTCGCTCAGTTTGCTTCAATTGCGACCACCATATGGTGCATTGCTTGCTATTTTGATTATTATTGCCATACAGATGCTCATTATTTGACGGGTTATTAACAAGTTATAGCAAATATAAACGTATATGAAGCTTTATTCCTACCCTGCGGAGTTAATAAGCCAGAACATGTAACCCTGCGGATGCCATGTTCAGTATTCATAATACTGTAATCGCGTTTTGCTTATTGGTTTTTCAACTGTGTTTTGTTCACTGTGCCTGATCTGGTGCCAGTATGCATATACGCTAGAACATTCCACTTTCTTCTTGTTATCTTGCTAAACAACACGAAAGGACTGCGCCGCCCGTCTCAGCTATTGTTACCATGTGACTCTGGCAATTGATTATGGACCCTCGTCTTAACTAAAGAACTCTCGAACAATTCAGTCACTACCCTTGATGTAATCACAGTCGTAAGATTCTGCAGATTTTGTAGTTTCAAGAATCAGTTATACATGTATCTCACTCTTAGCCAACGCTACACTCAATAAAAGTTACCACAGCTGAAGTGTAACCACAGTTTTAACCGAAACAGATATGAACCAGATAACCCATCTTGAGCGGTTATTGAAGATGGCATTCATATGCAATTTTTTTTCATGTTGAGTGTTGCTAATTACACTAAAAACAACTCTGTAAAATGGTATCACGGATTTCGTTGATTCTGCACATTTTGAAAAGACAGCACGTCCTGGCAACGTTCAAGCAACGCCTTTATTTAAGTTTGATTTGGCCCACGGTTACGATACGATACGATACGATACTTTATTAACGTGAAATAAGCTTAGCTTTACTGCTAGTTTACAGTTATTTCACGAAATTAAAAATTAAAATCTGATTTATAAACTTACACATAATCAAGATTTGTTTTCCCCAACTTTTTTTTGATAAAGATGAACATAAACTTCCCTAAAGATCATAAACAACTAACAATAAAAGTTGATCTACAAAGATAAAGAATAGATTAAACAACAATCAGCTTTAAACATCGCATGTTTATAACCTTACATCTTTTACATTCCCAAGCACTTGAAACACGGTCACTTTTTTCTCAGTTTTAATAGCAAAAAATTCCTGTTTTCTCATTTTGAGCATCGTAAACAGAAAGGCAACTAAAAATTACCTTCCCGGATTCTTCAATGTTCTTTGCAGTTTAACAAGGGGTTAATTGACTTTGTTGTATTGTTTTAAAAGTTTTCAACAAAAACAATTTTACTTCATTGTTGGTAGAGTTCTCTCTCCGTGTGTGAATGGGCATCAGAAATAGTCTGGATTGTAAGCGTTAGACTGATAGATATTGGTTTTATTCACATACGTACGGTTTATATGAGAAAGAGATGTTTGTTAAACGAGGTGAATGAATGTCATTAAAATATGTTTGCCTGCTGTTTGGAAGAATCAGCAGGAAGCCAGCTAACGAACGCCCAAAATTTCGAAAAATGCTACATTTTTCCGTTCATGCTGCTTGCTATGAGAATAAGAAAGCCGCAAACAACAACGGACAACATACATGTAATTCAAAATCTTGTTTGAATACGTGGCAAAAAAACAAACCTCACAAATCATGTTATTTCCTTTTCACTTCTTTGTTTATACCCTTTCTAAGTGGTTTAAACTATGCACATAGCCCCAACACTGATTAATTAAATAAAACAATTTAAAACTGCTATGGCTGAAATCGAGGCTGAAAAGAGTCAGTTACTAAGCAAATGGCATTGCAAAGGGCACATGAATTCACGGCGAAGTTATAAAGTGCGACACCAAGCAATGATAATTATGAATATTATAAAATAAACTTGAGTGTTGTTCTTTTAGCAGTACAACTTGAAGTATGACAATAGGCGTCTGTTTGCATTCAAATGTTGTTAGATTCTTTACTTTCACATTTTTTTAAAAGCTGGGCGGATTTCTTATGTTTGTAACAAGTACAAACATAAAACCCTTCGAAAACCGTGATCAAGCCACCCAAACATTTTGATCAGACATCTTGCAACGCCGTTCAGGTTGGGTCTTGTCAGTTGTGACATTACTTTGCGACATTTGCACTGATTCCTCGCAGTTTCATATGCTGGAAAGGTTACATGCATAAATCATAAACCAACAAACCAACCAACCCTACTAACCAGGGCCCGGTTGTTCAAAGCACGATTAAGCTAATCCAGGATTAGCGTGAATTTTGATATCAGTTTTTCAACGTTCAGTGAGGTTTTTCTGTTAATATTCTCTGTCGTCCAGTTTTGGAGTCGACTAATCTCAAACTCCACAAACCATAAGCAATTAAAAAACTTTTATACAAGAGAAATTGAACCCTCGATCAACTTTTAATCCTGGGTTAGTGTTAATCAGCTTTCGAACAACCCGGCCCAGAACGTGAACAAAGAATTAAGAACGTGTTGCTCTATGATTAGATAAGCACATTGTGCGAGCTTTTTGTTCTAATCATAAGGCTGACTTCCTTAGGTCAGCCACACCTTGATTCAGAGCACCGCCTCATGAAACACCTATTTGCAAACTACAGCAAAGAAGTTAGACCGGTCATCGACAAGGAACAACCAATACCTGTCAACTTTGACATGATGTTCAGCCAACTGGTTGAACTGGTATGTACACCGGCGCACGCTTTCTCGGGAGAAATACTTTTTGGGTTGGTGTATACTGCAAGCTTGTCCATAAGATCACTAAGTTATGGCATTTCCGATGCTCTATATCTTCAGTCAGTCTTTCAGACCTAACGTTTCGAATCTGTATGATGCTCTATATCTTCAGTCAGTCTTTCAGACCTGACGTTTCGAGTCTGTATTTAATCCCTTGTGATAACTGATCTAAAAATGTTCTCATTGCTACGTTTTTCTCTCTCTTGTGTGTTTGTGTGTTTGTGTGTTAGCTCTATCACTGTTTGAACTATACTACTTAAACAACCAATTGTTTCTAAGGTGAATGTTACCTCTTTGTTGCCTGCTTTTTTAGAACGGACGAAGCCAAATTATGACGAGCAAGGTCTGGATCAGACAGGTAATATTGAGCTTGATAACCATATTCCGTTGTTTGAATTTATCTCAAGAGAAAAAAAGAGACATTTTGCTATTTTATTTTGTTTTCATTATATCTTTTCATGGCAGCAGAGATAATTTTAATGATGACCTTCATCGTTTGCCTTCTGGTCTTTTTAACAGTTTGCTCTCCTCTGTTTCTGTATTAGTCTTGGGAAAACCCTTTCTTGAGATGGAAGCCAGCTGATTATGGCGGCGTAAGGTTTATCAACATTGATCCAAAGCTCGTCTGGAAACCTGACATTGTTCTTTACAACAGGTAAAAATGTTTCATCCTATATCCCAATTTCTCTTTCTTTCTTTTTCCCAATAGAATGTTCTTCTGATTCGATTTACATTAACTTTTGCTTCAGACTTCTTTCACTCTTGATTGACAATTAGTTTCTGCTGCTCTTAGTGGCATAATAAGAGCTATGCCATACATGCAAAGTCGTTTGATCTCAATGCAAGGCGTGCAGAGGACTGTACATTTTATAAATCAGGAACCATGAGCTAGAAATATGTGCGGAGAGCTTTTTTCAGGCATTTGAGTCTCGCGATGCATGCAGAGGGCTGTAGACTTTACGTAGCTTAGTAGATTTTAATGTAAATAGTGTCCCCAATTAGTTTTTTAAAGCTAAATACCTTGACACTATTATAAAGTATTTCATTCATTAATATATACTAGACTAGAACTACTCTCACCTGAGAACTAGCTACTACTAGAACTACTCTAACCCGGACGATCATACTTTAAGACCTACTGATACTCCTGGGTTCAAACCATTTACTATAGATACTAGACTATTATGTTGTTTTCTTACATGTTTTGCACGATCTTTTTTACCGCCCAGTATTCAGAGCGATAGTGGAGAGATGTACAAGTTCAACACAAAAGTCGTCATTAACTACAATGGCTCATGTCAGTGGTACGCCCCGACAGAGGTTAAGACCGTCTGCAAAATCGACATTACTTACTTTCCTTTCGACACGCAACGCTGCACCATGGTGTTTGGCTCGTGGACCTACACCAGCGCCTCTCTTAACCTAATGCTAGCCCGAGAAGAAGTGGATTTGTCCGGCTACATTTTAAGCGGCGAATGGGACCTGGTGAAAGCCGAGGCTGTGCGTAATGTGGTAGAGTACAGTTGTTGTCCAGATCCGTTCATAGACATCACTTACTCTCTTTTCCTGCGTAGAAGAGTACTCTTTTATCTAAACAATTTGATCTTTCCTTGTGTTGCCCTCGCGATTCTGACTGTGTTTGCGTTCTTCCTGCCGCCCGAAGCCGGTGAAAGAATTTCGCTGATCATAACAATCCTCCTTGGTTTGACTGTATACACACTGATCTTTACAGAGAACATTCCACCCACTTCTGAAGTCACACCGTTGTTGACTAAATATTCCACCGCCATAATGGTTCTGCTGGGCTGCTCGCTGGTTGTTTCTTGCTTGGTGTTGTGGGTTTACCATCATGACACGTCGGTAAAAATGTCTACAACCTTTGAATTCATCGTTTTTAAAGTTCTTTCTAAGATCCTTGGGCCGAAGCCTGCATTGGAGAAAACACCAAAAGATCCGCCAAAACGGAAGTACACTCCAGTGAGCGTGGTCGCAGACCGCTGGCCAACGTACTTTCCAGTACAGCGGCGCACTATATCAGAAAGTGGGAATTCAAGTCCGACGAGCCGCTCGCCGAATGGTACTCCACAAGAGTTCGTTTTTCCCGCGCAAATGGAGCGTAAAATGGATCAAGTTATCGCAAAGCTCGATGCAGTTGCGAACTCCTTGACAGTTGATCAAAGCGAAGAAGACAAGAAAAAGAAATGGCAGGCGGCTGCCCAAATCATTGACAAATTCTTCTTCTGGGTTTTCACAATAGTAGTTATTACAGTGACTGTTGTCATGTACTTTATGATCCCCTCCTAAGATAAGGATAACTCAATCAAAACTGTGTATGAAGCCCTGGAGTGTTACTATTCAAATGAAAGCTAGATGTATTTTTAATGGCAGCTATTGAGCAGTACTTATATGTGGTATTATTTTTTATGCTGTTTACGCAAGGTTGCAAACACGAAGAGAGACAGTACAGTAAGCCAATTTTGTGAACTATAAAACGAACAAAACAGCTAATGTAAAACCATGCAGGTCCTTGTGGTACGAGATTATAATGTTTTATACGTATGAAGCGCAATAAAACCCTACCATCGCAAAACTTTGACGAAATCGAGGGATTTTGAATCTAAAAGTACTACAAAGGGGGCATTGTCCACTGTTGATGCAGTGAAGTTCATTTTTTACATTTTTATAACAAATGGTTTAGTTAAAAAGGGTCTTCTGTCATGCTGGGCGATCAATTAACGCAAACAGTATCTTAGCTATAACGCATATTTTGGATCTACGCACAAAAGTATATTCATACCGTACAGATGAAGAATACATAACATTATAGGAGTTTACAGTTTTAATAATAAAATTTTCTTTGTTGTTAATTTTTCGTATTTATTGCTTATCAGTGACATTTAACAAATCGACAACATATTTCGATGGTTTACACCGTTATACACCATGGAAAGGGTATCTAAAAATGTTCAAAACTTTAGTGGAACCACGGGCCATTAAGGTCTGTGTAATAATTACCAGGAGGGAGAGGTTCTAAATGAGTACAATACGACTTAGAAATAATTTAACCTCCCCATAAGGGGAAGCCTCGAGCCAAGTGGTCCATACTTGTCGGAGCTTATCCCGGTTTCTAAAGCATTAAGCGGCCAGGGATATTTCTACTCCCCCTCAAGAGATGAGATGCTAGTCCATCGCAGGGTTCCCCCCAGCGTTATGCCACCGGTGCCCATTTATACACCTGGGTGGCCATAGAGAGAAGCACTATGAGACTTAAGTGTCTTTCCCAAGAACACAACACAATGACCCCGGCCAGGCCTCGAACCAGGACCGCTCGATCCGAAGTCTGGCGCACTAACCATTATGCTAACCCTTTTTCCCTATTATTTATTTGGCCCAAAAAAAATTATAAAAAGAAATGAAAAAAAAAATAAATAAAAAATTTTTAAATTTGTTATTATTTAAAATAATTTATTATTATTATTATTATTATTATTATTATTATTATTATTATATTATTTAAATTTTAATTTTAATTTTATTAGAATGTAAAATTATTGATTTTAGTAGTATATTATGAATATTATCTTCGAAAGGCCCCCATGGGGAAAGATAATAAAATATGTATGTATGTATGTATGTATGCCACCGCGCCTCCCATTAAACCTCCCCATACAAAGGCTGAAATGACTTCTTTTCTCCCCCCCTCCTCGTTTAAGCTGATAACTATGGCACAAACCCCTTCCCCCTACACCCCAGCCCCCATTCCCAGCCAACTTTGTAACAACAGTTATTCCAAGAGAATGTTGCCCAGCCGATTGGAGACCTATAGCTCCGAAAAAGTACAAAGCAGCATATCCTATTGGATTAAACAAAAAAAAAAGACCAACATCTAGGAGAAAGAAAGAAACTGGGGAAAGTATATTGATAGAAGGAGCTTGTAGCATTTCAATGTCACTATGGGAAATAGCAATAAATGGTGAATATGAACCTGTGCTGTATGGTGTCAACCAAATTGAGAATGTGCTGTCCCGCCGCCTCTTTCGCGGCAGCCGCGGGGGGCTCCCCCCCCCTCCTCCGTCCTGCCCCCCGCTCCCCCTCTCCGGGGCTGTGCAGTCTATGAGAATGTTGATTTGGAAACACTTTCCATTTTTATTTCCTAACCGATATAGTTTATACATTAAGTTATATTTGTTTTCGTTTCTACCGTTTGAGTGTCATTTCCTGTAATATTTCCTAATTAGATGCTGGCCACCTACAACAGTTTTATAGGCGAATTAGCTTCTGGTTGCTCGCTTGTCATTCTTAGTCATTTTCAGCTGGTGGCAATTGTCTGTTAAAAGGACTTAGTAACTGTCAAATACATGGCATTTTTTGCTATTTGACACATAGTATGGCGATTTTTCAAACAAAGACGGACGTTTGCTTGTGAAAGCTCGGGCTTGCCAAAATAGGCGCGTTGAGACTAAGCTGTAACTCATTGCGTTTTACAAGCTCCACTGATCAGGTCTGTTCGATTAACAGCAGTTTAACTGCTTAATTGTGTCCTTCACTGCCTGTCTGACTTCTCCAATCTTCCAACAATAAAGAATCGGGTTGAGAGATGAGTTAAAATAAAGAATGGAGATGGAGATACGCAAATACGACATTGCGGACAAACTTCCAGTTATTTGTCCATAGGTGAATAGCATACCTACTACACTAAAGGGAAGATAACAAGCGAGTAATGCCAACTGCACCCATGCTATGCTGGAAACCGTCCTCTTGTATCGCGCTATATTCAGTGGAGTTTCTCCTTCGTTTGCCGATTGTCCCTGGTGGACGTGTGGTTGTAACTGAATTTGATGATGGCGGAGACAGAGATAGATCTCAATGTAAGAGAACACTGATGCAGAAAGACAAAGTAGCATCAAAACAATTAAAACAGTCCGTGCACTCTCAAGGCCCCATGTACTGTATCTCCATCCTCCTAAGGTACCACTGAGTAACCAAACACAAATTACGATTGCACTGACTCGTCTTAGTGTTACAACGTTTCTGTATCTCAGTCCCTAAAGAGATCGCGAGAAGTCTATCCACACTTATTGCTGTTGAAGTCAATATCGATACTGCGCATAAAATATATCCTGAAGCGCTGTTAACTTGGTCACTGTAGTAAAAAAGATTCTTGTTCATCTCTGTTATCCCTCCAATTAGCTGTATGGCATAGAATGGTTCTGAAATAAGTCCAACGCAAAGATCGGTGACTGCCAAACATCGAAACAAAAGTCTTCGTCGGAGGATGAATCGAAGTCACTTTATGAAGAGCAATCAGGATCAGAGTATTGCCCAGAGATGCGGTGAGGGAGAGCAAAATGTTCAGGGCTACGAGAAATACAGTTAGGCCTGCTGGTAATGTGCTTAGTGACTGTAATCGTTCCACCTTGAATGTGTCCTGAGTTCCACCTTCACCAGTAATGTTCGCCATTCAAGTTGTCCAGCAGTCAGCTTATGCTGCTGGTAAATAAAAAGATCTCTTGGTGAATGGCCTCAAGAAGCGAGTTCCTTCCTTTTTTGTCGCTGCTAACACGCAAGTTAAAGCGTCCGGTTGTGCTTTTTACAGTTATGTTTAATTAGTGATATGTGCTTAACCAGTGGGAGACCGGTGTTTGTTGTATTAGACTTACAGTGCGGCAACTGTGAACCTGACATTGAAGACAACCCAATCACAGGACAGAACGGAGCAATGATGGCCGGTAATCAGCTGGTTGCCAATAACTTGAAAAGACCCTAAAAATTATAGGATTTTCGGAATATCGCTGTGTTAAAAAAAATCTGCAAAAGTGAAGCTTTATGATTTGACTACCAGACACTGCTGTCTTTATATTATTTTTAACTGCTTGTCTCGCATACTAGAATTTTTGAATGAAAAATGCCACAATAACATCGGACGAAGATTTGACAAAGTAAGTTTGAAAGGCGAAAAAGCATTTGACTAAGTTCTGAATAATTTATAGCTTGACCTAATGCACAGTATGAAGTTTAAAAGCGAGTTTGTTTTTCTTTGATAATTTATCTTTTCACCTGGTTGCATTTCACCGTCAGAGCACAAGTATGCGAAACTGTCAAATATTCTGATGTTTTTTTCTAGACTTAGCAAAATGTGTACAAAATTTAAGAACTTAATAACGAGAGTTGGTAACTGGGGTGGAGAAACTGAAGATGGTTTCATGGGAAAAACACCGTCGCCAAATTACGCTGGGTAAAATGGAAGTTGTTGTTTTTTTTTCACATCAGTGCACCAAAGTCGAAATAAGTTCTACAAAAAGCAACTGGATAAATTGGCTTTTTCATTTTGCGCCCGAAAGGTGTGAAATGTGGGAGGAAGCATCCCTTTACATGTAATAGCAGAAGGACTTAATCTGAAATAAAAGTTTGATCGAGACTTTTAAGGTCCTACTTTCTTAGGTTTACACAACAGCAGAAAGTAGATTTTTTGGCCTTCAGAGATCAAAAGAAGCGTTTATTTGACTAATGTCCTAATGTTTTGTTTGCAAACCCTTTTAAAGTGTCCTCTATTGTTCGTTTGAAAAGGGAGGAAATTTGAACCTTAAAGCTACATCGGAAATCGGACAACGGACATGTGACACCCGTTATCCGACATCTTGTTTGTTTTCTTAATAGGAATACTGCTTCACTTAAAAAAACCTCTGAAAGGGGGTCCTTAAAATACCTGGATGAATAAACCGTTCGGTAGCCCTGTTTGAGATAATTTGTAAGGCCCTTTTAAATACCTAAATGACAACTTCTATGGAATCGCTTTTAAGATCCGTTACATTTTTCCTACTCCCTTACCAATGAGTTATAAATTAGTACTTGGGCCTGTCGCAATTTTTCACGCGCACACTACGCTATCTTCCGTAAGCAGTTTACCTTGTACTTTTTAGTGAAAAGTGGCTAGTTTTTGCGGCTAGCTTTTATTGGTTAGTTATAGGTTGCTGTTCCGGTGTTCTTGTTTTAAGTACATGTTCATAAACTGGATTTGGTTACAGTAAGGTAATTTCTCGTGCATTTCACCTGAGCGTGCAATTTCTCTTATAGCGGGTGTGTCTCCTATGATCCTTGCATTTATCCAGCATATTAATCGTTAGTTCGTTCATCGCGAAATCTAGTTTGAACGTTCCTACTTTTGTAGAGAAGACAAATTCATAGCTTGACGTTGTTATCTCATGTAAAACATGTAGTTAATAAAACGAACATCGTTCGTTTAAATGGATGTTTTCCGTCCACATTAGCCCCGGTAAATTTGAAAACGATACCCACTTTGGTGACTGAAAACACCAGTTCCGTGTGGACGGTTGGCCTAGCCGGAGAAAAAGAGATCCGTTTGTAAATTTACCCGGGTCAGTGTGGACGGGGCCTAAGTCTTCATCTACGTGGTCGTATATCATCACAAGGGCCAATCTTTTTTTTCAGTTTCCCTTGTGGTACTTTCTTATTCGTTTCTTTTGGATCTGAAGTGAACATTATGCTGAATTTACGCAGTGGCGTTTCCCAAAAGACCCAAAATGCAGGAGTAAAAATAAGATTTTATCTACGTGGTTGCGTTTCATCACAAGCGCCAAAAATCTTCATTTTCAGTTTTCCATTTGGCACTATCTTATTCGATTCTTTTAGACATGGAAAGACTATGTACAATTTAATTAGCAGTTTTCGGTGGATCTGAAGTGAAAATAAGGCTTTGTCCACGTGGTGGCATTTGAAGCGACAAGGGCCAAAAGTCTTCATTTTGAGTTCCCTGTGCGGATAAACTCTTTTGATTCGGTTCAGACCTGAGTGACCTTTAGGCTGAATCCACGTGGTGACATTTTCCCAAATATAGGCCCCGAATGTACACTTTGAGTTACAAACAGGCAGCTTTTGGTGGATCTTGAGTGGCGCTCAATCTACGTGGTGGCATTTGAAATCACAAAGTCCAAAAATTTTAATTTCGAGTTCCCTGTGTGGGGGAACTCATTTTATTTTGTTGAACATAAAGTGATCATAAGGCTGAATCCACGTTGTGTCATTTTCAAAAAAGGCCTCTAATGTACATTTTAAGTTTCAAACTGGCTGCTTTCGGTGGATCTGGTGTGATAAACGCTCAATCTACGTGGTGGCATTTGAAATCACAAGGGCCAAAAATCTTCATTTTGAGTCCCGTTTGGAGGAAATCATTTGACTGTGTTGGGCCTTAATGTTATGTGCCAAGCTTGTCAGTAATAAAGGAGGATTGAACCGGATTAAAACAAATTAAACGACTAATTTTTATTCCGCCATCACAACTCTCCGTCTACAACAGTCAGGCGTAACTCGCCTCAAATGTGACGATCTGGGTCCTAATACACTACACGCGGGAGACCATAAGACTGAATCTTCGTGGTGGCTTTTCCAAAAAGGCCTCGAATGTACATTTTAAGTTTCAAACTGGCAGTTTTTGGTGGATATGGAGTGAAATTAAAGCTTAATCCAGTGGTGGCATTTGAAATCACAAGGGCCAAAAATCTTCATGTTAGCTTAATCAACGTGGTGACGTTTTCCCCCCAAAAAACAGACTTTACATTTAGAGTTTCAAATTAACTGTCAGGTTTAAATGGATCTAGAGTGAAAATAAGGATTAATCTACGTGGTGGCATTTTATCAAAAGGGCCAAAAGTCTTCATTTTCAGTTCTCCATATGGCACTTTCTTGTTCGATTCTTTTGCACCTGGAGTGAATATAAGGGTGCATCCACGCGGTGGTGCACTCCCAAAACGGTCAGTGTAAAACGCAGACTCCGGACTGCAGACTGCAGACTGCAGACCGGGGGTAAAATGCAGACTGAGGGTAAAATGCAGACTGCAGACTGCAGACCAGGGGTAAAATGCAGACCGAGGGTAAAGTAACGAAACGCGATTCACAAAGCCTTTTTCCCCGCCGGTTCCAAAGTTCGAAGGAATGTACGTCAGACAACGTTTCGCATGAGCGAACACCTGAATGAACTGGCGATATTAAAATAAATTTTATGCCGACACAAATGTGTTCAAATTTTACTTTTAATTTCTACAGACTTGTGAGACTCAACCTTTAATTGCAAGTCTTCTGCATCTGTTAACCGGATGATAACCAGCCCTTTTAGCCTGTGCGCTTTCGGAAATTAATTTCATACGCGCACGGACTACATACGTCCCCGGGGGGGAGTGGGGGAGGTACTCCTTATAATGGCCTATACGGGGAGGCCAGCGGGGAGGCTCCGCCCGAAAGGGGTACCTTTTTCAGGCTCCAGGTATATAAAAGGGTAGGGGTTTCACAAATTTAGGTATATGAAAGGGTAGGGAAATCTGCCATAATGATATTTTAAAAGGCCTTTACATTAAATATTTCGAGCAGACGCAACTTTTGGCTGTATCGTCTTAATTTATTTAGCGCTACATAATAATGACAAGAAAACTTCCCGTTGTAGGTAAATGTAATGTCGTGTTAGTATATGAAAGCGGTGCCTTTTTGCAATAAAAGGTATACAAAAAGGATACCTTTTCTATTAAAATGGTATATAAAAGGGTAAGGGGTTGGATCTCCGGGCGGAGCCTCCCCGTACAAAACTTTTTTGAGTACCCCCTCCCCCCCGGGCATACGTCACATCATTTGTACCGCTCGCTAAACATAAAAGCTTTGTACCTTTTATTCTTATGGTGTTTTATTACGACGGTTGGCGAAGCAAAGCCTTTTTTTATAACTATACTGCGGAAGGGTTTTTAAATCTGTGCCAGTTAAAAACACTTGAAACATTGAAAGAGCTGTGGCCGCGGTATGATATGATCGCTGTAAACGTGATCTTGCTGTGATCGGCAGGGTAAAAAAATATTTTTTCTAAACCGTTCAGTTTCATCCGGTTTACAAACGTAGATGGTTGTAAACTGAAGTTTAAGTGTCACAAAAATCTTTCAAATGCCTTTGCTGTATCAAAAAGTTAAATTTGATGAAATTTGTTTCGGCACATCCTCGGAGACCCAGGGGCAGTTAGTGGGGGCGGGGAAAGTCTATACGGTCGAAAAAAAAAATCGTCGAAGAAAAGTCAAGAACGACTTTTCTTCGACGATTTTTTTTTTCGACCGTATAGACTTTCCCCCGCCCCCACTAACTGCCCCTGGGTCTCCGAGGATGGTGTCGGCATAAAATCTATTTTATATGACATTTATCACCAGTTCATTTTCATTATCACTCGTGCGAAACGTTGTCTGACGTTCATTCCTTCCAAATTTGGAGCCGGCGGGGAAAAATGGATTTGTGACTTATATTTCGTTACTTTACCCTCAGTCTGCATTTTACCTCCAGTCTGCAGTCTGCAGTCTGCAGTCCGCAGTCTGCGTTTTACACTGACCGCTCCCAAAAGGCCCAAACTTTACATTTTTTAAAAAATGTTGATTTTACACTGTGAAACATGGATCATATATAATGATTGCTAACACAATTTTCCGAAAAAAGGGATAAATGTCTTATGTAGTAATCATGACTTTGGACTATTAGCAGGAAATAGCAGACTTCAAACAATTTTGATTTCGCGTTAATTTCCTCTAAGGCGCGAGGCAAAAAGTATTTGGCGATGTAAATCGCGTAAAAATAATCCGTCTTTCAATAATTGGATGCCAACCGATAAATGGGAGAACGTTAACTGAAACATTTGTACCTTTAACCCTTGTAAATGGTGCATGGAGTCTAACATTCCGGAATAAAAGTACATTAAGTCAGGAAGTAGGGCGGAGAAACCTCCGTCTTCTCTGGCTATTTTGTTAAAGCTTGGGTTTCTATAAATAAATCCAATTTGGAAATATTGGATGATATAAATTCCAAAAGCAGCTCGCAAAATGAAGGGAGGCTGCGAAGGAGACGAAGTCCAATAAGTAGGATCCGGCCTCCCGTTAACTCAATAAATACCAGATATTTCGCTGCATAGACAGTGCTACACACTCAGTATTACGGTTTCTATTGTTGCATAATTTTTACATCAGGGCTTAAAAATGTAAAACTTAAAAGTACAAAATCAGCTCAGATCTGCTATGATTTGCGCTGACGACCCCGGGCTTATGATCGATCGATCCGTCAACTGTTTAATATAAAACGGCAATACATTACTTGGCTTCACACTAGAGCTCGTAAGCATAATCTAAGTGCACTTTGAACCTACTTTGAGTGTGAGGGGGGTAAAACGTACTTAGTTGAACTTTACTTGGTGACCATGGAAACTGTCGTAGTTCAAAGAAGCCGAAGTACGCTGCCAAGTATGGTCTACACCACACTTGAGAACGCACTTAACCAATAGGAAATGGACGCCACATGAATGCGGCGTGCAGTGTTCTCACGATTCTGAAGATGATTGACAGCTTGTACCTCAAGTAATATACTTTGTCATCAAGTGTGAAGGCAGATTTTGTAAAATGCGACTTAAGATTTTCAAGTGCACTTGAGTCAGGTTCTTACTTGAAACTAACTTAGCTTCTAGTGTGAAGCCAAGTATTAATCCCGAAAAAATCCAAGATAACGAACTAAGTGTTTCACTTGCAATTGCCGGTCGACGCATCACAATACCCAGCACAATAGTTTTTTTTTTAGAAACTAGAACTAATCTCCTATATGATAAGCCTAAATCCTCCTACTATTGAAAAAGACCGTCTCACACCCTTTAATTTGAAAAACAGTGTTATCATTTAAATCACTAATGTCAGCTTCTTCCTTTCTTCTTTTGCTGTCTTATTCGAGTTTTCCCCGTGCTGTTTGATGTGAAGTTTCGTCGAGACCTTTACAGCTTGAAGCTTCAGTCGATTCACGAGGAAAGCTCTCTTCCACCCGACGTCTTCAGCAATCGAATAGATTTCAGGTGAAATTATCACAAATTGCTTGACATAGAGTTTTCTCCATAAAGCGTCGCAAGAACAAACGTTATGCAAAGCTCGACAAACCTGCAATAAAGTGACACGTAAAACTGAGAACTTATCAGACGCGAAGCATGCAGTGGGTAGATATTAACAAGTAAGGAAAAAAAACTAATAAGTACTTAAAAACGGATACCAGTATAGTAAAGCATATCAATAAAACATCCCGGTGGGAAGGTTTTAGGATTCCAAAACCCCCTTTCGAGTTTCAGATATTGCAAATGCTGAAAATTGAAAACAGTGTCCTTATGAAGATCAAGAAAAGAGCAGAGAGTTAAAATGAGAACGGCGTGGTTCTTCAAGAATTTTTTCTTATTTAAACGTGACATTTGTTTTGAACGGCTGTATAACGACTTTTCTTGAGTGATTGTTTCGGATGCAATGGAACCTCCCTTTCAAAAAGGCTGGTAAACGTCCCTGTTTGTTAGTGTAACCCGACAAAGTGGGTGAAGAAACTACTGTTAATTTGTAATTGCGACGGGTAGCAATCATCAAGGTCATTGTGACTTTTTTGTCACCGTGCTTACGTGGGGGTCCTTACAACTCCAAATCATTGAAACCAATCTCCTAATGAAATATAAATAATGGCCATTAAAACATAAGCAAACACTTGCATAAATCAAAAGGCTAAATATACAATCGAAGAGGCTTGGTCAATTCTTTTGGTGTTTACTTACTGTAATAAAAACACAAAATTTGCTCTTTTCAGTAGTCTTGGTTATGATTGCCAACAAAGTTGTTTAAGGGGGTGGAAATAATTATAAGTTTTTGTGCCTCTTACGCAACTTGATCCCTAGTATTGCATATTGGGCAAACACTATTTTGAGACTTCTAAATTAAAAGAAGTATTTTGAAATTGAAAAATAATGATTGCAAAATTCAAAAATAAATTTATGTAGGGCAACTATTTTACATTATCGACTCACGATTGAAAAAAAAAATATATATATTATTTTTAGATCATTTTCAGTAATGCACTTGATCTACACTAACGAAATACGTGTTTGTTACATCTTATAAAACCAATATTCTCAAGCTATTTTCAACTTTGCAATTATGATAGGAATTTAGAACTGATATCCAAAAAGTTCTTTAAGGGGCTATGTCACGCAATTTTAGGCAATTTTGGCACTTACCAACTGTTCATAGAATAAACTGAAATATCACAATGGCTTAAAACTGTAAAAGAACTCAAAAGAAACACAAAAAGGCCAAAAAGGGCCATGGGTGGGAAAAATTGGAGAAGATTAAAACAGATTGCGTTCGGGTAAACTTGAAAAACCGGTCGGCCCGACTTTTTTCAAGTTTATCTCAATTTGTAAAAAAGTGTCATTTACATTGCTCGAAAATCATCATTGTTTGTTATGGGGCTGTGATTTTGCCAATGAGAGACTTTTGCTCTGCCAATTTAAAATTTAGAGCTCTTAATCAACGAAAATAAAAAGATTTGCCTAAAATACCGTGAGCTAGCCCCTTTAAGATATTGAAAGAAAAATCAGGTTTATCTTTGTGATTTTTTTTGGTTTCTTGTTGGTTTACCAAACCGGCAATGCACCAATATTGCATGCGTAGCATCCTAATGCTGATTTTTTTTTAACAAATATTATTTGCCAATGACTTCAATTCCTTATAAAATGTAGTAGAGTAGTAAAATATTTCGGTAAATTGAAATTGTTTATATATCTACTCATTTACAAAAAGATCATATCACAAAATATGTACGTTCATTTGTCGAGCGTTGTAAAAAATAAAGCAATATTTTTTGTTATTATTATAATTTTAAATTCGTGAACATTTTAAAGTAATGTTGGCTTGTAAACCGTAAAATAAGCTGCTTAACTGATATTTTGAATGTAAAACTTCTTGTAGCATGAAGTTCATATAATTTTTTAGGCGTATAGATTTGAGGCATTAATTAGAAAAATTTACTGTAATAGTTGGATTCACAACTAATACGTTTTCTTCTCACTGAATAATGATGCGTTTCATTGGCTATCTTGAAGAGTTCCCTCGTTGCTTCATTCTTGATTTACTTGAATTAAAAAACGCCCTTACAGATTTTTTTTAATTTCGTCAACAGCTAGTCAATCTTCTATACTTAAACATATCAAAACATGAATACCAAGAGTCAATCTAGATTTCGAGGAAATCAGGATTGTTTGAAAACAAAAGTAAACGACAATTGTTGCTATGGTAACCTTTGTGACTAAGTTTACAGTACAAAAATTAAACTTTGGTCATATTTGATAATTATGGTGTATTTTGGCAAAAATCGAAGATCTGGCTTCCTAGATAATTTCAAAACAGTCACCCTAGGGCTAAAAATACTACATCGAGCCTCCTTAAAATGTATATTGAGTCTTTCTTTTTTAATGTCACCAAAATTTCAATAGTGAAACCTTCAATTTCTAGCAGTAAACAACAAAATTTAATTTGAAATCAGTTGAGACGAAAAGAAGGGAATCATCAACAAGGAAAAGTCTTGGTGTATTACTAAATTCTCAAACCCAATTTGCAAATAAGTTTATGGCACTCACAAGGAAAGATTTTTAATATTAAAATATTCTTAGCTTAGCTCATTTAATATGTCGTCCTTGAAAAAAAAAATATTTGTTGGCTGCTAGAACTTAAAAGTTTGGCTATAAAACATAAATGATCATGGAAAAATAAAATTTTCAAACAGCATGAAAATGTAAATAAAATTGGCTTTCTAATAATATTTGTCTATACGCGAAATACTAATTGCCTGCGGAGTTCTTTAAATTGTTTTTCAATTCACAGGTGCAAATAGGGAAAGGAAATTCAATCTCCTACACAAAAGTTTGATGTTGATTTATCATAAACTGATTCTTAAGTATTTATTGGCTGACACTCTGTTTATTTCCCTTTGGCACGAGTTTGATATGATTCTTTATTTAATGGTGTCAGTAAATAAACACGGCAAGTATCTTACCTGCGCAAGCCGCGCAATGTCGAGAAGATCAAGCTGAACAAGAATTTCAATCAAAATATCACTCTTCAAGTATGGCAACCAGCTTTGTGTGACCAAAGAGAGCACGTAATTCAAAGTCTCTTCTCCAAACACTCGCCGTATTTCACCCTGGAGTCTTGTGCCACTAGAGTCCGCTGTGAAGACGTGCTTCAGTTGAATCGTTTCGCTTGGCAAGGACTTATTACTTCTTAATGTAATTTTCCATGTGCGCCATATAACAGACTCTGGCATGACGATTAAAGAGAAGAAGTCTTTGCTTGGTGCCTGACCCACTCCTGACGTTTCAAACATTTTGTTGCTTTTAGCTGTTTTCATGACTAACATCGAATAAATTCAATATTTCTGTAGTTAAAATGAGCGTTTTTCTAGCTATGTAACGGTCATAAGCATTTAGAGACAGTCGGAACTACCAGAGCGACAGTTAAAACACTCAGCAAATTCAGCACGACTCAGTAAAAGTGTCGTTTGGAGCCGGTTTCAAGGACTGAGACCTACGTTTCTTGTGATCTGTCAATTTGATTCGTTTGTGGTAAGATTAAAAGACAATGACAGGAGGCAATTAACATGTAATAATGAGACAGAAGTGTACAGGTTTTTAAATTTTGTGTGTTTTGTCGCAAAATAAAATTTTCTACAATGCAAAATGACGCCTCCTCAACATTTTGGTCTCTTTCCACCTAAGGTGTTGTTTTTTTTAAAAAAAATCAATGTTTCTTTTTCATCAGAGACTTCTTAATTTCCATAACAAATGCCTTATCAATTGTTAAAGATCCACGTTTTCAAATCTTTTCATAACTAAGATAATTTCAATCCCGTAATATAAAATATAGATAAGATCCATCACTGCTGAGCTCCTCAGGTGTACAATTCCAATTCAATTGTAGTAAAAATATTTATGATTTCACCCCTCTGTTTAGAATACCATTTCAATACAGTAATTAGGCATCGATAACGATCCAGTACATTTTTAGAAATAGGTATTTCTTTTGTCAGCAGTTTAGTAGCAATATTATTAGTGTACCACGCACTGTTAGCAATGAGAGTGAGTGTAACGATTGGTCCACATATCGCATGCTGTTATTTCCTTCAAAGCTGGAGTCCCGACAAAGGAGCTGCTATAACGAATTTTCAAGATATACAAGAGCCTATTTGTTTTGTTTTTTAACAATTAAATATGGATCTCCATGTCGATAGCGACGGTGTTTTCCCAGTTTATGAAAAGTCTATAAATGATCATTAGCAGGAAACCATTAAATTCCATTAGCATAACTCATAGCTCAGCGCAATCCGATTGGCCAACATTGAACATTACATTTTTTACATATTACTATCGTAAGGTAATCGACAATACCATCACTGATACTCCATGCAAAACTTTTTTCGACTGGCGAGTGATTTTTTTTAACGTGGATATCAATCGTTTATGCGAGCTTCACCCTTGGTAGAATAGGTACAGACAAGGAATAGACAATCCAAAGGAGTTTGGAAAGGGGGGAGGGGTGGGTGGATGAAAAGATGAAACAAGACCACAATCTTTCCAATGTATTAACTCGACTGTTTCCATCATAGCGAAAAAATGTGGTCCACGTTTCAGTGTTTCTATGGCCACCGGCGTATTTGCAGAGAATATAGAAGCAATGGACTACAGGGATCAAATGAAATGTTTCACATTCTACAGGTCGCCACTCTTTTTGAGCCTCTTTTTACGACAATTCTTCAATGAAATTTTTCATTTAATAAAATACCCAATAACGAAGGCTTTCGACAAACAATTAAGAGTAAAAATCAGCGATAATAATTTCATCATTTTATCAAAAGGTCATTCGAAGTTGTTATCGCTAATAAAATACCTGAAAATACCTATCCAAGTTTATCATCCCACTGTACAGACTGTATAACCAACCATGTTATGCGCCGGATTTTTCAAATCATGGAATGTCATCAATCACTTTAAGTTGGCATTCAACTGATGGTTGGTGGAACTAACAAAATGGACATATAAGAACAATTCTTGCCTACTCCCTAGACAGAATAACATTCTTTTAACAAAACAATCATAATCGATTTACATAGTTTATTCTTTTGTATTCTTTCACATTTATATCTTAGGCCCTTCAACATTTTAGTTTACCCGTCAAAGACTGCCGCTCGAACAATCGAAAGTTTGCAAGTATTTTTTGAATATTCGTTAGCAAGAGAACGTTTTTTTAAATCTTCATTGTGACTCCCTGGCCCCTTCATATATTTACAAGAAAAATCTTGTTAGAGTGTCCACCTACACATAGCGGCGATGACGTCAATAGTTATTATCAGGAGCAAGTCATTCAGAGTCATCCTTGAAGGATGACTCGACAGAGAAACTAACAGACAATTCCCAAAAAATACTCGTTTAACAAAAATATTCCATAAATGACTCATCTTGTACAAAAACCAGTATTTACGTGTAATTTCACCCACTCTCTGTAAATATTTTCGTAATGACGAAGATGCACTCTTACACTGACATGAGAACAAATGATCTGAATCGAAGAAAATATATGGCCGTAGCTAGTAACAGGCGAACCGAGGCACTTGCCTCTGAAAAATTCCTGAATTTATCAGTTATTTGTTCTTTTTTAATGTTCGTGCAAGAGATAACATTACTGGAAAGTAACTGAAAGAATTGTTTCTTTTTTTATTTCAGGTTCTAAATTTGCCTCGGTAAGATATTCGTCTGGCAACAGGCCTGAAATACTTCTATTTCAACTTGAAAAATAATTTTGTAACTTGTCAACTCAATTGTAGACCACGAACTTCATGTTACTAATAAACCCTTTAGGTTGATCTTAAATGTTATCCCAAAATATTTATTGTGCACTCCACAAAAGCCCATCCCAGCACTTACGTTCAGTTAAGATATTTAAAAAATTTTTTATTTCAAACCATATAAGGATGTGAGTTCATCTATCCGTTCTGGGTTACTTTTGCCACCCACAAGGGCACCCACAAGGGCAATATTTTTTCGATTACATTGAATTTAATAAACAAAGAAACAACGCTACTCCCGATCCCAAAAGATACATACTCAAAGAATTTCCAAGTGACTCATTCCTTTGGAATACATCGCAATTGAGCACACGTCATTTTACGACCACATTTTCCGAGTGAGCAGGATGCACTGATCCCAAGAAATACGTTAATTCCCCTGAAAAGTACTGAAAAGGAATAAACCCTCAGGTGTCTCATATACTGCATGACTGAATCCAACAATTACATGTAATTTACTGAACGGTTGATATAGTAGCGCAACAGAAGGCCTAATAAGGTAAAAAACATAACAAATTCCTGATTATGTTCCAAACAAAACACGATAATTTGTTGTTTTGGTGAATGTGGACGTCACTGGGTTTACCTCCTCAGGTGCCATTACAAAGATTTAAATCTAACCCGTTATTAAACTCCCAAGAGTGGCAAAAATCAAAATTCAAGAAAATTCCAAATTTGGTGATGTTAAATATTGAAAAACAAATGGTACCATGCAAAAGTGCTGCCGAAGAGGTTTCATTTGAATGGTCACATCGAAGGATTTCATTCACAGACTCAAAAGTTAGAGATACATTATGTTTCTCCAAAATTGAATCTTGGACTTCAGTTCATCCAGCTAGGGTGATTAGCTTGTGACGCAACAAGCCGAGAATGTTCCGGTTTCCCGCCAAAACTGGGTTTCCGTGCCGTAAGTCACATGCCGAACGCGTCCGTGTCAGCAGCCTTTTCCATCAAGCGTGACGTCGCAAACAGGAATGACGTCACCAACGAGTTCAATATTGCGGTGCAATGAGGCGAAGTGTGACTAAGTGTCTTGAGAGGTTTGCGGTGAATAACTACTCAAACTACTTAGAACTAATCATGTATAAAAAGATAGCGAAGTGGCGAGAAAAAACCCTCTGGTTTCCCAAAGAATGCTAAGAATTTGGGAAAAAACTCCGAAATTCAACAGGGCAAAATTGAACACACTACTCCATGCTATAAATATTTCGAAAATATTGCAGGAAACCTCTAGCAATTGTTTATATTGAAGAACAATTAAATCAGCCCTTTTCCGTAAGTGCTGTTCTTCTATTAATTTTAAAATGTAAGTCATAAAAGCTATTTTCGCGAACAGTCTAATCATTTGTTCTTTTTCGAGCGTTTCAGTTTTTCTTGCAGTCAACTCATGAACATAAAACTTTGACAAGTTTATTTAATAGTTTCAGCTTACAAACTTCTGTATCGAACCAGGGTTTTTTTTTCTTCGGTTGAGTTAAGTCGCATGGTTTGTCAGTTTCGTAACCTTTTACTTTGTCGAATAAAAAATCTTTAGCATATTTTGAATATTTTGAAATGAAGAAAACAGCATTTTAATATTCTGAGATTGAACGTTCGGTTTGAAGCTCAAAGATATATGCCTTTGAGCGGCACGTATACAGGATATTATCTGAGACGATATACACTCGGCATTATTAGCGAAAATATTTGCACTCGGGGTTCGTATATAACGATTTGTTGGTACTTCATGATCCAGTGGTTTCCTACATCAAAACAGCCTGGGTTCGTTCATTAGCGCTGCTTCAATGACTTCACGTGTGGCTGGCGCAGACACAACCGCAGTGTTCCGCGCCTCACCCCTCGCGGTTTTCCAGTCTTCCGACGACCCCGGGCGAGGCCGACGTAAAAACGAAATTTTCTCAGCGATCCCTTACACCGGTCAAAACTACAGATTTCAGTTTCAATGTAATGCAAAGGTTGATTGCCTTTTGTGAGAACGGAATGTAGAGTAATACTCTTGATCTCATCCGGATTGTCATCGAAAGTAAATGAGCCTTTGAATATATTTAGATAGTCATTCTTTATTGTTATCAATGATTAGAATTTTTATAATACCAGTGGGTAGTCCCAGCTCCCTTCACTATTGTTCTCCTAAGAGCATTCATTATTGTGCGGTTTCCGTTGTTTTATGATCTGTTTGATTCTGGTCAAAAACGCCAAAACAATATTCGTTTTCAAATGTATGAGACAATCTGCAAGCTCTGTGAAAGCATAGCGCATGACAAAGCGTAACCCAAAAATTGCAATTACGTCACAGCTACCTGCCCGTAAAACGAAAACATATAAATGTTATGGCGTTACTTGTAATTCTCTCAACAAAATTGCTCGCAGAAGCGGAAACCTTTCAAACGAACGTGAAAGAATCTGAAAGATGTGAAATTTATTGAGCTTAGTATAATCGTTTTCGTCTTGAGACAAGGCTAAGGCGAAAGGATAATATTACATCTCATATGCATGCGCTTTCCAAAGGTCAAAAAGATTACACAATCTTCTCACAATACAACACAGACTGTTATCAGCTCTGAACGCCTCACAAAGAAGTACGTTGTTTTGACACGTAGCCTCTTTCACGTTCAAAAACACTCAATACAATATTAATACTAGATTACGTAATTTTGAATGTATTGTGCGCGGGCATGCTTCCAAGACGTGACAATAAAATCCGCAAAATAGGAGTATTATCAATACAATAAACACATTAAGCTCTCCCTTTATTTTGTTTTCGAAATTCCGTGCATAAATAAGCAAATCTGAGACACTACGTTTGTGTGTGGGATCGAACTTGTGACTGACGTTATCGGACTTATCGCCATTAATTCCTGGGGTTATTTAAAATATCAACGAAACTATTTTTCTTTCGCATGATCATATCCCATATCATCGATATCCATAAATATAACAAACAATTAAGGTTTGGCAGTGAACTTATATTTAGAAAAATACCAAACTCGCACGAGGAAATTGTTTTGAATTTTCTTTTTCTGACGTGGCAGAACCCCGAGGAACAAATGGCACCAGAAAATACCTCTTACATTATCTCACGCAGTTATTTGATTACACAATGTGTAAGGAGTGATAAACCCCATTTATTCTTAAGATTAAGTGTTGAATGTGTTGAAACACAAAGGAAGGACTTTCTTAATTGTGCAAAAAAACCGACGAAAAGCTTACAATAAACATGCCAAAAGAACCCCAGACAAAGAGCACCACATTCGTCACGAAAATTATCGGTCGAATTTTCGTGAAATTGCTAATGAATAAACGATTAGGCTATTGCCTCGAGGGTTAACCATCATTAAAATCACATGCAAAACATGTTCCGCGGACCGACCGTGTAACCTCCGTTTGCAAATAAATACCCCACAACCCAAGCCTAGTTTGTCGGCAACATCAAAGGTATCCGGACGTTTCACTACTAATAAAATACCAACGCTACTGTGTAACAATCAGATTACAATCTCTGCTATAACAATGACTGAATCTCTCAACACCGTGAATGGAATATCAATAAACATGGACAAGACCACCGGCAAATAACATTACGTACGAGCTTTTATTGCTCACTCACTCGAAAACATTGTTGATCCAAGACCACATCTCAGAGTCAGGCGTTGGGTTTCGAGTCACGTTTTTAAACCAGCGATTACGTACGTCCTCGTTCTTCCTTCTTGTTACCACTCAACACGTAAATATTTGTCGTCTCAGTTTCCATATGCGCGGCTGAAAGCGTTGCTGCCCTCAACTGACCTCCTAAAGCCCTTGCGGTAACGCGCTAAAAATAGATCTTTTGTCAATTGTGACGGGTATAAAGGGAAGTTTGAATTTCGAGTTCAACAACATAACACCGTTGTGACTACCACGGAAAGGAACACATCAGCAAGACATTTGGCGCTGAAGAGAAACACAGAAACGATGGCTTTGGTGCTTAATAATATCGCTGTTACAACTACGACGCCGTCTTTTACAAGACCTATCCCAAGTCCTGGTCCATTTTCATTCACGGGTGGAAATCCAGCCCACAGGTGCTCAGAAGATAGCATTTTTACATACTCAAACGCGTACCCTATTCCACACTGTGTTCACAGAAATGGAGAATTTGAGGTACAAAGCATGGACTTTTTCAACTCAAGCGATCCGAGATTTGACTCAGTTATCCTTGATGACGATGCCTTAACGTCTCTTATTTTAGAGATGGAGCTGGACAAAATGAACGCTTTACCCGAGCTTCAAGTGGTCAACGCGGACTTGACAGACTGTAGCGTGTTAGCGTCGAACAGGCCAAAGCAAGCATCGTAATTTTAAGGACACACTGAAATATTTACTGAAAAGGACAGCGTTATTGTTCATAGAAAATAATAAGACTATCTCTTCAGGAAACGAATTTATTCATATCCGTGAATTAATCACAAGACTCTGTCAAGTGAAGTACGTGGATAAAGAGCTCAGGAACGATATAAAATTTGAATTTAAAACACATTTGTTGACGTTGCATCGATGGATGGAATAATATATAGAGACTTGCCACAAGATTGACATTATTGTAAATATAATTTGTAAAATAAATGTAAAAAGCTTCGGTGTTTTGACCTTGCACGTCTGAAAGATTTCCGTAAGACATAACAATTAGCACAACCCAAATAAAGGGCTGAAAGGAACGTGAGTGCAAACAAAAGCGTTGGAGGTCTGGTTGGTTCTATCTCACGGTTAAAATAGCTCGTATCTGCTTCTCTAATGATTTTTGCATGTTAATTGCGTACCAGTGCGTTCCAAACGATCACGATAAGAAACGTCTAGCATCAATACCCCTGGTAGATCGATATCAAACTCAAGCTGTTCTGTGTTCCTGTACGTCACAAAGCACTTGAGTAATAACTGCTGTAAACCCGCGGACATCAAAGGTCAGTAAACAACAATGACAAAACACATCAATTCAATTTCACAATCAAGAGGTTGGTTTCGAAATTTCTGCTTTGTTTTGATGTCGACGTGAAAGGAATTATGCTCGCATCGTAAAAGGCAGTTTTAGTATTCTTAAATTCTGTTTATAGATTGCGGCGCGGACTTCGTACTTTAAAATTCCATGCCGCATAAAAATAGCGCGGGAAACAGGAGGGCACGCTGCGCCTGCCAAAGCATTGTGTCGTAAACGATTTTTTGGCGCGTTTTTCGTTTGTCGTGAGGCCTGCTTCCTGAGTACAATGTAAACAGGAATTGCTTGCTGCCAAAATTGGAATACAAAAATATATGTAAATGACTCACATCACGAAACAGAAAAAGTTGCTCTGTAGTTTCCCGGCAAAACGGATTTATCATTCTGATTGAATCCAGCGAATCGAATTACTGCTGTATCACGAAGCCACTCAACTCACAGTTGGGTTCAAAAGTTAACTATTTTTAAAAAAATTCCTAAAAATTACCCCAGCGGCCAACCGTCCTATTTATTTACCACCCACAAATAGAAGACAGAAGTTTTCTTCGACCTTACCATGGAGGGGTCAAGCAAATTTTTCAAATCCAAGTCGGTATTGACGGTTCTTCGAGGACCTACGAGATTCTACCCTGCTCTCTTTGACTCCCGCATCGAATTTCGGGGGGGGGGGGTGGGGAGGGGGGAGAGGAGGGGTAGCTTTTGCCACTGGCTTTACAAACCATTTCTCGAGCGACACGTAGTAGTGTTGTCTTCCACCTCCCCTCTAAGGTTTGCATTGAGGTTTTGTTTTACAGTTTGTTATTGTGGTGACAGGGCAGAATTTGAGGGAGGGTTCTAATTCTAGGCACAACAATAAATAACCCCCGCTCGGAAATACACTGAACATTCGTTATTTCCCACATAAACTTAGATATAATTTTCCTTTGTTTCGAAACTAAAACGTAAAAGTCAGGAAAAGTTGGCAATTTGTTGTCAAGTCGCACGTTCTGTTCGAAACTGTTACCTCCTGGCAAAAATCACGAAGGAACTTTCAATGTTTAGAAGTGCCGAGATGTATCCAAGAGACATAACATTCCCGAGGGAATGCGACGATACCAAGATCGTTTTATCTTCCTCAAAATATCTGCCGGATGTCTTAAAGCGTCTACAACAAACCCAACGATTTCCTGTGAGGAAATTGAGTGTCTGAAAAAAGCGTGTCTAAACAAACCAAGATCCCACGACTTTTGATATCATTTTAAGGCAGATGTCTTCAAATTAATCCCTTAGATTAACAAATAAGGAGCTAATACGTGCGCAAATGAAAACGAAATTCAAGGAACTTCAAATAAGATTAAAATTATATGCAATTTCATAACAAGACATCTGCTCTGCTACGCCAAGCCACTCGACAATTGCCGGAAGTTCACACTTCTGCGAATTATTAGTATTTGGCCACCGTTGAAAAAATAAACCAGCAGACACATTTAGAAACATTTCTGCGTTACCCGGGCTGCGTTACTGAGAGTTTTTTTCGATCCAGAAGAGAGTTTATAGTTTTTTAAGTCCAATGACCACGCAAAACAAATTATAGATTATATTACATAAGTTATTACATTATGAAGTACACATAAGAAACAGGCACGTTCTAACTCCCTCAACTTTAAACGGTGACATTAAACGCCTGGATCAGTTCAAGTGTTCTTTTATGTTCAGTCTGCCCAAATACAGTCATTTTCGTGGGTCGGTATTTCACCTTAAAATAATACAATTAAGGGACCTGTCGTCACGTCCTAGGCGCTGGAATCCTCTTCTGTGTTCTCAAGACAAGCGATTACCACGAAACCCGGCCCGGGCACGAAACATTGGTGAACATTTTCCTTGTAGCTCGTGAGTATTTTAATTCTCTTCCCAGATTGTGTGCACTGAGTGACGATCGAAGAGGGAAAAATAGGCCACAGTTTTAAAAACTATAACAGCTACAAAAACACGCAATCTATAAATCTAGACAATCTATTTATCTACGGCTGTACCTGGTGGGAGGTTACTCGTGGGAATTTTTGTTGGGGGTGGGCCGCCACGAAACTTTGACCCAATTTTATATGACAAAATCATATGATTTCCGTACGCTTTTACAAACCTGCAGGGGCCGGTCCAGGAATTTTCAAAGTGAGATGGCTGTTGGCAAATATTTTGTTTTACTTTTTCATTTAAGCGACAGGTTTGTGTTTGTGGGGGACGGATGCATTAAAGGAAATACTTTTATTTTATTTTTGCTAAAATTATCAACCATTTTACAACCACGTTCCCGGGGCTTTTCCTTTGGTAATTTTTCCAAATTACCGAGGGAAAAGCCCTGGGAACAAGGTTGCCATATTTATACCATGCCCAATGTTAGCTAATGTTATTGTCCTTGACATATAATATTCGCTAAAAGGGTAAAAATGGTATATACAAGGCTAAAAATGGATAAAAACAATTAAAAGGAACCGAACAATTTCGACATGTTTGCCATGATATGATGATGACAAACATGTCGAAAACGTTCGGTTCATTTTAATTGTTTTTATCCATTTTTAGCCTTGTATATACCATTGTTATTGTCCTTGTTTTCTATTTGTTTAAAGTGTTGGTTTCAATTTTCTGGTGGATGAAGGGAGGTGGCTATCCGCCTATAATCCCGGCATATCAAATCGAACGTTCGGTTTTCGAACTCAATCGAACGCAATCGAACTCAATCGAACGATTAAATTCGATTTTGTTCGGTCATCGAACGAAATCGAACTTAATCAAACTCACAAAAAATAAATGCAAATCGAACAAAATCGAACGTTCGATAAAGTCCGATGACGTTCGATTTAGTTCGGTCGTCGAACGACGCCAAAGCGAGCGGCTTACGTCGTATGAAGATATGATCTGAATCGAGCGAATGTTCAGTTTTCCTTCATTTGATGATCACGGGGATAAATTCCCGGGTAAATGCGTCAATCGATGAAGCCATCTTAAGTTATGTTTCCTTTATTTCCATACTTTTTATGTCAAAATGGAGAAATAATTCTGCCACTAACAACAATAAAAATACGGTTAACACTGATGTCACATATGGCGTGCACCTTCATCCCCATGTGCAATGCTATATTGTTTAATCGATCATATAAAGTTTTAATTCGCAAAATGTTATTCTAAAATACGGTTTTCACTTGATACGATACGCAGATACATCGGGGGTTGTATTTGAGTATTTGTAATTTGATCCCTCGTACGAGTTTTAACGTATTCCCGGGCGTATTAGATTGCTCGAATATTATGTTTTATTTCTTTAGGATCAAATAAAAAGACAAAGATTATACGATACCGTGTCCAGTCACTTATTCCAAAACCATTTAAGGAATGATCATTAACTTTTTACTCGCTCTGCTAGGTTCCAATTTTGTTTTTTAAATTTTAGCCACATCGATTTCCGAACTTAATCGAACGCTTAATTCGATTTCGTTCGGAAATCGAACTCACAAAAAAAATTGTTGTCCGATTTCGTTCGATGACCGAACAAAATC
Organism: Oculina patagonica; assembly: GCF_052425735.1. Lineage (NCBI taxonomy): Eukaryota > Metazoa > Cnidaria > Anthozoa > Scleractinia > Oculinidae > Oculina > Oculina patagonica. The sequence continues at coordinate 19,617,537 of NC_135758.1, read as the reverse complement.
GAATTTAATCGTTCGATTAGATTCGATTTCGTTCGATTGAGTTCGATGAAAAATTTGTTCGATTTCGTTCGATTTGATACGCCGGGTATAATCCATCACCCTCTGGATTCGTCCCTAGCCCTAATTAAGCCTTAGAAAAGTGTATATATTCTGTCCACAGCCGTTTAGTGTACAGTGAAACCCCGCTTTACGGACACCCGCTTAATACGGACACCCGCTTAATACGGACACCCCGGTATTACGGACAGTTTCGTCGGTCCCGACGAAAACCTCATACATTTTCTCTAAAATTAACCCGCTTAATACGGACACCCGTTAATACGGACAACGGACACTTTTCTGTGTCCCAAGTGACAAACTGTCATACATTGTCAACCCCGCTTTACGGACACTGTTTATCTGTGCACTGTCAATTTTCATTGTCGCGATTATTTCCTTACTTCTCCCTGGTTAAATAATGACAGAACTCGACGGATTGAAACGATTTTATTACAAAGAGTAGCTTAATAACGTGAATTGCAAAGGCTTTTTCAAATCTTTAGTCCGCCTTGTTGTGTCACAAGCTAAAAGCTTCCGTGCAAAGTAAAGCTACCGACTTTTTTAAATAAGATTGTAGAGTTTAAGAAAGGTTACGGTCAGAATTTCAGATAGAAAATAAACTTTATAGAAAACGTTCTGTTACTGTTGAAATGCGTTTAGTTTTTTGTTTATAGTAAAGTTGCAAGTTTTTAAATAATTCCACTGTTGAGTTTATTAAAGTTTAGTTCGAGTATCTGACTAAATCGTTAGGTTTTCGTAAAAGCTATTTATTTTAGTCAGAGAGTTCACAGTTTGCATTTGTTACAGTAACAGCACAATTAAACAACGTTTTGTTGCCGTATAAACGTTTGCCTGCGTCTTTATGTCGATAAAACATGTATCCGTGACTTTTTCTGAGACCCCGCTTAATACGGACACCCCGTTAATACGGACAATTTGGCTTGTCCCCTTGGTGTCCGTATTAACGGGGTTCCACTGTATTTGTGTATTCGATTAATCGGCTCCTGTGTGAACTGTCTATCCTGTTTCCCCTAGCCCTGCTCCTGCCCCAAAACGCCTTATCAAAATAATGCACACTTTTTCATGTCTTATCTCTCTTGGGGTCTCTTGTATGTTTGAAGATTAATCTCAGATAATAGATCGGGTCTTGTAGTTCCACTAAAGACTATTCCAAATGCCAAAATGTGTAACCCTAAGAACCCTTCATCGCTCATCAGCTTCAAACATGATTGCACTGATTTCCCGAGGGCCAAATCCCCAGAGCGCAGACACCTGTCGTGATCTGGCGGTCAGTCACTTTCGATCAGTGTGTTAAATACTGCTAGCCTGCATAGCTGGCAGATTTGTTGGCTCACATCGAGCGGCGGAGCCACGAAAACGAGCAGTGAAAGATCAGGGTCGGCCAGGGTTTGTGTACACAGGCCAATTTTAAACTCGGTATTTAGTATTTTTACGCTTAAATTGTGCCTTTAACGCGTATATAAAAATGTACTGTTTTTCCGAATTTTGTTATTTTGTATGATTTTGAAGGTAAATTTTGGGTATACTGGGTACAGGTTTTTCAGTTGGTATACCACTTACTCTCATGACCGACCCTGAAGGTAAGATCAATATGTAATCTAAAGACAAAATGTTAACGAAAATTAGACAATATTTAATCGGCGCAAAAACGATATTAATCGAGTTTGCTACTGAGAAACGGGAACGGGAGAGCAGTATCTCTGAGTCAAAAATCATTTTTCTGGCTTAGAAAAGATGGTTTCTGTGTATGTGACACTACGGTCACACAGACAACTCTATAAGCTGTCTGGGTACAGTACTTTTGCTTTTGTGGGCGTGCCTCAAGTTCATATTAACCCCTATTTATTGTTCATTCCTACTGCTTGCTATGAAGTTTCCCTGCAGCAGGTAAACATCACTGTCGGAATTGTCGTGCACGAATCGCTGTCCGTACCCTTCTTTCAAATTCACTCAGCAGAAATCAATGTTTTGCATTTGAAATCATCACTGGTGAATAATGGCTCCAGAAATAACGTTTCCCTTTGTTTTGTAAAATGCTTTATTCGGACAAAACGTATTTCCACGCAGACCGCCAATGTTGAAATTCGCCTTAAACCTCCTGGACACCTGACGGCACTAGCCTGTGTACAGTCGTCCCCTCCCCTTAAAAAATGTACACAGGCTACTGCTACCCAGACATCCGCTTTACTTAAAACGTAACTTGGATGGATTTGACGGGACATCAGTTCCTCTTTGTCCCCGTATTTTAGTTTTGCTGAAGGGTTCTCGGTGTAGCCGTTTTGGTACTACAGGAAAATTCATTACCCGGACAAGGAGATTTTTACGCGAAAAAACGATATTGTACAAATCGCAAAGCGGTGAACGTGATATCGGTTTTAAGAAATTTAATGTGGAATCCTCGAGTCAGGTAATCCGCTGATTTTTCTTGAATCGCACAGTCTTCAGTAAGCTTAAAACAAAATCTGGTAATTTTTTTTCTTTGCAATTGCAGGCTAAATCAAATTCTGTTGAAGTTGAGTTAAAGCTAGAAAAAGTTTGATCTCACTCCAAAAAGAACTCCTGGTTTGTGGCTTTTCTGATATTGTTTATTACCTCGCATCGATAGCAAATCAGATACTCCGCGATTCTACGTGCTATGCAGTTCTTTAAAAAGTTAAAAACCCTTGAGTGACTCTTAACCCAGCGCGGCAAATATCTCTGAAATACTAAGTAGACAGTCACGGTCTTGCATCTGCCATTCCTTCTGCACTAGCCGACTCACATGAAATTTCAACTGATTTGGTTGGACTATTTGTCTGCACTGGCCCTTGTTTATTTAATTTGTAGTTCATACTCCTTCTCAAGTCAGTACAGCAATCCTTATCTTTAAGGTAAACTACAGTCCGACCTCGATTAAGCGGCCACCCTCGGGACTTCGAAAAGTGGCCGCTTAAGAGGGTTCTGCTCTTAGGATCGCCTGTACATATGCAAGATAAATAAAATCGATTTTCTCAAACTTTGTCAGGATAAAGGCTTTTACTAACTTGTTTCAAAAATGTATCTCTGAGATTGTTTCGATTTTTATTTTTTTCGTCGAGACGACTCTTCGGATTTGGCCGCTCGAAGCGCCAAATTCGGCTCTAAAATACTACTTTTTTCGAAGGCGAGTATAAAAAATATGATCCGTAGCAGCAAAGGCTGGTACATAGTATTAAAATATCATCTTTCAACAGTTATTTAACGCTCTCAGATCCGAATAAAATTTAAATCTGAATTTTTATCAAATTTTCAAAATTATACGCTTCGGCCATGTTGCATCACGCTTAAATTTAGGTCAACTTCGTGAGCCAAAAAGTCAATCTGGTACATGGATTAGGCTGTCAAAACTATTTCTCTGAATAAAGGTATCACTTCATCTTCGATTTTATCCAAAAACTAGCCTGGGTAAATAAAACGGAAAAAATCGAGAGCGGCTTGAAAACTTGACACTTGAGCTAATTACTTGACATTTTGACCTTTCATGTTGCGATTGTTATCGCACAGATTGATCTAGAAAGTTCGACTTTGGGTCTTATTCCCCGTCAAATAGTATTTTTAGTCTCCCAAATAACCGAGCGAAATCATTTATTATATTTTACAGTAAAAATAAGCCTCAAATGAACATTCTTAGCACGTTTATTTTGAGTTACAAATTCTGCAAATTACATCTGGCGGTTTGGCGAGGTCCGACAATGCACGCAATGAAAATATCAGTTTATAAATAACCACCGAGGTAAATCTTCCTTAAAAATCGAAGAATAGATAGTAAACTAAATTAATTACACATTTTCCTACCTTTATCGAGCCTATTTTGACGAGAAGTGGTAACGTAAATGCGTCCATTCTACAAATCCATAAACTGTCGGCGAATGTTATCAAGTTACATATTAACCACAGACACAGGGTACCCAAGCACCCCTTGAAGACTGGGGAGGTGGGGGACGGGTTTTGTACAATGTGTAAAGAAAAACGACTCAAAAACAAAAAAAAAAAGAAAACGCTAAATTTAAAGGCTATAAAGCAAGTTATAGCAGAAGTACATAATCTAAATGCCGTGTGACCTTGCCATTAAACATTTCACTCAGATAACAAATTAAAACTAAAAACAAATTCAAAAAATACTCCGAAATAAAGGGGAAGCATCGATCTAATTTTATGCGATCTGTGGTGGAAAAACATCCGATGATAACCAGAGATGGAAAAAGTTGCTTTCCGTTTCAATACAGTGATAAACTCCTTGAATTTAATATTACACAGGCAAATTATGCGCGCTCGAAGGGGGAATAAAAACCAAAGAAAACGAAACCATTGGTAGAATAAAATATTTATTTTTTGGTTAAAGAAAGTATGTTTCGCTTTGCTGAACGTCTTTAAATCAACAAAATAATATTTTCTTGAGCTACAAAAATAACCACGACTTGAAGCTCGTTTGGAATACTCGTTTTCTGAATTTCGATATTAAAACTGCTAACTGAAAATTGTTTGGGAATATTTTCGAAAAGCGAGCGATACAACAATTGAAAACACATTATTTTTATTGGCCATTATTTAACTCTAGCGTTTTGACAGTCGTATTACTCTTAAATTTTGATTTTAATTTATAACCGTCTGACAGTTCGCGCCAAAAGCCGTCTACGTAATTTTCGCGCGCGAGGCCTGTTCTAAAAATAGCACACACGCAAATCCGATAGCACAAGACCTATTACCAGAGATGTGGACTTCTAGATCATGTACTTCTGGTTATAGTGGAAATTTTGCTTTAACAATGAAAAAACTCTTTGCTTTCGGTCACTTTTCTTGTCCCCAATTCTTTACTCTAAAAAGGTGCGACACAGGATAATATTTATAATGATAATCATCCTTAGTTTAGTTTTCCTTTTTTCTTTCCACCTGACACGATTGTGTTATCTTTGCCTTCAATAAATTAATTGGCATCTTGGGCAAATAGATACCTAACCAGGAACTGTAAGAAAAATACCGCCGATAGTCAGTTTAAGGTGAGATTCGTCGATATCAAACACCCCTGCGAGAAAATATTGATATACTACAGCTTTTTAACCGAAGTTTCCATTCAAAGGCACACCCCCTCCCAACAGACCCGCTTCGCAGGATGTTTTAAAAAATTTCTGTCATTTCTGGATACGAGATAAAAAGGCGGGAAATTTAGTGTTAATGAGATCCCGCTACGACCAGCGTGACAAACCAGACAACGTAGTTTATAGTAACCTACGTAGTTTTTGGGTGTGCATTTGGAAAACGCTCGTTTTCTAAATGCGCATTCAAAAACTTCATAGCCCCGTTCTTCGCAGGCTACTGTAAAGACAACTGTAAAACACCAAATGCGTAAAGATTTTTTTGAATTTTTACCAGCCTCGTTTCCAGTGCCTCTCTCTTTTTCCTCCCTTGGGAACAGGGTTGATTGTTTTTTTTTTTTTTTTTTTTTTGCGTGACGATCATGCAGAATGTGTGAAACAGTACCGGGATTTTGTAATCAGATTGTGCATAGCGACCTTAACTAGACAAGGCCCGATATTAAATGCATCTTCTTTTTAAAACTAAGCTGTTCATAATTGGAATACGCAAATAAAGTCAACGATCACACAAATAATTTGACCAATTATTTTAAAATACAAAACATACCGTATTTACTCGAATAAGCGCCCCCCGATTAAGCGCCGCAATTGGGACAAAAAAGTTAATAAGCGCCGCCCCCGAATAAGCGCCGCAGCCCCGGTGCGGCGCTTTTTCGAGGGATTCCGTTTAACTAAAATAGCAGTACAAATCAGTTCTAAAACAAACTGGGACATTTCTTTCCATCAAAAGCGATGTTTTGCAGTTTGATGTGTTTGTTTTTCCGCTTGCCCATAAGTTTTCTATCCAACATTTTTACAATATGTAGTTCTCTGGTAGTTCTGTATATGTTGTGAAGGTCGCGAACATTGCCAGGACAGCTAGCACCACTTCTGTTTTCAGCAAGAGACGAATACTGACAATCAAAAGACGCTATTTTCAATTACTGTAAAATATAAGATTCCTTGTGGCGTCCAAATTTTAAATAAGCGCCGCCCTCAAATAAGCGCCGCCCTCGAATAAGCGCCGCACTTGAAGCGCGAAAAATTAAATAAGCGCCGCGGCGCTTATTCGAGTAAATACGGTATACTAAGCTGCTAACCTCCTCGAGAGAGTACGAGTTTCGCCTCACAATCTAATAGAGAGTCTTCAATAACACGGTAGGTTCCCACAACGACACATTTAACATTAGCCGGATTAGTGGCACTGGATCCGCACCCAGGGGGGGGGGGGGAGGGTACTCCGGGATCCAAGTGACGGGGCGGGATGTGCGAAGGATATTTTGGGGGTCGAAATTTTCGATTCCGGGATTTTTTTGGGTAGGAGAATTTGGCAGGTATTTTTTTGGGTGACTTGATTTAAATAGGGGATTTTTTTGGGGATTAAAATCAAACTAAAGTGCCTTGGCGCGGCCTTGGCAATTTAGGGGGAATTTGACTAGGGATTTTTTTGCTCGTTTTTTTTGGTCCAGGGATTTTTTTGGGTAATGTCGGGAGACTTAGGGATTTTTTTGGGTCCTGAGTTTTGCCTCCATTCGATCATCCCCGTCACTTTGATCCCGGAGTACCCCACCTCCCTGGGGATCCGCACGCTCCTCCAACAAGTGTGGCAAAACCACATGAAGCCATTGATCGTGAATTAAAGCACAATTCTACTAGTTTTCCAGCTAGGTATTTCGCAACCCAAAGTGTGCACAACACAGTTGGAAGTTAATTTTAAAAACAAGACAACAACAGCAGTTTTCCAAGGGCAATATCGTTTGTTCCCACAAACACGTGTACCGCAATATCGGGAAATTTGATACCAGGAAGTAGCGAACCGCTGTCACACATCCGGGTGATAAAAAATATGTACTCACGACGCTGTCAGCCGCCGCTCTCTCGTCCGCGGGTGGGGTCTTCCTCCGTTCGTGTGTCTTTCGTGCGTGCATTCTTCGCCACGGCGGGCACAGATTCTCATTTGAGGCTTGATTTTGACTCTGAAACATAATAAATGAATTCTCTCGGCTATTTGGGAGACTAAAAATACTATTTGACGGGGGATAAGACCCAAATTCGAACTTTTCTAGATCAATGCGTGCGATAACAATCGCAACATGAAAGGTCAAACCGCCAAGTAATTAGCTCAAGTGTCATGTTTTCAAGCCGCTCTCGATTTTTTCCGTTTTATTTACCTAATCTAGTTTTTGGATAAAATCGAAGATGAAGTGATACCTTTATTAAGAAAAATAGTTTTGACAGCCTAATCCATGTACCAGATTGACTTTTCGGCTCACGAAGTTGACCTAAATTTAAGCGTGATGCAACATGGCCGAAGCGTATAATTTTGAAAATTTGATAAAAATTCAGATTTAAATTTTATTCGGATCTGAGAGCGTTAAATAACTGTTGAAAGATGATATTTTAATACTATGTACCAGCCTTTACTGCTACGGATCATATTTTTTTATGCTCGCCTTCGAAAAAAGTGGTATTTTAGAGCCGAATTTGGCGCTTCGAGCGGCCAAATCCGAAGAGTCGTCTCGACGAAAAAAATAAAAATCGAAACAATCTCAAAGATACATTTTTGAAACAAGTAAGTATAAGTCTTTATCCTGACAAAGTTTGAGAAAATCGATTTTATTTATCTTGCATATGTACAGGCGATTCTAAGAGCAGGACCCTCTTAATAGAGGTTGGCCGCTTAATAGAGGTACAATATAAATTGGAAAGGAATGGCCGTAAACATGGTTTCATTCACTCTGTATAGCAAAATGCTTTTAAAAAGTGAATATATTTAAGGATAAATCCAAAATTCATTGTAACAAAACAACAAGTGCATTTCCACCCCATAGCTCTGACACAGAGGGCACGGCGGTTGAAATTTACAGTATTTCTTCGGGTTGATAATGACACCCCTCTGTAACAGACCCAGTGGAACCCGACCCAGTGGATTATTTTCCCCTACCCAGTGAAAATTTAGTCTCCCCGGTACCCAGCGAATATTTTGATTTTACCCGCCTATTTTTGTGCTTGCCCAGTGGCTGTGCGTTGTGACTTATGTCGAACAAACCTATAAAGAACGAGCCCAAATAAGTCGACCCAGTGGGAAGTTGGCCAACCCAGTGACTTTTTTCAGATTCCACTGGGTCTGCTACAGAGGGGTGTATAATGTATAGAAAAATATGCAAAACATCGTTGACAAAATTCTTCAGCCTTTGCTTCAACAGTTAGTATGTAAAAACAGCAAAAAAGTTAGCTCAAGATATTTCACGGACAATATTTATCATCTATCACCATTTCGCTTGGAATGATATTTTGCTGGCCGCTTAATGGAGGTAAAAAAACATATAAATAATACACTTGCGACAGCAAAAAGGTGGCCGCTGCTGCTTACTAGAGGTGGCCGTTGAAAAGAGGTATCAAATACAGCAGTTAAGTGACAAATAAATCGGGACTTTGGAAAGTGGCCGCTTAATGGAGGGTGGCCGCTTAATAGGTGGCCGCTTAATAGAGGTCGGACTGTTTTAACATACCAAGGACAACAAATAAATTTCCCACGGTATTTTATATTGTATGGGAATACCCACCATAATAAATTAATTGTTGCCGTTGTTGTGGCGGAATTATTGCACCCCTGGCAACGAATCAAACTTTTAACTTTAGATACCCAAGAGAGCAGTCGTCAAAACCAAATTGTTCTGGGTCTATGGAGCCGATAAACCAAAGCACGAGGAAATGCTTTTATCGCTGCGTGCATTACAATAGTTAAGATTCCGATGGTAAATTCTGGAGCTAAATCACACGTCGCATCTCGGAAAAGGTTGACGGCGAGCTCAGACGCCCAACGCGACCTTAAGTCTTATCTCGGACGAATCGTGAACACAAAACGACACAAGATTGTTCTAGAACATTTGTGGGTTACTTTCGCTACTCCGCACAAAGAGGATCAAATATTTGCTTAATCCAGGAAAAAATTAACAACAAGCAAAAAACGGTTGTGCACCGTTTGGTCTTCCACAATTTTATTTGCCGGGTCACAATTTTTTCACGCCATTCCGCTGTGCAAAAGGGGAGTTAGTTTCCTAAACTGAAGTAATGAAGTCGAAGCTAATACAATAGTTTGATCCTCGATAATTATGTGAAATAGTATCATAGTATGGTACCTATAAAGAACACTAACGTCTGAAGGGTGCATATTCTATATTTATGCGTTTGGCGGTTGCGGCTTGCGCGCGTAATAGCTAAATAATAGCGGCGATTTCTTTTGCGGCTGAACTAGCATCCCTCAGGGAAAACCGCTACGAGCTCGAGTGTTTCTAGTAAGACCAAAGTGGGGAAAAAGTGGCATTCAGGTCACACGAAAGACTCCGGGAAGACTAAACGTAGAACAAAGCAAGGTTCTTCAGTCCCTTTTGCATTACGTCTGTAAGGATGACAAATAAACTTCAAAATCTTGTAAGAGTATCAGTGCTTTCAACAGTAAAATGCATTTTTTTGAGAGGTGAACTTGCGCTAACAGGAGAACTGATTGACAACCATGTTGTCTTGTAATTTAAGAAGTATTGTCACCGTATCTATAGGCTTTCTTTTCTTTGTTTTGTCTTTGTGTGTACTGAAATGAATAAAAAAATAAAAAAAAAAACAGGAGAACTGATATGCGTGGAAAACTATGCAGGATTGTCACGTTTTGATCTCAACTCTCGGATACTCTGAAAGAAAATTGAGGCGTTTCTGTTCCCTCAGCCGCGGTTTCCTACACAGACAGAATAAACTTGGCTTCTGGAAACGGGATGAACGTCATAATGTTATTGATTAAACGGTCGTTAACTTCCTTAATATATGTATAGAATACATCGGATGTTGTGGATGTCAAGGAACAAAGCCCCAATAACCGCGGTCACGTACCTCCGAGAACAAAGAATTATGTAAATTTTTACTTGGTTGAGACTGATGTAATGTTCAGTCATGGAATAAAAAGCATTTTTTTGAAAAAGAAACGAAGATTTTGTCAGGACAATTTCGTGCGTGGCTAAGTGCCGATAAGTGTTTTTGATATCAGCATTCATATATTTCGTTGCCGGCTTCTTGCAAACCAACGGAAATGCCACACAACTTATGCACAGTTCCGCCTAGTACCAGTATCCGGGCCAAAAAAGATCAACTTGACCAAACTGTTCCAAAAATGTCAATCCTGTTTTTTTTTTTTACAATTCACGACTCGAAGAACTAATGAAGAGCTTTTGCAAAAAATAAGTAAAGAAAGAAAGAAAGAGGACAAACAATGCCTGCAAAGCACATTCACCTGAACCAGCTCCCTACCGCGTATACCAGTTGTCATGTTGCTTTACGCTCGGGGCGGCACCAGGTGAATATATCGATCACATACCCCATCGTTCCAAGGAAAATATCCCTTATACAAAACGTTAACGACATTCAAATTTACTAGATTGCTCTCCTAGTATCGATTGAATTGCCGGAAACTGAGCTCTTTTTGGCCGGATAGGGATCTGGGCACCTAAGAGGCAAACAAATTTAATATACTTGGCTAAAACTATCCACCCTACATTTTACTGGCAAATATAAAAGAATGTCCTAGGAATGTATTTCTGATTAAAAAGGAGACATCATTATGATAAAAACAAACTGGCCGGATATTGGCTAGTAAATGGTATCATTAAGTGCAAACCACTGAAACAACATTGCCGAATGGTTGGGGCCGAAAAAAAAAAACCACCCTTGACCCTTATTTGAAAAAAAAAATTAAAACAAGAATAACAGTTTATAGGCGACCAGCGTGTTTAAGGTGACAGAAAGAGCTGTTGATGATACAAAATTCCATGCCTTGGCTCTGGACGAACATTTTATAGTTGAATGTGGAACTTGCTCGAGGTGTGCAGCATAACTGACACAACCACATCTTTCATTACACGACTGCTAGCTACCCAGTCACATACACGCACGCATGTGATTCAGATCACCGTACGGGCAAAATTGTCCTGTTTTAATATTGTTCTTACTATGATGGGAATTTTATCAGAACAAGAGAAAATTCTTCGAAAAGTCCCACTGTCTTCAGTGTCTGGTTGCTTGGTCAAGATTGCGGTAGATATTGCACTTATTGACTTCTATTGCACCTCTAGCTCAAGTTCGTCTCGGTCCATAAACCTTGCTAAAAAAAAAGCAATTGACTAATATCGTTTCTTTTTAAACCTGCGCCAGATTCACACGGAACGGTACCAGATTTTATTGTAAAAATTATTACGATTAAAAATTTCGCAACACTGTGGATGTTTAAATATACATATATATTTCTACTCTACATCTCGTCAATAAATAATAGTTTGGGGATAGAATTTGATTTGACTGTTCAGAGTCCCCCTCTGGTTTATCCGTGAATTCGTAGACTGTTCACAATCCCCTATTTTTCCGATCGTTGAGTCTAACGTGCCGCCATCGTGGTTCACGAACCCCGAATCCCTACCCACGGGGTTTTTTCACTCAAATCCCCAGTTTGTAGGGATTCGCTTTAATGAACCAAGATGGCGGCCCGTTAGACTCAACGATCGATCTCTACGACTTCACGGAAAAATAGGGGATTATGAACAGTCTAGAATTTGATAAGATTTATGACATTGTACGTCTTACATGTTCCTAACTCAGCTCAAATTTTTCAGAATTAAGAACTTTAAAAAATGTGTTTATGACAGAATCCGCCGCCCCATTGATTTATATTGATTGTATTATCAAATTCGTAGGCGGTGTCTTATTACAAGCCTTCCTCACTCCTTTCTGCAACGGCCAGTTTATTTTGTTTTTCAGTAGGGTGGTAGTTGTGGAGAGGGTCAACTCTATTATTTAATAAAACCGAGTGTGTCAAGTAAAACTAGTTTGAGTTCTGCCTGTAAGCGAGCGAGCCAAGATCAAACACTGTTTTTTAATGATGTTTTGACTTACATATAAAAAGATTTCACAAGACAGAAGCCATCTACCGCTCAGCTGCCCCTGTTACAGAGGTGTTGCCAATAACTTAAGCTAGCTGGGTTTAAAAATGATTTAAATAGTCTAATTAAATAGAACAATTACAAAACATGTTTTAAGCATAACATGTGGCTTCAACCAAACGCTTGGGTGTACATCTACAAGTCGTGGTAATGATTCAACAAGTCCCGCCTGGAATTTTTTAAAGATAACTTTTACAATAATCCCTATTTCTCCCCGTCTTTATTAAGCCCATCCCCCTTCCCTAGATGGGAAATTATGATCATCTTTAACAAGAAAACAAGGCAGCTTTACGCTTTTTTTAAGTTACACATCCGCCACATTCACTTATTTTTGTTGCTATTTTGTGAAAATTTGCTACCAAACAACATTTTGACGTCCGCTGTATGTGTACCGTACCTGATATATGATTTGAAATAAGCCCCCGCTAATAAGCATAAGCCCCTCAGCCCCCCCCCCCCCCCCCCGTCAAAAGATCTTGAAAAGAAATAAGCTCCCGAGGGCTAAATAGAGCTTTTAAAGTAAAAAAAAAAAAAGAAGGGGGTCGAACGGGGAATGAAAAAAAAGAAAGGGGGGAAACCAAGGGAAATGAAAGTTGCGAGACCGAGCGAGTTGCGGGGTTCTACTGTAATTAAAACCACATAATAGGACTTTTTCATGTGTACAACTACAAAAAAAATCTCGAAGATGCACAGCCTCCTTACGCAAATATCAGAATATCCAGTTCTATTCCATGTACGACTGAATCAAACCCCAACATTAATAACACCACAACGAATAAAAGTATTCGCTGTTATTTTTGTTTCGCTGCTGCTTCTTTGTCGTATCGGTTTTAAAAAGCTTCAATTATCGTATTGTCTAACACAGGATACAACTTCAGTTTCAGTGACATAATATTTCTACGTATTTTACATAAACATCCAATTCACTTTATCCAAATGCTGCCCTGATGTACAAGCTAAAATACTGATAATCATTTCTTAAAACAGTAAAACACATGACAGGCGTATTACACAATACTCCACAAAACCCTTACAACCTACAAAGCCTCCTTTACTTAATAGCAAAATAGCTGTCTCTACTGGAAACAAGATCGTGCATACTCCAAGTAGCCAAAACTGTAACCGTCAATGTAAGCCAAGAGTTTCTTTGACGCGTGACACCTTGAACAAACAGTTCACCAAGGAGCCCTTCAACTTCTCGCGAACCCAGATCCTACTCAGGCAGGGATCATGCAACATACGCAGGCGCCTGCAAGAAACATCCCAATACAGTGACCAGCACCGCTATCCCAAAAACCCACAGTGACAGTTTATCCATCACCATGGCAGCAATACGCCACTCCTCTTTGTGATTGTTGAGTCTATCGTCCACGACCGAATTCTCGACAAGAGTGTCAACCCTGTCGAGAATTCTCTCACCGAGTTGCAGAACAGGATCCTGAAAACCGTCCTGCTGGTTTAGCGAGATTTCTGACGTATTCAGCGCCTGTGAAACAGAAAGAAAACCGTTTTGCGTCGTTGAAGTAATATGCCTGTAATGGCTGTCATACGGGTTGTTGTTGTGGCCGTTAAGCACGTGAAGTTTAGTCCTTAGCTGATGTTTTTTACCAACTGGATCCAAAGCCGTTTGGATAGTTGCCTTTCGACCAGTGTTTTTACGCAGATTTGAATGTTCTTGAAGACGTTTGAGGTTGTCCATGCTGATTCCGAAGAAGTTCCCGAGATAGCCGAGCACGTATTTTCGGACCCAAGTCGGCATCTCGATGACATCCGAGTGATAGTACTTCAAGATGTAGCAAGTCCACACCAGGCCTATAGCCATCTCAACCATCCCGGCCATGTAGAACTTGGCAATGAGCGGCACCACATCTGAAGATGGTGGAATTGTCTCCGCCACCACCAACATAAAAACCGTCATAGCAAGAAGAATGGTTATTGTAAGCGAAATACGTTCACCTGTAAAGGGCGAGATAACACAGTATAAATTCACACATTTATTATATGAGACATACGTTGCTTACTAATTTACGTGGGGAAATGGGACACAGAACCAAACTAAATTTACAAGGTATACTCGACTTTGTAATAACGTTTTCGACCTTTAAGTTAGTAACAGATTATAGTTGCCAGAATGAAGAAGTTGGAAATGATAGACAAGAACCACATTAAAAAAACCCAATGCCCTTGTACTTAAAAACCCTCTGCTTAGATTTTAAATCAAAGTCTCTTCGGATTCGCGTGCGTGGTCGGGTTCCTGGCGTCTGCCCGCTTGCTCCTCTCCCGCGCCTTTCGGCTCGTCCGCGCTGGGTCCTTCCTCCCCCGCCCCGCTCCGCCGGCGTCGCGCGCGCCGCGCGCCGCGTCGCCTGGGCCGCTGTGTGTTCGGCCTGCGCCGGCGCCTCGGCGCTTCGGCGTCCGCCTCGCTGCGTGTCTGGCTCTCGGGTCGCCCCGCGCCTGTGTGCTCGTGGCGGGCGTCTCCCCTCCCGGCGTCGCGTGGCCCCTTCCCCGTCCGCGGTCCGTCCCTCCCTGGCGGCGGGTGCCTTCCGCTCCTGCTGGCCCCCTCTCTCGCTTTCTCTTCTGGCGGTCGGTGTTCGGTTGGTGTGCTGTGTCGGTGCGCTCCTTTTTTCCGCGCTGTCGCCTTCGCCCGTGCGTGGGCTGCTGTCACTTCGTTGCGTCCGTCCTGTCGCGGTCCCCACGCGGAGTTCCCTTGGCGTCCCTGGGTCGGCTCCCTTCCGTCGCCCCCGTCGCTTCTCGTGCGTCGCGAAAAAAGGACTCGTTCAAAATGCCACGCATGACCCTAAGTAACTAAAAACTAGCTACACAGGCTAAATAAAAACTATCCTCTGGGTGGTCCTTTACTTTACAACCCTCCCCTTCCCTCGACCCAAATAACAGATGCAAAGGAGACCAACTTTGACTGACCCGACTCTGCAGGAAGTACGAAGGACACATTTATCAACACAGTAATGATGACTAGCGGTAATATCAGGTTCATCATGTAAAACAGAGAGCGTCGTTGGATGATGATCGTGTATGTCACATCCGGGAACGGCTCCTCGCAACAAAAGTATTTAATAACATTCCGCACGGCCGGAGCACCGACCAGATTCCACTCAGCGCTTTCGATGTAATTTCCTAGGTCAGCAGAGGAGCTCTCATTCGTGACATCCAGTCTGAATCCATCGTAAGTCCAGGAACCGAATTTCATTTTACAATACTGTGTGTCGAATGGGAAATGCTGTATATCGATTCGACATTTGCTCTTGAAGGTGACCGGAGCAAGCCAGACGTTCTTTCCCGTGTGATGAAGAACAACCCTGAAGTTTAGCCGGTCCAGGTTGCCGCCAAAGCTAATGTCGTCGTCAGCGCTGTAAACAATTATGGAAAACATTATTACCTAGTGCTTCAATTGGCTACATTTAAACAGAGAAGGGTCCGGGAACAAGTTTTTTGAGTTAATAGATTTTCATAAATTGAATGAAGCCCACCACGAAATAAAGCATCTCATAAAAGGTTAATTTTGCCAAGTTCGATAATAATAAGACTTTATTTATTGGCCCAGTAGATTACAATTTGGCCCTCTGTTTCAGAGAAGCTGTCTGAACGAAACGTGGGCGTCCGAAAATCAAACAAAATAGGTGTAATGGCGTTAAGTGTTTTGCGGTCCTCTTGAGCCGGATTTAAATTGCTTTGAATCGCCCCCACCAGAAAAGACTTTCCTTCGCGGCTCCTTTGCACCAGTTCGAGAAAGTGCCGTGTTGGTTTTCAGACAAAAACAAAACATGGATAGCTTGATTAGCTGAATAAAATACAAAACTACAAAATACTTACTTCTCATACAAAACAATATCAGGAAGCCAAACATTCTTTGGAGCAACATTGATTGTTGTTAATCCGCCGTATTCACTGCTGTTCCATGATAATAATGGATTATTCCATATCTAGGAATAAATGAACGGCATGATTTAACCAAAAACAAAATAAACGTTATGTCCATCTCACTCGACTCAACTGACTTAAGAATACAAAAATCGAGACCCTACACGTTATTGTGCTATTGTCCTTAACTTGTTTTATTGCTTTCCCTTCACAAGGTTTCTTAAGTGCACCCCTTGTGTTTGTGATCTTCCTTGTTTCCACCCAAAGGGGGGGGGGGGGGGGGGGGGGAGGCACTCCAATATATGAGCTTAATAGGTTTGTGCTACTGTGTAAGGGTATGGTTGGTTATGGCAGTTTAGTCTGGGGTAGGGTAAAGAAATCAGAGAATTTTGGTCTAGAGTAGGGCCGGTATCGTTCGCCGGGAAACTGATCGGTGGTTAGGTATGACGAATTATTTTAAGTACAGAATAAGAATAGAAACTCGGAAGAGAAAGAGGCTTTTCAAAACGTAAATAAAATCATCGCGGCGTCATTGTTGACAGATGTTCCATTAAAAACACTGATAAAGATACAGTTCTAAAACTCTGGGATGGTAGGGGTTTTTAGTGACTAGTCAGTATAGAGTTGCAAAATCAGCTGAACATGGTCTGGTATAGGGTTAGGGTTTCGAAATACTAGCGGCACACCCCAACCCAAAAATATATAGAGTGCCCCCGGCTTGTTTCTTTCAAACCCGGGGGGGGGGGGGGGTACTCAAAAAAGTTTTGTACGGGGAGGCTCCGCCCCAAGTTCTAACCCCTTACCCTTTTATATACCATTTTTGACAGAAATTGTACCCCTTTCGTATACCTTTAACTGAAAAAAGGTACCCCTTTCATATACCTAAGAGGCATGGCGTGGAGTTAATATAGGACGTCATTTTTATGTAGCGCTTAATAAATTAAAATAATACAGCCATAAATTGCGTCTGTTCGAAATATTTTAATTAAAGGCCCTTTTAAATAGCCAAATGACATATTTCCATACCCTTTCATATACTTAAACTCGTGAAATCCCTACCCTTTTATATACCTGACGCCTGAAAAAGGTACCCCTTTCGGGCGGAGCCTCCCCGTATAGGCCATTATAGGGAGTACCCCCCCGGGCTTTCAAAGCGCTAATTCATTTCTCGTTCCATACATCTTCCCAGTCCCTAACTACTTCTGCACATTTTCACTGTCTCCTGTTCTTTCTACGATAAATTGCACTGCAAGTCCACTCACAGCAAAGCAATGAAACAGTCCCGTAAATAGCTTTAATTTCCAACCAAACACTGAGTTATCGTGAACACTTGTTCGCAAGCACTCTGAAAAATGCGACCTCCTGTCGCTTAGCAACGTCCCGGACTGAGAGAGGTTAGTTGTTTCGTTGAAATATAAACGTGTTTGTTTTCATATCATGGGTATACAGTATTACAAGCCTTTCTTTAAGGCGAAAAATGCCTGTGCATGTAAAAAATGTACTGTCTTACCTGTCTCACCCAGGCGCTTGTTGTCAAAATTTGATTCTTTTCATCCTAAATGCAAAGTGAGATTCGAGTTTTAGTTCGTGATGTGCATATAGTGTGGAATGGTGTCTATGGAACTAACCCTTTAGAAGCGTGGTCATAAGATAATATAAAAAAGTCTGTTTTCAAGCCCACACATCTTCTGTAGCATGAAGCGGTAGGCGTATTGCTTCTTCTCTTAATGATGACAAGCTACAGGTAACCTTCTAGCATTGCGTCAGGTTAATCTAACAGTTTGCTGATAACCTTTACATTTCAGGGTTGAGTCGAGAGGGACTTTGTATAAAAATGTGAATTTTCTTGCTCAAGAAAATTATATGCACAACGACCTGGCTAGAGCACGATCCTGGAGAGTGGACTGCTCGAGCCATGGGGCGTTGTGCCTCCTATATGATTTGTCATTTCTTATTACCTAATTACAATTGTTTTATTGCAAGTCTAAGGTGTTAAATCGAGGTATTGGCATGTGACATATATTTCGTAATCTGTTTTAAGGGTTAAGGTATGTTCCAATGTGATGGATTGGGGACGCCCAGTAGGTCATTCATGCTTGGGAGTAGCTGATGGAGTATTGCAACTCCTCCTGGATGCATGGGGCCCTTGACCAACACAGGTTCCCTCCTAGCATTTTTTACTATAGGTTGCCCACAGTATTAGTAGATCGAGGCTCCGAGAGGGTTGGCGTCTCCAATAACCCAACAAAAGGAACCCAGCAGGGCTTGAACCAGAACTTTTATCCATGTGGGGGGGGGGGGGGGGTATACAAAATTAAAACCGTGGTGCTGACGTAAGGGGTAGGACTTGCAGGATCTCAGCGACGCAGTTCCACTAAATAGTACTTATAATACCCTCCAGCGTCGGACGAAGAACGCTAACATGGTTCAAAATTCTTACCACATCCACAATCTGATTGAGTGTTAAACCAAATACAACTACGACCGCATCTGTGTCGTTCACAACTGGTCGTTCGTTTTTGTCGTAGTTGGAGTGAAAGAGTTTCTTCAATAACGCTCGTTCATATTTACTGGCCTGGCAGTCTACAAAACAACAAAACGAAAAAAGTTGTTTTTTTAAGAACTTAAAACGTAAAAGTTTTATTAAAAGTAAGCCTGTTGCTATGTTTAAATTGCGTCATTTTTTTTGCGTCATTTAGTGCGCGCATGACCGCGCGCGCACACCGTGAGGACATTACGGGGGTTTCAGGAAACGCTCGGCAGGGAAATAAACGGTCGTTTTCTTTTACTTTTATTACAAAAATAGCCCTATTATGCCATTACTTTTGCCTTTTTCGGCAAAATTTAGGCGTTTCACTGCAGTTGTGTGTCACTAAAGGACAATTCTCTTATTCAACAGCTAGCAAAATCATTCTTCATGCAATTAGCGCCTCTCAACCAAGACTAGGTTTTTTAATACTGCTTCTTAATTGGTACTTATGAAATATAAGTATAAAATACGATAACTTAAAGCAAAAACAAGCATGGTGACACCCGCTTTTTATATCATTTTTTTTGATCAGTGCAAAGTTTAAAAAATATATTTGATTAAAATGCTTTTCCAATGGAATCACCTTAACCATCCATTCTTCGAGCCTTTGTCTTGCGTACTCCCTTTTTGTTCCATTAGCATTTTCACCAAGGCTGTAGTTTCATATTTAAAATTTTCACGCTTAATAATGATGTCTTATTATTCTGCTATCCTATTTTATCATTTTACTGACCTAATATTCTTCGATATCAGTAATTTTCTTAGAACTTTTTCTTTCTTTTCATTTTCTTTTCTTGGGTTATAACTGAATTAGCTGGATTATCGGACATATATAATAATAAAGGTATTAATATTCTGTACGTTATTTCGGAATTTTTCAAGAAGTTCCAAAATTAGACCAAATGGTAAACAAGAAAATTTATAGAAGAACTGAGTAATTTAAATGACAAAGAAAAAAAGTGGACCGGCCATTTTCGCGCCAAAATACAAGATTAATGCACCTCGCGCGTTACGTGTCGAACTCGTGGCTGTCAATGGCAATAAATCGTACTCAAAACAATTCAAAATCGATCAAATTAGACCCCCTTTTCGTTAATTTCATCCCAGGAAAAATATAATCGAGCATTAAAGGCAAATAACAGTAAGTCTAGCCTGAAACAGTTTATTTTCGAGCCATAAACAATCAAGATAGCGAGAAGAAAACCACTTCGACATCGAGGAGGACCACCTTGCATATACTAATTTTGTTTAGCAACATCCTCCAAACAGTCCGGATACCAGTTTCAGTGGCTCCTAAATTTAGATGTGTTTTAGTTTCAGCCGCTGCTAATTCTAAATTTAGCTATTTTTAAGCCATTGATCTATTTTCATTTCTTTTTGTATTATTATTAGCTTTTCTTGGTCTCGCCATGGGTATTTCAGTCTCCTATCCCTTACTGCGTCAGAAAAAGGAAGGAAACTTAAGAACTATGGCCAGACAAGACTCGTCTGATATGGTGCCGAAGTTTGAAAAAATATATGTTTTAAAAGACGGTATATAAATAGTTGGATATATGTTGCTGAATAAGGGATCGTTCATTTCTTTATGAGAAAGAAGGGAGGGGATTAAAACGGTTTTAGGGAATTTAAATTAATACAAAAAACAGCTTATCTGCTTCAAGCAGATGGAACGTTTTAGAAGCAGAGGAAACAAATGGAGGGCTTATGAAGAGAAACACAAAAACATAGTCCATTTTGCAGTAAAAGTGCGGTCGGAAAACAAGTGAAAAAAAAAGAACTGCTTTTAACGTCTTTAGAAAAACAAATTGATTTTGAGGAGGGTGTCGTGTTTCATGAAGTACTTTGTTGACTATGTTTTGAGATAAATATATCTCGTGATGTTATGATATGGGATACATCGTCGCGTTTAAAATGTTAATAGCATTTTAGGGTGTCATATTTGTTTTACGGGTATTTTAGGTGAGGTAGGAGTTGTTTGATCATGACGGCTTCATTTAGACCTCCCGGTAAGTACCCCCTCCCCCTCCCTCCTACCTCCCTCCCCTTGGGCTGAGTCTACATCCCGCAGGCAGACTCGTGCAGCTGCTAGCTAAGTATACTGCTTTATTGTTAGAAGTTCTAAAGTCAGAACAGCATTAATAGTTTCGGGTTTTATGCGATTAAATGGAGTTAATTTCACGAAAACCGGTGATGTAGCATGAAAACGGTCTTCTTTTCGCCAATTATTCACAAACTAGCACGATACGAGCTCCTCTAAAGCACTTCTGACCTTTTCGTGACAGCAAAGGGCCAAAACTTTCCATTTCGGTATTTAGTCTAAAAATCCTTTTAGAAAAAAATCGACTCCTGTTTAGACGACTACTCATGATTAATACTATAAATTATTAAAACTATCCCGAGGCTTAATTGCATTATAAAAGGAAAAATAAATAGTAAAAATAGACTCATTGTAATAATGAGATAGTATAAATTACCATGTTTTTACCACTATCGCACATCTTGTAAGTGATACTACCATCGCTCTTATACTGATTACAAATATCTGTCAAGTGCTGTTTGCTACTTTTAAAGGCAAATTTTAAAACCTAGGCAGATCATAACAGGTCGAAAAAAAGATGTTTCAATCACAGATGAGCGGTTTTTTTTGGATGTCGTGCCAATAGTTCTAAATTATTGAGAATTTTAATATGTTTTTGGAAAAGTCCCGTAATTCTTTTTCATACATGACAGTTTCAAACGCAGACTTTCAAAGCGGTTTTTTTTTTTCCTTTGTTTGCTTTTTTTTTTTTTTTTTTTTTTTTAATTAGCCAGGTACTGTACACACGGCGCAACTTTAGCAATATATTCGGAACATGGTGTTATACATGTACCAAGTCGTACATTGCATTTATTATATCGGGAAAAGAACTTACCTTGAAGAAACGCAGTCCAAGCGAGAATCAGTAAGATTAAACGTCGGGCGATTGCCATTACTTTATACTCAAACAAGTCGATGGCCAACTCGACGCTTCCACCTATAAGCAGAAAGAAGTATTTATTTATTCAGAGGTTTTTGCTTGGGTGGCAAATTTACACCTCTATAAGGTATCGCCATAAGGCTACCAGCTTAGGTGTTAATGAAGCGCTGTAATACCATTATGTTTAACCAAGTTTCAACGGGTTTCGACATTGATATAAATTTTTAAAAGGTCGCTACCTGTTAGAAAAGGTGATCTGTACTTACTTCAAAGGCCAGTGTCCGACTGAAGAACTATCGTATTAAAAGTAAAACTTTTTTTAAAAATAAAAGCAATCGTGATAAATTTCAGTGCACAATCAAACGCTTGAAATACGGATACGCACATAGAAATGGAGACTTTGTACTTTTCGCCTGTATTTAGTTTGTGTCTGAGAAAAGCGTTTCTCCGTCTTAATGATAGGCATGATAAAAAAGACAGGAAATGTACATATATTAGTTAATTTTCAACTTAATATCGCTCAAAACTCACTTATCTACTAGTTCGGAATAAAGCAGAGAGAATATACACATTACACCTATAGTATCGCTGCCTAATTTAAATGTTTCTTTTAAATTTGAAATTCTTGTCAGGGATATTTATCTGCAAGACAATGAAAATATAGATAACAAAAGCCTTAAGTGTTACACGCCAACTTTAATTTTGTTTCAATTAAGATGGCCTGTTCGTAGCCTGTAACCAAGACATTCATTTTGTTTTTTGTTGGGGCCCCCCCCACCCCCCCCCCCCCCCTAAATTTAAAACACACTTCTTTTTTTGGGCAAAAAGTTAGGTTTGGGGAGGGGTAGGTGGGCAGTTTCCCAGAAACGACTATTGATCCGCATATTTAACGTTTTCACAGACAGTAGCATCTCAAATTGTCGGTGCCTGTGCCAGACTTTTAATACGCAAAGCTAATAAACAATTTACAATTAAAGCCAACTTTTTTTGCAGACTTAAGCCTCAGTTTGTATGGTCACAAGTCACAAAGATATTTAAATCTTTTTAGTAATTTGTATTCTGAAAACTTTGAAGCTTCTACTTAAAGGCGGTATTTATGGCTGTGTATATATAATAAGGTAAGGAAGATTTTCACTGTCGCGTAAATTAACATACGGTAATTCAAAAATAAAGCCAACTTTTTTTTGCAGACTCATACCTCAGTTTGTATGGTCAAAAGTCACCAAGATACTCAAATCTCTTAGTAATTTGTATTCTAAAAACATTTCAGCCTCTTTTAAAAAGGCGGTATTTATTTATGGTAATTTTTGTATCCTAAAAACATTTCAGCCTCTTAAGGCGGTATTTATAAAAAAAGTAGTAAAAACAATTGTACATTCTGTTTGCTTTTGTCTGTTTTTCAGCGATTTGAAGCGTGCAAAAGCAAACACCTCCTCCAGATCATCAACTACATTGTATCGTCTGGCGTAATTTGTAGCTGTTATTTTTTGGCTACAAACAACAGCTGCGACAGAGACCCAAAAAAGTGTGTCCTGCACTAATTAAAGACAAACATCAAGAAACACTTGACTAACAGCCAAATAGGAACTACTACGTTATTGTTATTGCCAACGAGACAGCCGAGCCAAGAGGCGAGGCTGTCGAGGCGGCAGAATCATAGAGCCGTGTGCGTATGAGTGTATAGGCAGAGAAAATCTTAAGTTCTGCGTAAGGGACTTTTTTTTTGACCATATTTGGGTGTAAGTAAACCCCATATTTGGGTTGTATTGTTCTTCCCAACTGGTTCCCAGTCTCTCACTCCTTGCTAGAGAGCAAATGTCCAAAATGGCGTCCACGCGGCTCGCTGTTAAAATTGTCAATGTGGTCTTTCATCCCTTTACCGATCAATACACCTTTAGGGAATTATAAATCGAAAGAGAATACCCTACAGAATATTCGACCGCCGAAAAAATGAACATCAAGGTCTTCAAAGCGATGAAATAATGTTTCGACTTTGGGAGTCCTTTGATTTACGATCGAAGAGAGACATGAAAATCAAAAGCGGACTGTTGACTTCAAATAGAGTTTTCTTGACTTATGAGAATGCTGAAGTCGGGTAAATGCTACCTTTTAGTGTTGATTGTGTTTATAGTAATTGTTTGACCGATGATTTATTCCAAATCAAATACCGTTTATATATTATTTGGCACGCATTTTCGCTCCGCGAATAACATCAATAACATCAATACAAAGCGACGCTCACTAAAGCATAACAGCTCTTATTAAAACGGCATCGATGCAAGCATAAGCACAAGCGCAAGCACAAGCACAAGGATCAAAATTTGTCCTTTTCATGTGCTTGCGCTTGTGCTTGCGTTCGTGTGAAAACAAACATCGCATAAGCACAAGAAAAGTGTTTACGTCTAGCCGTGTCTAGCCAATTGAAGTACTCGTTCCAGCATTTGAACAAAGTCGCCGAGGCCGTAGTTGATTTTGATAAACGTTTTTCGAGAATGTTCGGAGAAGTGTAGACAAAAAAACAAAAAGGCCCAGGCGCGGACTTGAGTAGCGAAAAAAACGGAGACGAATGCTTTCTTTAAAAATATTTATAATCCCAAATGTTTCGTTTTTCTCCTTTATTAGTCGCTTTCACTTTCTTCGTCACACGAGTAGAGGAGAGTTTCTGCCACAATATTTGCAGGGAGAACGGAGTCGAGAACGAAGCCTTCTAACTTGTAAACATCGTATTCTTATGTTAACGTGCTTGTGCTTATGTCGACGTTCGTTTTCACTTGGCACGAACTACTTATGCTGCTTGCGTTTGTGCTTGCGCTTGTGCTTGCGTCGCTAGTGAAAACCAGGCTTAAAATTACTGCATGTCATACGCACAAGAAAGTCAAACGTTTTTTTGCTTCTAACAGCAAATGTAATGCTAACTTGAATCAAAGTTTTGTTTCCAAATAATCCTTGACCGTTCAAGTTTTGTTTTCTGTTCAAATTTTTCAAGTTTTGCGTAACTGAACATGACACTTCGAATTCGCATGCGAGACTGAAATCTGACCCGTGCATTACTGTCTCTGATTACTGAAAATTATATTTAAAAAAAGCATCTTAGCAGTTTTGATTTTGGGACTTGATTTATAAGAAGTTCTTGAAATGCAACTATCACTTTTGTGGACGGAAACATTTTAACCATCGTTTGTTGTATTTAAAAAACAGTGATTAAACCTCATTTATTGTCTACATTTTGTGACATTTTAACGTTGAAAAGAAAGATTTGTCAAGAGTTATCAATCTGTCAAACCCATAGCCTGCGTAGCAGACATCTGTGTACGTTTTTTAGTGTGTTTAAAAAAGTGCGCGATCGCGAGAATACGCGCGCTGGAAACTACGGCGCCTGCTACGCAGGCTATCAAGCCTGTGTCATTTATGAACACCAGAGAAATAGCATTTTATTCGCATATTACCTAAAATACAATTTACCATATTTTGGTCAATTCAAATATAGTTCTATCAAAAACCATTCAATATCTGTTCTTATGAACAAACATGAGTATTTCGCTCGTTGGCACTTACCGATAGGTACAACTAGTATAGCTGGAAATTTTTCCACAACAACGCGCGCTCTTATTGGCTAATTCGAGGTCACATGACATCTAACAATAAAAACTGTTTCCCGCCAAAAGTCTCTGAGCGGGCAACATTGCAAAACCTATGACGTCAGTGGGTAACATTGCAATGTTGCCCGCGAATGTGGACGGACCAGCGCCATTTTACTAAGTCTTCGTCCTGCATGCTATATAACAAAACACTTAATGACTCGGGAAACCAGTTAATTTTGTTTCCCTCGAATCACAATGTTACTGGCCCTCGGCTTCGCCTCGGGAAACATTGAGATTCTAGCTCGGGAAACAAAATTTACTGTTTCCCTTGGGAACAGCCATTAAGTGTATACTGTTGTCTCGTACAAATAAAAAAAACTTTGCATTGCCTACGACGTTCAAATTCGTCGTTCGTATTTGATAAAATATATTATTTTAAACCCGCTGGTTTCCATGGATTTGAAGTGCATGCAAGTCGGACTTTTTTTTGACAATATTGCGGGTTTTGGGGAGGAGAAAGGTGAGGGAACAATAATCTATTTACATAAACTTGGAATTCTGCTTTGAGAACGGGTTTGCAATTGTTTTTATTAATTATGTTTGTTGATGACTGTGTCTGAATTTGCGGGCAATGAAAAAATCAATCGATTCAAAGCACAATAAGTTTATCTTAAAGATTTAACTGAGACTGCACTTTCCTTATCAGTCATTAATACATCTCATTTTAGTCTGCTTACAATACACTCTTTTTTTCTATAAGAATATTGTTTTCCGGCCCAGGCTGAATATTCTTATTTTTCTGTCGATTTCAGACTGAATAAATTCTTGTGAATGTTCTTAGATTATGGCGTATGACATTTCCGTTTTAGAATGTATTGGGGTATCACTTACAAGTGTTTGGTGTATAACTTCTTGGAGAAATGTTATTTACATCAGTCAAACAAACGGCTGGGGCTGCTTTTGCTGTTGTTTTTTTGGCTAGTTTTGCCGTTTAGAGAAAGGAAGAATTTTATACGTTTTAGTTAAGAACTTATAATTGTATTATATTTATAAATTTTCAACACACAAAATTATATTAGTTTTCAAATTCTCAGCCTCTGGTTTATTCTTTAAATATTCTTAAAATTTCGCAAATTTCAGCCTCCCATAGAAAGAAAAGAGTGTAACAGAATATTAAGTATTATATATTGTCATGCAGACAGGCGGTGAAAATAAAATAAAAGAAAAAAAAAACAACAACAACGACTAAGGAAACACTTTCATTTTCTCCTTGGACTGTTCACAGCGTATTTTTCTTCGATCATTTGAGCGCGGGAAAAGATTTCGCGAGAGAAATGGACGCCAGCGCAAAACGGGAGGCGCAAGTGTGCTCGCTGTTTCAGCCTCGCGTTCTTTTGCTGTGAAAAATAGGGAGGCTGTGTTCGTTTTCATCCTTTAGTGACGTATATTACGTACCATTAAATTATCAGACTCACCACGAGGAGAAACGTAGGGCAGTCTTAAAGGCAAACTTAAAATATATCGAGCCAAGAAATGAAATGGTAATGAAGACTCACCTTACCGCACAGGTAAACTTTATGTTCAAGCACTGTTTTAACCCTGTTATTACTTTTTGAAAGAAAGAGAAAAATAGTGTGTTTCCTGGAGTTTCCTTTGTTCACTTCCAACTAAATATTATTAACACTTCGAACTGGAAGTGCTATGAAGTGAATAAACAATTCTGAAGAACACCACGCTGTTTAAAAAGTCATTAGCTGAAGTCAAAGAAGATTTATTGGCACTTCGAGGCAATTTGTTAACTTTTCAATATTCCTCGCTGTTGACTTTTCATTTCAACGCTTAAGCTGTGAAAAAAAAATTCCAACAAAGAAAGCCGAAACGAATTCAAATCTTGGGCAAATAACAAATGATTACCAGGTGGTAAGGGATTCAAACTGGCCAGCTTACAATACTCGGAGTTCATATCCACATAATTGAATTTGGTTCCAAATCTTTCCAACCGCTAAAAGTGAAAGTAATTTTACAAACGTGCTGAGCCTTAAATTTTGTTTTTAGCACAGGAAAGGTGCTAAGCCGGTCATTTAAGCAAAACAAAATTTATATTCTCGTTGCATGAGTAAAAATAAAGTTTCTTTTGACTTAAACTCCAACTGGCAGTGATTTTCTATACTGCCGGAAACTAAAATGGCAACTTTACCCGCGAAAAACCTGATCAATTGTACGTTAATTTTTCATAGCAAAGTTAATTTAAAGTTTCGCATATTTCACATGCAGCGCGGGACCGCCTCGTATAAATAATTACCAGCTTGTCTTTTGTCATTTATATTAAGTGGAAAATTGAATTTCGAAATTGCCAACTTGCAGTTATGAAATTCATGCAGACCTAAGTCGCTGCATGTATACCTTATCAACAAGTTTCTATTGGCCATATTTGCCTGCATTGCCAGCGGCGTCCAGTTTCGATTTTATTACAAAATCCCAAACGAAGCGCTTGGTACATACATATAGTTGTTAAAACATTAAAACCTTAAGTGCGTTTTTAGCCGGTATTTGAACATAAGTGAGAAATACACATCGATTCACGGAAAGATGAGTTGAAATTGTTTGAATGCTGTTCAAGGCCTGTTTTGCACGCGAGCCCAAAATTCGATAAACGTTTCTATTTTAAGCCTATTTTAAGCAGAACGTTTTGACAACAATATTGTTATCTGTTGTTGTTTTTTTTGCTGACCGACCGACAAACTTGCATCTTAGAAAACTAAAACATATCAAATAACTCTTGTACAGAAGCTTACAGAGATGTTTGTATTAAACTTTAGAAGCAATAATCGTTGAAAAAATATCTAGGCGACAGCTTCTATAATGCGTTAACACCGACGAAAATGGCTGTCCAGGGCTGAAATAAAGCTGCACACTGCGTAACACGTTAAGCTTACAGGTTACCATACCGAAATTCAAACAGAAAATTTTGCCTTTGAGAAAAAACACAAACCCGGCGACTGCTATAATCTTAGCACGCACCGAAACCATGGAAAAAAGTGCTAACTGTACATTACCAAATGCCTACCAAATCGATTTCAAAGCTCATGACAAGAGACAAAAGTATAATACTTACGCTTTTGTTGTCAGCTATCGGTGATGATCTTTACGCAACAAAGTTGTACCACGTCCACCGGTCGTAGAATTGCTCTTTCCTTCCTTTCTGGGTTTTATCCCGCACTGAAAACAAGAAACAGCGATTTCGTTCAATGTTCCTGTCGCATTTTAAGCTGCCACTTTGCCAACAAACACGACGACATCGTTTAGCAGTTACTTTCACAATTGATTATCGAGCATTACACAGAACTGCCATATCAATTCTGCGAGTAAACACCTTCAAAAAGCACGCAAATAAGCCATTGTTTTACTTTTCCCGATGCGTAAGTTTCTACAAACCTCCAATTTATGTAAATAATTTCGGATGATGGATGACTAATGGTCTTTTTCCAGTGAACACAATCGACGTGTTCCGACACTTTTAATACAACACCATGGATACCAAGTGCTTTTTCGACCTGGTTTTTCTCCCAAGAGAGCACTTCACGTCGTAAAAGATGGCATAAGAAAAGAGATAAGAACAATAATTACCTCAAAATAACCTTGCGGGCAGACTGGTCAAGGGTACAAACTGTTCACAAGCCACCACGCAACAAATGTAAAAGCAGCCAGCGAACAATTACAACTAGTCCTTATGCAAAATGTGATGGCTTTTAGTGTAACAGGCCGTATTCAAATGCTGTTGTTTTGTTTTTACAAACATAACGTGGCTTTTGTTCGACCGGTTTCAAAGGGATTGATGTATTAAAAGAAACTGATTTGCACGACCGATGCTGTCAGTAGCGTACATTATTCAAGACCCCCGACGGATTTCTTCCGCAAAGTGGTCAATTAAAATACAGAGGGGCATAGAAATAAATCTTAACTGAATCATTTCCTCGTTTTTAACACCAGGAAAGCTTCACGAGCGAGCTTTGCGCATCTGTGTCAAACTCATCAATATTCAAGCGAAAATGTAAGAAATATTTAACGGTCAATTAACTGCAATTTCCATCCAGGTTATGACGTCAGTCAGGTCGATAAATCGTTAGCGTACATGCACGAAAATTAACTCTTAAGCCAGTTGAACAAAAACAGGGAAAGTGACTTGAAAATAAAAGTACGTGCTCCCAGCTTTGATATTTAGCCGAGTTTTATAACAATGGTGTATAAATTTAATTAGGTTATACACAGGCCAGTCTCGCGGGTACACGTACACGGTGTGTTTGGCTGCCCACAATGTCTTGAAAAAGACATACGCCCTTCCGGCCATAACGCAACCACTTTTAATTTAGAAGATAAGAAACAAGCGAAGACATGCAAGCTATGTAATGAAGAAATCTGTATTTCTTAACATTGGCAATCGTTCTTTATTCTTTACTGGTTTCTTATCGTTTTGGTTCCTTTTTCATGCATATTCATGTTGCAAGTAGTTACACTTCTTAGTAAAACAGCATTTCTTTTTTCTCCAAACGTTTATCACAGGGTCTGGAAGGGGGGTCCTGATCCCGCATTCCCGCTCCTTTTTTAAGAAAATCCCGCATCCCGCATTTTTTAAAATGGCTATCCCGAATCCCGTTTTTTCTCTTAGCCCCTCTCCCCCTCTCCCCCAATAAAAAAAGGAAGATTAATTTCTGCTAGAAAAAGTAAGATGTAGATTGGCGCTTTCGACTGATATTTTGAACTTACGCGTGTAAAAAAAACGAAAATAGCTTTTCATACATCAGTATGATGAAAAAGCACTAAAGAAGTTTACAGTGTCGACCGCGTCTTATCTGAAGCGAGACTCCACGCCCGCTTGATTCGCGTTCGCTGCTTGAACGACCATTTGTGTCGTGACGACTTCCCGATTTCCCGACAGAAAGGTTAAAAATCCCGCATCCCGTGCCTAAATTTCTGTTAATCCCACTTCCCGGAGAGCAGTCAAATCCCGAATCCCGTCAAGATATCTTGCGTTTTCCCGAATCCCGCACTGTATTTTAGTCAAATCCCGGATCCCGAAAATACCCTTCCAGACCCTGTTATCAGCCATTCTGGCGTGAGCAAGTAGCCGCTCAAGCTGTTTCTTGTTCTATAATCCCCGAGGAAATCTGATAGGTAACGTTTCAGAGTACTCTGTCCTAGTCTATGTTTCGATATTTGGCAAAAATGGCCTCGGACTACGAGCTACTACGTGTAGTCCCTCATTTTTCTCAGCGCCCGCTTGCGGGAGAGCCCACTCGACTGATCCTGAGAAAAAATAAGAGACTTGAGGGGCTTTCCATTTTTCAGAACTGGCCGGCCAGACTGGTATATTCGAGAACAGAATTCCGTTGTAAGTCAGATTTGTCCTGTCAAATCAGTCAATACATACCGGTATATATTATACATTGTTATGGCGGATTTGTGGGAAAATCTCGTGTCAGTTCTGACAAATGGAAAGCGCCCTTAGTCTAGTCCTAGGAAGGTCTGGTCACCTAATATCATAAAGATTATTCCTGTTCTGATCATAACTATATTTGATTTGACAGCCATGCGGCCGGCAAAGGCATCGATCAGTACTGCACATTAGCCTAAGTTTTTTTTACACTTTAAATTCATTTTCTAACAAAACACTCTTCACAGTTTGAGACGTGATTTACAATGTATGTAGAACTTTCTTCTTCTCTGAGACGTGATTATCAATGTATCTGTATGAATTACAGTTTAAATCTCTTTCAATTGGTAGTTAATCCATTCATATTGGGTTCGCATGAAAATAATTGTCATTCGCCAAGAGGCCTTTTAGGTTAGCACCGCAAAGGTGTTTCATGCCAAACGTTTTGCAGTCGTATGTTATGGTACCTCTTAAACCTGGGGTACAGCCAATTTTTTTTTCTACTGTTATTCACTTTATGCACGTCACTTTGTGGGACAAATGGCACAAAAAATACATTTCGTGCTGAAAATCTTACAACAGCTCCACCGCGAATTCAATTCTTACTGAAATTTATCACCAGACACTGTAATTAACTGTTGATTTTCGCGTACATTTATTGTAAATTGAACCAGTTTGCAACATTGTGTTGTAAATTAAAGTTTCTACTCTCACTAGCTAGGCTAAAAGTTACTAATGATTGAATGATTTTCAGTTGGAACCCGCTATCTCGTAAAGGGGCTGGCAGATCTTTTTTAACTGATCTAGTACAGTATAACAATGGTTAATTATTGTGCCCTGATTATGGTGAACGTTAATTACACTTCAATGTGAGAATACTTTTTTGGAAAATTACTGTAAAAGTAGAAAGTTCAAATGCAACTGTAACAAGCTAAATAACGAAGTTCGCGTGGTCTCTCGTACAGCGATGTGGGATAAACGGTATGCTGTAATTAACTTGTTTGAAATGTAACGTTGACAGTGAATTACAGTAAAGACAGGACTCATCAATTGATTCTATAGTTTATATTGACAGTTTGAGATAGCGAGGGAAGATAGGTCAAGGCAAACTAAAAACTTTTCGATATAGCGGGGAGTTCGAGATAGCGGGTTTATTTTTACGGTGGTAAATGACTGGAAATATATGACAAAATCAAAACGAAATGCCATTTTTTTCGAGTTACCAGGAAGTTCGATAGCGGAGGAAATGATTTTTTTTCAAGTAAGTGATGTGTTTGAGATAAGCGAGTTCGAAATAACAGGGTCCAGCTGTATTCTTTTTGTATAGTCTTGTTACAATCAATCGATCAATCGGAAGATATGTTTTCTCAGTTCAATGATCCTAGGAAACTTTCTGGTGCATATGTTAGTATGCATTATTTAAAATTTTACAGGTTGGCATCTCTCATAATGAATACCTTTTGTATTTCTGGTAGTTGTTAGTACGAATTTTTTATTTCGAGTCCTGTTACCTAGTTCGAGATAATTTATGGGATAAGGCGGACCTTGAAGTCCGGCCTTCTTTGTTTAAATTATCTATCTGTTGTTTTTGTAAACTACTGTTGTATAAAGACCTTTAGTTAAATTTTCCTTTGTAGATTTGTTGCTTAATACTGATTTTATGCTTTAAAAAATGATCTTTGTGATTTTTATATTGCTCCTGTTGTTTTAATTTGGCCGAACATACTTGAACCGAAGGTAAAAATTGCAGAAGAAAAAGATTTCGACACTGTTTAACCGCTCGAAGGAAAATATGCAAATGACACTCGTGCGCAAGCGTACATTCCCTCGATGTGAACTGCGCATGTCCTTACGTAAGCCTACATTTCGCAATCGTGTCAGTTTGACAGTTAATTGACAGTTCCAATCTGGTCACTTTAAAAGAACGTGAGCAAGATCTTTTTAAACACTCACTTGCCACTTGCGAGAAGGTGTGTTCCAGTCAGTTAAGAAGCCCCGCGAAACGTCTACTGCTGATTTGCACGTAAGTGTCATCAGACATTTCAGATAACAGAACACGGAAAAAAACAAAATCATTTAGAAAATATTTTTTTAAGGTTAGCGATAGAATGTTACTTTGTTTTCTTCCTTTGCCACGCTCATGCAAAACTGAGCCAGAGATTTTCAGGAGCTCAAATGCGAGAGTCCGAAGCCACTTCGGCTTTGTACAAAGAGAAGACATTGTCAAAATTTCATTGATATTCAATCAAGAAAAAATGGCATTTTTCAATCGCAGGCTGCACGATTCCGGCCTCATCTTGGTTCCTTTTCTTTATGTTGCTCTTTTTCTTAACGTACATCTTTTTTCATTCCTATAACTTTTTTTCTTTTTTTTTACAGCCGTTTGCAACTTATCATGAAGTCTTCGGTCCTCCTGGCAGCTGTTATCTTGTCAATCATCTTGACAGCAACAACACAAGTTGACGGCAAAGCTTATGCTTTACACGGTAGTCTGAGCACTGGGAAAATGATAAACAGAAGCAAGAGAATATTCCGCCTTCAGGAGCGAAAAGGTGCACTGGAGAAAAAGATAGCGGCCCTACAACATCACCAGAAAGAAGCTCAAGCAAAACGAAACCGTGGCAAGTTTGTCAGAAGCGAGATTGTGCCAGCAACAACAGCACCACCACTAAATATCGAATCTTAGTTCACATGACGATGGCGTCTTGAGCCCTTTCCATTCAATTGAATGTAGTAGTAGTTGAGAGTGAAATTAAACTGAAATAATTTGGCGCGGGAATTCCATTTTAGAGGGCAGTAAAACAGTGTAGCATTCACAGAAATGGCAAGTGTTTGACTCTGGATGTATGACAAAATAATCAGTACTGCACTAAACATTGATTTGAGAAAGTTTACCTTAATTTATCAATGACTTGTGAATTAATTTAATGTTCAGGACAATTTCTTAGTTGATTTTAATGTTTATTTTGAAATGTTATTTAATGTGTAATGTTTATTTTGAAATTTTATTTTGCATGGAACTATTTGACACTCAGCCAGAATATTTTAACTTATCTACTTTTTATTCGGTACTTGACAATAATACCATGACGGTGTCGAAACGTTGTGCGTTCGTAATTTGTTTTATTCTTAGATTTTAATGTTAAGTTGATTCAGTATTGGTGCAAATAGTGGAATTAAAGTCACTCACTGCTAAATTTATTGCGTCTCTCGTTATTTTAAAGAATATATGACTAGCCTGAAAAGCTCTTTTCCATTCTAAAACGTTTCCCAAATACTGTCTATCATAATACTGACGGTTAAATGGGAGAATACAATTAAAAGTATTACTGTAAAAGTAGAAAGTTCAAATACAACTGGAAATAGCGAAGATCGTGTGGTGTCTTGTTAAGTATTGCGATACAAATTAAACTGTACGCGGGACAGATGGCACAATTCTCAATTCTATCTCCAAACACTGTAATTAACTGTTGATTTTCGCGGCGTTCATTTATTGTAAATTGAACCAGGTTGTAACTTTGTGTTGCAAATTAAAGTTTCCACTCAAACTAGCTAGGCAAAAATTGATAACGACTGAATGATTTTCAGTTGTAACTCGCACTGGAAAAACTAGCCTGCGAATACAGCCGCCTCTCATCGCTCCTGTCCAGTTTTGGCGTTTCACGAGCCTCTCTCGTGAAACGCCTCGGGGTTGGCATATGGTATTTAGAGCACAGTTATAACAATGGTTAATTTTGGTATCCTGTCTGTGGTGCACGTCAAATTACACATCCATGTAAGAATATTTTTTAGCTTAATACTGTAAAATCGCAGAGTTCAAATAGAACTATAACAAGCTAAATAACGAAGGTCACGTGGTTTCTCGTACAGTGGTACGATACGAATTGTACGATACGATTTATTTTGTTTAAAATGTAACATTGCCAGTGAAATAAACGTCCACACTTATTATGAGTCTAGTTAGCACAATTTGAGATAGCGGGGAATGATAAAATGAGGTCAAGGTATATTGCAAATTTTTCGAGATAACTGCTTTATTTTTACAGTAAATGACTGTAAATATACCACCCAATTTAAAAGAAATGACTTTTTCTCGTGCTAACAGATAGTTCGAGATCAGATAACGCGTTTTTTTACAGTAAATAACTAAAAATACATACAACAATTCTTGTATAGTCTGTCGTTACGGAACAGATGCTGTTTTCCCAGCTCAGTTATCGCCCGATTTGGTCATTGAAAACTATAACGTAAAAATTGATTTTGGCAGTAAAGACCCGTATGGTTTTGACCTCTCAATCCAAAAAAATAGCCTGTCATTACGTCTTTCCTGGAAAAACGTACTTTTTCACCTTCAGTCTTTATAATAGGAAACTGTAAATGTAGAAATTGTTTTTGGCAGATAATAAGTTGTTTACATAAGACCGATATGGGTTTAACCGCTTAATCCAAAACATTCGCTTGTCGCTACTTCTTTTCTGGAATAACGTACTTCTTTTTCTGGTGCAAATGATAGTCTGTATTAAAAAATGTGCTGATTGATATCTCTCATGATGAATACCTTTTGTAATTCTGGTAGTTGTAATTAGGAATTTTTAATTTCGAGACTTGTTACCTAGTTTGAGATAATATATGGAATAAGGCGGACCTTGAAGTCCGGCCTTCTTTGTATACATTATCTATCAGTTGTTTTTGTAAAGTACTTCTGTAAAAAAACCTTTAGTTAACTTTTCCTTTGTAGATTTGCTGCTTGAGATAAAAATGACCTCTGTGATTTTTATATTGTTCCTGGCGTTTGAAAGTGGCCAGACACTTTTGGAACGATGGTGAAAATTATGTAAGATAGATATTTCGACTTTGTTTCTCGCTCGAAGGAAAATATGCAAATGGATAGTGCGCAAGCGTGAGCTGCGCAAGGCCTTACGTAAGCCTAAATTTCGTAATCTTGTTAGTTTGACAGTTAATTGACATTTCCAATCTGGCCACTTTAAAGAACGTGAGCAAAATCTTCTTATTCACTAATTAACGACTTGCGTAAAGGTGTTGGTTTCAGTCAGTACAACAAGAAGCAAAAAAGTCAATTGGTGACGCGAAGTCGTTTTCCCCGCGAAACGTCTATACTGATTTGCACGTAAGTCTCATCAGACATTTCAGTTAACAGAATACGGACAAAACTGGGAAATCATTTAGAACATTGTTTCAAGGTTACCGATAGAGAATTTAGGCTGAAGCTGAAAGGAGCAAATGCGAGGAGTCCGTAGCTGCATCGCTTTATTTTGTCTTTTATCAAAGAGAAAATGACTTTTTTCCAATCGTACTCTACACGATTTCGGCCCTCATCTTGGTTTCTTTTCTTTTTTTCTTAAGATTTGCAGTATTTACTCGGATAAACGCCGCCTTGAAGAACGATACTGAAATACCTCCCCGCTCCCACTCTTCATTAACGTAAACTTATTTTATTCTCAAGAACAATTTCTCTGTTTTTTGTTTGTTTGTTGTTTTTATTAACAGCCGTTTACAAACAATCATGAAGTCTTCGGTCCTCCTGGCAGTTGTTATGGTGTTAATCACCTTCACAGCAGTAACAAAAGTTGACAGCAAATTGAAATCTTTATGCGGTGGTCTGAGCACCGGGAAAAGGATAAACAGATGCAAGAGAATATTTCGCCTTCAGGAGCGAAAAGTGCGCTAGAGAAGACGATAGCGGCACTACAACATGACCAGAAAGCAGCTCAAGCAAAACGAAACCATGGCAAATTTGTCAGAAGCGAGATTGTGCCAGCAACAACAGCACCACTACTAAAAATCGATCCTTAGTTTACATGCATGAAGATGGCGTTTGACCATGGGCCATTCCATTCAATTTAATGTAGCAGCAGTAGTTTAGGGTGATGGGAATAAACTGAAATTATTTGGAGCAAGAATGTCATTTACGAGGGCAGTAAAAAAAGTGTATTAATCACAGAAAAGCCAAGAGTTTCATTTTTTAGTATTTGACAGCATCTGCCCAGTGTGCTACAAGCACCACTGAACGTTCAGCTTTCACCGGATTGTTTGCCCTGATTTCGTCAGAAAAGCCATGAACATGAATAACAAATAAAACACTTTCTGCCAATTTTCGCTGGTATGTTCAGAAGGGATTGTTTTGAGAAAGCTTACCTTAATTTATCGATGACTCGTGAATAACTAATTAATGTTCAGGACAATTACTTAGTTGATCATCCTCGGATACCCAGGGGCAGTTATTCAGGGCGACGGGCAGCTCATCGGGACGACGGGATTTTCGGGCGAAAGTTTACAACAAGCTCGGAAGAGCCGCTGGGCACTTTCTTTTACCGAACCAGTTCCAGAAGCGTTTCAATCCCTTCTTTCTGATTGGCCAGAAAAACAGTTTTTCTGGCCAATCGGCGAGGATGACCAGCAGAGCAACTCTGACGTCTTCTTACACGAAGTTGTTTTCCTCATCGACTCGTTGTGGTTGCTTAGCCCGTCCATCGGATGATTTTACGTAGAGTCTCAGAAAAAAATGAGCCTTCCACGACTTTCAGTTCTACACTGTTAGTTGCGCGCTTTGATATAGCTTTTCGAGTAAACAACAATTGTTATTATTTATCCTCGATCGTTGAACGACTTTGAAACTTTCCCCGGTGTGGATATCTTAGTTTCACGGGCCACGTGACGTCACCTATAAACAGTGTAGAAAAAGATGCGTCGCATATAGCTATAAAAGAGGCCCTGTTAAGGGGGTCCAGTAATCCCTTATCCCTTTAATTCGGAGCACAGTTATCCCTTATCCCTTGAAGTATCAACAGCGTTATCCCTAAAAGTGTGTCTGGTGGAGTTTTCACCGTACAAAAAAGGTGAAATATTGCATGAATGTCTCATTAGATGCAATAAATATCTTATTTATGTTTACCTTTAAGAGTAACCATTATATCTGTGATAAAAATAAGTTGACAGGCCTGTACCACTCTCGCGCACGTGTATAAGCCATTTTCATAGTTTTGATCTCACGAGTATATCTTTAAGAGATCCTCCCCTTTTGTATGATATTAGGGGACGTTCTTTTAATATTTTCTTGAGCAATGGTTGTTGTTCTATTAAATGCCAGTTTTTCATTAGTATTTGCTTCAAGTTTGGTGCTGCTGGGAGGTATTGCGTTACAAAAGGCAAGATTTTTTTACTTGTTTTAAGTTTGGGTTATAGGGCCTGCTTTCTGCTTTTACTAGTAATACGTGACTCGCAGGGCCTCGCGAAGCTCTGGGTTGGGGAGGCGGGGGGGGGGGGGGGGGTGGTGTTATAAATAAGGAGTGGATTATTTGAAGTTGAACATTGTACATATTCAATTTTCCACAGTAGGCAGGAAGATATATTTGTTAAAAATTAGTATTAAACGGTCATGGCCGCGACACCCTCGTTCCCAGGGTCTACTCCGCTTTGAAGATGGCGGCTCTTTCTGGTTCGTAAAGAGGTATAAAGCGTTGGGAAGCGCAGGCTATTTTCAAAATCATCGACAAATTATTGGATAGTCGCATTTTGGACATTTATTTGAGGGCATTAAAAAAAAAGAAGAACGAACGACAGGAGGATTCGAACCCTCCGCCCGCGCGCCCCTGATATGAAAGGTTTATAGCCTGAATAGGCGTTGAGGGAGTATTATGTGGAAATCAGTGTTATTTTAATCCGAAAAGAAAAACGATAAAAATGAAAGGCTCAGGATTCGAACCCACAAAAAAAAAGAAAAAAAAAAAACCCTAGCCGGATTCGAACCCGCGCCCTCAGTCCCGAAGATCTGACGTCATTTCCGCCACACACCAAGCTCACAAATAAATAAATAAATAAATAAATAAATAAATAAATAAATAGATAAATAAATAAATAAATAAATAAATAAATAAATAAATAAATAAATAAATAAATAAATATATATGACCGTAAACTCCACACGAGATTTCATCCCGCCTGAGCCCTTTGAGGGACAAAATTATACACCCCGCTACGCTCGGCCTTCGGCCTCGCTTCGCGAGGAAAAATTAACTCCCGCGAGAGTTCTTTGGACTAGGCTCTCTGGGTAACCTCTCTCGAAAAGATGTGATTGGAAGTGCTTAATTTTTTCCTCAAAAGTGTTTTAGAGGAATTTATATTTAGCAGTTTCAAGGCCTCCCCTTTAATGAAACCTTTCTAAACTCCTGGTGGGTGACACGAGGAGTAATAAGTGTACTGAAATGTTTCAGGGGGCTTGTAATGGGTGCGTATGTCAAGCACTGATTCGTATATGAATCTTTTGCCTTTGTAAACGCTAGTGTCCAAAAAAGTAGTTTCTGTATCGGAAGTTTTAGCCATGAACTTGTTTGTAGGATGATGATTATTTGCTTGTTCGACTGAATGAACTGAGTTAAGACCTCTCTGTTTGTTTTCCAGAGGGAGAAAATGTCGTCGACATATCGTTTCCAAGCAAGAAGTTTGATTGCGCTTTGGCTATGTATTTCTGTTTCCAGTCTGCCCATAAATATATTGACAAAAGCGACCGCCATTTTAGTGCCCATGGCAGTTCCGCTTATTTCAGGTATAATAATTTGGGTTTATATTAGCCAGATACATGTTTGCCAAAAATAATGAATAAAAACCTTTGCTTGATGAACATAGGGTTCAAATAAACTGCCGGATTCAAATAATCGCCGGTTCCATCAGGCTTAGTTTGAAATAAACATCGGGGGCGTTTAATCGAGAAAATACGGCACTGTAACTTGTTGTTGTACTTTACGGTATTAGTACTTGGTAGGTTTCTCATCACCTTGTTTGTAAATGCATGCTGTAACTTCATGCAGTTCTTTAACAAACTCCATGATGATGAGAATAAAAAGCGCACGTGGGACCAGACACACTGCATGCGGTCACTCACCCCAAGCCATCCGAGACAAAAGCGATGCTCTTGGTGCAAAGTGTTGCTTGAACTGACTCATTTCAACCGAAAACCGATCAAGGGTGTAAAAAAAATCAGCAAAAGTGCAAAAAGCACAAGTCGTGCGATCGAGTGCAGAGCCCGGACGTCACAGAGCTCGTTTTCAATTATCCTTTAAACTAATCCTGTTATCCCTTATCCCTACAATATATTCCCCGTTATCCCTTATCCCTAAAATTATTTTTCCTGTTATCCCTTATCCCGATCCCAAAAACCCCTAACGGGGCCTCTGTGCCATAAAAACTCATTTGTTTCCTTGCGCTATGCTGCAGTTTGCAAATTCCTAGGCCTCATTGCTTTGTTTTTATCTGAGACTTTCCACATAAAATCATCCGATGGACGGGCTAAACAACCACGACGAGTCTATACTGCTAAATTACTGTCTTTATTTTTCGAGATAATACAGTCACGCGCGCCAGTGATTCCAAAATTTCAAACAACGTGACACAGTTTCGCTTTCCATATTTGGGCATTTCCCTATGTTTCTGGAGATTTCAAAAGCGATTTGGGAAATCGAAAGGAAATTTCGAATTTCGATGGGAATTTTCAAAATGTTGCGACCTGTTACCGTTAATACCTTTGGTCGGGAATTCAAGCCAGGTAGGCTTCTCAACAAGGAAGCCAGAAAACGGATAATCGATATTTATTTGACTGGAGAGGGACCGACAGCAATATCAAGAGAAGTTCGTGTAAGTAAAAGCACAGTTCTTGCTATCATTCGACAATATGAAACGTTCGGAACAGTTGACGCCTTCAGTCAAGGGGGTCGATCTCATCGTTCTATACTTACGGACGACGTTCTTGAATCTATCGAATTGTTTAAACTAACTAAACCTAGCATGTATGGAAAGGAAATTCGAGCAAGATTGCTGAATGATGGAATATGTGATATGCGAAGTGTTCCGGCTTTGTCCACAATCAACAAAGCAATTACAAAAGACCTTGGCATGTCGTACAAGAAACTATGGGTTGTTCCCAGAGAGAGCCAAACTGATGCTCAGGTCGAAAGGCAATAATCACTTGACACATCACATGTATCCTGTTGTTCGCCGACTTCATTAGGTTGCATTGTACGAATACAAGCGTTGAGTTGCAAGCCTTCCTCTTGTTTTCTCGACACGGGAAATCAACGTCGACAGAACTTATACTCGCGGGGAAGAAGGTCGCCGACTTCTCTGTTTAACTCTCCTCGCACCTGAACAAGGAACGAATGGATAAAACTACGTCGTCTCTCTATAAAGCACAGATTGTCTCCCTTGCAATTTCTTATCTCCAGTAATATTGTATCCATTTTTCAAAGAGATCTCCAAAAAATCGCTTCCATTTTTGCAAATTTCAATGAAAACCACGATTTTCCCATGTGATCTCCGTTACGTCACTGAAAGTAGCGCGTGGATTGGAAGACTTCGATCACATGTTCAAGATACTGGTCGCGCGTGACGTAGATTGACTGTAAGGAATATATTACGATGTTAAGTCATCGTTATCGTGCGCGGGCGAGCGAAAGAAATAGCCTGATATGTTTAAAAAACATTAAATCAGGTTTTTATTCTAAAACTAAATTTTATAAGCACAATGCATTTATGTACTTGTCTGTAGATCAGATTAAATTTTAATTGCATTTAAGCAGAATTCCAGGCCCGCAGCAGCAGGAGAGATAAATGGGGAAGGGCCGGCGCACCCCAACTATGCCCAATAAATTTCTGGCATGAATTGACGGAAGCTACAGTTTCAAAGTACTGTCGATCATATGAAGATGAACGAAATCCAATTTTTGCTCTGCCAAAAACATCCAACAGCCTTAAAATATCTTCTTATTAAGCAACAAAATAGATAGAGCCAAAATTCATCAAAATGCACCATAAACAACGTTGACCACTCGACATTTTTGGGCTGGCTGAGAGGTTCGCCAATGCAATGTGAAATAAAGTACTAGAGAGAAAAACAAATTCAATGTCTTTGCAAGAACCCACAAGAAAACAATCTCAACAAGTCGAAAACAAACTGTGAACACTGTAATAGCGGGTACAACCATGCACTAGTGACACAGAGCCTGGGAAGGTAGTAGAAGAAACACTCCGCATCAAAGAATTACCCGGAAATGGAAATGACTGAAACAAAGAGCCAATAAACAATAACAACAACTTAAAACAACACAACGAAGAGCCAATTCAGCCCTGCAGATCACGTCTTTGTAAATATACCCGGAAAATATATCAGATAATCGATACCAGCCAAGAAATTTTAAATTCCCGGCAAAGATCTTCAGCAACAAGAAGGCATTTCAAACGGCACGGTTTGAGCGATTTAAGTGGTTACATCATGACCAGAGCTTGTTATCATACTTGATTATTGAAAGCACCCCAGAACAGAATGCTAACTTTCTTTTAAGAGAAAAGGGGCTTTCTAACTGACACAAACAGAAAATTAGAGAAAAGAACAAATTTATTGTAAACCAATTGTGGTGATCTGACATGTACCGTATGACGCTCAAACCGAGGAACTGAGGGGGCCCGGTGTTAGGCATAAATAGATTGTGCTCGGCAACTTTTGAGCAACTTTTAGCGTTTTGAGCAACTTTTTGTAGTACCAGCAACCTAGGGCAACTTTTGCCTTCCTTGGCAACTTTTGAGCAACAAATTGATATAAAACCGATCCAAACCATAAAAGGTCGTTTCATTTCGTAGGATTTTATTAAAACTGGTTTTATCAAAACTGATTTTATTAAAACTAAGGATATAAATAAAATGGCAATAAAATAACACTTGCTTTACGCCCGCGAAATCTGGACAGCGGTTTTCTATTTAAATCCAGCGGTTACTCGCGGCAATATAGAGCCTGCCGCCGGCCATCTTGGTATTTAAAGTGCGAGTAATAGACGCTGGGGCAACTCTTAGTAAACCTGGAAGCGCTTTAATTTCTAGAAAACGCAAAGTTCACTCTAGAGAGCAAGCAACTTTTCTACATTTTGGTGGCAACTTTTTGATATTTGAGCAACTTTAGAGCAAATTTTGGGTATATTGTGAAGCAACTTTTCCTGAATTTACCGGCACAATCTATTCATGCCTACCCGGTGTAGAGGGGTACTCAGCTATATGGGTATGTGCCGCTGTGAAGGGTTTGATTTTCAAGCAGTCTAGTCTGGGATAGCGTATAGAAATCAGAACGTTTTGGTCTAGAGTAGGGTATTATTTGCGGGAAACTGTTCAGTGGTATGGAGCATGTGTAGAATTAAAAATTCCAGAACAGGAATTGAAATTCGGTAGAAAAAGGAGCTTTCCTAAACGTAAGTAAAATCATCGTCGCAACGTTGTTGACAGATGGTGTTCCATTAAAATATTAATAGTGATACAGTTCTCAAAAAGCAAATCTGGGATAGGGTAGGGATTTTCGGTGTCTAGTCAGCAGCCCATTGCCTGGAGCGTGCAACTTCAGTATATTTGTGCAACGCATTTTCACAAGTAAAGTTATTTTAGCTAAGCCTTTCCCGCGAAAATTGGTTCTTCCGAATAGGTCAGCCATTGATTTGCTAGGAAATACTGAAATTATTGCAGCAGTCAGAACACTCCAAAAAGCTAACCTTCCTCGCAAGTATCCGCTATGTTAACTTCCCAGGTGGACGAGGTACTGTAGCAACGTATCAACAGTCTATTACTAAATCGCTTGTGATTGGCTATCCGAAGCCAATTCGCGGGAAAATCCTATCTAAAAATAACTTTACTTGTGAAAACGCCGATTTACAGACGCAGTATAGAAGTTGCATGCTCCGGCTAATGGGCTCCTGGTCTAGTCTAGTATAGGGTTGCAAATTCAGCTGAA
Source organism: Oculina patagonica (assembly GCF_052425735.1). Classification (NCBI taxonomy): domain Eukaryota; kingdom Metazoa; phylum Cnidaria; class Anthozoa; order Scleractinia; family Oculinidae; genus Oculina; species Oculina patagonica. The sequence goes on along the minus strand of NC_135758.1, from coordinate 19,574,254 downwards.
CATGGTCCCCACCGGGGAAGGGGGTAAGGAGGTACTGTGGACCACGCGCTAAGCCCGTCTCCACAAGTCAGTTTCCGCTTGTAACGGGCCTCTAACAATGAGATCATAAAATATCCTGAACCTCCTTTTCAACCGGAATGACATTTATTTTACCACCTGTTACGTAAATAAGATTGCTCATCGTAACTACATTACGAAGCTTTTCAATACATAGTCTCCAGTGTCTTACATAACCTCGCACCTTATTCTCTTGAACGTCGGAAAATTCATTCGAAGCCATTCCGATATCCGAAACAGCCTGTGTAAGCGGCTTACACAGCCGACAAAATCATCGACACGTTTTGCAAGAATAATAGCAAAGAATATACTTTACACCGACGCTCTGGTCAACTCAAGTTGCGCGTACTACGTAAAATTCTGTATACTTTATATTCGTAATACCATAGCCAAATACGCGAGAATAAACGATATATTATATGATATAATACACCATAAATTTTAAGTTGCGCAACAAAAGAAGCTGGGATTTTACTCACAGTAAATTAGAAGGTAATAGGAATAGCTAGGGAAAAAAATCAGTTGAATTCAATTTAAAATTTAGTTACCAAAGACACAAATGCGTCGTCATAACTGAACCAGTAAAATGACATAATCATAATTCTGGTGATTCAACAATAACAGGATTGATTAACAATACTTATAACACTTAAAAGTGTTATAAAAGAAAAATAATAAAAAAGTTGTGTACTTGTAAAATAGACCATAGTTAAGACACAATAGACCGACAAGCCAAAACTAATACTCGATAGGTGGCCGCTTAATAGGGTTCGACTGTACTTCAATTCAATCTGTGGCGCACAAATACGAACAATTCCAAATTTAAAACAACCCCAGTTACAACAAAAGTGATTTAAACATGGAAAATAAATTGTAAAAGCTAACTTGAAAACTAGCAGCAGATTACGTAATAAAGTACATTCATTCATTCATTCAATCGTCTAGGAGATTATGTAATAGCATGAAAACGCTTGCAGATACAATAGACATGAATAGAGTTTTAGGTGCTTGTGTGACATGTGTAAATAGATAACAAGAAGTGCGTAATAAGGAAGGACCCTCTCACACAAGAATGGTAAACAGCATAAAATGCGTCGCATGTGATATCTATAACAACAGACAATAAAAATATCAAGAAGCTGATACCACACTTGTAGCTCTTCTGCAGAGTGCCAGAAAAGCGATTATAATTAGAAAGGCTTCAATAGAGAATTCGTATGAGCAAGCTTCGACCGTATTCGTATGGGCAGGTTTACCCCAGGGGCCCATTTCTCGAAGGTCCCGAAAAGTTTTCGCACCCGAAAGGCTATAGCAAAATCACAAACCTTATAATTACAAAGCTGTTTAATTCCATGATATTTTTCATATGAACAGAGGTTTCCTTCATACAAAGTATAAGGCCTATACACTTCTCTGTTTTTAAAATACAGAGAATTTAAAATGGCTTTACGGGCCCGAAAAGTTTTCGGGGCTTTCGAGAAACGGGCCCCTGGTCGTTGGCCCAATGGTTAGTGCGCCGGACTCCGGATCGAGCAATCAGGCTTCGCGACCTGGCAGGGCACTACGTTGTGTTCTTGGGCAAGACACTTACTCTCAGAGTGCCTCTCTCTACCCAGGTGTATAAATGGGTACCGGGGGTGAATTTACTGTAACCCTGTAATGGACTAGCATCCCACCCGGGAGGGGGGGGCGGGGGCAGAGTAGAAATACTCCTAGCCGCTTAATGTTACAGAAATCGGGATAAGTTCCGGCCTGATGAGCCACTTGGCTCCCTGCTGAACGGGCCTAAGATGCGCACTCACTGTTCACGCAAGCTCTTTGTCTCCTGTCGAATTGTTTCTGGAAGTTGAAGCAAACATATAACAGGTTGAAAAAAAGAAGAAAAAAAGGTTTTTAAAAAGAAACATAAGTTGGCTCGCCCCCGGGTCAGGTCAAGGTGATCCTCGCACTTAATCTCGCGCAAAGTTTTTCTTTGACCCCATAGAAAAACATTAAAAATCCTTGTGAGTTACTTTCGAAATGAATAGGAAACATTTTGTACCCTGTTATAGAAACACGAGTCGAAGTTAGGGAGAACGAAAAATGAAGTCGAAACAAAACGCAAGCTCTATATCTCTCGACTTGTCCCTGGAGGGCGAGCCAGCTTTCTAGCACCTACCAAGGCCAGGGCGTTTTTATCCTCGTACTTGGCTCAAAGTTGTTTTCTTTGGCCGCATACCAAAAAAAAGGAAGAAAGAAAAACAGTAAACAATCCCTGTGGGGTATTTCCTAAATGACATACAGTAGGAAACATATTCTGCGTGCTGTTTTGGAAACACGCCACTGATCTGCGCCGCCTGTAACAAGAAATATCCATGAAGGCTTTCTTGCACCCAGTAGAAAGAAAAACTGCAATAATGCAGATGCAGTTTTCGCAGGTCGAACTTGTAGAGACGCGGATTTTGCAAGTGCTCATTCAAGTTTGTGTGGATCATACGATGTGTCGCTGTACAGTGTACAGCCTTTGGTCCACGGGTGCAGATTTTATACAAAACTTGCACCGATATTCCAAGTATTATTATTAACAATACGCTTTTCTATTTTAACAACTCTCTTACCCAAGGAGGGCTTTGTGTATCTGTCCCCGTGGAAACCAAGGTCTCCTTGTTAACTTTTAACCATTAGAAATCTCCCCAGGGTAGCGGATATGGACACTTAAGAGCAAGAGAGGTCCTTGAACAAGAATAGATATTGTCACGAGCTTCGTCACGAGGCCACAAAAACGTGAGTGATGAAAATAACTATGGACTACTTGTACTCTTTATCATAATATGAAACAAAGAAAGATTCAAAATCAAACTGTTGACTGGACAACTTAAAACCACAACAAAACTTTGGACCACAATATAAAAAGTTCAAGCAACCTTTTTCAATTTTAAAAGGCAAAACACTTGTTTCCGATGCCCTTAACATACGCGAAGAAACCTATAGTTTTTCTACTTTTACTATTTTATTGTCATTTTTAAGCTTAGCATATTTATTTTTTTATTTTACACTGTTTACATATTTCCTGTATTTAGTTTTACGTATTTCTGGTATTTCGTAAGATACCATTATCACCATATAAATTTAAACATAGCCAATGTAAACTCCATTGTACCTGAAGAAGGCTGGTTTGGCCAGCCGAAATATAGTACAAAACTAATTCTCTCATTTTACGTTGTATCGGTCTCTGCTTTTCAATTTCACAATATAAACACCGAAAGCAAAATCGTTCTCAGCTGTCATGGACGAGGCTATCTTTAAGAACTGAAGTACCAAGGCAAAAAAGCGTGCCCGTAAACAAGGCTCTTTTGTTAGATTCTTCACGTTATACAAGAGCTGACCGAGAAGGGCCTGGTCAATAGAAGAAGCTCCTTTTATTAGAAGCGTGTTACCGCCATAAAGATGCCGACCGCAGTTGAAAACGTTAAAACCTTATCGGATCTTCTCATTCCCAAAATACCTTCTTAGTGGAAAGTGAGTGAGAAAAGATAAAGAATAAAAATATTTTGCAAGCAGAGCTGTGCCACCTCTGAAGTTGCCAAATAATATCAGATAAGTCAGCCGGTGGCACAAATGGCACCAAAATACAAATCGCGCTGAGAATTTCAGCCACAGCTGCTTAGAGGGTATAAACTGATTTGTGCACAGTGTAATCAGGCATTTAAAATTGACTGAACAAAGTGGAAGCGAATGTCAAGCCGTTCAGAATATTTTTGAGGTAAGCAATTGAATGTTACTTCATTTCCTTCTTTTTATAGACACAAGTGAAATTAACATGGCGGCAACAGACATCAGTTTTCAAAATTCTCTTGCCTGATAAAAATACACTTTCTCTAGCCAAATAAATACAAAATGTCAGATAAGTTACGGCTTCCAGCTTCTAAAAAAGGAACACATCGCTGAGATCTTATTGACCTGAAATGTTTCTTCCAACCATTTATGTTATTAAATCAACGGTATTATAATTTCAATTTTCCCTGACTTTTCTTCAAAATGTCAATTTTTCCTGAATCAAAATAAAATTTCCTGACCTGACGGCGTTAGAAAAAACGTTTTGTTATATACGTTGAGGTAGCAAAGAACTGGGTAAAAGCTAACCAGATCGTACGCGCAAATGACTGGCTTTGGAATTGTCTCAAATCGTATTTCAATCGTATCCCGGGTGGTGGCTCCGCCTAGCATCCGACCGTTCTTCCCGGTGAGAGATATTTTATAGAAGCCCAGATGTCAAAATTTCGATCAAGGAGATATAACTAGTTTTTCAATCGTATGCTACACCATTCTCGTCCCCATAGCCCTTACCGCTTCTCTTGGCCGGCAAGGCTTGGCACGAGAAACGATTGATTGGCTGTTTAAATCAAAGAATTCTTGAACGGAAGTCAAAAACGCAGTGACTGCATTCATGTAGACCGGAAGTCCTAGAATCTAGTACTGGAAATCCTGCGTCTCCAGAGCCCTTCGTTTCTCGTGCCATGGCACCGCCTGCTACGAGAAACGAAAAGGGCTATGGGGACGCGGAAAATGATTTCGGCTTCATTTGGCTTGTTTACGTATTTATCTATTTACTTTCCAGAATTTGTCGCATTTCTTGAATAGTGGGGGGGTCAGGGGGGAATGAACCTCCCGCCTCCCGTACCTTTTACTCCCACTTCCCGTACCTTTTACTCCCACCTCCCGCCCCTTTCCGTAGCTGTTATCTCCCATTTGTTCCATGTTTATTGCGAAATATAATGAAATGTTACGAAATTTCACTCGTTTTCTCCCAGTTCCCGCCACCTTAATAATCCCGCTTCCCGCCCTCTCTCCTCCCGCTTCCCGCCCCTTTTCTCCCGGGCTCCCGCCCCCCTGTCCCCCTCCACTGAATAAACACCGTAAACGTAATTCGAAATAATCCCCTCACAACTAATGTACAATTTATTTCATGCTCACGGATAATTTATCTTTTTACAGCCGTTCACATATATATAGACAAAGACAAAACAAACATGAAGTCTTCGGTACTTCTGGTAGCCATTTTAATCATCTTGACAACGGTAACACAAGTTGAAAGCAAGTGCCGTGGTCTACTTGGAAAAAGGATAAACAGATCTAGATGCAACAAAATAAGCCTAAAGAAACGGTCAAGAGCGTTACTACTAAGGAAAACGGCGCCACGACAAGATCACAAGAAACGAGCTTACGGAAAAAGGAAACGCACTTTCCTCGTCCTGTTTAAAATTGGCGATTAACCCGTCCTTGAACCCGTTATATCCAGCCAACGTAGCACCGAACCTGTTATATCCAGTTTCAAGGTTGTGTTCAACCCGTTATATATATACAGTGTGAAGGTGGTGTCAAACCTGTTACATCCAGTGTGAAGGAATCCGTTACATTCAGTCTACCCTTTATATTCAGTCTTGTACGTAACTTCCGTTACTTTCAGTGTTAAGTTGGTCTTGAACCCGTCAGACCCTGTTTCAAGGTAGCGTTGAACTCGTTTCTTCCGCATTGAATCCGTTTTAATAGTTTGAAGGTGGCTTTGGACTCGTTTATTCAGTATGAATTTGTTCATCAAGGATCTCAACGTTACTCCAATTTGAAAGTAACAGCAGATGTAGCAGAATAGCAAACTAGCGTTCTAATCGGTTAACGAAGAGGTACCAGATTACAAGAAATTGCTTCATTGGCATGGAACTCCATCATTGAGTCTCAAGTTCAAGACAACTTCGACAAGTTGATCAGATTCTCTTTTCTCATTACTGATATTTAAGAGAAAAAGTATTACGACCAACGGAGCTTGACAGGAGACATTTACGCGAACAAACATGTTTATTCAATCGTAGATTTGGAGATATTCCAGCGCAAACAAGATTGTAGCTAATTTACTGAAATATATATACATTTTTAGTTTGTACATTTTTTCAAAATTAAAGTCCATATAAACAAAACAGTTATTATAAGATTATATTAAAAGAACTCAGACTGAAACTCGCTTATATTTTCACTCCATTCATAACTAGCCGTGAATGAGATGTTCGAATTTCTTTCAAATAGTTATTTTTGATCGGTTATTGCTTTGGGTTAAAATTCTGATTGTTTTTAATAGCTTGCACCGCTGTAACCAATAAGAGCGATGGTAATTCTCGACAAATCAGGCAAAGTCAGTTGTGATTAAGCTGATGGGTTTGCTACGGTTAACGCCTGGTTTACAAGTTTGACGCAACCATATGTTCTCACAAGCAATAAGCATATGAACTAAACTAGACACAAAGCCTTAGAGTTGATCAACATTGCACTGTCCTGTGTTTTGTTAGAGATCGCCCAGAAGCTTGACGACTGAGCACTTGTGCTCTGCGTTCGAGCCTGGTGGCTCATCAGTCTGAAGCTTATTCCGGTTTCAGTAGCATGAAGCGACTAAAAGCATTTCTAACCCCTGGATGAGATGCAAGTCTGTCGCAGGGTTACCCCCAGCATTAAATTCGCCGGTACCCATTTATACACCTGGGTAGAGAGAGGCACAATGAGAGCAAAGTGTCCCCGGTCTGACCCCGGTCAGGGCTCAACCCGGACCGTTCGATCAGGAGTCCAACGCTCTTGCCATTAGGCCACCGTGCCTACCAATAGGCTTTGTGTGCGGTCATGATCATTAAAAGAAATTTTATTCAAGGTCGGTATGGGCCACTTGGCTCGACGACGCAGAATTTACTTTACACAAAGCCTACATTGCACGCCATGTTTTACAGGAAAAAAAGAAACATACAGAAATGCACAACTGAGGGGCTAAAAGTAAGGGCAGGCGGTTGAGATGAATACAACTTTTTAAAATGCAAGTGAAAAAAAAAAACCCAGAAACTGCTTTTTTGAGGGGCTGAGTTCGCACGGACGATTGGGCGGACAGACGGACGGTTTACTGAAGGTCGGGATGCTTTATACATCACCGACAGAGAATTGAATTGTAACGTACAATGTTGTTAAAGCTCTATTTAATCGTTTTTTAGCCAATGCTACGTCCTTGGGGTTGCTAAAAGAACAGCATTTTCCAGCGAAACCGCGGAGTCGACATAGAACGCCAGCCTAGCACTAAAGTCAAGTGACTCCAGATACCACAGACGGCCAGCATCTATGAGCCGCTTACATTGTCGACCTATTTCTTCTCTCTCAGATACGGTGTAATTCGACCATCTGAAAGAAAAATGAAATAGTTTTAGAGTTTTGGGGTTACTCCTTTGGATTTTCTTGACCTGGATTAGCTTGATGACTATCATAAAACAAACAAAACAGCCCAACCACTTCGTCGGAAGAAAACGATATAGAGCAATCAAAACTTAAAACAAAGACATGTAAGGGTGGGAAAATTTGATTAAGTTAACCAAAAACATGTAACCGGTGACAAGCTCGGGAAAAAGCGCGGCAAAAACATGACAAGCGCTGAAAAGGTCGCGTAATCCAAACAGTGCAGTCATTAAAAACAAACAGAACTAAAAGCAAAAACACGTGACCAGTAAAAAGCAGGGGAAATTTGCTAGCGGTGACAAGCTCAGGAAAAAAGCGCGGCAAAAACATGGCAAGTGCGGGAAACAGCCGCGTAATCCAAACAGTGCAGTTAACCAACCAGCACTCAAAGCAAAGACACGTGACCGGTGACAAGCGCAGGAAAACTTGCAAAAACAATTAGTGCCCATAAGTTGAACGAAATACTCGTAACCAGCAACAAGTTGGAAAAAAAGGAAAGGTGAGTGAAAAGTGAATCAAAATTGGTTTTCCGGCTTTTGTATCTGATTGAATGAACAACAACATTCTCGCTCAGACTTACATAAGCACAAGCATGCTGTTTAAGGCGCTAAATTCTGGAAAATCATTAGTTTGGTCATTAGAAAACCACATTCCCACCGAACTACGTGCTATGCTATGTACAAGACTGAGTCTTGTGCTGTTTGGTGTAAAGAGTAAAGACTTTGTGAGTGCAGAGTGAGACGTAAAAAGAATAAAGTGTTTTCTTATCAAATGGCCCTGGGGAGCCACGTCGCACCAGGTTAAAGGTGGTTTAATTAATTTTAATCCGATGTAGCTTATATTATCACAGTTGAACGAACCAATGGAAAACAGCACTCAGTTTAAGAGATGTCATCGGTTATGCTCTCTCTAACACCTTAGTTAGTCATCGTTATTATAACAACGTTCTTCATTGGACAGCAAATGGTTTCAAATGTGATAAATGCAGTCTGCATAGACAACACTATAAAAGCGCTACCGAACTACGATTGCAATAACCCAACAACAGTGCAAAGAAGGAAAGCTGAGACCACAACGGAATCCGAACCCAATACTACCAACCGAGCTATGAAGCCTCGTGGAGATAGGCTAATAATAGCTACACTGCGGATAAGTTACCACTTATTGTGCGCTGTACATCAACCTCACGAAATTCACGGTTTCAAATCCCGTTAAAGTCTCAGATTTGCTCACTGACTGTGCACTTGCCGGAATTTGGGCTTACCTGTCTTCATCGTAATTCTCACTCTTTCCTTTATCGTTCTTTGAAGTATTTTCCTGTGTTGTAGTTTTTTCTATTGAAATATCAAGTTGCTCATCTCCATCACTATCCCAGTCATCACTGTCTATGTTATCGCCTGAAAACAATGATAAAAACAAACACAAACTCAAACATGGAACAAGCACTGTACTTGACTCCTGACAGAGTTCATGAATACAAAATTCAATACTTTTCGGGTACACTGTATCCGGTTTAATTTCCAGATGAAACATATCCGCAAGACAGAAAATGGATTGAAAAGCTTGGCCAAAATGAAAACTGTTATCTGAATCAGCTATGTGGTCCAGACCTAAAATGTACACGATTGCATGAAGGTTTAGCTTGGGGGAACACTTCAGATGACCACGCTATACTTAAAAAAAAAAAAAAAAATAGCTTCTACAGAAACTGTTGTGCTGCATCGGCAGGCAAGTGAAACGCTCAGTTTATTATTAAACTGAAGTTGATAAACGTAAATTTGGAAAGCTGATATTATTTTCAGCGTTAGTTAAGAAAAGTCGCCATGCAATTTGACATATCGAATAACTGGTTTTAATAATAATAATAATAATAATAATAACAATAATAATAATAATAATAATAATAATTATAAAAACAATATATAATTATAATAAAAACCTTCCCAAACTCCTTTGCAACTGAAAAATCGTCAATGCCAAATAACTTGGTCAGTTTGAAGTCAGCAGGAGTAGTCCGTCGTATAGAAATAACTCTTACCATAAACTACTTCTTGTATAAGTCGTAGGACGATGACGTCATTAGTCACGTGACATTGCCCTGAAGTTCGTTTTTGCTCACTGTGACAAAGATATTTTGTTACTGAAAAAGCAGTCATTGCAGTTTGAAGCACATTGGTGTGAGGTATTTCAGACTGCCCGGGTACCGAAAAAAATATAAAAAATTAAGGGGGCTATGTACAATTTTCAAAAAGTGGGAGTCTGGGTACAAGTGCGTATCTGGCGTTGCATTAAATGTGAGGAAGCAAAAAATTACATGTTGGTAGATATTTATATGTTAAGTACATTTTTATCACTTTTATTGTTATGACGTCATTGGTCACGTGACCAGGACGGACCGCAGTTTTAAATTCGCTTGAAAACTTTACCTGTATCTCTCTCTTAAGATTTTTTTACGCCAAGTTGTAGCTTTTTAAATAGTGTTTATAAAAATGGCCATTATTACTTTTTCCTAAAAAAGGACGGCAGTAAAAAATACAACTGAAAAGTTTGTTGGCTTCCTTCTCAACAACAATTTGCGGTAGGAATAAAAGAAAATTTTGCCAAAGGGGGGAGTGTATGCTCTTTATAATAGCGTTGTCAGTTTTTTCTCATTTCAATTGCTTTTCGCGAGGTTGAATGTAATTTCTTCCAGACGAAAGGAGTGGGCCTGGGGAGAAGTTAAATAGCTGCCCCTCCCCCTCCCCCTGCTGGTGGTCACCCCAGCGGATTCCCCGTGGTCCGTATTGTGGGCTCATGAAGAGCATTTTCAAAATGGCGACTATGCGACAACATTTTGAGTTATAGAGGACAGTTTTGTCGATGTTTTTCCTTCTTGACGCGATCAAAACGAGTCCCCAAACGTGGGGAAAACCTCCTTTATTTGTATTCCGGATAAAGAAGAATATGGAATGAGTAGAAACGTGCGAAAACGTGGGCAAAAGAAACTAACAGGGACCTGAGGTGAGCGTTTCTCATTGAACAATGATTTTTTTAGACTGGTTAAAGCTTTAATATGTCTTCGACGTTTATCATGATTATCAACTAAGCTTACTGGAATTAAAGCCTGGCTAGGCGTAAAAAAATAAATGGTGAGAACAAGGCGATAGTATTAAATGGCAGTCATTTCGTCGAGGCATACAACTGTTATTTATGTTCGTTATCTGAATTTTAAGCTACTGTTTTCCAAATTAATAAGACTCGCATCCTTTCATTATTTATACATGAGGAAATGTTCCTCAAAATATTGACCAAATGGCCATTTTAGACCGCAAAGAAAAATTACGTCAGGAAGATTTTATGTGATTCCTTTGAAATTGGAAGAAACATTTCAGCTCAGTGTGATCTCTTTTTTTAAGTTAGACTAGAGACTACTTGCAGTCAGCCTGGTAGCTAATCTAGACTTTAATTAAACAGTGCTACTAACGTTTTGGAATGCCTTTTTGGGTATGTTTAATAAATGAGACCATTTCTTAACTCAAAATTTGTTCTTCCCATGATGTTTTATTGTATTGGTAAACATAGATTTACGTTTCCTTTGCATTTTGTGGTTTACAGGTCAGGGACTAATAGAATGCCTAATGTTTTGACAGGACATTCTGGATTACTGTTCAGTGAGTTAAACTATGGAGTTCAGGTAATTGTTGATCTCTTAGTTTTACGCATAGTTATGTGACAGTCAATTCTGGCAATTCCCTTCCTTCTCTCTACACACATTCATTGCCTGAGGCATTTAAGATCTGCTTTTTGTCCAGACATTTGTCTACTTTACACAAAATCTGTTTGTTTTTAAGGCCTGTATTTTCAGTTGTTGGATGACCTACAGTAGCATTTTAAAGTAGCAATGAATAAAATTCGCGAGGCCTTAAACTTAAGCAAGCCAGAAAACCCTAATCCCAATATAAAGCTAACTGCAAGCAACATGATGTACCCTTTGGCAACCAAAGTGCTTTTAAGGCTAGCCAGAGTACTATATAGGCTAACCGGAATCTTATGTAGGCTAACTGGAATGGCTTTCATGGCTCGTATGTTTCATGACACATAAGTGCCATACAAGCCAAAATACCTAACTCCAATAAATAGCATAACCTAAAGCCACCTCAGCTAACTATACTCAGGCTAACTGGAGTACTGCTTAGGCTAACCAGGGAGCTTTTTAGGCCAACCAATGTGCTATTTGTATATAGTGGAATGGCTCTCATGACTTGTTGGCTCGCACTTTGTCAAGACCCAAGTTTTTTTAACTCATATTAAAATTAGCCAAGCAGTAGCTGTAAATTCGATTTAAATAAACTTCAGCTTAGTTTTTGTTGGCAACTTGCTCTACAAGAATACCAAACATAGATTTCAGTGATGTAATGCTTTGAAATGAACAGATTACAAAATTCAGTTTTAGGGTCCAAAACATTTTTAAAGATTATTAAAATAATATGACATTTTTCTGCAATAATTAATGAAAGGAAGGGTGCAAAGAAAATTGATTTCTTCCTTGCCTGACCTAGGTAGACTGGGCAAGGTGAAACCATTATAAGCTTACCCGAAGCCACATGTTTCTTTCGAAACAACTACAACAAAAAATAAAAATCCATAAATGTCATTTGGCTATCTACAGTAGCAAGTGGAAAAAAATATTGGATCCACTGGCCTAACATAAAAGCAGCCAGTTTTCACACACTGAAAAGGGCCATTTAATTTTAATATACAGTCTGCATGCTGGAAAATAGCAATTTCAGCAAAATAATAGTTTTTTGTTTGTTTTGTTTCTATTTACAGGTTACTTGGAAGACTTTGCAAGGGCATTTCTGTTAGTCAAAATGAACTCAAAAATACACACTGTGTCAATGTAATAAAATTATCACATGATTGATTCCCACATGTTGCTAGTTTAAACCTGAATATACATTGATGGCTTTTTATATAATATGAACATCCCAGAACCCAATAAGATGGGAGGCGCGGTGGCCTAATGGTTAGTGCACCGGACTCCGGATCGAGCGGTCCGAGTTCGAGCCCCGGCCGGGGTCACTTGTGTTATGTTCTTGGGCAAGACACTTTACTCTCATAGTGCCTCTCTCCACCCAGGTGTATCAATGGGTACCGGCGACATAATGCTGGGGGGGGGACCCTGCAGTGGACTAGCATCCCATTCAGGGGGGAGTAGAAATATTCCTAGCCGCTTAATGCTGCAGAAACCGGGATAAGCTCCGGCAGTGTGGGCTGCTTGGCTCGTGGCTTCTCCTAGAACCCAATAAGGCTTCATGTAAATACTGACACTTAATTACATGTAAGTTTTAAAACCATTCTGAGGTTCATGACAAAACATTTTTGTTTCAATAAAAACATGTAAAAATAATGAAATAACAGAGAATTTACATAATTTTTATCGCAGACCACAAATTTTACTCCAGGTTAAGTTAATGTGTCAGGTTTTTTTGCAGCACAGGCTTGGTTCCACAGGGTGTGGTTCCAAAAAATATCCATACCTCCCCCAAGGATGGTTCTTTGGTTTGGACCCTCCCACCCCCTGGGATTTCTAGTTTTGCTTCATCTTTTATTTAAAAGTTTGTACTATTGAGACCCTCATCCCCCTCGGAATTTCCAATGACCATCCTTGGGGTGGGTATGGATATTTTCTGGAACCGCACAATGTGGGCATTTGCTTATGAAAGTAAGCTGCAGATTGATCTGATTGATACACACTAATCTATTTTCACATTTACCTGTTTTCTATGGGATATATAATTATATATTGTTTTTACCGGTTTCACTTGTAATAATAATAATAATAATAATAATAATAATAATAATAATAATAATAATAATAATAATAATAATAATAATCAGTACCTCAAGGCTAAACGTTACAAGACAAAATAGCAGTTCTTCACCTGTGTTGTTATCAGTCCGCTCAGCATTTCTTTTGAGTCGTTTCTTAAGCCTTATTCCACAGGTCGCCCAGCTACTGAGGCAACACAGCAGATGAAACTCTTCCGCAGTAAACCCAAGATTCTGAAGAAATGGCCGACCAACATACTGAGGCCAGGAACAACAATGATGACAACATAGGGCCAATACCACACCTTTCACTGGACTCTCAACGGGAGACAGCTTTACCCTCTTGCTTTCGCTACAACATGTGAGGAGAAAAATTAAATATATTTTACATTATAAACTTTATATTGAAAACTTCAGGCAAAGGTTACGTTTCTTAGCCTTATCTCAAATGGCTAAAAATCATACCTACACATGTACATGTAGTTCACACGATCCCCAACAATAACTGACTGGATTTAGTTAGAACAGTGTTTAATAAATGATAGGAAATGGTCAGTTTTGAACAAGGATAAAAATACATTCCTTTACATAATTTTGCTTAAAAAATGTTACAGCATGGCCAATCCATATTAACAATACAGTAATTGTAGTTTTCAGCAATTGCCCGGTAACAGAGGTCTAAAACTTCTTTGAAAGAATATCACTATACACACTGTACAACACTAACCTCTCATTTGTGTTCTTTTCCAAACTGGAGTCATGGCCAGACTTACTTAATGTTTCCATCAGGCATCTGAGAGTCAAGTCTACCAAAATAAAAAAGTTTCCTTTTTTAATCTAAATGATGAATGACAGTGATGTTACTGCGCCTTTCAATACCGCACTATAACATGCGAACTCTAAAGTAATCAAAAACCTTGTAAACGATTGCATTTTTCGCTGCCGCTTTTTACGACGACAGTCAACCAACGTTAAAATAAGAAAAACAACCTGATCAAAATCTACCAATAACAAACCAACAGAAGTGACCTTTTGAACCCCTTTGAAGCGAGCTTGTTTCCTGAGAGGTACACTAAGATGACTGACAGTAACTAAAAACGCAACCGTTGATAAAGCATGCAACTTGCGTGTTACTGAAAGACGCACTGAGATGCAAATTCGTTGTGAAATTATAATACATGCAGGTGTAAATAAGAAAATGGAATCAAGTGATAAAGGGTGTAACATTCAGTTTACTGTACTTATTAGTTTTAACTGGGAAAAGCTGAACATTGAACAAGATTTTTTCATCACTAAAATGTTAAACTTAATTTTAACTAATGCTGCAGCTATCCAAAAATGTATTATATTTTTTAAACATGCAGGCTTCCATTTTTTCTTTTTAAACTTCAACTGATGGTCTTTTGTTTGTTTGTACACAAGTGACAAATAAGTGTTTACCTGTCAAGTAGGCAACATGTAAACAGCAAAGTCACAACATACCACTTACTGTCTTGTTTGGACACCTTAGCTGCTCATGCTCCAACTGACTGATTTAAAACATTCACAGAAGCAGTCTGTTAGTGTACATGTGCATGCAGTTACTGTAACATCTCACCTGTAGCAGCTCCACAGAGATGTTTGCTGATGGCAACAATTTTCTGTTTACTGTTTTGAATGCATGGCACCTTACCTGGAACAAAACAACATAGTATTGTTTGAATACTTTGTGTATTCAGTCTACCTTAATACATGAAATCACGATTACCAAAAAATCTCGAAATTAAAGTGACGCGAACAATAAGTGTCGAAAACATAACATATGACGCGAAAATTAAGTGACTCACATTATGTCAATAATCAAGAAAGAATAAATTAAGTACCACTAAAGGGAGGAATTAACAATCTAAATAGATGTTGTCGTCAATTGACTCAAGAACACGAACTCATGCACGTACTTGTAGACATTGTGAAAACTGTTCTGTTGTTGCTATTGCCGAGATTTAGTCCCGCTCTTGCGTTTTTGTTAACTTTGACGTTATTTTTCATTTAATGGCATTATGAAGTCGGGTTTTTTTAATTCAGGGGCATGTAAAATGATATTGCGAAATATGCGCACCTCAAAATCGCGAAATTAACGTGTCGTGAAAATTTCATGTCATAAGGTAACAAATAAAGCAATGTCCCAGCCATGTTTTGATTCTTTCAGTCTCTCTCAGTTTATGATCTCCAATATTAACGTTATCCATAAGCTATTATTGCCCCTTGGCTTTATTTACTGATGAAATGCTGCCACCTGGCTTTAAGCATTTGATGCATTTGTTTTACTGAACACTAGAGGTACATGTAGTACGTACCATACTCTGTCAATATCACTACATTTCCACACTATGCTTCTTAATGGACTATAAATGAATTGAGAACATCTTTTGATAGCGATGTAAATGAAGTTGTGGTTCAAATCAGAATAAATTATTGTGGGCCTTAAAATAAGACACAGTGTACATGTACTTGTATAATTATGTGATTGTAAGGTTTTAAGTGGGTTAACAATATAGACACAAAATAATTTGAATTAAATGATACTTACTTAAATCAAGGTGTTCAATATCTATATTTAATCGCTGGAAGGATGGTCCTTGATCTTCGCCTCTGTGATAACGATCATACTGAAAAACATTTATTGATTAGGTGAAGTCATTGCAATAGCAGTTAATTTATCTTAATCACTTGAACTTTTAGTTTCATTTGCCCGCTGATGCAGCACTACAGTTTCTTATTTAAAATAAGCAACTTATAACTGTTCATTTTTTTGGACATGAACCCCTTTTAGGTAAAGAAGTGATTGTGACACTTAATATGTACACTGTTTCATTTCTTTTAATGTCAATGTCCTAAAAGATTCATGATGAATCAAAACAATCCTCGAGTCCAATACTTAACACAAAAAAGTAAGCAAAAATGAATATGAAATACACTTGGATGAAAGAGGGAAGCCAGACAGTGCACCAATTTTCTTTGCTGTTAATTGTTCTGCAACTTCCAAGAAATGAATCATACCAAACCATGCAGTGGAAAATTGGGACAAACACCAGAAAAATACAGTCATTGAATACATCAACCTGTATGCACAGACCGGACACTATAGAATATTGAACGTATTTCAGCTATTTGATTAGCTGTATTCTTCATGACATGGGATAAAGAAAGTGACCAACTCTACATACCTTATATCTGTTATTTGCTCTGTCAATAAGAAGATAGTTCACATCCTTTACACAATTCCCAAGCGCCATCTGAAGCCAGTGAGACAATTTCCCTAAAAGAATATTTTAACAAATTTGTTGTTGGCAGAGCTCTATACAGAAGGGAAAAGCTGATGTGCCCTGCAGACGTGTCAGTCCTTTAACTGCAGTGCCTTGTGACACTGACCAGTCTGATACGGGAGTGGCAGTCTTTGCAGCAGCAGGTGCAGACAAAGTTGGGTTGCTGGGGAGAGGTGGCTGCTGCATGTTGCTTGCAGCTAATCCTCTCTGTTGTAGCTTGCTCTGACCTGATTTTGTTGGCCCATTTTACACCTCTTGTTGCCAGGTTTATTTTTGACAATTTTAACAAATTCAATTTTGACAAATTTTTGTAAATCAACTACCATTGGGTATGCCTCAATCTGCATCTTTTGGTTTGACCATACTACATCTGATAAACTATGGCTACAATATTAAAACAATTTTCTACTTCCACAGTTGGTGAAAATTCCAAAAAAAATTGTCATTGATAACGAGAGTTGTGAGAAATCGAATTATAATAATTAAACTTTTCTTGACAAAGTATTGAATGACTACCTTACAAACTGTACCTCGCCCAGCTCCGAACTCCATAAATATTGTACTTAGCTCTAAAAGATGTAGCTTGTCCATATGACCAATAAGAGAAGCCTGCACAATAAAAATTACTATTATAAAAAGATACAGACAGTTATTATAAAAAAGATGAACAGAAAAACTGTTTTTTATCGTTAAAAGAAGTCCAACAGATGGGCATTTAGAGTTCAGAAATGCCACGAAATGGCAACATTGATGTACACTATGCATGTACAAGTACCGGTATACATGAATGGTAGACAAGGAGAATAGAAGAGGATCCTACCCTATGAATCAACCACTATAAAACAAACAATGCATGAGGCATGCTAATTAAAAGAATGCAAAACTGGTAAGAGATGAAACTACCTGCTGTTTTAAATGCTTCAAAATGGCAGGTTTGTCCACCATTTCTGAAAGCTCTTCTTGAAATACACTGTGAGACAGTATTTCCTCTGGAATTGTTGGAACATGTACTGCATTGAGACAAAGATTTTATAATTATTGATATTACCCTCACAATAACTATAGGGCCTGGTTGTTGAGAGCACAAATTATTAAGCTAATCCATGATTAGTGTGAATTTTTATTTCCGTTTTTTTTTTTACTTTTCAGTTTTGTTTTCTGTTTATATTAATAAACAATAATTAAACACTTTAATTATACAAAAAAATTTGAACCAAATTCGATCATGTTCTAATTCTGAGTCAGTGTTAATCAGCTTTCAAACAACCTGGCCCCACAAGATAATGTAAATGAGTAATTAAAAGGCGAACACAGGGTTGGAAATAAGCGCTCGCCCAGGCGAGTGTGAAAACTGTTGGGCGAGTACAAATCATGGATCTCTCGCCCGGTTTGGCGAGTACAATTTTCATGCCCAGAACATATTATCCAAAGTGTAACTTTTACTTTTCACTTCAAAATAATCTACACTGTCCACAAGCCGATAGCTTACATGTATTAACATTTTGAAATCTCCAACAAAGCTGCGTTCGGGTTTGTAACAGACAAAAATGGCTTCAGTTTGGTGATTGTTTATACATGATGGACATACTTGTAAATACACTAACTTGTCCACCGAGCCACAAAACCCAGGAAAATGGCCATTTCCCGATTTCCCGCCTCTTTGTCTGTACAATTTCGACACTACAGGAATTTGGGAGGGCGTATCAAATTAAAAAGTGAGTGTGCTCATGGTTTTATTGCGGAGTAAGGTCTATTTTTGGCGATTTTTATTAACAAGATAAACTGCGGTCTGTATCGCGATCGACCACCATGGTGCACGACGAGTATCGAATGTGATTAAAAATTTAAGTTATTTTTTTTATTAATTTTTTGTGGGGGGAGGGGGGCTAAATTTTCCTTTCTTTAATTGAGGAGACTGGGGGAGTAAAAATTGATCGGGGCGAGTGTAATTAGAAGGTCACTCAAGGTTCGTCTAGCCCTGCCTTTTGATTCTGCTGTCCCATCAGGCAAGTGTTTTAATCTCTGGTTTCTATGCAAGTGTCTTGCCCAAGACCCCAGCCAGCAGGGCTCTAACCTGGGCCACTCATAGCACACTAACCATTAAGCCACTGCACCTCCCACGTACATGTAAATAATAATTATTATCAAAAACTATTTATGAAGGCAAATTATTTTGTTCTTGCAAAAAAAATTTGTTTTAAAGACTTTATGCAGCAAACATGATAGTATAAATTATACATGTACAGTATGTTACATGTAAGATCACATCCAGAAATTTACATATCTTTCTCAATTTGCTATTTTTTATTTGCATATAGTTAAATTTTGAACCTAAATTTCAATAGGCCATAATTGTATTCTCAATATTAAGGACTGGAACTACTGGCTTGTAATGGAGGCCAACGCAGTAGAATGATTATTACAAAAAAGAGCGTCGTATTGTTTAAAATTTTTTTAAAAGATTACCTGCATTAGTTTTTATTCATGCTACATTGTAGTTCCAGTTCAATACTGGGAATACGAATATGGTGTATTAATAGGACAAACTTTAGATCTCAGTGTACATGTATGTACCTTTGCAACATTGTTTAACTTTGTCAATCAACCTTGATACTTTCTCTTGAGAAACGGAACTCAATGAGACCTACAGTGTAAAGATAGACAAAATATCCTTAAGCATTTAGAATCGTTCAAGAAAATTAAAATGTACAACTGACAGGAGACAATTAATAAGAAGTTTACTGATGTGAATAAAAATTAAAAACAAAAATAAATCTGTGGAAGTCGTGGTGCCCTAATGGTGAGTGCACTGTTCTCCAGATCGAGTGGTCTGTGTTTGAACCCTGGCTGGTGTCACACCATTGTGTTCTTGGGTAAGATACTTTACTCTTACCTTGCCTCTCTTCACCGAAGTGTATAAACTGGTATCAGCAAATTTGATGCTAGAGGTAACCCTGCAACAGACTAGCATCCCATCCAGGGGGAGTAGAAATACATGTACAACATGTACTCCTTTAGTCGCTTATTAATATTACATGTAACACTTTGGAAAGGGTCTGGATAATCTGCCAGCCAGCGAGCCATGCGAGCCATTTCGGTTAGCCTAAATAGCACATTGGTTAGCCTAAATAGGACCTGGTTAGGCTACAGTTTGCTTAGGTAACTTGCGGTTAGCCTTCTATTGGGATTAGGGATTTTTGGCTCGCATGGCTCGCATGCCTCGCTGGCTCGCATATTATCCTATCTGCTATGGAAACAGGTTGATGAGTTCCAGCCTGATGGACCACTAGGCTCAAATGCAGACTACCCTACCTTTTACCTAATCAAACCCTTATAGTGCCATGCTTGGAATGTTACACCGCTTCTTATTAAAGCGTGAACACTTAAAATATGTCTGGAATGTTCTTTGTGTTTTAACCAATCACATGCGAGAACTTCAGACCGCAGAAACCACAAACAACGAATGGGTTTCCATCGGTCACGGAACGATATTCGGTTCTCGTTTCGCTCCAATTTACAAGTAAACACTAACTGTAATTCCTTCCTTTTTGAGAACATTCACTGCCCTACTGAAGAATATGTTTGAGTGTTTTTTTTTATAAAAAAAATGAAAAACCGATGCGCCCGACGCTACGATTTGCCCCAGTTGCCGGCAATTTTCAAAAATTGTAACGAATTCGTATCTGCAATTCGTATTTGATACACTGATAGAAGGAGGGTTCGTTTCTTCGATAACAGCGAAACGATAGCGGGAAGGAAAAGCGAAAATCAAACGATTGAGCGATTGAGGTGACTGTTTACTTTGCACCAATCATACCAACATTTTCAATAATTTTCGTCTGGAGCCTTTGCAGTTTGCAGTCTTACGATCACGGAACCTCTTATTGTTTAAAGGTTGAAATCGTTTGCCAAAATAAATCGAATCCCTTGTTCTACCGAAAAGATTTACAATCAGTAACGAAAACTCCACAATTTTGTATTTTATATTCGGTTTATCGTGTTTACATCTTATGTCTAGACGTGTCTACAACATACTGCATGCGCTGAACCATGTCGTATAACGTCGCTAGAGAAGCTGTCCTTTTTTTTTTCTTTCAAAAATCCCTGAAACCATGTTCTGGATGTGGCCCTCTATACGAAAGAATAGCAGTTCTTTAAATTCCTGAAAAAGACAGAGCGTGTATCCTGAAACAAAATATGAACTTAAGTTGCTCCGTGACCGATAGAAACTCATTTATTGTTTGTGGTTTCTGCGGTCTGAAGTTCTCGCTTGTGATTGGCTAAACACAAACATTCCAGACATATTTTTTAGTGTTCACGCTTTTATAAGAAGGAGTGTAACACTAATGCCAATGAGTGCCATTGAAGTGAATGTTAACAATTAGCTGGTGAAAGAGATTTATTCTATTTAATGATTACTGTAAATTTGTTTCAATGGGATTGGGGAATTGGGAAAAGGATTAAACTGTTTGATTCACAACCTTCAGGAACAATTTGTAACATGTATATACTTATGTAAGTACATCAGTACAAAAAGCATTTAATAAATACCTTTTCTGCAGGAGAAAATTCATAGTTTGGTATGCCAGAGTTGATATTAGCACTGAAGTATACCTGGGTAAAAATAATGCCACTCATTACAACCTAACATTTTAGGCTTTTTAATTTGGCAAATCTGTAATGAAAATATTACTGAAACGAATTCAGGGCTAGAATAATAATATTGTTCATGACACTGTTAAAGGTAAGAATGATGGAAGTATAATATGGATATTTCCTATAGTAGAAGGTCCACACAAACTCATGAGTAGCACTGATGCCTATCCACCAAAAATCCTGCATGTTAATTTCCATTGACTACACAAATTACATACACTCACATATTAATTTTTTACTCACAGCCTTACCACTCGAGTCTTTTTTGTTTGGTTGCATTTCTTTAGATGCTTTTCAAGCTGGTCTTCAAACACAGTGCTATGATAAAGAAAAAAACAGTTTTCTACATTTTGTACAACACAGTTAAAACAATTAAGAAAAATTTATCCTGAAAACAGCTGTCCCTTTCAAAATCCAAGACATGCATACAGTTGAATCTCGATAACTTGAACCTCCCACTCGAACCTTTTCTGATACCCCTCCAGGTATTATTTTTCCTTACTAATTTTACCCTCGATAACTCGAACTCCTGTTATCTCAAACCTCCTTAAATTTCCCTTGAAGGTTCCAGTTATCAGGATTCAAATGTACAGGTGTAATTATTTTAATTCTGTCAGTGATCATATTTAATGTTGATTTTGTTCATGAACTCAGAGACTCAAAGGACAGTGCAGAATGCAATGGAGTCGACAATTGAAAGTATTGTAAGTTTTATGTTCGTGTTTATTTTTCCTTATTTTACTTGCAATTAGATGTTGAAACACCACTTGTATTCCTTCCCGGGTTTTTGTTACGCTATCTTTGCAAACGTAACACGATACTTCTGTTCGTTTGTAACAAGATACATTTGTTGTTTTCCTTGAAAATGCCGCAACGTGACCCTTTGTTCGTTTGTCTCTTTTTTGTTTCACGGCGACATCGATGGCATTTGTCTTCCTTTCAATAATAAAGCCAATTATTTCACTTTAATTTAATAAACTTGCGGTTTAAACTGCACGAAAGACGTTTCTCAAAAAGTAAAGAGCAAATCTGGTCAAAAAACATCTCTTTCGAAAGGTTTTTTTAAAATGCAGTACAGCTAGGATATTTGTTTCCTGGTTATAAGGAAAAAATCGCCAAAAATACCGGTGCAAGTTTTTGCATTCCTAATTACGAAAGCGCTGTGAAAGTCTAAAAATCTAATTTAATTAATTTGCGGTTTTCACTTGGCGCCACGAAGTCTGCAGGAATCCTACCACAAACACGCAATACAACTTATACAAGCGATGTTCATGAGACATCCAGCAAAAAACGTAGACTAAACTGCACATGCGTTTGGCGTAAAGTACGTTGCCCTAGAACGTTGAGTAGTACCACAAGGAGAGCAAAGGGTTTTCTGAAACAAATATATACCTTTGAGATCTTCATATGAAAGTAACGTAGATGTGCTCCAGGTTTTACCTAGGGGTACGGTCAGGTGCTCCCCACCCCCACCCCCTCCACAGGAATAATTAATTAATTGATATTAATTAATTAATTGACTATTAAAGTTTACACCATAGCGCTTTAGGGGTTTAGGGCTTTAGGGGTTTAGCGGACGACAGCCCCAACAAACCATCACAATAGTGCATTCTGCACTAAAAACCAATTTCAAATGGAATTTGTAAGGAAATTGTATTTAGTTTTACTTTATTTTAAAATGCCACATCAGCACTTTTTTCCAGATTTCAAACCTAATTATCTCGAAAATTTGTGTGGCTACCCCCAATTTTCTTTTTGGATTTCAATAGCCCTCTGTAACATCTACATTTCTTGCATAGTCATCGGCCGGGCAAAAATACCTTGTTATTAGTAGGCACCGTCCTTAAAAATCCCCCACTTCCCCTAAAAAACAGTTCCCCCCCTAAATCTCAGATACAACAGTAATCTTTAATGCACTTTTGCCCTTACAAAATTATAAATACAGAAAGCTGTACATCTAATTAAAAAAAAGTAAGAGTATTTGCTGCCTGGAATAACCATAGTAGCTAGTGGAGCCTGGCAGCCAGCTGACATTAGCATTAAATGAAAAATATAAAGGTCGGCACCTGAAAGGGACAATGAGCAACTATTCTCTCAGGGCTTACATGTATTTTTGGAATTTTATTAGATTATTAAATAAATTCTTTAAAGTTTAATTCAATAAGGAACTAATTCTTACTGTTTCTTATCCAAAGGACAGGTAATCCTTTTCCTACCTCCAGCCTGTCACAAAAAAGAAAATGAACTTCAACAAAAATGGCCACTTTTCTTATTCAGTGACATGCTTATAATGTACATGTACATGTACCTGTTAGTAGTAAGCTTGGGGAGGGGGGAGGGGGTGGGGCAGTCATTAATATGACTGTGGTGCAATTAACCTTTATTGTCATCCTCACCTTGGAAAATATTTGGCTTTAATTATAGTTTCACCTCTTAGACAATAAAGCATTGGAATGTTAACATTTTCGTATTAAATTCGAGTGACAGGAAGTTTGATGTTATAAGTAATAGACCGAAGCAGGGTAACATGCTATGGCACTGTTGCCAAGTCTTGCTCTAAGTTAAAGGTGGGAAATTCTGATCTGATTTGAGCCATTTTTCAGGATTTTTCTCTATTACAGACAATCTCTGATGTCCCAACAAGATTCTCATATATTTTCTTTAGAAAAAACCTCAGACTATAATATGGACCCTCTCTAATTGCTGGTTTGCAGCTGACGTCACAGCAGCCATGTTGGATGACAGGAACAAAGCATTCTCCTCCGTTGGGAACTAAACTTTTTTATTATGCAAATTCCGCAAAAAATATGTTTTATTGTTTTGTCATCCAACATGGCCGCCCTGTCACGTGGTTGCAAACCAAGAATACAAACAACGGACACTAAACCTCGGCCCCACGGGACAAATTCATATAAAGCTTAACCTCTTTATTACGGACACTTTGGAGATCAGGCAATGAAATATACTAAATATATACTATACTGAAGTTACGTCGCCCCAAACAAGTTCAGTCGCCCCTTAACTGAAGTAAAGTCTCTCAGTGTTTGAAATACCTTACATCCTTTCTATAATTAAGCTTAATTTTTATTTTGAAGTACAACTACTACCCCATGGCAAATACTTACCTCAGATTCTCCTGCAACAACCATATGTTCTCCACAATATTTTCTTCCTTCTCCAACTGTCATTCGACAAAACCGATTTTTTCGTTTCAAGAAAAATGCACAAGATTTTCTCTCATTTTCGACTACCTCGACAACCTCGTCCGCCATCTTGAAGAACTCGCTAAGTTGTTTAGCCGCTGTCCAACCTGTTGGTGGGCTCTATTTCCGCCGCCTTCTCGGGTCCAGTCTTTGTCCCGCGGGCTCATTTTCCCGAAAGAAGCGGCCGGGAATCTAGATGTGTGCCATTTTCGCGGGAAAAGGAACCGGAGCGGACCAATCGATACTATATTTTTAAGACTATATTTTTCTGAAGATCCCATTGTCCATAATTTTTGATTTTACTCGAAAAATTTAGCTTGAAAACTCGTTTTGTGACTGCAAAATTAAAACAGAAACCTTTGAAAATCGTCCACAACTAGCCTGCGTAGCAGGCGCCGTAGTTTCGAGCGCGCGTATGGGAAACGCGAAAGGCGCGAGGGGGCCACGTCTCCTCGATTTTTCCTCGCGCGGCCTTTTTGCGATCGCGCACTCTTTAAAAACGCGCTTAAAACTACACAGACGCCTGCAACGCAGGCTATCCACAACTGACCTTGTTGTGTTTTCAAATTTTGTTGAAGAGCTATTTTTGTATTTTTTAACGTTATTGGTTCGTTTACGAAAAAAAGTCACTATCCTTTGTTCTCAATTATAGTTGTTTCATCAGGCGTTGTGGCGTATTTTGCGTAAATGGAGAATTCAGTGGGCGAAAACATATTTAAGCCCGCTGCCGTGGACCAATCAGAAACAAGAAAATAACGAAGCCAGCCAATCAGAACTTAAAACCGTTCAGCCGTTTGCTCCGTTTTCTTGCTGGCTGGCAGCACTTCAAGCTACGTTTGTCTGAGTTGAAGCACTGGGCAAAGTGTTTCTGAGTTTCTAAACGACAAAATTTCAATAAAGCCTAGCGAAAAAAGCAAATTCTCAGTCTTCTCAGCTAGATAAAGAGGAATTACAGAACTCGAAGAAGACCTCAAGCTGCAAGTGAATGTAGGTTCGATTCGTCTTCTTCGAGCGAAACTCACTCAGTTCACTGAGTCAGCGGGAAATTATATGATCATCACGCCAAACTTTCAAATATCTTGTCATTTATAACTGGTTATTTCTTTGCTGTAATTATATAAAATTCTGTAATTTTCCTTTTCAAGCTTAGAGCAAACTAATATTCTTGCGATTTTTTTTCCAAGTTTTGCAAACATTTAGCCTGATATTCAATCAGAACTTACTGTGGGTGAACTTTTCTCAATGCCGACTGAAATACAGCAACTTATTATTATTTTTTCCACTTGGAAGAAAGTTGACCAATCAAAACGATAATATAACAATGGAGTTGATGTTCTCGGGCCCAACTCAGGCTCATTTTAGCAGCTCTAAAATGAGCCAGTCTGAAAGGGCCAAAAAACATATTTACGCCAAAGAATATAAACATACAGCATTACCTGTTTTACGAGACTCTATTCAAATTTCCTTCATACTAAGCTTTTAAAGTATCTTATCTTTACATCTAAACACTCATTCAAAACTATCTTTTTCTTTGTTGTATCAATAAGGACCACAAGCTTTGATCGCTTGGATCACCCGTGTTCTATTCTTCTAGCTTTCCTTTCCCTTCTTCGCCATAAAACTGCAATATTTGAGACGATAGGAGGCCACCGGGTTTGTTCTTTCATTAAAGGTTTCCACTGTGTTGGATTTAGAGCTGAAATGATTACTAATTTTTTCGTACGTCTTCGCTCATACCAGGCGATCGGGACAATCATATGAGAATCCCCGATCGCTTCCGATCGATCGTTACATAGTAACTTTATGTTTTTCGCCGAATCAACTGTTGCTTCCGCGCCGTTTGCAGGGCAAGCCCCATACCCCTTGCGAAGCCCGATTTTGGAAAATAAAAAGCGAGTTTGTCTTTGACTGATTTATCTTTTCGTCTGGTGGCAATTAGTATAATTTATCTTAAATTATCTAACCTAAGAAACTGTTTTATCTGGAGAGATGTCTGCAGGTGAAAAGCAATTCGCCTAATTAAGCTTATACTTCAGTCTAACTATTTTTTTCATTATTGTTATGTGGCAGCAAGTTCGAAATAAACTATTCTCTACTTATGAAAGACAAACAAACCTCTCATACTGTTTAGAAACTCTTGAAAATATTTAGCCGTATGAACATGATTAAAATGCTTTTAGCTGTTGAGTTATCACCCAGTTTAGCTTCCTATTGGTTTGTTCACTGGATTGAAGAACTCCTCGGGCGATTCGTCTCTCTAGATCTCGGTCGACTGGTTCCTTTGAATAATAGCGAAGTGTGATAACGTGAAGATTTAGTTGTTTGTGCATTTTGTGGACTTGCGCAACCCACAGATTTATAACTTAACATATGAAATATACAATGTAGTTCGCTGTTTTCAGCTCTAGACCCCGCTTTAAAGCTTTATCGACGAGTGAGTTACACATAGTCACTGAGTTTGCCTTCACTGAAAATACTCATCTGCCCTCTGCACCTACCACCCTTCCCCGAGGGTCTGAATGGGGTTAACCGACTAGCGACAAAGGGCGAAAAATATTACCAGCTACCGACAAAACGAGGAAAAAATTACCGATTAGCGACAAATAAATTCTAACCGATAACCGACATGGTCCGATGTTATACGGACGTTTGTATTCAGAAAGAACAGCATTTTGAATTTATGTCTAGCTAGCTTAGGAAATGTCTAGTTCAGAAGTAACCTTACCACACCAATTCAAAATTTTGTCAATTATAAAGTTTCCTGTCACCTTTTCGAGCAGCAGCGGAGGTTCATTTGTAGAACAGTGGCTGGTAATCACTGCGCGTTGGTTATTCATGTGGTGACAGGCCATGAGCGGAATTGTTAAGTGATTGTAAGGCGAGGAGGTTGCCATCGAACGCCATCGTAGCCGGGTTCCGGTGGAAAAAAAAATCTCATAACGTTGTTTCCAAGCGAAAAAAAATCTAACGGAGTTTTTTAGGGCTAAAGGAGCAGGCGCATTAATTTGGCATTGGCGGGTTCTCGCTGAAGTTATTTCGCCTGGCGAAAACGCTTACGGGAAAAAGTGCGAAAATTTGCAATTGTAACGGATCGGCAGTTTAATATTGGATGAAAGCAGCAGTGAGCTCAACGGTGTGTGGAACGTTCTATTAGCCGTATTAGTTTTAGTGTGCAGCGTTTCACATGTAGTTCTGTTGTTAAGTATTAAGCTCAAACATTAACGTGGTTAACCTTTGGTTCCACGTTTTTATTTGCTGTTTTGTTGAACGGAATGTTTGTATACACCGTCCATTTTTCAGGAAAGCAAACATTGAAAAGAAAAATCCCTTACAAATAGAAGAAGCGAGTAAAAGAGTTTATAAGCATCTTTCTGTTTTATATATTGGTAAATGAATAACACTGCCTTTTAATTTATTCTTTTCTGAGAACGGTCCAAATTTCAGTTTCGCTCGATGTGTAAGTAATATTTGACGAGCATTTGCTGATGCAAACTGATTTTATCGGTACTAGACGAACACGTTGCTTAAAAAACAGAGTTAACGAGGTTTTAGTGCAACCAAATAATGAATTATTACAAATTTTCATATCGTCTAGAGTTTAAAGTCTTAAAACTGCGTAAATTAACTAACAAATATTAATAATTAACTTGCACTTTTAATCATTAACTGAGATTTACCGACAACCGACAAAGGTCCAAAATTTTAACCGACAACCGACAAAGTAAGGTATTTTTAACCGTCTACCGACATGTGGACCCCCCCATTCAGACCCTCTTCCCCTGTGGTCGCAAAGAAATTTAAAATGAGAAAATAAACGAGGTCCTTAAGATTAAACTCAATACCGTGAACACCATATTTCATCAGTTTACGTGCCTTCCCACATGGAGAGTAATCAACTGGTGATAGAGAAACAATGTAAGCTGTTTGCAATTATTCTTCGCCGATATCGATCGACATTGCGGAATTTAAAGATGAAGCGCAGGTAAAAAAAAAAACAAGGACAGAGAAATGGATAGATGAATCAAGTGCAAAGGTCTACTCGTCTTCAGAGAAAATGTTCTTGATGATCTCGACGATTAAAAAATAACAATTATAAACAATTATTGGATGAGGTTTTTTTTGATATCCGGAATAATCAAGGTCGAGGTAAGTGTTATCAGCCGAAGCCGAAGGCTGAGGCTGATAACACTTGCCGAGACCTTGATTATTCCGAATATCACATAAACCGAATCTAATAATTGTTTTATTATACATTGTTTTTCTGGAAAAGGAAGTAATGGCAAACGATTTCAACCTGTTTCAAAACTTGTGCTAATTAATTCCCGCGGTCGTCCTACTAAATCGTGGAATAGTTCCTTCCCAATTTTTGTTAGTCATTTTGTGTTTTCCGAGACTTTATTGTCCAGCAATTTTTTAACTTTGGTCAAACTATTTCTCGTTTGAAGAAGTGAATCGACGAACTATAAATTTCCTTCGCCGCCAGATGCCTGACACACTGCTCTTGGAAATCATGCATTGCGTGCGCAACCTACAGATTAGTGAATAATCTGCTAGCAGATTATTCACTAATCTGTAGGTTGCTCGGGGTTGCGCGGATTCCCAGAATTAGCTGAAGGCTCTTAGCCAATAAGAAGACAGCTAGTGACTACAATGTATAATAATAATAATTATTGAGATCACTTGAAAAATGTCTCAAACACTTGTTGTTTAATGAGCCATGTATAGCGGAGGAAAAGGTCACGATTTCTCTAAAAGCTTTAATGTCTCAGTAATACGGAGTTTGTCGTTGATAAACGGTAGCCATCTCTGAAGAGGGTATAAAACCCTAGAAATAACAACACTAAAAAGTTGATTATTCACTGTAATAGTTCGCAACAGTTCATGGCTAGCAAGGAATTTTGCCTAGAGCTAAAGTGTAAATATCCAAACGTGGTCACACATCATTATTTTTCAAATATTAAATTAAAGTGGCACTCAGAGGGACTGATAAACCGCACAAAGAGTAGAATCTGCCCTGTTGGCTTCGCCTATGAAGAAGGCCCGTTATCTAATTAATATCTATCATAATTGAAAAAAAACTTATTATTAACTAAAACATTGGCATTTTCTATCACGAACGGGTATTTTCGCACTGCTCTTTATACTTTATTTACCTTCGGATTTGAAGAATAGTAGCTTAATCAGCTAATAGAGCGTTTTCACTCACGTGACCAGATTTCTCCATTGTCATGGCAACCGACTTTATCCGCCATATCGGTGTTCCATCGAAGCAGAGTTTGAGTAGCGTCACACAACACTTAGAGCATAATTTACAGTTTTTCGACTTCTTTAATGCGCGAAACAACTCATTTACATTAAGATTCTTTGCATTCTCGTCGGCTGTGGCAATAATACGGGGAAAAAAAGGCCCAGTAGTGGAAAACTGAGTTTTTTAGTGTTCTACGGTTATTGTCAACAAAGCCAAGTACGTGGAATACCTGACTACGGAAAGAGGAAGATGTATTTCTGCCATAAGTAGAGACGATTTAGCTGATGCTATATGTTAGAAAATGACCCAATTAGCAGCAAGCATTTCGAAGATTGAAGATCTGAAACAGTAGATGTCCCAAGAAAACAAACTGATATCTGTTGGTAAGATATGAGGTGAACCAATCTTTCGCTACTCCACGAAATCCACAATAATCTAGTTTCTCACTCTAGATGTTATGATTTACAGTATCAAAGGCTTTACTAAAATCTTAAAATAATTATACCTCAAGAAAGTTCGTTGCAGTCAATTGCATGTTGTATCAAGTCGATGATGCTTAGAATGGCATGATCAGTGGAGTGCTTTCACAGAAACCAAACTGTTCAGTTGCAAAAAACTACTTTCTTCTTTGCCCAGAAATATAGTATTCTCTTATGCATCAATTTTTCCAACAGTTTATTGAATACATTAAAAACCCGCATATATAAAGAACCTAACATTTAAAAACCTGTTAGGCTAAAATTTCACTTTTTAGAACCCTTCACATAAGAACCATTTTAGGCTGGATTGTAAAACAGGTTCTTATTTTCAAAAAAAAAAATAATCTTCTCAAAAATATAGAATTAAAACATCTTCTCAAAAATATATTTATAACACAGTCTGTACACATCATAGTTACAGCATAGTTACAAGATTTATTGGGAATTATAGTGAAGGTTACAGTATATATAGTTTTGATTTTAACAGAATCAGATTAAAATAGTATAGTATTTTGCTCACCGAAGCCTCCAAGAATACTGTTATTGTGGACATTTAAAAAAAGAGCAGATCATTTAAAAATTCTACTTTATTTCTTATCAAAAGTTAAGAACCTAATTTAGAACCTAGTAAGCCTAATTTTACACTAAATACCATTTATATTAGAACCTGTTTAGGCTAACTTGAAAAAACCTAGGTTCTTAAACGCGGGTTTTTACTGTATGGACAGAATTGTCTAAACTTGTTTATGACACAGGGGTAACTTCAGCTTTTTTTTAAATTGCTTGGGACAATTCTAGCAGAATTGAAAAGGAAGCATTTATTAAATAATATATAGATTTAGGCAAGCCTAAAAGCGGAGCTCCCCATTTATTTAATTTTCACTGGAGCTTACAATGTTTTCATTCTAGTGAGTAAGCGGCCAAAGTACTAATGTTAATGGCGGTTTATAGGTGCGATACAAATTTAAATAGCTCACGGTTATACTGAATGTCAGCAGTACGACAAAAATAATAATCTTAAAGCGAGGCAAAATCATTACTCATGGCACGAAAAATTACTTTAGAGTACAGTAAATTATCTGCTTTCTGGCAATAGAAAATAGATTCGCGATCCTGTTATAGTTTCGCAGCAGTTTAGTAGACTCCACAATATCTATTACATTTATATAGGATATATTCAACGTGAATTGCAAAGTCTGTCGGATTAGCTCAATCGGTAGGGTGCCAGTCTGCGGATCCGGAGGTCAAATCCCAGAGGGTCAAGTTTTTTTTTTCTTTTTTTCTTTTTTTTTTTCCCGTAGCAATAAAATGGTTTGTTTATTTATTATATCAACCTAATTTAGCTTTCGAATGCTCCTTCATGTACGATGCTGGCTTTACAGATAGACATGAAAGTCATCGATCGATTATGGCTCTCAATGTCCACTTTTTTGGCGGTCGATTACTTTCTACACGTAATTTTCAGCCACATTTTGTTTCATTGCTTCTTGTTTTTTCTTTTTCAAACCTCTTTAAATTTTTCAGGCCGCCTTTATACGGC
This sequence comes from Oculina patagonica, assembly GCF_052425735.1. Taxonomy (NCBI): domain Eukaryota; kingdom Metazoa; phylum Cnidaria; class Anthozoa; order Scleractinia; family Oculinidae; genus Oculina; species Oculina patagonica. Next base: position 19,542,719 of record NC_135758.1, on the reverse strand, counting down.
CTTCTTGCTTCACTATTTCTGCCATCAAACTATGGCGGCCATGTTGCGCGACTCCGTACGCCGTGCGACGCCGTACGGACGCGCCCGCGAACCATGCCGCTATCCATGTTGACCATGAAAACTCATTTCGATAGTGTTCCTTCTTTCATGCGTATGGGGCTCTGCTCTGCGGCCCTGCGGGCCGCTGTAGAGCTCCGCTAAAAAAAGAAATAAATCTTAAGAACAGTAAAGCGTGCCTGTATTTTTACATAATAAGCCCTTTACAAGAAATACTCCTAACCTACAGTTTGAGAAACCAGCGCGTTAGTTGCGACCTTTGTAAAGAAACATTATCTGTTCTTTGATATGAAATTCCGGCGGCCTCAGATCACAAAGCAAATGTTGACATGGCGGGAAAATTCCGCGGCCTCAGAAAGCAAGCAGGCCTGGAATGCACCTTCTCCCATTTTAGAATATTCTTGTGTCGTCATGACGTTGTCATGACGACACGAGACAAAAACGAAGTTCTTATCACGCGCAACTAGATGAATATCCATTAGATACTTAGTTTTTCACTATGAGACCATGGAAAACGATTTATTAGAGTGTTTGTTGTTCGTAAAAAGTCTTGCTCTGAGGCAGGACAACGGCTATTTTTGGAAATGTGTCTCCGCAGACAAGTTTTTGTCCACGTAAGGACAAGTAGGTCAGTTGGCGTTATCGGCTGATGACAGGAATCTGACAGTTGTTTTTGGTTATCATACATGATGACGAGCCGCAGCCAGATCATTTAATAGGAGAGTGATCGACGGTTGCCAAGCTGAAATTGTCATCGCTTGCAGTAATCTGTCAGCGGTAAGGGGTCAATTCATTCACTCTGAATGTAATCGTATCCCGGGAATCGTATCCCAGCTGTCACGTATTATAACTTGCTGCATTTATCAATGAACAAATCAATGAACTCTACAAAAAGACTGAAAAACAACCAAAAAACAAGCAGGTTAACAACGAGATCTATCATATCAGATTCCGCTTAAAAATATCATGCATCATGAGACAAATGGGACAATTCTTAGAAGCAAAGTCAGGTGGCATGAGCACGGTGAACGACATACGAGATATTTCTGTGGCTTAGAAAAACGAAATTATGAAAAAAAGACAACTACAAAATTGAAACTTTCAGATGGCAGTTTCACCAACGACCAATCCAAAATTCTACAGGAACAAATGCACTTTTATAAAACCCTTTATACATCAAATAAGCAAAGATCTGCGACTTTAAGCGATCCTCTCTGCATTTTCAAAGAAAACATCATTTTATTAGAGAATGACAACATGTTATCGTACGATAGAAAAGTGACTCAAGTGGAATGCTTTTAAAAGTGTCATAGTCAGTAAAAATCAAAGAAATCAAAGAAATTTTGGCCACAATCCAAAAAATCATACTTTGGCAGTTTGAAGGCCTAGGCATGTAACTGAAAGATATGAAGTTAGTTTTTCGAAATATTCAATTTTACGGCAGAAAACTACGAATAACGGTCATCGTACCGGAAGCTCAAATTTCACTTCTCGACAATCTGTTATTACACGCTTTTCAGCTTCTTGCTACCCAGACGCTACAACCGCTGTAAATCTTTCCTTACTTTAGTTGTATAGATTGACTCTTCCTTTACCGAAATATAGTTAGTATTTTTTATCTTTGATTATTTCTGAGCCAGCTGAGCCTCGATAAAGTAGACACATTTTTCTCATTTAGGAAAAAGGCTAAAATAATCCAAATTCAGTGAGGAAAAAAGCTGACCGGTAGTGCTTCAAATCTTCTGATATTTTAGCCAAAGAGACTGAGTCCAGTCGATGAATTTTAGGTTTATGGTTTCAAAAGTGTGGGATCTTGTAGCAGTTTCGAACAGAGGTCGATCAAAAGTCGACAAAATTACAATTCAGCGCCTTTGAAAAGAACAACTGAAACACGTGACACGAAACACGCAAATATAGAGTAATTTATATATTTTTGGGGCAAAAACAACACGGTAAAATTAACTTTGAAGTTTTATGCGTTTAAGACTTTAGAAAAATAGTATTTATCCTAAAGATTGCCTTTAATAGAAGAAATACCAAAAATAACAGCACTTGGACTCTCCTTGGTGTGTGTCACGCACGAGCGACTTCGCCTTGGGGCCACGAATGACAAAAATATTTTCCATTGATTTTAAGTAAGTCATACAATGTAGTCTGAAGTAAGAATAATCTATTTTCTTTAAACTTTGCCCACAAAACTGTCTTAACTAAACACCGAAATCGCTTTCATTTTTGCAAATATCGTAAGATATATATTTTAAGATTTTTTTTTCAATTGGACCACGACCGGCCTATTTTTAGCACAGGGCACCCAGACAAATTGTTTGTGTATGGACTGTGCACATTTAAAATGTATGGAATTTACTGAATGGTTTGTAGAATTGCGTATAATGGTGCAAAACATTAACAAGTTTGAGCTGAATAAATGTTAAGTTTCCTATCTTTTGTGTAGTGTCGTTCTTTTGGCTTGAAATGGTAAATTTGAGTGGATTGAAGTGTATTTTGCTCTAGCTGTTTACTATACATCTAATTATATGGAAAGGGTGGAAACTCCAACAGCTCCAAAGTAGAACACTTCCAGCGCCGAGCCAATTTCGACCTGATAATCCTATCGCACAGCTTTCAAACTACGCATCAGAAAACAGCAAGGCTTGACGAATCTTCGCGTAACATTTAATTAAAAATTTATCAAAACGATCCGGAACAAGCCCTCAAACGAAATCGGGTATCCAAAATTTTTTAACCGTCCGAATGCGTAGCACCAATTTGTGGTGCCGAAGGGAAAACGCTATTCCCCTGCCTCTTTCTGATTGGATACAACTCAACAATGGTCGTTCAAAATTTTGATTCGTGGATAGGGAGGCAAAGGCAAAACCAGTACTCAATAGTATAGGGAGTGATGTCAATGGTACGACACAACCTTAGGACCCTCGTGCAAATGGCAATTACGACGATGTGTCGTTGTAACTTGTTTGCGTTGATGTAAAAGGAGAGCGCCTTTGATGTCTGTTTATTTACTTCCAAATACACACTTCCCGAAACACCGCTCGCACAATCAATGGAAACCTTTTCCCCTTGCTTTAGCGGTCGACTGTTGATAGCCTTCATTACAAAAGATTTCCCTTCCTCTCTAGCTACAAGAATATTGTGCCCAAGCTCGGCTATGTGTAGGTTTTGAGATTGTTTAGAAGTCAAGATTTCGAACCTAGAAAATGAAGACTTTTTCAGTGATTGCAGCCAAAAATGTTAAAAAAATCAAAAAAAAAAAAAAAAAAAGAAAGAAAAATAAAGGAACTCAAACACGAGTACCTTGCGATATTCTCACTATTCGTATGTCCCGAAAACAGCCCACTTTTCCCCAAACTCGCGATCGCCTACATTTTCAATGGCTTCGAAAGTCGTGATGGAGCTCGCGGGGTTTTCCCAATCAGTCGGACCTTAACATAAGAATAGCAAATCACAACAACGGGTTTGCACGAGAGTTTCACATGTGGGTGTATTGTTTTGCAATCTCTGTAAAACAACTAGGTGGGATGACTAAAGTCTGATATTTTTTGTAGGGCTGTATAATTTTTCTTTGAAAAATTGAAACTGTCTTTTATTAGAAGCTAGCTAGCTTTAAAAATGAAACTCATAACGACTAGATCTAGATACTTACTCGTTTATTTTAAGTCAGTATGAATATTTCATAATTACTTCGACGCAAACAAGTTACAACGACACATTTAAATGATAATGCATCACTTTCAGCATCGCCATCGTAATTGCCATTTGCACGAGGGTCCTAAGGTTGGTTTTGCCTTTGCCTCCCTATCCACGAATCAAAATTTTGAACGACCATTGTTGAGTTGTATCCAATCAGAAAGAGGCAGGGGAATAGCGTTTTCCCTTCGGCACCACAAATTGGTGCTACGCATTCGGACGGTTAAAAAATTTTGGATACCCGATTTCGTTTGAGGGCTTGTTCAGGACCGTTTTGATAAATTTTCGATCAAATGTTACGAGAAGATTCGTCAAGCCTTGCTGTTTTCTGATGCGTAGTTTGAAAGCTGTGCGATAGGATTATCAGGTCGAAATTGGCTCGGCGCTGGAAGTGTTCTACTTTGGAGCTGTTGGAGTATCCACCCTTTTCATATAATTAGATGTATCACTACACAAAAGGTAGGAAACTTAACATTTATTCAGCTCAAAATTGTCAATGTTTTGCACCATTATACGCAATTCTACAAACCATTCGGTAAATTCCATACATTCCCTATAAAAATGTAAATGTGCACAGTCCATACACAAACAGTTTGTCTGGGCTCCCTGTGTTTTTAGCAATGGCGACAAGTGAAAATAGGAAAAATGATCGAGTCACCACTTTAAACATTTATGCGCCAATTTTAGGAATTGTCTTAACTCTCCTGGACTAAATTGGACCTTTATCTGTAAAAAGCACACAATGTTGGTTCGTTTAAAAGAAACTAACAATACAAAATATTTTTGATTTGAAGTCTACTTGGCCATTGACGCCAACGGCTCAAACAAAATTGCATATTTTCAATGGGTCACTGTGCAAAAGTCCAACTACTTCCGCATAACATTTGTTTCCATACCAACTAAAAAGAAGTCAAAGAGTATGGGAATGGAAAAATATGTTGTGGTTTAAGCGAGTTTTAGTGCAACCAGGCGGCAACTTGGCTTATGTTGCGAACATGTTTTGTTTACATTGCAACAGCGGGCAGTTGCTCACGCGAAAAAAAAAATTAGCATATAAACAACACAATATTTCGTAAACATTGTAACCTTACAAAACTTCTTTATATCAGCTGACACAATAAAACATCATTTAAGACTCGAAAACCTTAGCAGCTGGTCAACAAAAAACATACTGTCGCCTGCCTTGCAAGACTACAAAATTCACTGTCAGGTCCGCCATGTAATTGGATTCCACATTTCTCTGGTTTTCGTCAACTTTAGTATCCGCACAAAGTTTCAAACGGTAAACGTAACACATAAATAACATTGAACATACCACATAATTGTGATAACTTAAACAAATGAAAGAAAGAAGCGGGCAACACATCCTAAGAAATAAATCGATCACAATAGATCGGCTTGAACGGTTGATTGAAAGTTGCGTCACGCAATCTAATCTGAATCCAACTGCTGCAGCATCAATAAAGAAAATGTGCTCACCTTTAATTTTTTTCCACAAAAACCGCCCCCCCCCCCCCCAAAAAAAAAAAAAAAAAAAAAAAAACCATGAAATAGCCCAAAAGACAACATAAATCAAGAAAGGTGAGCACATTTTCTTAATTTTATTGTAAAGAAGGTAAAATTTTATTTCGTCGAGCGCTTTTATTTCACGTTATTTTAGACTCCATACAAAGTCTTATAGAGCGCTCAAATCTCCAACGGCCTAAATTGTAACATAACACCGCGCAGTAGTAGTCACGTCCCACTCGATATGCTTTTATAAATCATTCATACACCCTATTCATAAATGGTGGAACGCGCGGAAGAGTTTGGGTCGAATACATGAAGTCGAGGCGAGTGAGGCTTCGGCTTCGAACCAAAACAAAGAAAAGTATGCCGAATTGAAGTAATATTTGTAAATTCTTGAAATATCTCATAGAAAGCGATTCTTGGCTGTTGATGACTAACATTGGAATCCCTGGTTTGACAACTGCATATATGGTCTGACATGAAAATTCGCCGCAATATAGGAAGAACTTGACCGTTTTGGGGTGTTTCTATACATTCGGAATTATGGTTGATTTCAAAAGACAAAATTCAGGAAAAGACCCTATAATGTTAATAGGGTATTGTATCACGTAACACTTCGCATGCTTCAACAACATATAATTGTCATTTAACTGCTTATGGCTTAATTAAAGATGGAAAATAACGGATGCTGAGTTTTTTTTAGTAGTGCCTGTAAAATGGTTGTACAACAATTTTTTGGAGTCATCCATTTACCATCAAGAAGTTTTTTTTCTTTTAATAAAAAAAAATGAATGCTACATCAAGCTTTGGAAACTTAAACTAGATAATCTTCAGTTCTCACAATACATTGAAAACTTGACACTAACGTTAGAGAGGAGTATATACGGTACCAAATTGTACAGCCTGCAGCAGCAGACCAGGTGAAAAACTGACGCAAGCTTGGTACTCGATAAAAACCTCATTGCGGCAGACAATTATACACTAGGGTGTTAACCCATTGCAACGAAAGACTTATAAAGAAAAGACCTCCTCCGTCTCAAACAAAATGAGCGTGCCATAGACGGCAAAAGTACGGTAAAGGTCGGTATTCATTTCACACTTCACCAGAAAGGCAAACAACTTGCAATCGATGTGTGTGTGGTGGAGGGGGGAGGAGGAGGGGGGAGACATTTACGCTGATTTTTGCTGGAAGAGGGTGGGACTTTGGGTTGGGTGAAAGTGCATAAAAAACAAACAAACAAAACAAGCGAAAACGAACATCAAATACGCCATGTTCACTTTCTTTAGATCTGTTACGGAGGGATGTGTTTTCGTTCTTTCACAGAAACATATGCATGGCCATGAATCCAGATAGAGACAGAACAAAAGTAAGAGGGGAAGCTTTCATAGAGGAGTTAGTTTCTTCGATCTCCTCCTGACATTTTGACTCTGGTGGTGGCAGTGGTTTGGAGATCTTTGAAATCGGTATTGTGTTGTACGGTGGTCCTTTTCCCTGAAAAAAAAAGAAAGAAAAGAAAATAAGGATCAGAAAAATGGCTGAAAATAATATTAACACTAGTTATCATCATCATAAAATTGACGTCAGGAGCTCAGGAACATATTGGCTTATGTATTAAAACATGTTAAGACGTTCCATTTTGTGGCCATTAGTATTTTATAAAATTTTGGACTACGAATTAAAGCGGCTACTCTGGAAACCTGGAAAGAAACAGCGTAAGAAGTACGTCATTTTCTTGCTATATTTGGCACGGGCGCGTCAAAAACAATGCTGATTAATATAAATAATAGTATAGTTGAATACTGATAACTCAAACCATCAATAACTCGAACTTCCCGCTAATTCGAACCATTTTCGATTTCCCTTGAAGGTTCGAGTTATCGTGATGCATCTGTGTCGTGGAAAATACTGGAAGAGCTCTGCTGTGTTTAGTCTTAATAATACATCAAATTGGAACAAAGACAATTTTTGAAAGCCTACTGTTTTAATAATAATAATAAAAAAAATAATAATAATAATAATAATAATTTTTGTTAATAATTAATAATAATTTTATTTCACACAGTCATTAAAAAATACAAGCATCGATAAAAAGATTAAGAATAAAAAACAGCTGGCCGGTATCTTTGTATTATTATAATAATAATAATAATAATAATAATAATAATAATAATAATAACAATAATAATAATAATAATAATAATAATAATTATTATTATTAATGGATTGATGTGTGAAGAGAATGAACTCAGAAATTTTTTTTGAGTTCACAGATGGGACTCGAACCCCCCGTACACTAGTCGGACGCTCTAACCACTGAGCTAATGAGAACTCTAATGGTGAGCAGTGGTCATTTGTGGGTGACACAACGACTGCATCGCGCAAATCACATTATGTCAATAAACACACAGATTTAACTGCATCACGCAGTCACGTAGTACTCTCAGAGTAAATAAATAATAATAATAGAATGATGTGTGGAGAGAATGAACTCAGAAAAAAATTTTCTCCACAAATCAATCCATTATTATTATTATTATTATTATTATTATTATTATTATTATTATTATTATTATTATTATTATTATTATGTTCCTTACGTAATGTTTGCTTAATGTCCTTAGCGCCGGGACCAAACCATGGTCCTGGGGCACTAAAGGGTAGTCAGTTTTTAGCTTGACAACACCCTCCTCAAAATATGCGCTGTACCCAGCAAGGTTATCTTCTGTAGTTCACTGATGCTTATTTGGCCGGGGATTCTTCTTCTTCTTCTTCTTCTTCTTCTTCTTCTTCTTCTTCTTCTTATTATTATTATTATTATTATTATTATTATTATTATTATTATTATTATTATTATTATTATTCAAAGCAATGACTTTCAAGATTACTGTACTAAATCTCTGCCATCAACATACCCAATTGTGTTTGCAAGTTGGAATAAAGGTTTTTGCTTCATCGTATCCCCTCCTCAAGTCGGACACCATTTTTTTAGTCCATGTGATATTGATGGCAACAAGAGGGTTGTAATGCAGTGACTTTACTTGTGGTTTAAGGTGTGGACTGGAATATGAATAAAAACCAAAGGTTACTGACTGGCGCGAGCTCAAACCCAACTCAAAATATATTTACCAGTTAGGGGACAACATTGTCTATTTGTGGCATTTGTTTTCAGTGTCATCAAAGTCTGCTGTTGTTTGTGAAGTCTGTTTTGAATTATTCTGTCGACGATAATTTCGCCTGTTACCTTCCAAAAGGAAGTGTGACTCGACAAGGCTGTGTGTATGGCCTAAACATTCACTGCATAATGTTATACTTAGAAAGAAAATGCGAGGTAAAACGTAACATATCACTGCACTCTCAGTTCTCGTTTGCCATATGCATCATCAGCAGTGAAAATTCGAAAACTATTTTGTATCATCAAGCAGACGTTCCTCAAAAAATGTCAGCCAAAGCTACGGGTGTTGCGCGGGTCTGGGCAATGTTAATTCGGAAACTCAATAATAGCTGTCAGTGTTGAGTCCACATTAACATTAGTTTTGATGCTGCGAGTTGCTGTTTGCACGTTCTCCTCTTTAACATTTCCAGTTTTGGAAGGTTAATTCTCATTGCTTGACAATCATTGTCAGGCTAGGGATTGTAACTTTCTTGTTAAGGGGATAACTTACCCGATGGGTTTAGGAATAATAATCTTAGCCTGCCATGCTTTAGGCAACGTTGCAGACAATCTTACAAGAGCAAGGACTTTGATCCTAATCGCCCACATGTCAATTGGGCATAATAATCTTAGCCTGCCATGCTTTAGGCAACGTTGCAGACAATCTTACAAGAGCAAGGACTTTGATCCTAATCGCCCACATGTCAATTGGGCATCATAACTATCTTTGATAATTAACATTTTAAATAGCCTTTTTCTTTTCCTTTCCTTTTTTTAAAATGTATATGTAGGTATCTTTGGTGGGCTAGCACGTTTGTTTCTAATGTTCCCTTGTAGCCTTTCCACATTGCATCTTTTTTCCTAATATAGCTGCATTTTTTTCTATTGTTGGTATATATCTTAAGTTTATGTTGTGCAGCACAGTGGATATAGATTAAATTAATCGAATTAATTAATTAGTATATTTTTGTTTACTTTGTTAAAGAGATAAAAGATGCGAATAGAAACTATTATTTTGAGCTCTTAACTTCACAGAGAAAGGAGATTAAGAGTAGGTTAACCATTTAGATTGCGGAAATCACATTAAAATATTAGTAGAAGAATTTAACCAATTATTTGTTTGTGAAAAGCTAGGAAACAATTGAATTCTTTGAACTGATTATATTATAAATACTTACAAGTACTTGTCAATGAAGTCATGAACTGGTTTGTATTGAATGCTGTTGCAGGATACTTCTTTTGGCATCTTTGGGTAGTAAAATAGCATATCTAGACACATTTCCTGGGACGTGGCAAGGCCACCCTGAATGATATAGAATTATATCAGTAACAGGTTGTTTGATATAAACCAAATAGAAGAAACGTTGACCCTGTGAAAAGCATAAACCATGAACGATAACACAGAATGGACCCCCTTCTGGACCCCCCCTTCTGGACCCCCTTCTGGGACCCCCTTTTTTCCAGAAAAGGATGGAATCGTGGTTCCATATTGGAAGTGAAGTGCTGCCCCATGCAGGAAGATGGTAGGAGTACGATACGAAGATACCCCATGGTGTTGAAGATTGTTAAAAATGTTTAAACTGTGAGCAAAAAATAAGGTTTGAATCACTGTGTTTTTATTGCAAAATCCGATGGAAGCTGATGGACAAAAAAGGTTCTGAACACAAAAAGGATAGTTGCATTTCTAAAAATTAAAAAATTAAAACTGAAATTTAAAACAGATTAGATTAGATTTTTTCCAGTAATCAAGCATGAATGGTTCAGATTTCAGTCTTTCGTGCAAATTGTCAATGTTTATTTAACTACACATTACATTTGCCGTAAGAAGCAAAATAAGTATCATTTTCTTGTGTCAGAGATGACATGCGATACTTTTGGTAAGAATCGCTTTCAGTGTATTGTTTTTTTTTTTCTTCGAGCAAAAATATGTACGGCCTTATTGCAAATTGTGTGTCAATTAAATTAAATATAAACCCTTATTTGATTTGGGAATAGTTTTTCCTTAATGAGCTTTATGGTGAATAAAGGCTTTTATGTCATTAAAAAGTATATTAAATTAGGGTAAATTCAGTAATTTTAGGTTTTCGTTTGAAGAAATACATTATTCTATTGTTGTTAACTTAATTGTTGTAGGTTTCCTAGCAATTTCCCTTACGTCACAACTCATGGAATTCGAACATATAAAAGCTTTTCTATCTAGTAAACAGGCTCACACTACAGTTTGAGCTCCAAGCAAACAAGATCACCAGAAACAAGTTTCTTTGTCCCACCACCACCCCCTTGGCACCTCCTTAATTTGTATCTTTAACTCTGCTTTTAAGCTTCTGTCTGCGTTTGGCCAACACTTGTCGTCCGTATTCTTGTAGTTCCATGGCTCACCACTTGAGAAAATGCCGATCAAAAACATAAGATCTTTAAACCGTTCAGTTTCATCCGGTTTACAAATGTTAAATGCTTGAAATTCAAAATAATCTTTAAAATGTATTTGAAGTGTAACCAAGTTAATTTTTATATCGATGCATGTTCCTAGAAAAACGACCTTTGACGCGAGCTTTGCTTGAATAAGATACTTCAAAGGGTTGAAAAGGTTAAAACTCATCAATACACATGACTTGGAGAAAATTGGCCACACATGTGGCAGTTTTAATTAAATCAATCATCTCTAAGTCATAACAACATATAGAAGATCTGAACAGATTATACGAAAATGTAAACGTGGGGCGCCAAAAAACGCCACGAGCCACACAACTGTGGCACAAGCCCCACAACAAAAAGGAAGGCAAAGCTCGCGTTAAAGGGTGAAAAACAACAGCAGCCTGTGACTGATAATATAACGAAATCAGAAGTGTAAGGCATACAAAGTGGCAGCCCCTGACTAAACCACAATGGTGAGCATTTCACTACCGAGATAACGAAATGAACAAGCAGAAAAATGCTTGCCAAAAAGCAGCATAATGGCCGAATCTTTTGGAAAGCTAAACGCTGTCCTAACACATTTAACAGGCGAGAATCGATTGATTGACGATAAATTGCATTTTTTCTATTTGATAACCAGATAATCTTAAATAATTCCGAAGCTGAGATTTGGAAAGAAAATGTTTGAGTCGAAAATTTGTAAATACAAAAAGTTAAATAATATATGTCCAGGAGAAACAAAACAGGTGTTTTCATGTTCTTCATTGTTTATTTGTGAGGAATGCTTGGTATAAAGCCAAACGACCAAGAGCTGCAACGAATTGAGAAAAGCGATAGAACACGTGCACGATGAAACACGACTCAGATCTGGACACTCAACACTTGTTAAGGATGACTCAATACCTCCTTAAACGGAAATGCCAGACGGCATTAACAAGAATCTTGTAAGCCCAAAATCGGCATAAAATAAGAAATATTCAGCCTTAAAGTCGGAAAAACTGTAATCTTACAAAAGGAGTGTATAGTAATCACTTCAAATGCTCTAAAGCATCTATCAGCAGAGTGTCTTTTACCTACAAGAGGAGGCTAAAAAGTACAACGTAAGTTATTAAGAAATGTATTTCATAACCAGCAACCAATAGCACGTAGCCAGTCTTCAGCGAAAAGGATTTCTGCTGCGTCAGATGTACCGCCAAAGCGAAATATATCTAATATAGGTAAAGTTAATAACACAGTTATGCATGGCAGCCCTTTGTCTGACCCATGCTTAGTAAAATAGAGGGTCGGAAAGGGGGGGGGTGTCATGCACGGTTCACGGGAATTAAAATCGAAAATTCACGCTTCACGGGCATTAAAACAGACTTTTCACGAATATCGCATAATACAGCGTTTGATTCGATTTTTCAACCATATAGTACTACAAAACTGACGTGTCGACCATTTTGAATTATCGTTTCCACATAAAATATTTGTTTTTTACGCTCTAAAATACTTAACCTACAAAATTCAAAACTGAATGCCGTCTGGACATGTCTAGGATTGGTAGCCGTGGTAGTGCGTAACGATCGTGGCATTTTGTTGACAGACTTGATCTTGAAACATCAAGTTTCGCAAACGTGTTCCAGTTCTGACATTACTGACATGCATGACTACTATAAATATTGAACATTTCACGAAAAATGAGCTTATTATAGACCATGTTCACGAATCTCGAGAAATAAATTAGTTATTTCACGAATCACGGGAGTACTTTTGTTCACGGATCAAATAAATTCTTTCTTTCACGATTCACGGCAATTAAAAATAAGCGATCACGCTTCACGGAAAACCCCCCTTTCCGAACCTCAAAATAGGTTATGCATGGCAGCCCTTTGCCTGACCCATGCTAAATAAAATAGGTTATGCATGGCAGCCCTTTGCCTGACCCATGCTTAAACAAATATCATAAAATAATTGGCCTGCTGCCCGCCAGGAAAAAACCCCGCTTAGGGGAAAAACCTGTCCCCTCCCGAATGCAGAGCCAGGCACTAGACAACCTCGAGGGAGTAAGGTTTGATAATTAAGGTTAGAATGTACTTTTACTGAAAAAGGTGCCATATAAAACATCCAGGCAACTACTTAACAGTACACCTTATTATTTTTACAGTAAAACATCATAATTTAAGCCGCAACAAAATGCGACAGAAGTTCATCACGCCTTGCCTCGCCAGCAGTATATGGTGAGCTTATGTTGTACATGAAAGTCTTTGACTGGTCAAATGTCCAAAGCCGTGTGCTCCATAAGATGACGTTATTCATCAACTGGTAATGCTCAGCAGGTATACGGTACGTTGCATTGGCATAACAGCGTACTTCAAAATGTTGATAGCCATGGCTGATGAGAGTAAACTCGCCTGAAGTTTTTGACACATCTCCAGCGACAGTGATGTCAGTGACTATTGCTGATAAAATCTGTTTGTGAACCTAAATCGAGGAGTACAAATGAGCTGATAGACCAAAAACGACTAAAAAGAAATTACCGAGCCACCAAAAAGAACACTCCTGTATACAGGACCTAAACAATTGTACTTATGTAGCGTTACCACTTTGCTGCGCAGCAGACGAACTAAATTTAAAACAGAAAGTGGAAAACACTACCACAGAATCCAGCCAAATTTGTCTGAATAGAACCTTATAAATACAAAAGAAAGCTGCTTAAACTGGGAAAAATAATGGTGACTAGTAGCTACGTACGTTTAGAGTTCCATCTTTTATAATTGTCTCCAACATAATGACGCAAATAGCGATGCTTATTAGTAACATGTGTAGTTAAAGGTCCATGGTGTGTAATAAACGTGTGCAAAGCTTCAGTTAATCAGCAACTTGTTCCAATGGACACCGACAGAATTGACTTCCGGTTTAGATGCGATAAAAATCCCGTCTTTAAAACCCGAATCAATAAACTCCGTTGTAGGGATAAACGAGACTGTAAGATAGTATATCCAAAAGTCGCCTGAGATTCGATAATTTGGACTTTGAGCCATTCAAATGATGTTTAATTACATTCACGATTTGAGCTTAATTTCCAAAAACTCTCTTTCCGTTAATAGCGTAAATTCATTTATTTGTAATGCACTTAATGCGCTCTATCGGTGTATCCCTGACATATAGATATTGAAACCCCGATAAGATTATGTTCATCTCATTGGTAAGCGAACGGGCAATCAATTAACTTGGATCAATTAATCACGGGATATGTTTCAGAATAAAAGCAGTAAAACGATCTCAATACGTCTGCAAGATAGACGCTAAAGCTTGCCCTGATCAACACAAGGGATATAAATCCCCATCATAATGGAGTACGTAGCCTCCAATAAAACTGGCATGACCAGCAAAATAAAAATAACATCGCTTTAAATATTGAAAAATACTGCCCCAAAAGGGGGACAGCACGGGTTCTGAAAACAAAACCCCGACGGTACGATATAGTGCATGAGAAGGTCACTTAGGCAAAGCCTTGGACAAAGGGTCGTTCATGCCATACCGTCTAAGATATAAATAACAGCGATAAACAACAAATGGAGAACGAAGTCTCCAATAAAAACTGGCAATATGACCAGTGAACAAGGGGGACAAAGCCCACAAGTATAAACTTGGGCAAGCAAAGCAATATGTGCAAAATAAACTTGTACCGCATAAACGCTAAAGCTTGCCCTGATCAACACAGGGGATATAAATCCCCATCATAATGGAGTACGTAGCCTCCAATAAAACTGGCATGACCAGCAAAATAAAAATAACATCGCTTTAAATATTGAAAAATACTGCCCCAAAAGGGGGACAGCACGGGTTCTGAAAACAAAACCCCGACGGTACGATATAGTGCATGAGAAGGTCACTTAGGCAAAGCCTTGGACAAAGGGTCGTTCATGCCATACCGTCTAAGATATAAATAACAGCGATAAGCAACAAATGGAGAACGAAGTCTCCAATAAAAACTGGCAATATGACCAGTAAACAAGGGGGACAAAGCCCCACAAGTATAAACTTGGGCAAGCAAAGCAATATGTTAATATGCCGTACGAAAGTCTTGCATATGAATTGCATGTACCCATATAAAAACCCTTTAATCTTTTGTCGGGTCATTCTTCTTCTGTTAAAGGAAATAATATTTTAATTTCCAGATTGGGTCCAGAAGGGGCCCCAGATGGGGTACAAAAGGGGGTCCAAATGAGGGTCCTCGTTTTGTACCTACCCCCTTAAATACATATAAGTAGCAGGTGACTCAAACATTTTTTCGTCGCAATTAGTATAGCAGAAATGAGGAAAAATGCGTGACGCAGATAATCAGCGGTTTAATAGAACCCACGATGTCTATTAAATTGATAAAGGACGTATTCGTCGAGCTTTAATGGGTTTCTCGGATTAGCTCATTGGAGTGGTTATCAGTGAAGTGCAAGATGTTGCGAGTTCAAATTCCGGAGTGGTCAGTTTTTTCCTTTTTTTTACCTTGTGGCACTAAAATGGTTTGTTTATGTTATCGCTCCGTAGGTCAGTATGAAAGCATTTAAACCGTAAAGTAATTACACTGTAAATAAATGTATTAAGACGTATAGACTGAATCAGGTAAAAACGTACTTTTGCTGTTACATCTGAAAAGCATTTGATTTTCTTGCAAACTAGCAGCCGCGCACTCAATTTTAGCCAACGCTCTGATTTCCAGATACATCCACCGTGGATAGGCTCGATTTCCAGCCGCTTTTCGGGAAAATAAGCCCGCGGTCATCCCCCCGAAAGACCGGAGAAGGCGGCGGAAATTGAACCTACATCGTGGCTGAACTACGTAAAACTCGATTTTTTTTAATGCTCGTTCATGTACGACGCTAGCTCTACAGATGGACACGAAAGATATCGATTGATTTTGTTTCAATGTCCACTTTTTGGCGGTCGATTGCTACACGTATTTGTCAGCCACATTTTGTTTGCTTATGAAGCTCAAGAACTTCATAATCAAAGCTAATTTAAAGCTACTTTGACACGGGACCGAACTGGAAGCGATCCGATCCGCACCGAACCAGATCGGCTTCTGTTTACGCGGGACCTCTGTACATGTAGAACTGGTCCGGTACGGTTCCAGAACTGGACCTGCACATTAGCAGGTCTAGGTTTTAAACCGATTGGATCCTTTCTAAACCAGAATCAAATCCACCTGCGTGGACGGTTATTCTTGACCCGGATTATCAGTTAATTTAAGACTGAAAGGTTTTTTCCTTTCCTTTAAATTTCTCTATTTAAATTTCTTTTAACTTTGTATGTAAATAATCAAAATTAACTTAACGTACATTTCTTCCTTAACTACCTGTAATTACGTAAACAAATACAGCAATTGCTATATTAAAGGCATTACATTATAAGTTTTTCACTCACCACGACAATTTTATTCTTATCCATTGTTTGGTATTTGCAGTAGTTAATCAAGTCGTCTCCCTAGATATCGAAATGGAAACACTGAAGGCAGGCAAACACTACAAGTTTGACAAGGCAAGCAGCTGGCAAATATAACATTTCAAAAAGACCTGGCTTGTCAAAGGCAACTGGCCAAGCTTCAAGTTTTGTTGCTAGTACATTGGCATGCAAGTGCATTGGTGCTGAGAAAGCCCAATAATATTTTTTAAATGTCCATTACACAGTACGAGAAAAGTGGTCACAGTCCAAACGTCATTTTGTTAAATATTCCCAAGCGTCAATGTACGCTTAGATGTTTGTTAAGTTTTCTTATAGCCCTACCTGAGTTATTTTTATTCGTGTTAAAATGGAAACTGTTCGAGTTCATGCCCCTTCAAAGTATACAGTACAAGTACACTAACCGGCTTAACGTGAACTTCCTTGCCTAAAACTTGGATATCCTGCAAAGAAAGACACATAGTAAGGCTAACGTGCTTGTAGCTTAGGTATAAAATAATAATAATAATAATAATAATAATAATAATAATAATAATAATAATAATAATAATTATAAAAACAATATATAATTATAATAAAAGCCTTCCCAAAATCCTTTACAACTGAAAAATCGTCAATGCCAAATAACTTGGTCAGTTTGAAGTCAGCAGGAGTAGTTCGTCGTAAAGAAATAACTCTCACCATAACCTACTTCTTGTATAAGTCGTAGGTTGATGACGTCATTAGTCACGTGACTTTGCTCAGAAGTTTGTTTTTGCTCACTGTGACGAAAATAGTTTGTTACTGAAAAAGCAGTCATTGCAGTTTGAAGCACATTGGTGTGAGGCATTTCGGACTGCCCAAGTACCGAACAAAATATAAAAATTAAGTGAGCTATGTACAATTTTCAAAAAATGGGAGTCTGGGTACAAGTGCGTATCTGGCGTTACATTGAATGTGAGGTAACAAGAAATTACATGTTGATGGATACTTATATGGTAAGTACTTTTTAATCAATCCCATTGTTATGACGTCATCGGTCACGTGTCCAGAACGGATCACATTCTTAAATTCGCTTGAAAACTTTTCTAGAACCAATCTCTTCGGATCTTTAAAGCGAAGTTGTATTTTTTTAAATAGTGTTTTTCAAAATGGCCATTATTACTTTTTCCTGAAATAGTACGGCAGTAAAAAATACAATTGAAAAGTTTGTTGGCTTGAGTGTATGCTCTTTATGATAGCCTCGACAGTTTCTTTTCATTTTAATTGCTTTTGGCGAGGTTGGATGTTGTTTCTTTCAGACAAAAGGAGTGGGGCTTGGGGAAAGGTTAAGCCCCCATCCCTTCTCCCCTAGCGGATTCCCCGTGGTCCGTATTGCGGGCTCATGACAAGATTTTCAAAATGGCGACGATGGCGATTTAATAAAGTGATTTTGAGTTATATAAGATAGTTTTGTCAATGTTCTTTCTTCTTGACGCGATCACGGGTCCCCAAACAAAGGGTATGCAATATCCTTTATTTGTATTCCCGATAAAGAAAAATATGGAATGAGGAGAAACGGTGGAAGCTTTTCGCAAACATTTCTAACAGAAACTTATCCGGGAAACTTTTAAGTTTCCCGGATACAGTGACCTCAGGTCACTGTATAATTTAAAAATTATACAGTGACCTGAGGTAAGCGTTTCTCATTGTACTATAATTTTATTTTGAAGACTGGCTTAAGCTTATGTCTTCGGCGTTTATGTGAAGATTTAAAAAGGGGTAAAGCTAGAATCGTGCTAAAGCTACTTCAAATTAATAAGAATCGCGTCCTTTCAACAACAACAACAAGCTTTATTTGCATGACTACGTAGAAGTTTGGTAGTATTGCGAAAGCTACTTGAATTTAATTACATATAATTTCATTAACTAGGATAATTAGTTAAGTTGGAAATAACATAACATAACAAAGAAATTAATAATATTAATAATAACAATAATCTAAGAAAGAATTACTAACAATTAGTGTTCATTTAACTATTCGAAGTGGTGATCATTGTAACGAGATTGTCTCTCTTATTTATACGTGAGGAAATGTTTGTCAAAATATTGACCAAGTGTCATTTCAGGCCGCAAAGAAAAATTACATTTGCCTCTTTGGGCATGTGTGATAAATGAAACCATTTCTTGACTTTAAATTTGTATCTTTCCATGATGTGTAAGTGTATTGTATTGCCAGACATAGATTTACCTTTCCTAATTATTTTGCATTTTTTGGTATACAGGTAATTAATTTTGTGGGATTAATAGAATGCCTAACGTGTAAACAGGATTTACAGAATTCAGAACTGAGGACTTTCTGAATTACTGGTGAGCTAAACTATGGATTCTGGGTACACTATGGACTGCGATTAGGTTGCTTGCGGTTAGCCTTTATATTGTGTTCAGGATATCTACTGTTCGTAAACCCACTACGTGTACACACGCTGCAACAACGCTGCTATCGCTCATTTTGTCTCTGCGACGTGTCGCACAAATTCAAACCAGTTTGACTTCGTGCGACACGTCGCAGCGACATAGTTTGTCGCATGTCACACGAGGTGACTGTTGCCGCGACGTGTTGCAGCGACGTGTCGCCTAGTGTGTCCCGACCTTAATGGCAGTTTAATTATAATGTGTGGTTCCCAAAATATCCATACCTACCCCAAGGATGGACCCTTCCGACCCCCTGGAACTTTCAGTTTAGCTTCATACTTTCTTTTAAAAATTTGGGCTATTGCGCCCTCCCTCCCCTTCGGAATCACATTTCCAGCTAGTCTCAGAAAAATCACTTCCAATTAAACCCGACTAAGTGCAAAGAGTTAGTTGTTTCTCATAGTCCAAGATAGACGGCGTCGGTGCAGTTTGAAAGGGTATCCTCTGCTATAGTCCTAGGGGTATTTCGTCGATACTATAACCTCCAAGGCCGTACGTCGACTGTATCTTTTGAGTCAGTTTAAGAGAGCCGGTATAAGTTTTGATGAACGGCTAGCTTTTAATTGTAGTGCCATAAGATTAGTGCTAGGATTTTTTATGTTAGCTATTCCATCGCAGTCTCCTGAAATATTTGTCTGACGACATGGAATGTATTTAGAGGCGCGCTATGTGAATAACCTTTTCTAGTTTATCGTATTGTGAGGCGATGGAAAAGGCTGGTATTCCAACACTTTTATACAGACGAAAATCATGATCTCTTCCACTACTTAACAATATTGTAAGCATGGAAGATCACAAGCTGGCTAATCTGCTACCTCCTATGGCCAGTTCTTACGCTCAGCATTTGAAAAAATAACAGACGTTTCGATACTCTAGTTTGCCACACCGATCGTTTCATGAACTGTTTTATTATTAGCCACGCGATGTTGATAATTTTTGAACACAATAGTAATTTTAAAATTCTTAAAATTTTTGTTGTAACTTTTAAGATGTTTTTATAAACGAGTTTACTTACCGTAATTGCGAGGAATCATTTCGTTTGTAAAATTTAGCTTTATCAAACGGATGTTATTTCTCTTTTGGTTATGACCCAGTCAGCGTTATTCATGAAATTAATGATCCAAAATAGTTTCCTCTCATTCTATTGTCTTAAATTTCATTTACGTTTTACCAAAACAGGTATGCGAAGTAACTAGTTTTACATTTTACATCACATTAACAATAACGATAATGAACATAATATACCTTAAGGTTACTATTGTTAGCGACTACTAATTTTAGCGATTTTAGCGAGTTAGGCAAAAATCGCTAAATTTAGTGCTCGCTAAAATTTGTCTCAGTCAAATTTAATTATGGTCGACTTAAAAAAATTCTTTTAATAATAGATGCCGATATCTTTGTTCTTTCTGGCAGTGCAAAATCAGTTTAATTTCAAGTAAGTTTGATCTTTTACTGAACATTTATTTCCATCTTAGCTATATGTTTATTGAAAACTGGTTTACACGATATCACTAAAATTAAATAATCGCTTATTCTTGTTTTAAAAAAATGGCTACAATTAGTAGTCGCTTAAAATAGTAATCTTAAGGCATCACTATTTCCCTAGGGCAAGTAGAGGCATTGGTGGAAGTTCTAACACTAAGCGCCTTTGCATGAAAGCAGAATTCGGCTAATTATTTTAGCAGAAGCTTATGCTTCTGATTTTATTAGTATATTTAAGTGCAATTGGTCAAAATACCTGAAAATTGAAATCATAATTGTCATCCCGTGCAATTTCTGGTAGTTCAACTCCATCACGAACATGTTTGGTCCATATTGCACTTCCTGATAAAATCGACAAAAAAAATGTGAAAAACGATGGCTTACGAAATAAGACTGCGATTTAAAACGTTTAACACTTAAAAGCGGTTTTACACTGATTTTTGAAAATTATCTGTTATTGCTTTCATTATGTTGCTTTGGTTTTGCGTTAGTACGCTCTCGGGTAGAGAGGGAAAAAAAATTGCGTTTTCCTGTGTTTGTCGCCAGTTTCGGGTATCCACTTTTGGGGGGTCCATTTAGCTCAATGTGTTTTTGTCGTCAATGGCTAGATACTGGTTTAACGACATTCAATTAAAAACTTTTTTTCCCAAAGTATTCTATATCGACATTCATCAATATCTTTTGAGCGTTATCTTGTCACCCTGTTTGACAGGAGTATAAGACTGTGTTTCTCTGTTTTTTTTTTTTTGCATGTGTTCAACCTGACAGTTATGACATACCTTGAAGATGAGTGTGAAGAAATGCAGCAAACACCTTAATTCCTTTTCCTGGCAGCGTTGTTGAATTTAACATTTCCTTATTAGAGAAAATTAAACAAAATGAGCTTGCATATTTTCAATGAAAATGGAAGGGGTGATTTTCTTATTCCACCTCAAAAGAAAATGGCTGAAAGCAGACTAGTTACCGGTTACATCAGCCTACTCCAGTGCAAACTTTTGTATAGGTTATTGAACATACGCTCCTTGAAGCGCGTTCCTTGAGCCGGTAATGATTTTAGGCGGAGAGGTATTTAGCCTAGTTAATGGTTAATTGTCATTTCATCACGTTTTACTCCTTACCTGACTGCATTCTTTGGGGCAGAATCCATAAGTTATCCACGATTTTTGTTTAGGTGGGATTACCATATATGGAAGACTCGATTCCCCGACAGGTAGTACACCAGCATCGTACTTACGGAGGTTCGGAGTGTAGAAAAAACGCAGTCCGGAGCTGTCTTTGCGTCCTGTTGGATTAAAACGTCTCTAAATTGGATAAGACAATCCACCAAAAAGCAAATACTATTCATTTTTTCCGAATGTAATTACATTCAGTGGAAAACTCCATTAGCGGTGTCGGGAATGTTTTAATCCTACGACGCAAAGTAACTTCCTGTCTTTCGTTGGTGTACAGCAATTTCAGTTTACGGGTTTTAAGTATTAAATCTGTCTCGTTTTAAACTTATATATAATTATACTACTGTAAGTCGTCTTGTTTTTTATTCACTAAATATAAGTGCAACTACAGTTTTGGTCGGATTGTACACAGAGCCAGACGTTAGAAATAAAATCATTCCTAGCGGGAATCAAAGCGCTCTCTCTTTGTGTCAGTTTCAGTTTCATATAGACAGTAAAGCTTTTCGCAACTCTTAACGAACTTAGCTAAACTATATTTCTACATCTACATTTATTAAGTTGATAACATCGTTTAAGACATCACATCAACTATAAAAAAATAGATACAAAATAAAAAACAAAATTTACATGCATAAATAAAATATAAAAATACTTAGTTAC